>NC_092320.1:57663269-58279936 GCF_036785885.1 Coffea arabica | reverse complement strand
ATTCGATGGATTTTGTTATTGCAGGAATTTGATTTGGAGATCAAAAATAAAAAAGGATCCAAGAACTTAGTCGCTGATCATCTTTCTAGACTAGAAAACATACCTCAAGAAGACCATTCATCCACTAAAGAAGAATTTCCAGATGAGTTTTTAATGGCAATTTATAAGTCACCATGGTATGCTGATCTAGTTAACTTTGTAGTTAGTAGAGTGATACCAAGTGATTTGAATTCTCATCAAAGGAAAAAATTCTTAAATGATGCTAAACATTATTTTTGGGAAGAACCGTTCTTTTACAAACACTGTGTAGATGGAATAATTAGAAGATGTGCTCCGGAAGAAGAGGTACATAGTATTTTAAGGCATTATCTTACCCTTGAAACAGGAGGTTATTTTAGTACAACTAAAACCATAACAAAGATATGGCAATCTGAATTTTATTGGCCTACTATGTACCGAGATGCTAGAAATTGGGTTAAAAGTTGTGATCAATGCCAAAGAATTGGTCATATCTCAAGAAAGAATGAAATGCCTTTGACTACATATTTGGAAGTTGAGCTATTTGACGTTTGGGGCATTGATTTTATGGGACCATTTCCTAGCTCATATAATAATAAGTACATCATTTTAGCAGTTGATTATGTTTCTAAATGGGTGGAGGCCATTCCTTCACAAACTAATGATGCTAAAGTTGTGCTTAAGTTCCTTAAACGGAACATATTTTGTAGGTTTGGAGTCCCAAAGGCAATAATAAGCGATGAAAGTAAGCATTTTTGTAATAAAATTATTGACACCTTGTTGCTTAAATATGGATGCAGGCATAAAAAGTCACTTCCCTATCATCCTCAAGCTAATTATCAAGCTGAGTTGGCCAACCGGGAAATTAAAATCATTTTGGATAAAACTGTCAACCGATCGAGAAAGGATTGGACAAACAAACTTAAAGATGCTTTGTAGGCGTATAGAACGGCATTTAAAACGCCGTTAGGAATGTCTCCATATACGTTTGTTTATAAAAAAACGTGTCATTTACCTGTAGAAATAGAACATAAATCTTATTGGGCCATTAAAACTATTAATTTTGATTTTAAATCTGCAGGCAAAAAGAGAATGCTCGAACTAAGCGAATTGGAGGAATCGCGGTTAACCTCGTATGAGAATGCCAAGATTTACAAAGAAAAAGTGAAATTTTGGCATGATAAACACATTCTCCCTAAGCATTTTGAAGAAGGGCAGAAGGTGTTATTGTTTAACTCAAGGCTTAAATTATTCCCTGGAAAGCTTAAATCTCGATGGTCCGGGCCATTTGAAGTAGTTCGCACGTTTCCTTATGGAACAGTAGAAATAAAAGGAGAAAATGGTGCCTCATTCAAAGTAAATGGTCAAAGATTGAAGCCCTATTTGGCCGGATAAAAGGTTCCTAAAGGAGTAATTTACTCCTTAGGAAATGCAATAGAGAGTTAAAGAACCTATAGGAGAGTCGAGCTTAACGACTCTAAACAAAGCGCTTGTTGGGAGGTAACCCAATAATAATATTGCAGTTGTATGTTTTTATGTGTTTCTTACATTTTGTTGTTATTTGATTGACTAATTATATGTATTTCACGTGTTTGTAGGAGGTACCTGAGTTTCAACATCCATCTTGGAGGTGAAGAACAAGAGTAAAAAAAAGGAGGTTTTCTTACCAAATTGTGTTTTAAGTGCTTAAAATTCCCATGCATGTATACAATGTTGCATTTCCAGTATATTCAAGTGAGTTTCGGTGATAACATATTTATAAATGCTCATGGACTCATTTGAGGTGCATTTCATACCCAAAGGTGCCATTTTGGTGTAAAAGTGCAAAAATGATCAAAGAACATCACCCCTCGATTTGCAATATATATGTATTTGATGTGTTTTGAGAGGTTGAATATAGTGTTTATGGTATATTACATTTGCATGGGGAGTTGGAATTGATAAAAAGTTTGTCAAAAGCGTAATTTGGAATTGGCCGGAACAGGGAGAAAAAGTTTGAAAAATTGCAGTTTCTGCAATTAGTGTAGAAAAAGACAGATCTGAGCTCGGATCTGACTCAACCCAGAAGGATCCGACCTCGGATCAGTTGAGGATCAAAGGCGACAATAGTAGATACGAGCTCGGATCCAACAAAACCCAGTTGGATTCGAGGGTTCATCTGATCATCTAGAGGAACGGATCCGAGCCCTGATGGATATAGCAGAACCGAAGCCTTGTTTCCTCATTTTCCAGATCCTCCTATTCCAATTTCAACCAAAACCCTAGCTTCTCTTCTCAATTCCTCCATTTCATCCATTCATTCTTAAATTATTCACCATAAATATTTCCCCAAATATCTTGTGATAAAAAATCCCATGTTACTTCGCCTCAAAACATCATCACAGAAGATTTTGATCTTCATTAGACAAAAAGAGGCCGAATTGAGTTCTTCATTTTTCAGTCGAATTTGGGCTTGTTTCTCTTCCATTTTATCATCGTTATCATCTTCCATTATTACTCTACACATTTGAGGTAACAATTTTCAACTTTCTTTGAAATTTTACATTTCTTAATTCTTAATTTTTTCTATTTTTCTACATTTGGGAAACGCATATATCGTGAAATCTCTTGCTATAATTGTGTTACATTGTGCTAATATATGTCATTAGAAATGCTTGTTTGCTTAGAATTGAGAAATTTGTTAATATGGTGATAATTTTGTATAATTTTTCTCATAAAAGCACATTGTACTTTTGCTTGCAATTTCTTGTTTCTTTGGATAATTTGCATTTGTTTGTTTGAAATGAAGCTCATTTTTATGCAAATTGATGATACATTGTATTAAGTATAGCGAATTGTTATGTATTGCTTTGAGGGAAATTGCCAAAAGCTGAGAATTGTTTGAATTGAGGATGTTTTTAGTAATGCATAAGGAGATGTTGTGTTCAATTGATGTTTAAGGCTTAACTTTAGAGCATATTGTCTTTGATAGTCCATTTTACTTTGAGATAATATTCTATTCTTGCAAATGGCTTTAACTCTCAAACATTTGGATTTATCATGTGGGGATTGATATCCTTATTGAAAATATATTTTCTAAATGTTAAAAGTGGATTTGAGAATGTGTTAAGCAGATTATTTGCTTAAATTTGTTGATTGTTGGCAGGGAGTTCCTTCCTTTTATAAGAGGAAACTCTACCGAAATTTTCTCAAATTACTTCTCATATATTTCCAAGGAGTGAGACTGTTTCTGATGTGAAGTGATCTTGTTTTTGATATAGACACTATGGCTCGCACAAGATGGGCCAGTGTTCGTACTCCTTTCCTCTTTTCAAGTGAGGAACGCACTCCGTCACCCGAGGAGTCACCAGTGGAGGAATATGCTTCACCTGAGTCGCCTCCACGCTCACGGCATAAGAGAGCATCTACGAGCCATGAGGAGCTAGCTCCAGATTATGACACCACTCGTTTCACCTCGCTTGAGAATCAATAGTGGTACGAAACCGGTTTAGACAAAGAGATCATAATTGAAAAACACTTGGCACTAGAGGTGGATAACCACTACAAGATCTCCACGGCATTCAAACGACTTGGATGGGAGACTATACTAAATTTGCCGAAGCATTACTATCCCAATTTGGTCTGGGAGTTCTACGCCAATGTAGAAAACAAACAGAGTCACAGTGGCAACGTCATCATCTCCTAGGTTCGGGCAAGAGAGTGGCTCTCAATCGGGATACAATCGCCAAATTCGTCAAACTCAAGGACGACGGAGAAGATGTGAAATTGACCAAGGAATTCAAGGCACGTGATCCATGGCAAGTGGGAGAAACCGTGTCAAGTCTTAAGGGTCAATACCGTGAGCGAGGAAGTTCTAAGAAACTCATAGTATATGAAAATTCCTTTGAGCCTCGGTACCATCTTATTTTCTGTCTTTGTTCTTTCAATGTGGTATCGAAAAGAAGTGGAAAACGGGAGCTCCTCAATAGTGACCTCTACTTCATGGATAAGATGATGAACGGTGTGGGTCGGCAACTGACTGGAATACCTATGCCCAGCATCATCATCAGTTACATGCGGACCATAGCTCGCATGAGAGCCGGCGAAACCTATTTTGGGTTCCCTCGCCTTCTCTCCCTTCTTTTTGAGAAGCTCAAGGTTCCTCTTGGAACCGAGTGAGCCATTATCACTAGGGCTACCGAGAAGGTCAATGCCTCAATACTCAAGTCCTTGGGTATCCCTATTGACTTTGGAGCTTCTTTGGTGTGGAATGTTGGAGAAGCATCAACCTCTGCTCAACCCCCATCTCACACTCAGCAGGAACCGGTAGTTTAAGAGACGGAGGCGCAGCAGACTCTTCCTCCTCCCATTCCGCGACCACCTCCTCCGCCGCGCTCCAAGTGGCAAGAAGTCCTTAATGCCATCTGTTGCATGGAGACGAGGGTAATGGAGCGAATCGACCAGACGGAGCGGCTGATGACGGAGCGATTGGACAGACATGATCGCCGTCTTCGGGTGATTGAGGATTATTTCAGCATCCATTGGTCACCTACTCTGACGCCTCAGCATGAGGAGGGGCATATTGGTACATCACATGGTTCTCATGGAGCTGAGGAGGTAGTAGACCCTCATTCCTAGCAGCCATGAAGATCCTTAGCTGATTACATCTTTTGTTGCTTTATTTTTCTTTTATTGTGTTCGGTTTAAACTTTGTAGTTTTCATATTGGATTATCTTGTGCTACTTATGTTTCTTCGTACCCTTTGTTTTATTTTTGGACAGAATTTGGATGTTCATAAGGATTAGTGACTTCAAATTGCATCACCACTTCTTTTGAAGGGAGTACTAATTTCTTTTACCATCCTCTACAATGAGGACATTGTCAATTTTAAGTGTAGGGGAGGGATTACTTTATCTTATGGGTGATTGTGTTTTGAAGTGCATGATTTTAGTTGTTTATGGCTTAGAAATGTTGGAATCATATTTGGAAAATATTGTTATAAGGATAATTTTCTTGAACTTGAGGCTGTTGGCAGGGAGTTTTGTCCATTTATATGAGGAAACTCTGTCAAAATTTTTCTAAAATATTTTCCAATATTTCATTGCAATTCTTTCAAATAATGGCCAAAATGTTCAATTTTAAGTGCCTAATTCTTCCATTGGATAAAATGTTATATGTATTTTGGGAAAGTTTAGTTCTTATTTGACTTGGAATTAGTCATTATGCAAATAGGATTTCTATATTTTAGAAAGTATATTCGGTTAAATAAGGAAAATTATGCTTAGAATTTTGCAGATTTAATGATATTTCTCATTTTTACTTAATTTTATAAGTAAGTGATTGATATAGTCAAAACAAGACCAGATTCATCCTTCAATTATGCTCAGAGGGAAGAGAAAGATCCTTTAAAAAAATAAAAAAAATATATATATAAATATATATATTATAATAATTGTTCTACTCCAATAATTCTTGTGCCGAGTAACCGGGGGTTGACATCTACAAATGTCGATATTCGCATAAAAAGGTATTTTGAATTAAGAGTATGCATAGCAACTTGAATAAGTGAAATGTTAAGTAACCGGGGATCTTCACCTAAAAGTGTCGATTTTCGCGTAAAAAGCCATTTTCACTATTTAAGTAAAATGAAGTATAAATAAATCCCTCTTAGTTATGAAAATTTGATGGATATATGATGAGAAAGGCTATAAATTGATTATGTGATTTACTTATTTGTGAAATTAGGATAGAATGAGAGATTGATATGAAGTTGTTAAAATTAAGGCATAATTATCTTTCTTTAACTTGATATTATGAGTATTTAGTGTAATCTGAGAAATGACAAAATGTTTGGTTTCTAGGTTTTTGAAGAATTAAATTTGACAAAAGTAGGTATATTGTTTTATCTCTTGAATCATTGTAGTAAGTTTTGTGCGAATTGTTTGATGACAAGCAATGATTCAAGTGTGGGGGAATTTGATAAGAGAATATTTAATGTATATTTTGTACAAGTTTGGCATGAACTTTTGGTATGTTTTGAGAAGTTTAAAACCATATTTGAACTCTTTTGGTGATAATTGCTTAAATATTGTTTAAGTATTCAAAACTTAATTAATGAGCGGATTAATGCGTTAATTTTGTGAAGTTGTGAAGGATATTGATATATGAAATTCATGCACGAGATGAAGGAAATGTAAGGATCGTCCAGAGGATAAAGTACAAAAGAAACTAGGAGCAAAAATGAAGAAAAAAGGAAAGAAGTGAAAAACTGGAAATTGATCAGCATGGATCCGAGCCCGGATCTGTGTGAACAAAGGGCGATCCAAGCCCTCGTCTGTACTTCTGGAGTAGTGCATCCGAGGCCAGACGATTCGAGCTCGGATTATTAAGAGAAAGGCCTCGGATCAGCCTTGATCCGAGTTCGGATCTTTTTGCACCGCTCAGATTTAAGGCACGGATCTGCCTCTCTCTTTTGCAAGTGGCACAACCGTTTTTCTCACCTTTCACACAATTTTTCAGCTATTTTGGGCGAGAGAATTCGGTGGTACATGCTTCTGCAACAAAAGGAAAGACAAAATAAGTTATTGACAAGTCAAAACAACATTTCTTTTGACTTCCTTTACAAAATCTGCGTGGGTTGAAATCATGAAGGAGAAAAAAAAAGTGTCTTTCTATCACTTTTATGCAGAAACACAAGGGAGAAGCCAAACATCACCATACGTAACTAGTTTTTCTTCTGGCAACAAGTTTCCCTCTAATTAGGAGTTCTTGGGGAAGCATTTAGAGTTTTTACTTGTAATCATCTTGTACAAGAACATAACAGAAAATTGAGGGTTTCACCATCAATTGGCTAAGCTTTCCTTTATCTTTCTTGTACTTGTACTTTATGATCTTTTGCATTAATAAACTTGTGAGTGTGACTGTTAAATCATTCATGGGTAGCTAAACTTTTTAATCTAGGGAGTAGATGAAACTTATGGCTAAATGATATGAATTGAATGTGATTTACACTTGTTGTATCTTGTATTGATTTGTCTATTTGTGCAGTTGTAATTACTTCTTGTTGTTTGATCACCAATAGTATGTTTATAGTTGTTATTAGTTAATGAGAATTGGTAGTAACAATGGAAAAACATGAGTAGAGCTTGAGTTGTATGTTCATGAAAATAAAGATACACTTAAGTGGATTACTTAGCATTTCATGAAAGAAAACAGAGTAGAACTAGTATTTCACCATGAAAATAGGGAAAATTGAACTACTCTAGGCCAATTTATCATGAGAATGAGACTTGATAATATTGGAAATGAATCCCTGGTTAAACAAGAATAATAACAAGAGGTTAATCTATTCATTTGTGTTGTTTATATCATAAGTGGAATCTATATCCCTAGATGTAAATCTTTAGTGAATTATCTCCATTCTATCTTGCATTTGTTAAAACAGAATGTAGGTAATAGCTTCTATAAATTCTCTGCTCAAATCCATTATAAGTCTAAATAATAGAGAAAATAAGAACCTAGTACTTATAAACATTGCTCCTCGTAGGATCGACCTGATACATACCTTATATTACGATTTCGGCCTGTATACTTGCAGTCAACGGGTATAAAATCGGATTTAAACTTGTATTGATATAAAAATCCCGTTAGAACACATATTAAATCACAAGTAAAGATAGATAAAGAAAGTTTAGCCAAGATTAGTGAAGAAGCTCCCAATGATCTTCTATCTCTTCAGTAAAATGAGTTTTACAATGAAGTCTCCAAATGTTCTCACAAAGTTTTACTTAAAGAGAACAAAACAAAACTAACTACTCAGCTCCAATTCTAAAATCTCATGAGAACTCCTTCTAGTATCTCCTTTTTTTTTATTCTAACATCTCTCACGTTTAAAATGTCAAAAAGCGGTTTTTTGACAAGACATCAATCTCCTTTTTTCTTCCAAAAGGTTCCTTGAACATGTGTAGCTGAAATTCTTGTCTAGAGTTGAGTTGGAAAATAGTGTGAAATCAAAACAAGTAGCCAAGCAAATTGTAGAATCAAGCTACAATACGTGACTTGGGAATATGCGACTTCAACCCACGTATTACGAAGTTGCGTATTCTCTTCTGTGAATTTGACCTCCTTTCAACTGCTATTTTCTCAATAATAGAAGCTGAACTAGCTCTTGTGCAAAACATAAAAGTTGTAGGTCTTTGAGTTAGCTTTCCAAAGCTTTAAGAATCATCGAATTGGGAGCTCTATGGACCGAGATATGACTAAAAAACTATTAACTAGTCAGAGCTCTGTTTCAACTTTTGACCATGCAAATGCACTTCTGTATTTCAATTTTTTGGCAAGGAAGACGACTGAACTGGATTTCGATATTTTCATACCAAATGTAGATCTTCTCTTAGCTTCAAAATGATATAAGAATCACCTCAATCCGATGCATGTAGCTCAAGATATTGTCGAAATACCATAAAGTGTCAAAACTATCTTCACTTGCATTTATTCTTTTGAATGTTTTGCACTTCATGCCTTCTTTAAACCTCTTCAAATCATCAATAATCATCAAATTCTCTTTTCAATTCATGCCATTTGATAATTGAATCATTAAACCCACAAAAACATGAAGTTTTCACCATTAAAATCCATAAAAATGTAATTTTTGCCACTTAAACCACAAAATGTATATTTTTACCAAAATCCTCATTAATTAGTTATAAAACTAAATAAAATACACTAAATCTAACTAATAAAACACACTAAAATCACATAAAATATACTCTTATCAATTTTAATTGAGTTTTGGCTTGATTTTGTAATAAATTGTGTCTAGGAAGTTGTATGCTTGAGGACAAGCATTGCTTAAGTGTGGGGGAAATTTTCTAGCGAGATAATTGTGCATGTTATTTATTAATATTTTATCTTAATTTTGACCAAATATTATGCTAATTGATGAATTTTGTTTATATTTGGTATTTTGTGTTGTTATAGGACTTTGGAGTAGAAAATGACACTTCAAGTTAAAATTTCAAAAGACTATTTGCTCCAAAGCGTGCCTGCGCCAAAGATTGAGAAGTTGAAGATTGGATATGAGACCCAGAAATTATCTTTGAAATTTGGAATTATCTTTTGGATGTTTGTTAGGAGTTTTTATTGGAATAGGGAACTTGTTTAGTTAGTATTTTATTTTGGAATAAGTTAGTTTCAGATAAGTTTTTGAAGTCAATTAGGAGAGGAAATAAAGGAAACAAATCAACTTACGGTTGGAGATGTTTTCTTGATAGGCTCCTTTGTGACTTGACAAAAAGAGCAGACTAGTAGTTCGTCTTTTTTTGTTCTTTTCGTCGTTTCAAATAACATTTAGTAGGTTTCTTTCTATTTTACAAGTTTTAAAACACAAGACTAGTAGGAAGAATTTCATGGAGATTTTTGGCTGCATTTTCTTCATGGAGCGGAGCTAAATTTATGTCTAGTTGAGGAGTAATTAAGGCACAGTTTCATGATCAATTGTGAGATCTTTTAATTTTTCCTGTTCTTAATTTTATATTTTCATGAGTATTTAATTATTTCCTATATTTCACTGGTTACTGTCATTTGGATTTAGTTGAGTAATTTGGCCAACTATTCAATTGTCTAAATGATTTAATGCCAATTAAGACATCAAGTTTGTAATACTTGATAGTTTAATATTAGTAGCAGATGGCGCAATTTTATTACTTCACAGGTAATCTAATTTGTGCTGTGAAAATAATTAATCTAGTTTAAATGAACTTGCATGTGTGTTTGTTAACTAGAATTGGGTCTCTTTAATATTTAAGACTGTGAATAGATTAAATCCTATCATCTCTAGGATTATCTACTTTACAAGGGAAGTAGTTAATGAGCGGCTTTTGACTACCAAGAAATTAAGAAGAGATTGGTAGTTCGACGGTTGTTGAATTGCTACAACCAATTTATTTGTGAACATATAAGTTATTTCCAGTATTAGTGATCAATTGATTGAATCGTTGCCAAGATTATTTCCTTGACTAGATTTTGATAATTAATTTATTCTATTGCATTTTTTATTTTATCATAATTTCAAGGAAATTCTACAACTTCCCCCAATACTCATCGCATTTCTTTGTGAGTAATAAATCTACTAGTTCCCTGAGGAGATGACCCTACTCATTACTATATTCATTAACTTTTGGGGAGTTGGTAATTTTATTTTGGTGGTTTGACACCCATCACAATTCTACATAATTTTTCACACCTCCATTGCACTTTCGAACTGTTGAAGAAGAATATGCGCGATGATTTTGTTGGGGCATGATTCCTACATCCTACTCTAATATATATCTCTCACCATACAAATCATCGGTAGCAGTAATATAGGAACAAAATTCCTCATAAGAAAGATACTTTAATGGTTCAAAGACATTAAATTCCTCTTTTTTCTTTCCAACCCTTAAAGTCACCTTTCCTTCTAATAAATCAATTTTAGCCCCTCCCATAACCAAAAATCCTCTACCAAAAATAATAAGAATAGATTTATCTTCATCCATATCAAGAACTCAAGAATCAATAGGAAAATAAAATTTACCAACTTTTATCAATAAATCCTCTACAATATCTATTGGATATCAAATTGAATGGTCAGCCAATTGTTGAATCACTTAAATAGGCACTAGGTTGGCAAACTTTAATTTCCTAAAAAATGATAGAGACATCAAATTAACATAGATCCAAGGTTACACAAACATTTATCAACAAAAATATGTTCAAATTGGCAAGGCACAATAAAACTCCCTAGATCTTTCATCTTGATAGGAAGATGATTTTGTAGCACTGCACTGCATTCCTCAATAAGAGACACCCCTGCAAAATCATCTAATTTTTTTATTAGACACTGTCTCCTTCAAGAACTTTGCATAAGTAGGTATATTAGCTAGAACTTCAGAGAAAGGCATGTTCACATGAAGTTTCTTAAGCATCTCCACAAACTTTTGATATTGCTCGTCAGTTGCCTTTTTTCTTAAATCTTTGGGGAAAAGGGATGGGTAGCACATAAGCTTTCAGCTCAGGCACCGTCATACATTGATTAACTTCAACTTGAGTCTTTTCACATGAGCCATTCTTTGAATCTCCAGTTTCTTCACTTTCAATAACAATTCCGTTCCTATCTTGCTATTCACTTGATTTAGTGTTGGGCTTAATGACAGGATCATCCAATACTTTGCTTGAACAAAGAGTCACAGCCATAGTAATTTCTTTTGGGTTCATCTTAGTGCTGTTAGGCAATTTTTCTGATATCCTTTCAATTACTGCCTTTGCCTGGTGACCAACTTGCCTTTCAAGATTTTGAATGGAAGCTTGTTGAGACTGAGCAAGTTTGTTGAATTGATTCATCCTTTGGTCCATCTTTTACATGTACCGTAGCATCATTTTTTCAAGATTAGGCTTTTTCTCCTGTGTAAGTTGGGGAGGAAATTGAGAAATCGGCTTCAAATTTTGGAATTCATATGGCCCCATTGGTCTAATCCCTTGATCCTTCCATGAAAGGTTAGGGTGATTCCTCCACCCCTTATTATACGTATTAGAGAACAGATCATTCCTTGGTTGCAACTTCTACCCACCATATGTTCCAGTGAAATTAACATCTTCTATCATGGTGGGAGGATCTCTATTATAGCAACCAGCTGCATAATGCACATACATGTGACAATAAGCACATGATTCCTGAGATTGAGTTATCTGATTTAAAAGTTGTTGCATCCGATGACTCAATTTGGCAACCTATAAACCCAAATCCCATGGCATTCACTTCATGTACTCCCACTCTCTTACCCTGAATTGCTTTTTGTTGAGAATCGCTAGCTAACAATTCATAAAGACTAACTAATTCTTTTGGGATTTTGTCACCAATATACCCTCCTGCTATAATAGCCACCATATTCTAGGTTGTTAAGGTCAACCCATCATAGAAAAATTGAACTTGCAATGCCAATGAATATTGATGATGAAGACATTGAGAAAGTAATAGCTTAAAGTGCTCCCATGCTTCATGTATTGCCTTTCCTTTCATTTGAGAAAATGTGCAAATCTTGTTTCTTAAATTGATAGTTTTCTTATGTGAGTAGCACTTGGTCATAAAGATGTTACAAACATCTTCCCATGTCCTCAAAGATCCTTCAGGTAGATGAAGTAACCAAGACTTTGCCCGATCCTTGAGACAATAAGGGAAGCACCTCATTCGTAAGTCATCTTTTGACACTCCACTCAAAGGAAAAGTTTGGACCACTGAATAAATTTTCCTTATGAAAGAGAGTGGGTCTTCATGGTTAAACCATGAAAAATGGGAAACATGCTAAAGTGTACTATTTTGAGCTTATAATTCCTTACTCTATCACTTAACCTGATGCAGTGGGGAGAAGTCGCGGTCACAAGACGTTGGCTATCCCAAAGACGAAGTCGTGTTGGTGGTTGCATTACCTACTGTTGATTATTGCCATTATTCCTATTCTTTTCTGCCATCTCAGATTCGTCTGAACTACCCGATTTAACTATCTCTAAGGCAATATGAATTCCTGGTGAAGATGGCTACAAAGGTTGTTTTTGTAAGCAAGTCTGCTTCCTCAAATATTTTTGCAGTTTTTTCAATTTCTGAGTCAAAATCCAATTGACCTTTCTGAGATTAGATCATACACCAAGCACCTAAGCAAGAAAAATCAAAACTAAAAGTGAAGAAATAGAAAACAACAAAATAAATAAAAGAAAACAAAAATAACTAAAGTAGAAAAATTAAGCATCGTCCCTAGCAAAGGCGTCAAAAACTTGATCGACGAAATCCTACAATCACATAGGGTCGATCGTAGTAATAATTACCTAGAGTATTCCAGGGTCGAATCCATAGGGATAAATTAGTTTTCTACTCTAATTATTCTAATCAAAATAAAAAGTTTAAATTTAGAAAGTTGTATTTTCTAGTTAAGTAGCAAAATAATAACCAATTCAAATAAATTAGTGGTGAGAATAGACACGAGTTTCGGGTTTTAATCCAGAATTTGAATCAATTATCTAGTTAATTTCTTAACAAACTATGAACACATCACGTAATTGTATTTTAAATTATCTCTCGATACATCTAAAGTGTGTCTAATTAAATCTTACATCTCTCTTGAGATCGCAAGTATTCAATTAAACCCTTTAAGAACTTTAATGATATAAGTGTGTCATACAAATCATACTATATTCTCGTGATTATGTTAAATATGTTTATTTATCTAGCACATGATTGTATATCCCTTCTCAATTCAATACAAACCCTAAAGGGCCCATGGTGGCCAATCACAAACATGTAATTTGATAAGTGCATATTTTGAGTTCTTTTAATGTGTTTTATTAGTTAGTTGTGGTATGTTTTATTTAGTTTTATAGCTAATTAACTAAGTTTCTAGTAAAAATATGCATTTTATGGTTTAAGTAGCAAAAATTGCATTTCTATGGATTTTAATGGTGAAAATTTCATGTTTTTATAGGTTTAATGATTCACTCATTAAATTGCATGAATTGAGAAGATAATTGGATGATTGATGATGGTTTGAAGTAATAAAAAGAGAATATGAAGTGCAAGAGATGAAATGCAATTAAGTTATAAAGAAAGCAAGTTTTCCAATTTTGATACCTTGTGGTATTTTGACTATATCTTGAACTACATGCATCTGATTAAGGTGATTCTACATTTGGAATGACGACATCGAAGTCCAGTTTAGTCATTTTCATTGTCAAAAAGTCGAAATACAGAAGTGCAGTTTTATGGTCGAAAGTTGAAACAGAGTTCTGACCAGTTGAGGATATTTTGGTCATCACTCGATCTACAAAGTTGCAAATGGGATGATTTTTGAGGCATGAGAAAGTTAACTCAAAGGGCTAAAATTTCATGTTTTGCACAAGAGTTAGTTCATCCTCCATCATCAAGAAAATAGCAGTTGATGTAGTGCCAAATACATAGAAGTGAATACATGACCCTTCAATACGCGACTTTAGGTCGTGTATTCGCGCCTAATTTCTGCAACTTACCCTGCAACTTATGCTCTGTTCACACAAGTTTTTTGACCAATTTATCTGTAAGAAATCAGACTGGAACTAAGCAAGCAAGTATAGAGAATTCAAGAAGCATCTTTTGGTGATTCCAAGTGTGACAGCCCTACCTCCCCCTAAGGCGAACCAAAGGGTTCGGCGGACCGCCTGCCCAGCTCTCGCCGGGACATAGTCGTTCACTACATACATCAAATATTCCACAAATTTACATATCATAAGTGAAGCGAATACTTCTCAATTACACTACAAGCTAAAACCTCAAGAGATAAAAGCAATACTAATTCCAAAATAAAACACAGGTCCTTAGTTCTCACATAAATACAAGTACAAAATTGCAGTCTCAAATATTACACAAGGTCGAACTAAAACTTCAACGGTATAGGAGATAATCCAACCATTCACACGGAGAACTTTAATACAAATGTTTCCTTCGCCTCAAGCCTTGTGGAGGGGAATAAAATAGTTTTGGGGTGCGCTAGAAGCTCAGCGAGTAACCAGTAAAAGCAGTCATCAAATCAGTTTCTCTATAGTTCATTTCAATGATGTCATGTATCTGAAATCAAATGTACGTTTATCGCTCTCGTGAGCCGGTGAAATCATTGTACTTAGCATCCAACGCTCAAATGGATCACTTAACATGAAACAGTGGTGGGGAGCCCGTTGGTGCTCCAAATGAACATGAAACATTGGTGGAGACGTTGGTTATAAGCACAAGACTTCCCAAGAACTCATTGAAGCCAAATCATGTCATGAACTCACATGCAAGCACACATGATATGCAATCGAGTAAATAATGTAAGAAACGGTTCGTAAGTAGCTTTGGAAATCGTTTGGGGTCACTCACCAACCACGGCTCAAGAACCATCCATCATATATCATTTCTTGCTCAAGTCCAAGCTCTAGATCACAAACTCAAAACAATCAAACACTCTCAAAGTTCGGACAACATTTCCCCTTAGTTTCTTTCTTTTCCAACCTACAAACAATTACCAAATTTATAACCATCAACCACAATTATACATATACAATTCATAAGCAATAAAACATGTCCAATTAGGCCACAATACCCTTCAATCAAAGCCAATTAGAAACTTAAGAGCCAACCATAAGAAAACCCCCAAATTAAACCCTAGAAACCGGAATTTACGCACAAACCAGAAATTTTCCGCAAACAATCGTATCCAACATATACAAGCTCCATTTTATACCACAACAAGCTATCATTCCAAGACCAATGAATCATAATCATATAAAATCAGAAAAATCCCCAATAAATTAGAAATTGGTCCAACTCTTCTTAAAATCAAAAAATCATCCACAATACAATATATCTAACCTCCATAAAACACCAATTAACCATTATCAAAGCAAGAGAGAACTTTCTTATTCAACTTACCTCAAAACTCAAGAAAGCTAGCAACTTGGAGCTTCCCTTTCAAAAACAACTCCACTATCACCTTTAACCCTTCTTAGCTAGCACTTGTACAGAGTAGATTGAAATTCTAACGGTGAAATCTCAAGATTTGAGTAGAAATTGAAGTTAGAAAATGAAGAGCTTTCTTTGTTTTTCTCTCAAAGCAACCGGTCAAGCAAGGAACAAGAGTGAAGATATTTTGGCCAAAAATAGGATAAGAAGGAAGAAAAATAGTCGGTCAAAGCTGATGATTGACTGTGACACGTCACAATCCGGCCGGATTCAAGGCAGTAGAAGATCCAATTTTTTTTCAAATCCCTCAAGTAATCCGGCAAAGAACTGGCCGGATTTGCGGCCAGATTTGGTACAAAACATTTTCAGCAAAAATTTTTTTCATTTCTTTTCCTTTCGGGCGTCACACCAAGGAGCATTTCACATCAACTTTAACAACTCTTCTTGACCTTGAATTGCTCTATAAGTATAGGTCTTGGAGAACATTTTTAAAAAAAGTTTGGAAGACTAGAGAAACTCACCAAAAATGTAGTTTTTACTAGAATTTTCTTAGTTCATTAGTTAAGATAGTATAGTATAGTTAGTGTAGTTTTTCTTTCTTGTATTATAGTTAGATTTGGATAAAGATTAAGGAGCAAGATGAAAAGGTTGATCTCATATGACAAGGGTGATATCTCTTCTACTACTTTCTCTCTTGTATTGAATTTCATCTTTAGTTATAATACAAGTTTAGATTTGTGTTATTATCATGTTTAGTTAAAATTTATACTTAGAGTTATGGATGAACTTTCTATATCTTGTTAGTGATATTTACTTGGTTATTTGATGATATTATTTTGAACAAATTATTTATCACTTTTGCTTTTCTAATCATGATTAACCAGCCATTAATTGTGATAATCTTAATGTGTTAAGTTTGTAATGAGAATTGGAATTTAACACTAGTTCAAGAAAGTGATAAACTTAGGGGGTACACTCACGAAAGTAGTGACGAGCTATTGATATAAATACAAGTTTAATTCTGAATTTTATACATTTGGACTGCAAGTATACAGGTCACCTTAGTAGTTTAGAACAAATATCGGGTCAATCCCACGGACAACGATGTTTCAAGCACTAGGTTCTCACTTCCTCTATTATTTAGACTAACAATCAATTCAAGCAAGAGAAACTATAATTACTACTACCTGTAAATCTTAACTAGACAATTGCAAGATAACAAATGAAGAAAATTCACTAAATACTTGAGTCTAGAGATGTAGATTCCACTTATGGCATAAACGACACAAATGATTAGATTTACCTCTTGTTACAACCCTTGTTTAACTTGGGATTCATTTTCAATATTACCAAATCTCATTCTCATGATGAAATGGCCTAGAATAATCTAGTTTTCCCTATTCTCATGGTGAATAACTAGTTCTACTCTTGTTTCCTTCATGAAATGCAAGTTTGATCCACTCAAGTGTACCTCCATTCTCATGAGTGTACTACTCAAGCTCTATTTATGTAGTTCCATCATTATCACCAACTTTTATTGAATAATAACAACTATAAACTTGCTATTGGTGATCAAACAACAACAAGTGATTAGCATACATAAATAGACTAGTTAATACAATGTGTAACAAGTGTACATCATATTCACTTCATATCATGTAGTCATAAGTTTCATCTACTCCCTAGATTTAGAAGTTTAGCTACTCATATAAGATATAATAAGAAAAACCATAGCTTCATTGCAAGAACACATCATGAATCACAAGTAAAAGATACATAAAGAAAGTTTAGCCAAAGTAATGAAGAAGTTCCCAATGATCTTCAATTTCTTCAACAAAACTGGTGTACAATGAAGTCTCCAATTGTTCTCACAAAAGTTCTAGTTAGAGAGAACAAAACAAAACTAAAAACTAAGCTCCTCTCCTAAAATCTGATATGAACTACTTCTAATATGTTCTACTATTTTCTTCTAATGATTCTAATATCTAATTGTTAAGAGAGTCAAAAAGGTGGTTTTTGACAAGACATAAAGCTCCTTTCCTCTTCCTTTTTGCATCAGAAGCATGCGCAGCCGAAATTCTCTCTCCCACTATAGCTGAAAAGTAGTGCGAAAACAAAGCAAGTGGCTAAGCAAGTTGCTGAAATCAGGCTATAATATGCGACTTCACCCACGTTTTCTCAAGTCGCATATTCACTTTTGTGAATTTAGCCTCCCTTCAATTGCTATTTTCTCTATCATAGAGGCCGAACTAACTGTTGTGAAAAACATGAAAGTTGTAGCCCCTTGAGTTATATTTTTAATGCTTTAAGAATCATCCAATTTGGAACTCTGTGGACTGAGATATGATCGAAATACCATCGATTGGTCAATCCCCTATTTCAGTTCTTGACCATACAAATAAACTTCTGTGTTTCCACTTTTTGACTAGCAAAACAACTGAATTGGATTTTGATATCCTCATATCAGATGTAGATCTATCGCTTAGCTTCGAAATGGTGCAAAAATCACCTCTATCCGATGTGTGTAGCTCAAGATATTGCCAAAATACAAAAATGTGTTAAAACTGTCTTCACTTGCATTTCTTCATTTGAATGTTTTGCACTTCAAGTCTTCTTTAAGCACTTCAAATTATCATCAATCATCCAATTCTCTTCTCAATTCACATCCTTTGATGATTGAATCGTTAAACCTACAAAACATGAAGTTCTTACCATTAAAATCCATAGAAATGCAATGTTTGCCATTTAAACCACAAAATGTATATTTTTACTAAAACCCTAGTTAATTAGTTACAAAACTACTTAAAACACACCAAAATTAACTAATAAAATACACTTAAAAATACGTAAAATATACTCTTGTCAAGTAGATGTGCATCTTTGTGGCTTTAGTGATTCATTTCATGTAATTTCATAGAAGAAATGAACTTATAGCTAATTTCATAACCACGACAATAGGTATGGATTAGTTATATTTATAGTTGATCCACTACAAGAGTAGATTTCACATACATTAGTAAATTACGTCATAATTAGCCAAGATAACAACATTCACTTAATCGGCAATGTCGTTTGCAAGAGTAGTAAGGAATTCCATACCTCTAAGAGTTTTCTATTATATTTTTATTACTTTTATAGTGTAGATTTAATATTTTGCACATGTGATAGTCTAAATAATAAAGGAATTTGAAAATCAGCAGTAATTGACAATCTTTCCTATGGGATTGACATCTAATACCCTTATACTCAATAAACGACTCATATACTTGCGAGAAATTGTGTGTGGGGTATTTAGAAATTTAATAATATAAAACATAATTGTGGATGAGCTAATTGTTTTATGTATACCCCACACTCGTCATAACTAAATTAAGATAAATAAATCATAGCAAACGACAAGAAATTAAACTAGAAAAATTAATCAAATTCCTTCATACAAACTCTAACACTAGAAACAATTTAGTTCAACATGATTTGAAAATCATAACCATGAATTCAAAGAGTTGCTACGAAGATAAGAAAAAGAGTAAGAAAACTTCTCATATGCTTGCTCCAATCTTTTCCTTGCGCGCTCCTTGATTCGCTTTCATTCGATCTTGATTTCTCAAGAAAAAACTATGAAAAAATGTTAAAACTAAGCTATAATAATATTTTTTCCCCTAAAAATGACCTAAAGAACGTCTGTTTATAGTTTCTTGAAAATATATCCTAAACAGGGTAGGAATATGCATTATTAGAGTGACAAAAATTACGTTTTTGCCCATTTTTCAGATGAAGACCGGCCCAATGTCTAGCACCAGTTATTGGACTAAGCCAAAGAATCTGGAGATGTCTGGCACGAAGTTCATTGCGATGTCCGAAGCTGGTCATGAATTCATTCACGGATCGGTACGCATTCGTGCACAGATCACCTTTGGAGCCCAAAGACACCATCAACGACGCCAAATCAGTTCTTTCTCAAAATTCTAAAGTTGTAGCCCTTTGAATAAGTTTTCCAATGCCATAAGAATCAAGTCATTTGGATGTCTGGACGCTAAAATATGGCTAAAATACTGAGACCTAGTTGTAACAACATCACAGCGCAACTATAATTCAGTAATTTGGATTTTTGACTATGAAAACATAAGAACTGAACTTTGATGCCTCATAAAAGTTGTAGAGCATTCTCTTAGTTCAAAGTGAATTAAGAATCATCTCAATCCGATTTGTGTAGCTCAAGTTATCATCAAAATACTAAAACATGTCGTTCCTGTGAAATCTCTTTTTCTTGACTTCTTCTTCTTTCATTGCATCTTCACGCCACGTTTTTTATCCATTTTCTCTCGAATTGATATTTTCACTTATTACAATAATATAAGAGCAAAATTAAGTAGTTTCTACTCAAGATAAAGATCAAATAACATGGTTAACAAGCAACTTATACCTATAAATGCACTACAATTTACACTCTTGATAAGTGAATATTTCTAATATATTTTATATGGTTTTGCACGAGCTCTTGTTATATTTTTAGAAGATCATAGTCATATTTAATCTCTTTTTGGAACAAATTGCTTCAAGTGTTGTTTAGTGATCGAAACTTGAAAAATGAGTAGATTAATGCATAAATATGTGATATTTTGTAGGTTGTTGGTGCATGAGACATGTACATAAGATAAAGAAGAGGCAAAGAGCTAGTTGGAAGATAACGTGCAAGTGAAACAAGGAGCAAAATGGAGTGAAAGAGGAAAGAATTTGAAGATGGTAACAGAGGAGAGTGATCCGGGCTCGGATCACAGGAGATGGTAACAGAGGAGAGTGATCCGAGCTCGGATCCATTCTCATCTCCTGTGATCCGAGCCCTCGTCTGATCTTCTGGAGAAGTGGATCCGAGGCCAGGTGATCTGAGCTCGGATCGCTTTGAAGAAGGCCTCGGATACTGCAGGAAGAACTTGTGAAGAAAATGCTGAGGAAACTGATCCGAGCTCGAATCACTCTTTCACCCCTCAGATCTGAGCCTCGGATTTTCCTCTCTCCTCTGCAATTTGCAGAACAACTTGTGCTCATTTCACATTTACTTTTTGACTCATGTTTCACACAAAATTTCGGCTAGAAGCTGGCAGGCCTATTGTACACTTGAAGAAGCAAGATGTGAAGATTTCAAGGAGGGGCAAATTTGGAAAGGAATGGAGGAAAAGACATTATTCGAGAAGAGTAGAACATAGTAGAAGGAGTTCATGTCAGATTTGAGTATTAGAATTTAGAAGATAGTCTTGCCTTGTTCTCTTTAACTAGGACTTTTTGTGGAGAACAATTGGAAACTTTATTGTACACCATTTTGTTGAAAAAATTGAAGATCATTGGGAGTTTCTTCATTAACCTTGGCTAAGCTTTCTTTAATCTCTCTTTTACTTGTGATTCATGATGTGGTCATGCAATGAAACTGTGTGTTTTCTTGTTTTATCTTATATGAGTAGCTAAATTTCTAAATCTAGAGAGTAGATAAAACTTATGGCTACTTGACATGAAATGAATATGAGTTACACTTGTTACATATTGTATTAACTTGTTTACTCGTGTATGCTTATAACTTGTTGTTGCTTGATCATCGATAACAAGCTCTTAGTTATTATTAGTCAGTGAAAATTGATAATAATGATGGAACAACATGAGTAGAGCTTAAGTAGTAGACTCATAAGAATAGAGATACACTTAAGTGGATTAAAATTGCATTTCATGAAGGAAACAAGAGTAGATCTAGTTATTCACTATGAGAATAGGGAAAACTAGACTATATCTAGGCCATTTCATCATGAGAATGAGATTTGGTAATATTTGTGATGCCCCAGATTTTTTTGTGTAAGAGGAAGAGAATGTGACGACCTAAATTCTTGCTATTTTTATTTTATTTTAACATAGTTGCACCTCATTTGTTTGATTAATTAATGATTTGAAATGATTTTTACATTTGTATAAATTTATTGTATTTTTGTATTTTGTATTTTGTTTCTCCGAATACATTTTCTTTACTTTAACTCATTGCTTTAATTACTTAGATATTTTTATAAGTGAATCAAGTTTTTAAAACATTTTTCTTGTATAAGTTAGTACATGATAAGTTTGAAGTGCATTAAGGTGGTGGGACCCACTAAGGTGTTATGTGTGTTAAATTTTCAAAGTATGATGGAAGTGTTATGCTAAGGGACATTATTTATGATGTGCTAAGGATATATATTAGCTTAGATAATGCCACTTGTCACCGTAGTATTAAGTCTTGTTTAAGACTTTGACCAAAGATTTTGACTAGACCAACCTAAGCTTATCTCTTAAGCCTTTGTTTTGTCTTCATTTCTTCCATTTTCCTCCATGGTTGGCCGAATGTGAGAGAAAGAAAAGAAGAGAGAAAAGCTTCATTTTCTACTTCAATTTTTGCTTGGATCTTGAAGTTGTACCATAAAACTGACAATCTACTCCATAAAAAGTGGTAGTCAAGGAAGATTGAAGGTCTTGGTAGAGAGATTTTGGAGTGTTAAGCTAGGATTTGCTATCTTCAAGAAGGTGATCAAGGTATGGGTTTCAAGAAGCTATATTTACCTTAGACACATGTTTATAAGTGATTTTTAGGTTTGATTATGGTGGTTTTCATGACTTGTTAGTTGATTTGAGTGGTGAAATGAAATTTTCAACTTTGGTAATGAGATTTTCAGCATTTGGTGGTGAATTTCAATCAATTTCCTGAGCTTGCCGATAGTTGTAGGAGATGAACTAAAACCTAATTTTTATACCGTTGGAAACCTCTATGAATCTAGTTTTAAACGCCGCTGACGGAGCTCAATTTTGATTTTTCTACACCAAGTTATAGCCATTTTACCAAAACTGTTCAGTTATCCTGTTTTGGCTCCGACAGAATTTTTATGTCTCTGTTTTTGCCAATTTCAACACTGATAATGTTTGAACTGGGATTTGATGCCTTCAACAAAGTTGTAGGCCTATATCTTGGTTTTGAAACGCCACCAAATTTACCTCGATCTGATATACCTAGTTACAGTTATGACCAAAACACCGAAAGATGGTAAATCTGTCATTTATAATTTCTTATTTAAATTGGTTTTCAGCTTTGATATCCATGGTGATAAGTTTATTATTTGGTTTGTTTCGTTGGTTTTGAGGCCTTGAATAGATGTATGTTGTTAGTTATCACTTGTGGTCGGATTGGAGGTTTGTTACTTGGATGGGAAAAGTAAGAAAATATGGGAAATACTGCCCAAATTTTCGCTCGAAGGATAAGTGAGTGAACTTAAAACTTGAGCGACGATTTGAGATCGAAGTGAATTTGGATTGTTTATGATATTCAAGTTTCCGTTAGTAGAGGTATATAAGCTGAAATTTTGCCAAAACTCGTATCCTTTAAAAGGTGAAAGTAGCGACCCTTATAACTACGATTTTCTCAATCTTTCATACCAAGTGCAAATTCAAAAGTGTTAATCGCTTCTTTATCGAAATCAAAAGAGCGAGTATGAAATTTCTAAAGTTTGATAAGTGAAATGAATACTACTTCAGCAAGTTTCATTTATTTGCTTTTCTTTAAAATAAATTGTTGGTGAGTGTTTCCAAGTGCATGATTGAACTTGATATTTGAAAGAAATTCTTGACTTCTTTGAACGGGTAAGGTGTACTTTATCGCACTTACTTTAATGTGATTCCTTACTGTTTACTAGTTATTATTAACTTGATATACATGTTTACAGCTTGAATACTATATGAGATCTTGTACATGACTTGTAAGTACTGAGCAGTAGCATGTACCACACTCAATCCAAGTAGAAGATGCCTCTCATCCCGTCTTACTTCTTGGATCCACACCCTATTGGTTAATTAGTCGAATCGATCCAGTAAGGGCTTGGTCGAAGACACTGGCGAACCATAGGTACTACTGTTTATTGTTTATTATATAATCCTTTGGATTTGATCCACTGGATTCCGTATACTCGAATATTACCACCACTCTTATTTTGGATTTCGGGCCGGGTAGGGGATTAATTGGTGGATGAAAATTGGTGTAAAATAGAGATCTACAGTCATGGTTTGCTTCTTCAAATGTTGACGGAGTGTCAATGGGTTCGAATCAAGCAATGCAGCGAAAATTTGGCTTTTGAGATCCATCTTGTAAAGACTCACCAAAAAAAAAATTCTTTAATTTATACTCCAAATTCTAGCTTATTTAATTATTTATTTGGCCAAATGATCCAATTATTATTTTCTAACCTTTTTAGATCTAATTAAATGGATCCATAGCTTAGTTATATTTTTAAAGTGGCTTGTTTCGAAATTTAATTTCTGAAGGCTCGTTAAGTGAAAATAGTAAATACGCGACTGGAGTAAATAATCGATTCGAGAATAAATTTGAAAAATTGGAGACTTGTACATTAGTCTCAAAATAGGTATTTTATATTTAAGTGTCAAAGGTTAGTTAGTTATATTACCGTCATAAGGAAATTCTTAGAAATTTCACTATCTCGCGCTTAAATTAGAAATACGCGTTTTTTTTACGTACGCGAGTAATTGAGGAACCTTAGGCCATTATTTTGGGACTATTAAGAGTGAATAATAATAATATGAATGCAAGTGCATTAGAGGTTTAGTGCACTAGTACAATAAACTCGCGAGGAATCGAGCCCGAAACGCACGCGCACGTGCACTACTTTAGTGGACAGCTTTGAGTACAAGTGAGCCACACGTTTTAAGCTTACCATTAGAAGCTCATACCATTAGCATTTCCTTCCTCTCCTACGCACAAATAGCCGAGCAGCAAAGGGAGAGCAAGACCAGAAAATTCCTCCACCCTCTCTCCTCAATTCCCTGCTCAATTCCCTCCAAATTTTACATGCAACCCTCAAATCACTTGGTGATCAAGATAAGCTAGGAAAAGAGCTACCTCTCACGGTTTTTCTCCAGCTCAAAGTGACCAAAAATCTCTGTCTTGGCTCTCTAAGAAAGTAAGTAATGATCAACCACTTAATTCTTGGTTTATGGAAGATAGATTATACTCATGAGCTCTTGGATTCTCATGGGCAGCTTTAAATTGTTGGAAAATTTGTGATCTGATTTGAAATCCCACAATGACTTTGATGATCTGATTTGATAGGATTGGATGCTGATTGTGTTGATTAAGTGCTAATTTAGTAGAGTTAAGTGGCAAAAATGAAAAGGAAGTCAAATGAGGAGCTGCATGTGATGATGCCGATTCTGCCCTGCTATTTTCGTGCATTTTAGTGTACTTTATTGAAGTCCAATTGACTTGTTTCTGATACAAATGTGAAATATAGGTTGTGTTTAAAGTTTCCTCAAAATTTTAAGTGATTTGGGTGAGTGCATGTTGAGTTTTAGAAAATCTGCCAAAACTGGGAAATGATTCCCGTCACTACTAGACAGCCAGATTGTTTCGGCTATAATTCATCGCTCCGATGTCGGAATCGAGTGCTGTTTGCGGCACTGAAAACTAGATATTCCCAGCTTTCATTTGGTATAAGCAACCCCTAATTCCACCCCGAGTACCCCGTACCAACCGTATAAAGATGACTGTCCTGTTTCTCTATTTTCCTGGAATGAAGTTCAGAAGCTACAACTTGAGGCTCGAATTTGAGCTAGTTGTGTGCTGAATTTCAAAACAATTTCTTCTGTGAAATTATAGTTTTCTGAATTTATTTTCCAACGCCACCAACTATGCTCAATTCCGAGTTGAATTGAGTGATTTGTGATCAAAATACGAAACCTACCCTGTCCTTGAAAACCCTAAATTTTGGGCAGAATTGATGTTAGACTTGGTATGGACTTGCCAATTGAGTTTCTTGGAGTTAAAACACCTACCTAATGTACCATGAATGTTCCTTAGGCTTTTCCTATACAAATGAACCATGTTTGAAGGATTTTCCTTGGCCGAATGTTTGGAATGGAAAACAAAAAAAAAAACTCAAGACAGTTTTGCCTTAGGATTTTCGAAACTTGGGTTGTTTGGTTGACCACCTTTCCGAAGTTATTTTGCCATTAAATTTGGTAGAGAGACAACCCTTATATGGTAGTATTATACTACTAATTATGGTGTTATTACGAGGCCGTTTCATGGGTCAAATAAATTACCAAAGTTCATGACTCGAGTTTGGAAAACCCATGTTTCACAAGGGAATTTTGGTAACTTTGAGTTGCCATATCTTAGTACTCAAACCTCCGTTTTTCATTCCGCTTGTTTTGCTGTAAACTTGGATTACGACTCTAAAAGAGTTCCAAATTTCAAAAGCTAGTTCCAATCAATTGAATTTTTCCGAATTTTCAAAGTTGGCCAAAAACCAACCTAAATCTGCCTTAGGAACCAAAACAGAGACTTTGAGCTTATTTTTGAATGCTTTCCATTTGGAATCTTAGAAAAGTGCATTCTAGGAACTTTTAGTACCTTGGAAGAGATTTCCAACTGTACCAAGTTTTCCAATTTTTGACTTGTAAAACGTGAGATACGATTTTTCTAATGTATCGTATCAAAACTGAAATTTTTCGAATTCCAAAGAAATGGAGTTTTTAAAGTATTCCTTATTCTTTCGATATTACTTGAACGTTTTATACTTGATTTCAAAGATGAAAACTTAATTTCTCTTGCACTTTAAAACTCCACTTTTGAGCCTTCATTTGTGAGTAATTTAGGCTCATTTTTTGTAAAATTTTCTAGGATTGCACAAGGGTGCAAACTTTTTTGATAATTGGCGATTGTTCACTATTAATTGCTCAGGCTCGCACGAGGACCTTCAAGAGGATCCTACGGTAAATGCTTGAACTTCAAGTAACATTTCTCCTTGATTGATTTGGTGAGTGTCAAGTGCATGCTTACTTGCACTTCGTTTGAGATCTGTTGCCTACATGAGTTCTACTTGAACCTGTTGTTACTTGAACTGTACTTGTTGGGAAAAGTGTGTGCTTTACCCCGCGTTATCTCCTTTACTTGGATCAATACATGACTTGCTACATGAATTATATGAAATTGCTGGATTTTACATGTACATGACCTAAAGTCGAATGCAGAGAAATCGCATCGGCTAAAACTTGATTTGTTTCTGAAAACCTGACCTGTGGGGACGCCCAAAACCCAATGGTTATACCTCGTAATTTCACAGCCAATCGTGAGGACTTGGTCGGGAGAACTTGATAAATCTTGGGACCTGAAGTTTAATCTTTTGAGATCTTGCTTGGCATACTTGTATAGTATCGCCTTTATATGACTGTTGGTTACGGATCCTAGAGGGTGAAATGATGGATGGAAGGAAATAAGTGGAGATCTACGGATTGAAAATACCAACCCGGTTGACGGAGAGTCATCGCGGGAAGGTATACGAATGACCCTGGCAATGCAAGTGGAACTTAGCTCCTGAGAGCTACTATATCTTTGAATTGTTTCTGTTTACATTTCATTGGAATTGGCAATTATTTGTACCTTCTTATTTGACCTGTTAATTGGGCTTGTTACTTGGACTATGTGATTGCATGTGTGTCCTTGGCCTCACGAGCGTTTTGCTCACCCTGTAGATTTGTTTTCCTTAACAGGATTTGGCATGGAATGATACTTGGAGGAACTCTTTTGATACACTTTTGGCTCAGGATTTCTAATATATTTTAGGCTAGACCTTTTATTGGTTGTACTTTGGAAACCTAATGTGTGGTTTAGATATTTGATGTACTCGGATGTAGTATATTTTGGGTATTGATGTACCTTTTGAAAATTTAATGTAATGATTGGATAAGCGATATATATTGTTATGTTTGGGAGTTTTCCGCACTTTCTTACTTATCCAGTGTTGTTGAATGATTTTACTTTAAACTTGAATGGGAACTGCTTGAGTCCTAGCGAGAGTTAGGCAGACGTCCCGCGGATACCCTCTGATTCGTCTTAGGGAGAAGTGTGGGCGTCACAGTTGGTATCAGAGCACTAGGTTAGAGATCTATATGGTAGACATACTAGATACTCTACCCTTAAGATCTGAGACCGGACGACTTAGTCGTACCTTAAATAATATTTGGGCGAAATAGCGACAAAGTTAGACATACGCTAAGTGACATTCGTGCGAGTTAGCGATTAAGGTTCTAACCCAAAAAGTGTAATTGTTTTGCAGGAATGGAAATGAAAACGGAGCCCCGACAACTAACGGAAATGGCCATGCTAATGGTCATGTAGAGCCTCCTAGGCCATTTACTACCGAGCTGTTAGGGGAAGAGCTCGTGTGTGATATACGCCTTATGATAGATATCCTCGTTGCCCATGTAGGGTGACATTTGCCTACCCGAATCACATTGTGTTAGTATTGGACGACGAGCGTCGTCAGTTGGTGACTGCTAACTTAGACCTACAGGCAGAGGTGGACGAGATTAAGCAGATGGTTAGTGTTCAGGGCGAGAGGATTGCTGAGCTTGAGGAGGTAGTACAGGGCGAGGTGGTTACAGCTGCAGTTGTTCGTGAGGAGCTCCAGAGTACTAGGGCTCGACTCACTAGATTAGAAGAGGAGGTCCGTGATCAGGCTTCCGGGATCATGGCTGATGTCTGAGATGATAGAGAGAGTGGCGGATATAGTTCAGAGCCCGGTCCAGGAGGAGGACCCTGAGGAGGACCCAGATGAGGATCCTGAGGAAGAGATTCCGCCTGGTAGTCTTGCTGTGGACTACGTCCCTAGTGATCGACTCTTTTGACCCTTTTAACGGGTGTAGATAGGGTTTGCAGGGGTGATGCTAAGTGCTGAGGCCATTGTATTTTGCATGACTGTGTGGTCAATTTTGTGGCACTTACTTTTACTATAGTCTTTTGTGACTAAAAGTGCTTTTGTAGCCCTTGCATGCTATATTTTTGTAATTTTCCCATGACTTGCTAATTATATGAACTTGAAGTGATCATGAATGTAAATTACTGTTATTTCAATGCTCTCATGATTGGTTCTTGTTTGAAGCATTTTCTCGCGCAATTGATTAATTTCTTGCACTGGGCACGCCTAGGTTATGGAAGGACTAAGAAGTGGTCGAGACCGTGGGCGAGGGACTAGACAGGCCCAACCTCAGGGGGATGACCAGGGATCGGCAACTGGACCGACCCAAGGTCAGAAAAATATTGAGAAAAATCAAGTGGCTACTGCCATCAATAGGATGACTGACATCCTAGAACGCTTAGTTGATAGGCAAGGTCCTGGACCACTTAACCAACCTGGGGAACGGGGAGGAGGAGAAGACCGAGCCTAAAGATTTTTGAAGTTTAATCCGCCTAAATTCATTGGTGAACCCAATCTTGAGGTAGCGGAGAATTGGTTGGAAAGAATGACCAGTATATTCGCCACCTTAGACTATACTGAGGATAGGCAAGTGAATTTTACTGCTTTCCAAATTGAGGGAGTAGTTCGTGCTTGGTGGGACATGATAAAAGAAAAATGGGAGAGAATTCAAACCCCTTGGACTTGGGAGAATTTCACGCGGGAGTTTAATGAAAAATTTCTTCCACCTCTAATTCAAGAAAAGAGGGAAGATAAATTTATCAAGTTGAAACAAGGGACCCTTAGTGTAGTTGAGTACGAAGGGAAATTTACTAAACTTTCTAAATATGCCCCTGAATTGGTAACCAATGAAAGGAAGAGGATAAGGCGGTTTGTACAGGGACTTAACGTAGAGATTCAGGAGGGATTGGCTGCAGCCCAAATCTCCACCTTTACTGAGACTTTAGAGAAAGCGCAACGAGTGGAAACTGCAAGAATGCAAGTTAAAAACTTTCACAATAGGAAGAGGAACTTTTCTAGTCGTACTTCTGGACAGACTAGTAAGAGCTCATAGCCTTCTAAAGTTGGAAGAGAAATGGGAGGAATAAGAACTACTGGACCTTCTAGGGGAGTTTCATCCAGAGGAGGACGTAGTGGACCGGTTTATACTAGGGGAGCGCCTTCTAGTGATTCAGCTGTGACCCCTCAAGTCACTTGTGGATACTGTGAAAAATCCAACCACTCTAAGAATGAATGCTGGAGGAAGTCTGGGAAGTGTTTGGCTTGTGGTAGCACGGAGCACCAACTCGTGAACTGTCCAAGTAAAACGAAGATTGGAGGTAACACTCAGAGGCCAGAAAAGTCAACCTCCAAACAGACCAGTGCTGGAGGAAGTCGACCTAAGGTACCGGTTAGGGTTTATGCACTGGATCATCAGCAGATGCCAGATGCAACTGAGGTGGTTGAAGGTAGGGTTCCTGTCTTCTACCGTTTAGTTAAGATTTTGATTGATCCGGGTGCGACTCATTCTTTTGTAAACCCTAATTTCATGAATGGAATAGACTTGAAACCAATTAAATTATCTTATGACTTGGAAGTTAAAACGCCTACTGGAGACAAACGTTTAATCGCTAACCTGGTGTATAGGGATTGTGAAATTTGCGTTGGGGAATAAAAATTGTTGGCAGATTTGATAGGATTGGCAATTAAGGGGTATGATGTGATTTTAGAAATGGATTGGTTAGCCCGTTATAATGCCCAATTGAATTGTAGGACAAAGATTGTAGAATTGGGTATTCCAGGGAAGGTAACCCTGAAACTGGATGTGAGGGGTAAGTTGGTTTCGTCTGCACTCATTCAGGAATTCGGGCTAAAAGATTATTAAGTAGAGGAGCTCAAGAATATTTGGCCTTCCTTATTAATACCCTTTGTGATAAGCTGAATTTGGAGGACATGCCTGTAGTGAAAGATTTTCTAGATGTTTTTCCTGAAGAGTTAGAGTCTTTGCCCCCGGAACGGGATATAACTTTTAATATTGATTTGACCTCGGGAGTAACACCTATCTCTAAGACGCCATATCGAATGGCTCCAGCCGAATTGAAAGAATTAAAATTACAACTACAGGATTTGTTGGAACGGGGCTTTATAAGGAAAAATGATTCACCGTGGGGAGCTCCGGTTTTATTTGTTAAGAAGAAGGATGGGAGTTTGAAACTGTGCATAGATTACCGAGGCTTAAATAATGTTACAGTTAAGAATAAGTACCTACTGCCCCACATTGATGAGTTGTTTGACCAATTGCAAGGGGCGATAGTATTCTCGAAGTTGGATTTGAGACAGGGTTACTATCAATTGAGGATTTTGGAGAAGAATATTCCCAATACTGCTTTTAACTCGAAATACGGGCACTTTGAGTTTGCCGTAATGCCATTTGGGTTAACGAATGCACCTGCTGCTTTCATGGATTTGATGCATAGGGTCTTTAAACCTTATTTGGACCAATTTTTCGTGGTCTTTATTGATGATATTTTGGTGTATTCTAAAAATATGGAGGATCATGAGAAGCACTTGAGGATTGTTTTGCAAACTCTAAGGGAGCACCAATTGTATGCTAAGTTTAGCAAGTGTGAGTTTTGATTAAAAGAAGTGACTTTCTTGGGACACATAATTTCTAAGGATGGGATTAAAGTAAATCCAGCTAAAGTTGAAGCTGTTTCAAAGTAGAAACGACCGGAAAATCCTACTGAGATTCGAAATTTTATAGGATTGGCAGGGTATTACCGGAGATTTATCCAGGATTTTTCTAGAATTGCTGGACCCATGACTGAATTGACCAAGAAAAGTGAAAAGTTTATTTGGAATTCTAAATGCGAAGAGAGCTTCCAGGAATTGAAAAGACGTTTGACTAGGGCGCCTATGTTGGCTTTACCGAACGGAAAAATAGCTTTGTGGTCTATACAGATGCTTCCAAAGAAGGATTAGGCTGTGTTTTAATGCAAAATGACAAAGTGATAGCCTATGCCTCTAGGAAATTAAAACCACATGAAGGAAATTACCCGACCCATGACTTAGAGTTAGCGACTGTGGTATTTGTTTTAAAGAAATGGAGGCATTACCTATACGGGGTGACATTTGAGGTTCTCACTGATCACAAAAGGGTTAAGTACTTATTTTCTCAGAAAGAGCTGAATTTAAGGCAGCGTAGATGGATGGAATTTCTAGAAGACTATGATTGCACGATAAAGTATCATCCAGGAAAAGCCAATGTAGTGGCTGATACTCTAAGCCGTCAAGTACAAGTGGCCGGATTGATGATTAAGGAGTTTCACTTGTTAGAAGAAATTAGTTATTGGAATTCTCGATTGGAGCCGAGAAAATTAGTTCTTGGAACTATTGTAGTAAATTCCACCTTGATGGGACGTATTAAAGAGTCTCGGGAAAAGGACCCTGAAGTGCAAAAGTGGGTGGAAAGTGTCAAAAAGGGAGAAAAGTCGGATTTTGATTTGGGATCAAATGGTATTTTGAAGTTTCAGAATCGGTTAGTGGTGCCAAAAGATGAAGGACTTAAGAAGAAAATTTTAGAGGAGGCACATCGATCGAAATTTACGGTACACCCTGGAGGGAATAAAATGTACCAAGATTTGAAGAGATTGTACTGGTGGGAGAGCATGAAAAAGGAAATTGCCCAATTTATCCAAATCTGTTTAATTTGTCAACAGGTTAAAGCCGAATATCAGAAACCATCAGGACTTTTGCCATCTTTGAAAATACCTGAGTGGAAATGGGAAAACATCACTATGGACTTTATATCAGGATTACCGAGAACACAAAGATGCCATGATGCTAACTGGGTAATAGTGGATAGATTGACCAAATCGGCTCATTTTCTACCGATTAACATGAGGTACCCATTGGAGAAGTTGGCCAAGTTGTATTTGGATGAGATAATTAGATTACATGGAATCCCTATCAGTATCGTGTCGGATAGAGATCCAAGATTTGTTTCAAGATTCTGGCAAAAGATGCAAGAGGTGTTGGGGACTAAATTGAGTTTCGTACTACTTACCATCCCCAGACCGATGGACAGTCCGAGCGGATGATTCAAACCCTTGAGGATATGTTGAGGACTTGTGTGTTGGATTTTGGGGAGAGTTGGAACAAGTATTTAACTTTTGTAGAATTTGCTTATAATTATAGTTATCACTCTTCCATTCAAATGGCCCCGTATGAAGCACTTTATGGTCGAAAGTGTAGGTCTCCGACTTGTTGGGACGAAGTAGGTGAACGAAAGATCTTAGATCCGACTACAGTGCCATGGATTGAGGAAGCTAATGAGAAAGTAAAGTTAATACATCAGAAAATTCAAACTGCACAAAGTCGTCAAAAGAGTTACGCAGATAACCGGAGGAAGGATTTGGAATTTGCGGTTGGAGATCTAGTGTTTCTTAAGATCACACTTCTGAAAGCGAGCTTGATGTCTGGAAAGGGGAAGAAACTACAACCAAGGTTCGTAGGGCCTTATAAAATTATCCAGCGTGTGGGGAGTGTAGCTTACAAGTTGGAATTGCCACCTAGTTTATCTCGGATCCATAATATTTTCCATGTATCCATGCTTAAGAAGTACCATCCAGACCCTTCTCACATTTTGCAATCGGAAACTATTGAGATTAATGAGACTTTGATCTATGAGGAGAAACCGGTGAAACTTCTGGATAGAAAGGTGAAAGAATTGAGAAATAAGCAGATACCTTTAGTAAAAGTTCTCTGGAGGAACCACGAGTTAGAGGAAGCGACCTGGGAAGTTGAAGAGGCAATCCGAGAAAAATATCCAGACCTGTTCGCAGATCAAGATAAATTTCGAGGACGAAATTTTCTTAAGGAGAAGAGAATGTAAAGACTCACAAAAAAAATTTCTTTAATTTAAACTCCAAATTCTAACTTATTTAATTATTTACTTGGCCAAATGCTCCAATTGTTATTTTCTAACCTTTTTAGATCTAATTAAATGGATCCATAGCTTAGTTATATTTTTAAAATGGCTCGTTTCGAAATTTAATTTCTGAAGGCTCGTTAAGTGAAAATAGTAAATACGCGACTGGAGTAAATAATCGATTCGAGAGTATAATAAGTTTGAAAAATTGGAGACTTATACCTTAGTCTCAAAATAGGTATTTTATATTTAAGTGTCAAAGGTTAGTTAGTTATATTACCGTCATAAGGAAATTCTTAGAAATTTCACTATCTCGCGCTTAAATTGGAAATACGCGTTTTTTTTTACGTACGCGAGTAATTGAGGAACCTTAGGCCATTATTTTGGGACTATTAAGAGTGAATAATAATAATATGAATGCAAGTGCATTAGTGGTTTAGTACACTAGTACAATAAACTCACGAGAAATCGAGTCCGAAACGCACGCGCACGTGCACTGCTTTAGTGGACAGCTTTGAGTACAAGTGAGACACACGTTTTAAGCTTACCATTAGAAGCTCATACCATTAGCATTTCCTTCCTCTCTTACGCACAAACAGCCGAGCAGCAAAGGGAGAGCAAGACCAGAAAATTCCTCCACCCTCTCTCCTCAATTTCTTACTCAATTCCCTCCAAATTTTACAGGCAATCCTCAAATCACTTGGTGATCAAGATAAGCTAGGAAAAGAGCTACCTCTCACGGTTTTTCTCCAGCTCAAAGTGACCAAAAATCTCTGTCTTGGCTCTCTAAGAAAGTAAGTAATGATCATTCCACTTGTTTTGCTGTAAACTTGGATTGCGACTCTAAAAGGGTTCCAAATTTCAAAAGCTAGTTCCAATCAAGTGAATTTTGCCGAATTTTCAAAGTTGGCTAAAAATCAACCTAAATCTGCCTTAGGAACCAATATAGAGACTTTGTGCTTCTTTTTGAATGCTTTCCATATGGAATCTTAGAAAAGTGTATTCTAGGAACTTTTAGTACCTTGGAAGAGATTTCCAACGGTACCAAGTTTTTCAATTTTCGACTTGTAAAACGTGAGATACAATTTTTCTAATGTATCATATCAAAACTGAAATTTTCCGAATTCCAAGGAAATGGAGTTTTTAAAGTACTTTTTATTCCTTCGATATTACCTGAACGTTTTATACTTGATTTCAAAGATGAAAACTTGATTTCTCTTGCACTTTAAAACTCCACTTTTGAGCCTTAATTTGTGAGTAATTTAGGCTCATTTTTTGTAAAATTTTCTAGGATTGCACAAGGGTGCAAACTTTCTTGATAATTGGAGTTTATAAGTGATTGTTCACTATTAATTGCTCAGGCTCGCACGAGGACCTTCAAGAGGATCCTATGGTAAACGCTTGGACTTCAAGTAACATTTCTCCTTGATTGATTTGGTGAGTGTCAAGTGCATGCATACTTGCACTTCGTTTGAGATCTGTTGCCTACATGAGCTCTACTTGAACCTATTGTTACTTGAACTGTACTTGTTGGGGAAAGTGTGTACTTTATCGCGCTTTATCTCCTTTACTTGGATTAATACATGACTTTGCTACATGAATTACATGAAATTGCTGGATTTTACATGTACATGACCTAAAGTCGAATGCAGAGAAATCGCATCGGCTAAAACTTGATTTGTTTCTAAAAACCTGACCTGTGGGGACACCCAAAATCCAATGGTTATACCTCATAATCTCGCAGCCAATCGTGAGGTCTTGGTCGGGAGAACTTGGTCAATCTTGGGACCTGAAGGTTGATCTTTTGAGATTTTACTTGGCATACTTGTATAGTATCGCCTTTACATGCCTGTTGGTTACGGATCTGAGAGGGTGAAATGATGGATGGAGGGAAGTAAGTGGAGATCTACGGATTGGAAATACCAACCCGGTTGACGGAGAGTCATCGCGGGAACGTATACGAATGACCCGGCAATGCAAGTGGAACTTAGCTCCTGAGAGCTACCATATCCTTGAATTGTTTCTGTTTACATTTTATTGGAATTGGCAATTATTTGTACCTTCTTATTTGACCTGTTAATTGGGCTTGTTACTTGGACTATGTGATTGCATGTGTGTCCTTGGACTCACGAGCGTTTTGCTCACCCTATAGATTTGTTTTCCTTAACAGAATTTGGCATGGAATGATACTTGGAGGAACTCTTTTGATGCACTTTTGGCTCAGGATTTCTAGTATATTTTGGGCTAGACCTTTTATTGGTTGTACTTTGGAAACCTAATGTGTGGTTTGGATATTTGATGTACCCGGATGTAGTATATTTTGGGTATTGATGTACCTTTTGGGAATTTAATGTAATGATTGGATAAGCGATATATATATTGTTATGTTTGGAAGTTTTTCACACTTTCTTACTTATCCAGTGTTGTTGAATGGTTTTGCTTTAACTTTGAATGGAAACTGTTTGAGTCATGACGAGAGTTGGGCAGACATCCCGCGGATACCCTCTGGTTCACCTTAGGGAGAAGTGGGGGCGTCACACATCTGTATCCTTATACTTGGAAATGCGTGTTACTTGTAGTGTTATTGTTTCTTTTTATGAACTTTCACACTCGCTCATTTTGAGATTTCAAGTTTTACATGTGTCCAACTTGCTACTTGGGTTTGCATGAAGTTTTGTAACCTCACTGAGTTTTGGCTCACTCTATTCTGTTAAATTTGTTTTCCTTACAGGGGATACGATGTAATGATCCTAGATAATTACTCTAGGTAGCATAGATATTTCCCTAGATATTTGCAGCAGAGAATGTAGATGGCATGATTTTTAGAAGTTAGTTGGTTCGTTACTGCACAGCATGCAGGCAGGCAGGATCCTTTCTGTTGAGCATTCTGTTATAGTTATGGAAGGATCTAGAGAATGGAACTTGTATAAATAAGCCAAAGGTTGAGACGCAAGGGGTATGTAGATAATACAACCAAATTCAGTTCTTCCCCTTCCCTATAATTTCTATCTTCTCTCTCAAGTCTCTGTTTCTCCTTTCTTTCTCTGTATTTCCATCTTCAATTCTGGTCAGGTCAGGCCATTACAGTGGTATCAGAGCTTCCGGTCCTTGGACTAGGAAGCTACAATCACTATACTTCAATGGCAAATGGAACTCGAATGAAGACCATGGAAGAACAGCTACGTAGGCAGGACAGCAGACTCCAAGGAATTCTGGAATCCATTACTGCAGACAAACAAATTATGGAAGACAGGTTGGATGCGGTGAGTGTGGAACTGAGCAATAAATTAGATGCATTCATGGTAGCCATTTCTCAGCAGCTCTCTAGTTTGAATCGAGGGAATCCTGAGAAAGGGATATTGGGCTCTCCAGAGGGAAGTCACTCCAGGAATTCAAACATAGGAACTCGAGAGCAAGGAGAGAGGAATGTCAGGAGTTCCTTCCATGCTAGCGCACCTAAACTGGAAATTCCAGCGTTCAGAGGAGACAATCCCAGGGAATGGATCAGAAAACTTCAGAGGTATTTCCATCTTCTACACATTCCGATAGAGCAGTGGATGGAGCTGATAGAATTCCACTTAGAAGGTAAAGTGGAGGTATGGTATCAAGGATTCAAGTTTACTAGGGGTAACAAGGTGGATTGGATGGAATTTTCTGGAGAGTTGTGCAAGCGGTTTGGAACGTTAGGACAAATGGATCCAGTGGAGGAATTCAATAAATTGCAGCTATCCACCACAGTCCTAGCCTACCAGGAAAATTTTGAGGAACTGCTCTCTGAGGTAATGATTCGAGCCCCACTTCTCCCAGAAAATTATTACATTTCATGTTTTTGAGTGGACTACCAGAGGAGCTAAGATCAATGGTGAAGACTCACGACCCTAAGACTTTATCCAAAGCATTTGAGCTGGCCAGATTGCAGGAAAATGCCTTTGAAGCATACCACAAGAAGCACAAGCCTCTCCAAAAATCCCTCTCTGCAGGGAATACTACACAAACTGCTGCTCAATATACCATGCCTCATACCAAACCTGTTATTGCCAATGCTGTCAAGAAACAGACTCCTCACAACTTTAGGCAAATCACACCAGCAGAGCTGTAGTACAGAAGGGAGCATCGTCTCTGCTATAAGTGTGGGGAGAAGTTTGGTCCAGGCCACCAATGTAAGCAGAAGGAAATCCATCTGATTGTAGCAATAGAAGATAGTCTGGATGATCTGGTGGAAGGGGAGATGATCGAGTACCAAGGAGCACAATCTGCCAAGGGGATAGAAATGGAGATACATGCACTAACTGGGAAGATGACTTACAACACCATCAAGCTGCAAGGGAGGTTCAAAGGAACTCCACTTTCAATCCTGGTTGATGGAGGAAGCACTCATAGTTTTGTCAAAGGATCTGTGGCACAACTCCACCCAGAGCTAGTCCAGTCTATCAAGCCTTTCAGGGTCAGGGTAGCCAATGGGGAGTACTTGACCTGTAACAGGATGATTCCAAACATGAGCTGGGAAATGCAAGGTAAACAGTTCACTCATGATATGTTTGTCATTAACTTGGAGCCGTATAATGTGATCATAGGAGTAGACTGGATGGCGGCACACAGCCCCATCACCTTTGACTTCAAGCAGTTGAACATGTCCTTTGATGAGAAAGGGGAGAGGATTCTGTTGCATGGAGAATCTAAGGAGACTGTTCTCAAACTTCCTAGTGATGATGCTGAGAAGGAAGGATGGAGCACCAGAATTTGGAAGCATGCATGCGGACTGAAAATAAATGAGGATCAGGTATGCACTGTCACTCAGCTAGACACTGGTTTTCAACATTCCCTAGGTACTCTACTTGAAGACTACAAAATTGTATTTGGAGAACCACAGTCCCTTCCTCCTCCCAGAAACTATGACCATCAAATTTCCCTAGTACCAAATGCCAAACCTTTCAAGTTAGCACCTTATAGGTACCCTCACAACCAAAATAATGAAATAGAAAGGCAAGTAAAGGACATGCTCAGTAGTGGCATTATCCAGCTTAGCCATAGCCCGTTTGCCTCTCTAGTTCTATTAGTTAAAAAAAAAGATGGAACTTGGAGGTTTTAAGTTGACTACAGCCAACTAAATAACCTGACTATCAAAGATAAATTTCCAATACCTGTTATTGATGATTTACTTGATGAACTTTATGGAGCCAAGCTCTTCTCTAAAATAGATCTAAGAGTTGGATACCATCAGATCAGGATGTTCCTTGCTGACATTCCAAAAACTGCTTTTAAAACTCACATAGGATTGTATGAGTTCACTGTTATGCCCTTTGGTCTTACTAATGCCCCCGCAACCTTTTAAAGCCTGATGAACCATGTCTTTGAACCTTACCTGAGAAAGTTTGTGTTAGTGTTCTTCGATGACATCCTTGTATACAACCCAGATCCAGAAACTCATCTTTTGCACCTCAAAACTGTCCTGGAAACACTCAAAACTCACTCTCTTTTTGCCAAGCTTTCCAAATGCATCTTTGGACAGTCTCAAGTAGAATATTTGGGACATGTTATCAGTGGAGAGGGAGTGCAAGCAGATCCCTCAAAAATCAAGAGCATGATGGACTGGCCTATCCCTACTTCAGTGAAGGCATTGAGAGGCTTTTTGGGACTAACGGGGTATTACAGGAGGTTTGTGAGGGGATATGGACTTATTGCCAAGCCACTGACTGAATTATTGAAGAAGGAAAACTTCCACTGGGATGAACAGGCTGAGCTAGCCTTTCAAAAATTGAAGCAGCTAATAAGCAGCACACCAGTACTAACACTTCCTAATTTTTCTTTACCCTTTGTTCTGGAAACAGATGCTAGTCATAAAGCTATTGGTGCAATCCTAATGCAGCAAGGAAGGCCTATTGCCTATCTCAGTCAAGCTCTAGGACCCAAGAATTTGGGACTGTCCATATACGAGAAGGAGTTGCTATCCCTTATCACAACAGTTTCCAAGTGGAGACATTACCTGTTGGGAAACCATTTCATCATAAAAACAGATCACCAGAGCTTAAAGTACCTTCTAGAGCAGAAGATAACCACTCCCCTACAGCAGAAATGGCTCACTAAGTTGTTAGGATTGGACTATGAAATACAGTACAAGAAGGGAAAGGAGAACGTGGTAGCTGATGCACTATCTAGAAGAGGCTATGAGGAGGACATTTCTACACATAGCATCTCAGTCATGAAACCTGCATGGCTATCTGAGGTCCTGGAGAGTTACAAGGGGGATGATAATGTAACCAAATTGACTGAAGGCCTGACTACTGCACCTGATTCCTTCCCAAATTACTCCTTTACAAGGGGTTTACTCAGGTATAAAGGCAGGGTGTACGTTGGTTCCTCAGGTAACTTAAGACAGAAACTAATATCTTGCTTCCATGACTCTTACATTGGGGGTCACTCAGGCAACCTGGGGACCTATCAAAGGTTGAAATGACCCTTTTTCTGGCCAGGAATGAAGGGAGAAGTGGAAAAATGGGTACAACAGTGTGATGTTTGTAAGAGGAGTAAGGTAGAAAATTGCAAGGCACCAGGACTGCTACAGCCTCTACCTATTCCTGAACAAGCATGGCAGCACATCTCAATGGATTTCATTGAAGGGTTGCCTAAGTCCCAAGGATATGAGGGAATAATGGTTGTCATCGACAGGTTTACTAAGTATTGCCACCTCCTAGCACTACCACCTAAGCATACAGCACAATCTGTGGCTAACATATATTTCGATAACATCTATAAGTTGCATGGATTGCCACTAAGCATTGTATCTGATAGGGATAGGCTGTTTACCAGCCTGTTTTGGCAGGAGCTATTTGGAAAACTAGGCACTAAGCTGCACTACTCTACTGCCTACCACCCCCAGACTGATGGGCAGACAGAAAGGTTGAACAGGTGTGTAGAGACATACCTGAGGTGCTTATGCTTCCAGCAACCTCACAAATGGAAGTCATTGCTGGCTGCTGCAGAATGGTGGTACAACACCAACCACCACACAGCCTTAAAAATGACTCCCTTCCAAGCTCTGTATGGTTATCCACCATCTCAGTTAGGCATCAATGCCTGGGAGACCCTAGTGGCTGCAGTGGAGCAATGGCTAGGGGACAGCAGGAAATGGAATGAGTTGCTGAAGGGGAATTTAATCAAAGCTCAGAATCGAATGAAGCAGTTTGCTGACAGAAACAGGAGTGAGAGAAGTTTCCAGGTTGGAGATTGGGTCTACTTGAAGCTGCAACCGTATAGGCAAACGTCTGTGGCAGTCAGAAAGAACCTAAAGTTATCTTCCAAATATTATGGTCCCTACAAGATTCTTCAGAAGGTAGGAAATTCAGCTTATAGGTTGGAGTTACCTGTTGGTTCCTTGATCCACCCTACCTTCCATGTCTCACTACACAAGCCCTCAGCTAAGAATCATGTGGTGACTTAAGACCTGCCTTTAACTACCACAGATGGACAGGTTAAAATTACCCTTGAGAATGTCATTGCTACTCGTAATATCATAAGGAAAAGGCAGCAGGTGACTCAAGTACTGATCAAGTGGCTGAACCTAGGCGTTGAAGATGCAACTTGGGAGGATATCACTGTAATACAGTCATAGTTTCCAGACTTCCAGCTCAATCCTAGTGACTAGGATTCTTGAGGGGGAGGTATTGTAATGATCCTAGATAATTACTCTAGGTAGCATAGATATTTCCCTAGATATTTGCAGCAGAGAATGTAGATGGCATGATTTTTAGAAGTTAGTTGGTTCGTTACTGCACAGCATGCAGGCAAGCAGGATCCTTTCTGTTGAGCATTCTGTTATAGTTATGGAAGGATCTAGAGAATGGAACTTGTATAAATAAGCCTAAGGTTGAGACGCAAGGGGTATGCAGATAATACAACTAAATTCAGTTCTTCCCCTTCCCTATAATTTCTATCTTCTCTCTCAAGTCTCTGTTTCTCCTTTCTTTCTCTGTATTTCCATCTTCAATTCTGGTCAGGTCAGGCCATAACATACGAGCGAGGGCGTGAGACTGGTACAGACTAGCATTGTCTACCTTTTGAATTTTTACGACTGTACTCGCGCTAGTGCTCGATTAGGGTTGAATGTATTTGGGATGTTAAATATTTTGAGATATTTGGGATTGTATGATTCCTTGAACTTAACTTAAGCAGCAATGTATGTTTTAAGTTTGGAACTATTGTTTTTTTTTTCTTTCGAAATTATAACCCCTTTTTTTGAAATGCGTGAGTAAGTCTTGGCAAGAATTGGGCAGACGGTCCGCTAAACCCTGGGGTAAGCCCTAGGGGGAGGTGAGGTCGTCATAATATTGAAAATGAATTTCTAGTTAAACAAGGGTTGTAACAAGAGGTAAATCTATTCATTTGTGTTGTTTATACCATAAGTAGAATCTATATCCCTAAACTCAAGTATTTAGTGAATTTTTTCCATTTGTTATCTTACAATTGTTTAGTTAAGATTTGTAGGTAGTAGTAGTTATAAATTCTCTTGTTTCAATTATTAGTTAGTCTAAATAACAGAGAAAGTAAAGGATCTAGTACTTGTTTAAGTTGCTTCTCGAGGGATCGACTCGATACTTGCCCTAAACTACCAATTTGACCTGTATACTTGCTGTTAAATGGATATAAATCGGAATTAAACTTGCACTTATATCAAAAGCCCGTCAACCCTATCAATGGCTGACTCTTAATTTTCATCAATTTCTTGAACCGAAGGACAATATTAGCGGAACAAATTTTGAGTCTATATATTTGGATAAAATTTTTTGTTTTTGAGTCTATATAGAGACATTTAATCCGGATTTGTCACTCAAAGACACTTGACCAGCTACATGACCTTTAACAGATGAACGCACTTATAATTCGACTAATAACCAACAGCAACCATGTCTTCGATATGCCAAGTCACATGCTTACAAAATTTCTACTTGAGTATTTCAAGAAATGACAAGATTTATTTGTCCGTGAAAGTCTGGTATTAATTGATGGTGTCTCTTTCATTTGCTGCTTGACTTGGTCATTGTCATTCTCGGCTTGTCTATCCCAACTTGGGCCATTCAACAGGGATCAGCTTTACAGAGGTAGGTACGGCTTTATAGTGGGATTTAATTTCTTTTCTTGTTTAGTCAAAAGACTCTTTGGGATTTTGTTAATAATGTTGACTTTTGGCCACTAAAGCAACAAGTACTACTCAAACATATGAATAAGTCAGTTATTGTTCCTTTTTCATTACACAAACACAGGATTGAATTCTTTACAAAAATTAATTTAGATTTCACACGTCATTAATTTTGGTGGAGATTAATTAATTTCATAAGTGTTCTTATCGTTAATTCATAAGTCAGCTATTGTCATTTTCAGAATTTTTTTTCGTTCATTGGATAGTATATATATATATATATATATATATATATATATATATAGAGAGAGAGAGAGAGAATGCAAAACCAACATTATTAATAAGTTAGACGGAAATTATACAACACAATTTATTTGACCAAGTCCAGGGGTAATTCCAAAAAGAGTCAGTTAGATTGGTAGATTTAGTGCAGTTTGCTAAAGTATGTGCAACCTTATTTGCTTCTCTAGGAATCCATTGAACATCAACCTGAATTTGTTCTAATAAAACCAATCGCACATCTTCAATGTTACCTATTGTTACGAGCTGATATTCACTTGAGATAAGCATATTTTTAGTGAGTAATTTAGAATCGAAACTTTATGGAGTCAGTTAAGATGTTTCATCTTTTATTCCCAATATAGAAAATTTTTCCAATCGCATTTTATTTGTTTGGTATTCATGCTTCTTTTAGCCTATTCTTGTTTGTTGTAAATTTTGCAAAAGTTGATCATAGAATGTAATTATAGAGAAAAAATTCAGAATCAATTAATTTAAGTCCTAGGTATATTCTAGATTTTGACCTTTTTTGGATTTTTAAAAATTCTAAAATCTAGATGTAAAAGAAAATGAGAACGGCCCCTATAACCAAGATAATACAATCTTTTAATTACAGAATAATTATACCTATTTATGGCTTTGATTAATTTTAATTTTGTATTTATTTACCATGTAGTCGTATTTATTATTCCTTTATATTTTCACAACTTCCAGTTTAAAAAAAATTACACCTGGGAACCTTTAATAGTGGTGGATTTAAAGTGGGGGCCCATGCCCCACCAAAAACTCCTACAAACTCACTCTTTGAAAAAATTATGAATTTTTATAATGTGTTCCACTAGTTTTAAAATTACTTGTTGCCCTATTGTTGTCAAACAATGGAAAGCAAATAAAGTACATGGTCTTCGGTTTTCTATTTAACTAAACTAAAGGAAGCTAAGCCAGAGTCAATCGGAACTTTTAAAAAAATAGAAAGGAAAATAAAACGGTAAAATAGCAACTATTACTTTTATCCACCCTCCATCCTTTTTAGTGTCATGTTTTCACCTTTTGGATATTCCAAAGAAAGAGTCATCTTTTCGAAATCAACACAACTTCATAAGCTATTCCATTTTACCATTTGAGAAAATTACTTTTCTTTTTTTTTTTGCGTGCCACTAGACTCAAAGAATTTAAATGTTAGGGCCCAATTTAAGGTTCGTCCAAAATCACCACATTCAAATTTAATAATTACATTTTTTTCTTAAAAAGTTGGATTTCCAAAAACAAAAAATTTCAAATTATGGCACATAGGGAGTGCAAGATTTTCATGGCCAATTTTTATATTTCAATTACTGTTTATTTTTTTGTTTGTCATCGAGAATATTGGTTGTCCTTATGACTTTCTTTTTTTTTTTCATCAGACTTGTATTTTAGCATCCAATTCTTTAGCAGATTTTTTTGGTGTTTATCAGAGTCCAATAATCACATGTACTCATAACAATTTGAAATCCCAGAATGGCCCTCATACTTCGACAGAGGTAGTCCATTTATATTTAAATGAATACAAGACAGATGGTAACAGAAACACATGAATACTGATTAAATAATCACTGAGCAGTGATGTTTCAATGATAACACAGACATGACCGTACGTTATTGGCAAGTGACTGACACAGGAACAACAACTATTGGCGGCACATATGCAATTCTAGTGAATTGTTGGCCTTTATTTCATTACAAAGTACGGTGCAAATTGTAGCAAATAGTAGGCTTTCAACAATTGTAGACACAGTAGCAAGCATAATGACGTTGATGACCCTGGCCAGTCCAAATACATTCTCCGGAGTAAACATGTTCTTTAGATTTGCAATAACTGTAGCACCGGTTAGGGTAACATGTCCCTGAATAGTGCTCGGCAGGCCTCTTGCAAAATTTAGCTTCAGCCATTGGCATCTCTGCATGAAACAAAGCAAAAGAGAAAGCAAAATATGTAGAGTTAGTCCAAATATATGATGGATCGAGCTCGTCCATATAGGGGATAAGTGTTTGTTAATATTCTAGGGTATGGTTTCTCTATGTCATTTTTTGTGTCAATCTCTATCTTATTTTCTACTTTTATGCCACATGTATTGTTACTTGCAACACTACGCATGTATACTTGCAGTCTATTCACATGTGACGAGAAATTAAAAAATGCGGGAGAAAATTCAAGAGTAGAATACAGGGCTAAACTTTGAGCAAAAACATTTATTGAAAAGCATATGGCGCATATGTAATACAAATTAATTGGTAAAATTTTGATTGTGAGTGTACATATGCATGATACATACGTATAACTATTCTAATTCATTGCTAGTGACAGCCATTTCTATTTGAGAGGTAGAGACAAATAATTAAAACTTTGGGAATGTACAAATATACGCCATTCTGTGCATGTGTTCACCATTTAAGACTAGAAGTGTAAACTCTCTCACTAAAGATTAGCTACAACTTACTATTGGGTACGAGGAGGAGGAAGCAGATGAGCAGGGCAAAGAAGGTTGCGCAGCTAAATTGAGATTTTGCCATCTCCGATATCTTATGTTAGCTATGCTTGTGACAAAACAAGTGAATGATGATAGCTATTTATAGCAAGAGATGGTGCAATTTTCCAAAACCTAATCGGTAGTTGTGTTGAAACTTCTTATCGCTGAATTGTTAAGAGAAAGCGACAAGTCTCAAAGAATTAAGACAAAGTCTAAGTCAGAATTAGCTTACAGAAGGAGTTTAAAAAAAGCATCAACAACATTACAAGATTTGAAATTTTTAAGTCCAGCAATTTCTAACTTCTTTTAGTAGAAAAGGTAACGAGCATTAGCGTAATGTCACGAAGCTAAAGTCTTTAATATATATATACACACACACACACATGGTCCAAATTTTATGCTGAGGATTGATACTGATACTTTAGCCCTATATCGCTCAAGTTTTCAATGCACGTTCTTGTGCTTTATTTTCTGCCAACCAAAGATTAGCTAGTAAAGGACGATGGAGTTCAATTTTTTGGATTTTTTTTTGAGTTCATCGAGTAATTGTTTACATCTCATAGCATTATTTTCTCATACCTATGATCTATTTCAGTTTCCTGGACTATTTACATCATCAGAAGCAAGACATATTTAATTCACTACAGACTGCTTTTCGACTCAGACAGTTGTTGCCAAAAGGAGGAAGCCAAGGAGGATGGCAAAGAAAGTTGTGTAGCTAAATTGAGATTTTACCACGTCCAATATTTGTATTTCACAAACTTGTGGAATTAAGAAAAAAAAGCCAACGATAACCATTTATAGCAGAAGATATATAGCGAGCTGTTCAAATAATTTGAACCATTCTTGTCGTGGAAGATCAAAGAAGGGTAAATATACGAATAGAATAAGATGCTAGATAAGAAGTTTAGTAAGCATCACTTATCCACGGACACAATTAGTAACATTACCACCAGTACAAAATTTGAATAGATCAAAAGCCAGCATATTTTCCTACTGTTTTAATAAGATATATTGATTTAGGATTATTATATGTTAATATGTGAAATCTTGTTGCAAGTGGGCTATACAGTGGCATAGTTACCTCAAATTGTAGTGAGGATGTTGATAAATCATTTTCTTCTTCGATTCATGCATGAAGGAAACCAAGTTATCTCACCTAAAATATGTTATGTCTTGTAGAATGTCAGTTGAGTACAGAAACAAACAATCGTTTGTGTAAAGTAAATAAAAAATAGTTTGGATAATGGATACCCATTGGCAATTGATAAAAGCGGGCTCAGGTGCTAGTTTATTGGAAAAGTATAGTTAATTTGGAAAAGCATCACAATTTTTTTCTTTTTTTATCTGCAAAAATATTTAACATACTCCTATTCTTACTCTATTGTGAGGAGTTTAAAGAGGTTTGTGTGGGAGTTAGGAGCGTGAAGAACCAAACTAGACAAGCACACTGTTGTACTTTCTGAATTTTTTGAAAACAAGAAGTACTCTACTTCTTGTGTGATACACTAAACAGGGTTTGAGCTCCTAACCTAGTGCATAGGAGACTTTTAAAGGGTCTTTTCCTGACAATCAGAAAGTATCCCAATTCAGAGGTATAATAAATATGATGTATGCATTTACTTAATAACTCAGGTATGATTTGAATGCTTTAACGAGTGCCGAATGAAAATTTCAATAATCAATTGCTCTGTTTGATGACAAAATTATGAAATATTAAGGCTGTAACATGAGAGAGTTTTCGAACCTACACCCAAACTTGAAAATAAAGTGGCTGACTCTTAATTCTCATAAATTTATCGAACCGAAGGACAACATTGGGCTGAACCAATTTTGGAGCCTTGAGTCTATATAGAGACATTAAATCCCAATTTGTCACTCAAAGACACTTGAGCAGCTATATGACCTTTAACGGATGAAAGTACTTAAAGTTCTACTAATAACCAACAGCAACCATCTCTTCGACATGCCAAGACACATACTTACAAACTTTCTACTTGAATATTCAAAGAAATGACAAGATTTATTTGTTCAGTCAAAAGACTCTTTGGGATTTCGCTAAAAACATTGACATTTGGCCACTCAAGCAACAAGTACTACTCAAGAATATCCGTACAACATATGAATAAGTCAGCTATTGTTGCTTTCTCATTACACAAACACGGGATTGAATTCTTTACAAAAATTAATTTAGATTCCACGTCATTAATTTTGGTGGAGATTAATTAATTTCTTAAGTGTTCTTTTCATTAATTCATAAGTCAGCTATTGTCATTTCAGGACTTTTTTTTTTTCCTTCATTGGATAGAATATGATATCAGCTTAGGTTGAAATAAGGAATTCAGCCTGGCCATAACAATTTCAATAATTTCATAAAGACCCATATCTACACGGAATATAAATGTGGGGAAGATTGCGTGTGTGTGTCTATATATATATATATATAGAAAATGCAAAACCAACGTTATTAAGAAGTTAGCCGGAAATCATACAGCACAATTTATTTGACAAAGTCAGGGGAGAATTCCAAAAAGATTCAGTTAGATTGGTAGATTTAGCGTAGTTTGCTAAAGTATGTGTAATCTTACAAAATTTCTACTTGAGTATTCAAAGAAATGACAAGATTTATTTGTCCGTGAAATTAACTGGAGAAACAATCAAGTCTGGCATTAATTGATGGCGTCTCTTTCATTTGTTGGTGACTTGGTCATTGTCATTGGCAGCTTGTCCTTCCCAAGTTGGGCCATTCAACGTAGATCAGCTTTGCAGAGGTAGGTACGGCTTTGTAGTGGGATTTAATTTCTTTTCTTGTTCAGTCAAAAGACTCATTGGGATTTTGTTAATAACATTGAGTTGAGGGATCCGTTGTGGCCACTGAAGCAACAAGTACTACTCCAGAATATCCGTACAACATATGAAAGTCAGCAATTGTTGTTTTCTCGTTACACAGACACAGGATTAAATTCTTTACAAAAATTAGTTTAGATTTCACATCTTTAATTTTGGCGGAGATTAATTAATTTCATAAGCGTTATTTTCATTAATTCATAAGTCTCCTATTGTCATTTTCAGGATTTTTCTTTCCTTCATTGGATAGGATATGATATCAGCTTAGGTTCAAATTAGGAATTCAGCCTGGCCATAACAATTTCAATAATTTCATAAAGTCCCACGTATATATATAATGAAAACAATGGATATTACTGCTCAATCTTACCCACATATATATTACGTCAAGACATGGGACTTTATGAAATTATTGAAATTTTTATGGCCAGGCTGAATTCATATATATATATATATATACATGTACATGTATATGTATTTGTATATAGAAAACGTGAAACCAATGAGTTTGTTTGAATAGGAGGTTCTTTGATATATTTTTTTAAAATAATTACTGTAACACTTTTTCTGATATAATATATGTTAGATAAAAAGGTGGGTTGGAAATTGTGTTCATGATGTAAGTAGAAAAAAATTTGAAATTTTTTTTGCAAATATTCCTATCCAAACAAGTTATTAATAAGTTAGCTGGGAATCATACAACACAATTTAATTTATTTGACAAAGCCGGGAGGAATTCCAAAGAGATTCAGTTAGATTGGTAGATTTAGCGTAGTTTGCAACCTTATTTGCTTATGTAGGTATCCATTGAACATCAATATGAATTTTTTCTAACAAAACCAATCGGACACCTTCAAAGCTACCTATTGTTATGAGCTGAAATTCACTTGTGATTAGCATATTTTTAGTGAGTAATTTTAGAATCAAAACTTTATGGGGTCATTTAAGATGTTTCATCTTTTATTCCCAATATAGAAATTTTTCCTGACCGCTTTTACTGTTTTAGCATTCATGCTTCTTTTAGCCTATGCTTGTTTGCATTAAATTTTGCAAAAGTTAATCATTGAATGTCATTATAGAGAAAAAAAATCAGAATCAATTAAAGTTAACTCATAGGTATATTCACGATTTTGACCTTTTTAAAAAAAAAATCTAAAATCTAGATGTAAAAGAAAATGAGAACAGCCCCTATAACAAAGTTAATATAACCTTCTAATTATAGAATAATTATACCTATTTATGGCTTTGATTAATTTTAATTTGTATAGCATGTGGCCATAATTATTATTCCTTTACATTTTCACAATTTCCAATTTAAAAAAATTTTACGCTTGGGAGACTTTAATAGTTGTGTGGTGGATTTAAAGTGGGGGCCCATGCCCCCCACCCCCCCCCCCCCCCCAAAAAGTCCTACAAACTCACTCTTTGAAAAATTATGAATTTTTATAATGTGTTCCACTAGTTTTAAAATTACTTGTTGCCCTATTGATATCAAACAATGGAAAACAAATAAAGTACATGGTCTTCGGTTTTCTATTTAACTAAACAAAAGGAAGCTTTTTGAAAAATATACAATAAAAAGGTAAATAAAATAGTAGTAAACTAGTAAAATAACTGAGCAACTATTACTTTTATCCTCCCTCCATCCTTTTCTAGTGTCATGTTTTCACCTTTTGGATAATCCAAACAAAGAATCATCTTTTCAAAATCAACACAACTTCTCAAGCTTCCATTTTACCATTTGAAAAAAAAAATACTTTTTGCGTGCCACTAGACTCATAGAATTTAAATGTGAGGACCATGTTTAAGGTTCATCCAAAATCATCACATTCAAACTTAATAATTACATTTTTTTTCTTAAAAAGTTTGAATTCCAAAAAACAAAAAATCTCAAATTATGGCACATAGGGAGTGCAAGATTTTCATGGCCAATTTTTATATTTCAATTACTGTTTATTTTTTGTTTGTCATCAAGAATATTGGTTGTCCTTATGACTTTCTTTTTTTTTCATCAGACTTGTTTTTTAGCATCCAATTCTTTAGCAGATTGCCAGTTACATCATTTTCCATGTACTATCGGCGGATGCAAAAGCTCACCATTATGTCACCTGCAAAATCTGTGCCTCGAGGATTAATAGTTAAAAAAAAATTGTGCCTTGACAAGAATAATGCATAAATGAAAGTTCATTGTCTACAAGAAAAAGTTTTGTATGATTAATTTTCTTCTTCTTCTTCTTTTCCATTTTTCATTTTGGTACATCAACTTAGAATGTAGAAGCCACAAGGCAGAAAGGATGGCAACAATGGAATGCTGATAATCGAGGTATTGTATGCATGATATATATACACTTTGCATATATATATATATATATAAACGATGGTGTTTTGGAGAGGGTTCAGTAGATTTCTGGGTTGACAGATGGTTACAAGATGATCCTTTGTGTCAACTTTATTGTCGGCAGGACTCTCCTCAATTCCTTGTGGCAGAATTCTTTATTGGGGACAAATGGAATGAGGCAAAACTTAGGCTTTGATTATTGCAACCTATAGTGTTGCAAGTTTTACAGGTACAGTTTGATCCGTCTAAGAAGGACTCCATGGTATGGTCTCCTTCTGCTAATGGGCTTTTTTCCGTTTCCACTGCTTGGGAGACTGTCAGGAAAAGGAAAAATATCTCTCTGGTCTCCGGGTTGATTTGGAACGCCATTGTCCCTATTAAATTGTCTTTCTTTGTGTGGAGGTTGCTTCATAATCTTTTGCCTTTAGAGGAGAATTTACAGCAAAAGCGATTCAAGTCAGTAGAGGGAAGATAGAAGAAGGGGAAAAAGAGGGAGAAATAAGGAAGAACTCAGAGGAAGAAGAGAGAAAAGACAATGAGGGAGTCTGAGATATTATTGAGAGAAGAATTTTGTAACAATCAATCTGATGATTCCTCCGATTGCAGATGTAATTCTTATACAAATCCTAGCTTCTAACTCAAGTAACAGATTACTAGCAGTTAACTAACTTTCCCGCCCAATTTCTTCATTCTGTTCGGACCATGCTTGGCCACGTGATTCCTCCATGTGCCCCCCATTTCTCTTGCTACCTTCCCTGCTGACTCTTTCTGGTAGTTTGTTTAATAGCTCCATTGAATCCAGGCCATAACAATGCCTCCCCCTTAAACACAATCCTAGTCTCTAGGATTGATTAATTTGGAAAGTAGGAAATTGAGCATGAATGAATGACCAATCTTCCCAGGTTGCCTCCTCGGGTTCCATGTTTTCCCACTACACCAGCACCTGTTCGACCTCTTGTCCCTTCCTAAAAATTGTCCTCTAGTCCAGAACTGCTGAGGGAACAAGACCAAACTCACCATCATCATTCAGGGTAGGCAAGGTAGTGTTGATTTGAGCCCCCTTAGGTGACTTTTTGAGCAGGGAGACATGGAAAACAGGATGTATGGCTGATCCTGCTGGTAACTTCAACCTATAAGCTACAGTCCCCATCTTTTGCTCTACCTGATAAGGCCCATAGTACTTAGCTTGCTAGTTTTATATTCCTTCTTACAGCCACAGAAGTTTGTCTGTAAGGCTGAAGCTTCAAGTAAGCCCATTCTCCTACTTCAAATTCCCTGTCACTCCTCCCTTTATCTACCATTTGTTTCATCCTATTCTGAGCCTTCAACAGGTTCTCCTTGAGCAAGGAGTTCCAGCCCACTCGTTCTTGTGCCCAATCCTCCACAGCAGCTATTAATGTGCTATCAGGCCTCAGGTTCATCTGAATAGGCTTGTAACCATACAAGGCCTGAAAGGGAGACATTTGCAAACTATTATGATGGTTAGTGTTGTACCACCACTCTGCTGCAGGGAGCCATTTCCTCCATTTCCCTGGTTGATACATATATATACTTCTCAGGTAGTTTTCCACACACCTATTCACCCTTTCAATTTGCCCATCAGACTAAGGGTGATATGCAGATGAAAGATTTAGTTCTCTGCCTAGCATTTTGAAGAGTTCTTGCCAGAACAAACTAGTAAAGGCCTTATCTCAATCAGAGACAATGACTTTGTTTGGATAAGAATTTATTTGGATGATTTATTTGATCCAGTTACTGTAGCACTTTTTGTGATGTGATGTATGTGAGATAAAAAGGTGATTGGGAATTGTGTGTATGATACAAGCAAAACAAAATCTGAAATTTTTATTCCAAATTCTTGTTGTCCAAACAAACTCAATGTGTGTTGGTAGGCCATGCAACCTAAAAATTTGATCAAAGAATGCCTTTGCTACACTTTTAGCAGTGTAGTGAGAGGTCATTGGAATAAAATGGGCATACTTAGTAAATCTGTCCACCACCACATAGATCACATTACAGCCAAAGGACTTGGGTAACCCCTCAATGAAATCCATAGAAATTTGTTGCCACGCTTGGTCAGGTATGGCCAGTGGCTGCAGCAAACTTGGATAGGGGCAATTTTCATTTTTACTCCTCTTGCAGACCTTACAGCTCTATACATATTGCTCTATTTCCTTCTTCATTCCAGGCCAGTATAGATAACTCCTAATCCTCTGATAAGTACCATGATTCCCAGAGTGTCCCCTAAGACAACAATCTTGAAAACAGAAGATCAGCCTTTGCCTTAATCTAGAATTGACTCCTACCCACACCCTTCCCTTGAATCTTAGAATCCCTTGGTTATAAGAGTAATTTGGTAATGCATCAGCTCCCATAGCCAACTTCAGCAGAACTTCCGTGGCCATCTCATCACCATTGTAGCTCTCAGCTACCATTGTCAACCACTGAGGCTTGATGGTAGTGATAGTATGCACAGACGTTTTTGCTGTATTCTCCAATTCACCCCTTCTTGATAAGGCATCAGCAACCACATTATCCTTCCCCCTTTTGTATTGAATCTCATAGTCCATCCCTATAAGTTTAACCAGCCATTTTTGTTGAAGAGAAGTGTTAATTTTTTGATCCAACAAGTATTTGAGGCTTTCATGATCAGTCTTTATAATGAAATAGTGTCCCATCAAGTAATGTTTCCATTTGTGAAATGCAGTGATGAGTGATAGAAGTTCCTTCTCATAGGTAGATCTGGCCTAATTATTCTGTCCCAGTACTTGACTGTAGTAGGCTATTGGCCTCTCTTGTTGCATTAGAACAGCACCAATGGCTATCTGACTGGCATCAGTTTCCAACAGGAATGGCTTTGAGAAGTCAGGTAATGCCAACACTAGTGCTGCACTTATTGCCAGCTTCAATTGTTGAAATGTAGATTCTGCAGCAGTACTCCATGCAAATTGATCCTTTTTAGCAATTCAGTAAGAGGCTTAGCAATCTCCCCATACCCCTTAACAAACCTCCTATAGTAACCTGTCAAGCCCAAGAATCCTCTAAGAGCCTTTACACAGGTGGGAGTTGGCCAGTACAGCATTGCTTCCATCTTGGATGGATCAGTTTTTAGCCCTTCACTAGTAATTATATGTCCCAGATATTCTACTTGGTTTTGACCAAAAGAGCATTTTGACATCTTTGCATATAGGGAGTGTTTTCTCAGGGTGTTCAAAACTATGGATGAGTGGTAAAGATGAGTCTTGTAGTCTAGACTATAGATTAAAATGTCATAAAAAAACACGAGAACAAATTTTCTGATATAAGGCTCAAAGACTGAGTTCATGAGGGCTTGAAAGGTAGCTGGGGCGTTTGTTAGACCAAATGGCATTACTAGGTACTCATATAGACCAGAATGAGTTCTAAAAGCAGTTTTATGGATGTCATCAGGTTTCATTCTGATTTGGTGATAGCCTGATCTTAGATCAATTTTAGAAAAGATTCTGGCTCCATGTATCTCATCCGATAAATCATCTATAATAGGGATTGGAAATTTATCTTTAACAGTGAGGTTGTTCAATTGCCTATAGTCAATACAAAGCCTCCAGCTCCCATCTTTCTTTTTCACTAAAAGAGCAGGTGATGCAAAGGGGCTATGGCTAACTTGTATAAGCCAGAGTTCAACATATCTTTCACTTGCCTGTCAATCTCATTTTTTTGTATATGGGGGTACCTGTAGGGAGGAATTTTGAAAGGTTGGGGATCCGATTTAAGAGGGATTTGGTGATCATGGCATCTGTTTAGGGGGAGGGTGTTTGGGTTTGCAATGACATCATCATACTTGGCCAACAGCTCAGTAAGAGAATCTGGTTCAGAAATTACCTGTGAGTTGTGAATCTTCACCATACAGGATTGCTGCAATGCCTTCCTGATCTTATGTCTGACATACTTGTGAGCTAAGGGACCTTGCTGCATCCTTACGTTTGAATTGTTGGAGTCTCCTTTTAGCACCACTTGCTCCCCTCCTTTTTCAAAAGACAGGTTCAACTTCTTGAAATCAAAAGTAATGGGACTATAGGACTTCATCCAATCGACTCCAAGGATCAGATCATAAGGCTCTAGGTCCAATACAAATACATCATATGCAAATCTATGGCCCTGCATGTTCCACTGCATCCCTGGAATCCACTAGTCACATGTCAACTCCTTGCCATTAGCTATCTTGACCTTGAAGGGCCTGTGGTTCTATACAGTTTCTGGGTATTGCTGAGCCACAGTCCTCTTGATAAAACAATTAATACTTCCCCCATCGAACAGGATTGTCAAGTGATGGTTCTTATACTCCCCTTGCATTTTGATGATGCTTGAGGATAATTCCCCTGACATTGCATGCAAGGTTAGCATCACATCATGCTCTTGCCGGTTCCCCATGTATTCAATAACTTCCTCCTCTTTTGCTGTGTGATTTTCCTCGCCTTTTTCCTCCTCTCCTACTATCATCATGTGGATCCCCTTGCTTTTACAATTGTGTCCTAGACTAAATCTTTCCCTACACCTGAAACATAGGTTGTGATCCTTCCTGTACTGGAATTCAGTGGGAGAGATTTTCTTGAAAACTTGCTGTGAATTGGACTTCCTGCTGAGATCTATTGGTGATATTCCAGCTTGTCTTACTCCCGAATCCTGAGCTCCATTCCCCTTCCTGTTAAGACCAAATGAGGTTGAGTGCAAGGTATTCTTGAGTATAGGCCTACTGGACTTGTGGACCAGCTCCAAGTGGTGTTCCTGCCATCTGGCCATCTCAAAGGCAGATTGTAGACTGTCTGGCCTGTGCATCTTCAAGGCAGATTTAATTTCCCCCTTTAACCCACTTAGGAAACTAGCAATGTAGTAGGATTCAATCACTTCTGGCATCTGGATCATTACAATAGACCTCAATTCCTCAAACTTCTCCTGATAAGCCAAAACAGAGGAGGTTTGATTTAGTTTGCTGAACTCTTCCACTGCATCAGCCTCTCCCATAGTGCTGAATCTCCCACACACTTCTGATCCAAAATCCTTCCATTGGACTATTCCTCTATCTTTTTTGAAATTCTGATACCAGAGATCTGCCTTTCCTTCTAAGTGCAGTTCCACAAGGTCTATCTGCTGATCCTTAGAAGTGCGAAATAATTGGAAGAATTTTTCACACTTCCTGACCTACTCCCTGGAATTGTGGCCATCAAATCTGGGGAAATCTAACCTAGGAACCCCCATGGCCTAGTGTTGTCCCTCTCCTCTAGAGGAACTACCAAATTCACCATGTCTAGTATTCGGAATTCCAGTATTTCGATTGTTAGGAGTCCTTTCTGCAGAGCCATTAGGATTTCCCAAAATTCCCTTGTCACCTTGCAAACTTCTCAAGATCGAGCTGATCTGATTACTCACAAAATTTTTCAGCTCTGTGCTATTGGCTTCCAGTAAGGACCGCATCTCACTTTGATTAACTTCCAGTTTTTCCTCCATGGCTTGCTTGTCTGCTACCATGGAGTCGAGGACCGCTTGAATTTTGGCATCTTGTTTACTGGGCTGCTCCTTAAAGCTTTTCATGCGAGTTCTTTCTACCATGCTGGACTGTGGAGTGAACTTGCAATCCAAGGACCGCAAGATCTGATACCACTGTTGAAGATTGAATCGAGAAACTGAACTATATTAGTAGAGGGAAGATAGAAGAAGGGGAAAAGGGGGAGAAATGAGGAGAACTCAGAGGAAGAAGAGAGAAAAGACAATGAGAGAGTCTGAGATATTATTGAGAGAAGAATTTTGTAACAATCAATCTGATGATTCCTCCTATTGCAGATGTAATTCTTATACAAATCCTAGCTTCTAACTCAAGTAACAGATTACTAGTAGTTAACAAACTTTCTCGCCCAATTTCTTCATTCTGTTAGGACCATGCTTGGCCACGTGATTCCTCCATGTGCCCCCCATTTCTCTTGCTACCTTCCCTGCTGACTCTTTCTGGTAGTTTGTTTAATAGCTCTATTGAATCCAGGCCATAACATGTATGCTGTCAATCAAGTACTAAATCAGCACTTCATGTCTTCCTTGATGGCCCTGTAGCCATTGCTATTTGGGACCATTTTTTCAACATTTTTGGTCCGAAAAAACTAAAATTCTCTTGTGTTCCGGCTTTGCTGCTTCACTGGTTTCTTTCGTTGCCCAAGCTTAACAGGAATCACATACGAGTTGCTCTTCCGATTATAATTCTTTCGTTTATTTGGAAAGGACGCAATGCAGCGAGGTTTTAAGGGGTAAATCACTTAGCTGCTCAAGTCATCTGGAGATAGAGATTTTCTTAAATCGACTTGGTACAGCAGAGGTATTCAAAAATTCTTCTTTCCAAGGAGATACAGACATTATATGGACATCTTTAGCTCATTCATCTACAATTTTGCATCAGCATGTTGCCGTATCTTGGGGTAGACCATCTCCGGGTTCTCTAAAGCTTAATACAGATGCAAGTGTTGTGCAAAATGTGGCCGTTGCGGGTGGGCTGGTTAGGAATCATCAAGGGGAGGTAACTTTTACTTTTTACAAGGAATTTGGTGGCGTGAACGTCTTGACGGCAGAGAGTCTTTCCCTTTTATTTGGTTTGATTTTGTGTGTACAAAAGGCATGTTTGGTTTTGCTGTGGAAGTCGATTCGGCGGTGTTGGTGAAGTTGATTCTATCGAATTCTCGGGCCAAATGGCCACTACGCAATACACTGCATCATATCAGGAAAATAATATCTCAAGCTTCAGTTGGGATTTCGCATGTCTTTGGAAAGGCGAATAGTGCTTGAAATTGGGGTCACACAGAAAAAATGCAATCAAGAATAAAAGGAAGCAAGTTTTCACAACTATGACATATTTTCATATTTCGGCTATATCTTGAGTTACAATAATCAAATTGAGGAGATTGTTATACCATTTGAAGCTAAGATATAGATCCACATTTGGTATGAAGACATCGAAATCCAGTTCAGTCATTTTCATTGTCAAAATGTCGAAATACAGAAGTTCATTTTCATGGTCAAAAGCTGAAACAAAGCCCTGACTAGTTGAGGGTATTTTGGTTATTTCTCAATCCACAGAGCTCCAAATTGGATGATTCTTGATGCATTGGAAAGCTAACTCAAAGATCTATAACGTTCATGGAGCTAGTTCAGCCTCTAACATCGAGAAAATATCAGTTGAAATTGGATAAAAAATAGAGCAAGTAAATCCAAGTTCAAATCTGTACTAGATCCGACCTCAGATAAACTTCTGCAATCAGAGGCTACATCCGAGGGGAGGATCCGAGCTCGGATCTCTATGTTACAGGCCTCGGATCCTAATGTTCAGTGAAGATGAAAACGAAGAAAAATGAGATCCGAGGGGTATTTTGAGCGATCTGGGCCTCGGATCACCAATTTCGGCCCTGCAACTTGTGCTCTATTCACACAAGCTTTTTGACCAATTTATCTGCAAGAAATCCGGCTGAAACTGAGCAAGCAAGTATAGAGAATTTAAGAAGCATCTTTTGATGATTCCAAAAGGCAATTTACATCAACTTTAACAACTCACTATGAGCTTGAATTCCTCTATAAATAGAAGCCTTGGAGAACATTTTCAGAATTTTGGAAGGCTAGAGAAACTCACCAAAAATGTAGCTTTTACTAGATTTTCCTTAGTTCATTAGTAAGAGTAGTATAGTATAGGTAGTGTAGTTTTTCCTTCTTGTATTTGTAACTAAATTTGGATGAAGATTGGGAGAGCAAAGATGGAGAGTTAGAGCTCATGTGACAAGGGTGACTTCTCTCTTATCACTTTCTCTTTTGTATTTGAGTTCATATTTATCTATAGTACAAGTTTGGATTTATGTTTTTATATGTGTTTCTAAAGTTTATGCCTAGAGTTATGGTTGAACTTGCTATATCTTGTTAGTGATGTTTATTTAGTTATGTGATGATATTATTTTGAGCAAGTTATTTATCACTTTTGCTTTTCTAATCATGATTAACCGGCCATTAATTGTGATTATCTAAAGGTGTTAAGTTTGCAATGAGAATTGGAATTTAACACTAGTTCAAGGAAGTGATAAATCTAGGGAGTACACTCACGAGAGTAGAGGTGCACCTATGTGGCTTTAGTGACTTATTTCATGTAATTTAATACAAGAAATGAGCTTGTAGTTAATTTCATAACCACGAGAGTAGGTATGATTTAGTTATAAGTATAGTGGATCACTACGAGAGTAGGTTTCATATACATTAGGAAATTATGCCATAACTAGCCAAGATAATAGCATTCACTTAACCAGTAATTTCATTTGCAAAAGTAGTAAGGAATTCCATACCTCTATGAGCTTTCTAGTGTTATTTTCATTACTTTTATATTGATAGTAGTCTAGATAATAAAGGAGTTCGAAAAATGCCGGTAATTGCAATCTTCCTTCTGTGATCGACCCTTAATACCCTATACTCGCTCAAGATTTATATACTTGCGATAAATCGCGTGTGGGGTATTTAGGAATTTATAAATATAAAACTTGATTGTGGATGAGTAAACTGTATATGTATACCCCACGCACGTCAACAAGAACTTCCATCTTCAGTTAAAGCCATTGTAGCTTTAGACTCAATGTCATTTTTCAATTTTAGGACACAATTTGTAAGGGAGTAAGTACTCCTTATTTAATATTCATCGTTTGCTTCTTGAGGTAAGGTTTGGTCCCTCTCTGGAATATTGTATTTTTCTCTTCCTTTTTTAATAAAATTGGGGATGGTTTTTGTGGAATATATATATATATATACACACACATGGTCCAAATTTTATGCTCAGGATTGATACTGATACTTTAGCCCTATATCCCTAAAGTTTTCAATGCACGTTCTTGTGCTTTATTTTCTGCCAACCAAGACCAGCTTGTAAAGGAAGATGGAGTACAATTTTTTAGATTTTTTTTTTCTGAGTTCATCAACTAATTGTTGACATCTCATAGCATTATTTTCTCATACCCATGATCTATTTCAGTTTCATTGACTATTTACATCATCAGAAGCAAGGCATATTTAATTCACTACAGACTGCGTTTCGGCTCAGACAGTTGTTGCCAAAAGGAGGAAGCCAAGGAGGCTAGCAAATAAAGTTGTGTAGCTAAGTTGAGATTTTACCACGTCCAATATTTGTATTTCATAAAATTCTGGAATTTCAAAAAAAGAAAAAAGCCAACGATAACCTGATACGTTGACATTTGAATCATTCTGCGGCATTTGTTTAATAATTCTTTCATCGGCTAACCTATTGCGTGCACTCTACGAATCTATTCCTAAGCAATTGAAGATAAAATATTGAGAAGCATATCTGTTGATTCTTTCTTTCTCCAAAAATAAAAGATTCTTTCTGCCTTTCTTTCTTATTTTAAAACACATCATAAAATTTCGTGAATGAAATTTGTATTAATGGATAAATTTACACAGATATAACAATCTGAAAACCAAGAGACACCGTATACTTGAAAAATTAATGAAATTTTCACTGTAAAATTTTAATAATATCTATGAATCTCTCCACCCGCTCTAAAATTTTCACTGGAATGCTGTTCATATGTACCAATTCTTGGATGGAGTAAATTGTTGTGAGAAGTTTGTAATTTCCCAACTTGGGCCATTCAACATAGATCAGCTTTACAGAGGTAGGTACGGCTTTGTAGTGGGATTTAATTTCTTTTCTTGTTCAGTCAAACGACTCTTTGGGATTTTGTTAATAACAATATTGACTTACGGCCGCTCAAGCAACAAGTACTATTCAAGAATATCTGTACAACAAATGAATAAGCCAGCTATTGTTGTTTTCTCATTACACAAACACATGATTGAATTCTTTACAAAAATTAATTTAGATTTCACACGTCATTAATTTTGGTGGAGATTAATTAATTTCATAAGTGTTCTTATCATTAATTCATAAGTCTGCTATTGTCATTTTCAGGATTTGTTTTCCTTCATTGGATAGGATATGATATCAGGGTAGGTTCAAAATAGGAATTCAGCCTGGCCATAACAATTTCAATAATTTCATAAAGTCCCACATCTACACGGAATATATATGTGGGGAAGATTGCGTGTGTGTGTGTGTATATATATATAATGCAAAACCAACATTATTAATAAATTAGATGGAAATCATACAACACAATTTATTTGACCAAGTCCAGGGGTAATTACAAAAAGATTCAGTTAGATTGGTAGATTTAGTGCAGTTTGCTAAAGTATGTGTAACCTTATTTGCTTCTCTAGGAATCCATTGAACATCAACATGAATTTGTTCTAATAAAACCAATCGCACATCTTCAATGTTACCTATTGTTACGAGCTGATATTCACTTGAGATAAGCGTATTTTTAGTGAGTAATTTAGAATCAAAACTTTATGGAGTCAGTTAAGATGTTTCAAAAAACAAAAAACCTCAAATATGGCACATAGGGAGTGCAAGATTTTCAAGGTCAATTTTTATATTTCAATTAGTGATTATTTTTTGTTTTTCATGGAAAATATTGGTTGTGCTTATGAATTTCTTTCTTTTTTCATTCGACTTGTTTTTTAGCTTCCACTTCTTTACCAGATATTTTTTGGTGTTTATCAGAGTCCAATTTGCCGCAAAACATATTTCACTGCAAGATTAATTAACTTAGTGACACCATATGAATACAATTAATGTAGAAGAGATAAAAATAAAAGTGATTTAAGTGCAAATAGTATTTTTCTGGTTGGATAAGGCCTTTATCTAATACTGATACAGTCTTAGATGAATAAATGCAGTTCACATGTTGTGAGAACTTGAAAATTTTCACATTTTACAGGCATTATTTTATTTTTTTGCCTACATTTTTATTACTTTCCTTTAAAATATTACATTTTCTATATATTTTATAAGTAAGTACAGTTTTAAATCATTTTTCTGATATAAGTTAGTGTACGTTAAATTTGAAGTGTATTAATAGCGTGGGACCCGCTAGTGCGCTTAGTACAATAAAATTTTTGGCGATTAATTGAATTTTTGTATTAAGAGATATTATTTTACAAGGTGCTAGGAAACAATTAGAGGTTAGCTAGATAGATTAACCATTGGAAGAAAGAGGATAAGCTTGAACCATTAAAAGTGCCATGTGTCGTGACCTGATTGGATGTAGACTTGACCAACTTTTTTTCACCTTTACTAAATACAAAATTTGACCAAGATCATCTTCATTTTTTGCTTGAGCTGGCCGAACCTCTAAGAGGAAGAAACAAGAGAAACTTTTCAACCTCAACTTCAATCCCTTGCTTCAATCTTGATTTCCAACCATTGAAATTGTAGATTACTCCATCAAAGTTGCTTACTAATGAGGATTAAAGCTTCTAGTGGAGGGATTTGTGAAAGGAAAACCCTAAGTTATCATCTTTCTTGAGGTGTCAAGGTACTTTGCTTACAAACTTCCTCTTTCTTCATGCTAATGTCAAATTAGTGGTTTTTGGGTGGCTAAATATGCTATTTTATGGAAGATTTTGTGGTTTGAGGTAGAGTTAGTTAAATTTCAGATTTTATTGGTGATTTTTCTGATTTTATATGATAGTTATTGGTTGGCCATGAATGATGGCTTGATATGGTGTAAAATGAAGTATTTATATGTTAGTTGTGGTTGCTTGCAGAAAATTTCAGTTTTGTGTGGAAATTTCAGTTTTAGGGTTCCAATCTGCCCTGTTCTGACCGGCTTTATTTGTGCATATTAGAGGCTGAATCAGGCTTAGGTTAAAACATGAAAGTTGTAGAAAATGGTGTTAACTATCTGCCTACAAAATTTCAGCTCACTCCGAGCACTGTAGCATGTGAAATGACTGAAATACCCTTGACTGCCCATGAACCCTATTTCGCAGACAGATTTCTATTTTCGTGGGGATTTCCATTTTTGACCATGAAAATGAATGATTTGGCTTTGGAGGTCTTCATAAGAAATGTAGGTATATGTTTTGGTTTCGAAACCCCATAAGATTCATTTCAATCCGATAAGTGTAGTTTCAGTTGTGCTTATTGTGCCGAAAGGTGTATTTTATAGTCTATGATGTGTATGAGGTTGATTTGAGATGAATTGGCGTTGCTTGTAGGATGGAAAAGTAAGGAAATGTAGGGGATATACTGTCCAAATTTTGGGAGTGTTGGATTTCTTCGAGTTTGGTTTGGTTTGGGATATATATAAGAAGGCTTTTGGGGTTGTTCGAGCCCTCGGTCTTCATGTTACCTTTTCATCCCAAAATCATGTTTTGCACACTTGCATGAGTAATTATTTGGTGAGGTCTACGACTTGTAGTCGAGGCTCATTTGTGCATTTTATTTACTAGATTTGTGGATGTGGAACCATAATTGTTTACCTTGGTTATTCTAGGGTTTCTTGGTCATTAGAGCCCTACTTTGGTTGAAACTTTTATCCTTGCTTTAACTGGTGAGTGTACCACTCCCCTGAATTATTGCTAAACTGGTTATCTGTACTGGTAAATTGCTATTTGAATGTCTTTCCCGACTGTTTATTTTCTATGAAACGAGTGTGTACTTTATCACACTCGTTCTCTGGCCTGTGTGGCCTGTTTCCTGTATATACTTGACTCTGTTACCTGTGCCTGTTATAATGTCGTTTGGAAGTGTATCCAACGATCTTCCTGTTAAATTTGAGCTCAACCTCATGGGGAGTGAATTGAATCGAACCAGCAAGGGCTTGGTTAAGGAAATTGACAATCCATGGGTGCCTGTTCCTGGGGAATGTATGGGTGTTGGAGACTCTGGATTTCCAGTATACTCGAGTATTACCATTCCTGGTCTTGTTTGGCGTTCGGGCCCGGTAAGGGGTATGTTTGGTGATGGGGATTTTGGCGTAAGCGGGGTCTACGGACATGTGTGTTTCATTAAATGTTGACGGAGGGTCAACGAGGTTGGATTAAGTATTGCAACGGGAATTTGGCTCCTGAGAGCCACCTGTATCCTTTAATTTGTGGTGTTCATTCATTTCTATTATTTGACGTGTATACGTGCTCTAAAAGTGATTTCTTATGATTTCTATTGTTTATACTTTTGGTACCTCATTGAGCTTCTAACTCATCCCGTTCCGTTATCCTTGTTTTCCTTACAGGGAGCAATCTTTTGGAACTTCGATGTTTTGAAGAATGAGTTGAGCTAGTATAAATACTCTTTTGTATAGCTCCTCGGGAGTTGGAAAACCCTAAATGTACCTTGATCCAAATTTTTCCCTTTTGATTTGTAAATTACAAACGTATGTATATAAAACTGTTTAATCATGTTCATGCATTTTTTTTGGTTTGAAAATGTTATTCTCTAGAGTTATATAATGTTATCCGTATTCGATTGGGGTCTGGCCGGATTGTAACGTGGTAGTCACTGTTCATCCGCGGCTTGTTTTCGTTCTTCGTTTCGTTTCATTTAACGGTCGTTGTAGCGCTCGAGCACTGTATTATCTTTTGGAACAAGTTTTTCAGGATGTGATTAGCTTAGTAGTCCTGGCGGCACTTCCATTTCGTTTTGATTTTTTTGTGGGACCGTTGTACCAAAGATTGATTATATCTCTTAGTTCGGCTCAACTGGGTTCTAAATGTTTATCTTCTCGAAGTTCCTTTGAGCGGTTGGTAGGGTTTACGTTTGTTTCCGATCCGTAGTCCCGGCGAGAGTTGGGCAAGCGGTCCGCCGAACCCTTTGGTTCGCCTTAGGGTGAGTTGGGGTTGTCACACATGTAATCAAAGTATCAAACATTTTTTATTCATGCAAATGACCAATTTCACTTTTTCCCTTTTTGTGTTGAAACGAACTATTTATAACTAGAGTACTGTAGAATAAAAGGTACCTTTTAGAGGTACTCTCCCCGCTTTCTTGCCATATAATATTTTCACTATTTTGCAATTCCGAAATTGAAGTAACAATCTCAAAATAGACATGTAACATCTGTTTTGTTTCAATTTTGCATTTTCAAAAACTTAAATAAATTTATCTAATGCCACCTCATTCAAAAATAATGGACTAAGACAGGTATAGTTAAGACTTTTGTGTGGTTGTATGGATATTATACTTCTTAAATAATTTAATATACAATCATAGAATATATGAACTTTTATATAAGTATAACTTGACTTGTAATGTTGGAAGAAGTATAACAACAGCACCATACGTACGCTATTCTATCCTAGTTTATTGGGAAGAGGGAGCCTAAAGAGATTTTTATTAAGGGTTATTAGGTGTACAAACATTGCTAGACCAAATGGGTGATTTGACACCATTTTTAAATTTTTTTCGCACTACAAGTGGGATTTGAACCCTCACCTATAGTTCAAGAAGGGACTTAAGTCCCTCCATGATGGCTACTGAGCTAAGCTCCGTGGTTATACAATTCTAGTGAATTGTTAGCCTTTATTTCATTACAAAGTACGGTGCAAATTGTAGCAAACAGTAGGCTTTCAACATTTGTAGCTACAGTAGAAAGCAAGATAACGATGATGATGACGGCCAGTCCAAATACATTATCCGGAGTAAGCATGCTCTCTAAACTTGCAATATTTGTGGCATCCTTCAGAGTAACATTTCCCTGACCAGAACTTGCTGTTAAGATCCAAACGCAGAATAAAAAACTATTGAAATATCAAGTACACAACAATTTAATGAGGCACAAGCCACAAACATGAAAGATAAACAACACATAATATTTAACGTGGTTGAACTCCACCGTTAAACCTACATCCATGGAGAGAAACCCGTTCTTTATTATGAGAGGAAAATCTTATACAAGAATACAATTTGAACCAAAATCCAACCTTGTATACCATCTCTCATCTTTCAAAAATCCTCTCTCGCACCCCATGTATAAGGCTACATGATGCCCTTGTGTCTCCTGTGTAGTATGCTAACCCACCTATTTATAGATAAAATTATTTGGTCAAACCCAAATAACAATAGGAAACCAATTCTAATTCCTAAACTTGTATAGAATAGGAAATAACTTCTAATCCTAAATTAAATAGAATATTTCTTGACTACTACTTCAAGTAACTAAAACCAATTAGGAAACTAGTTACTTCCACACAAAACAAGAATTCTACCTAAAAGAAATTAAGCCAATTTCCTAACAAATCTCCACCTTGGCGAAAATTTCTTTTAGTAACCATTTGCCTTCAACTACCAAATAATATGGTACCGAATTACACACCCAAATCAATACAGTCCTGACACTAAATTGATTCAATCGGCAAATGAATATGTGTAGTTACCTCGAGTCCAACCTCCAGTTGACTCGTGAAAAGGTGTTTCAATTTACCATCTCCCTTTGCAGGATTTCTTGTCACCATCACTTGCAATCTGGGATTCTCTTTTGTGAACTCTAACCGTAACCATTGAGGTAATCAAGTGGTAAAATCACCATACTTCTTCTCATCCTCAGGACTGTCTCGCCATGTGTGGTTTCCAAAACTTCATCTAAAACGAAAAACTCATAACTGTCAGAGTCTTCTGGCGTATGGAAATTAGATCTCCTTGTTTCTTTGGGACACGTGCCATACCACCAAAAAAAATATATAACCAAAATCTAAAAATGACCGGGATAAAATATCAACTGTTGGAGGTGTGAAAAAGTCTCCAACGGTTCACGTCCAAAATCAACATTGGACTCCACATTTTTCCTTGACCCTTCAATCACTTGCCTAGATTCACCGTCAAGTATCTTCATGCTTTTCGACTTCCTATCCTTCACCATCAATGCTTTTTTCCAAGTCATTGAAACAAGGATATCATTCATTAAATTATTCAATTAGTAACAGCTACCAATCCACTTGAACTTAATAATTAACTAAGATCCAACCACGAACTTTGCTCTATTGCCTAGTCTTGCAACCAGGCTCTAATACCACTTGTTAAGATCCAAGCACAGAATAAACAACTATTGAAATATCAAGTACACAACAATTTAATGAGGCACAAGCCACAAACATGAAAAATAAATGACACATAATATTTATCGTGGTTCGGCTCCACCATTGAGCCTACATCCACGGAGAGAAACCCGTTTTTTATTATGAGAGGAAAACCTTATACAAGAATACAATTTGAACCCAAATCCAACCCTTGTATACCATCTTGCATCTCTCAAAAACCCTCTCTCATACCTCATGTATAAAGTTACATGATGCCCTTGTGTCTCCTGTGTAATATGCCAACCTACCTATTAATAGATAACATTATTTGGCCAAACCCAAATAACAATAGGAAACCAATTCTAATTCCTAGACTTGTATAGAATAGGAAATAACTTCTAATCCTAAATTAAATAGAATATTCCTTGGCTACTACTTCAAGTAACTAAAACCAATTAGAAAACTAGTTACTTCCACAAAAAACAAGATTTCTACCTAAAAGAAATTAAGCAAATTTCCTAACACTTGCTACGACTGAACCCTTGGCAAAGTGATGATTAATTATATGCTTGTCTGTAAATGAATAAAAATTCATTGTGCAACTAATAAATATAGACGAGTTTGCCAATTTGTATTACCTTATGACTAACTTTCAATTCCTTGATGCAGACACAAATTTTTTGGGCTATACAAATCTATATATTCTTACGTCCTATTTGTGTGTCCTTTTATATATGTTGATTTTCTGCACAGTATATATATCGACAGAATTATTGATTTTTTGGAAAGTATATATATATCGACAAAAATTTTGTGTGTCTCTAATAAATATAATCAATTGTACTGCTTTGTATTGACTTAGATTAATACAACTAATTATTTTAAAAATATATTATAATTTCCCTTTGTTTCAAAAATGTTACTTCGATAGTGTTTCTTAATCATTGAATTATTAACTTAATGCTTTTGCATTTTAAGATTGATTAACATAACATAGATGCGGTGGAATACAAAGTGATCATTAATTAGATATTTGTTTATAAATGAATAAAAATTCACTGTGCAACTAATAAATATAAACAAGTTCTACCAATTTCTATTAGATCATGACTAATTGGTATGAGAACAAATTCGAGTTTCCCTCCATTTCAAAAATCTTTATCTATTGAATAATGTTTCTTAATCACAGAATTACTAATATAAGACTTTTTCATTTTAGAATTAAACAATATAACATAAGTGTTATTGATATGAAGCGATCATAATATAAACGTTTCCTTATAAATGAATCTATATGATATTAGTTGACTTAAAAAAGAGCTGTTTGATCGATAAATAAGTATTATAGTAGTGTATAACATTGAATTATTAAACATTATTAATTTATCTTATCAATGAACAAGCAAACTATTCCAGAGTATGTTATGTTTAAATCTTCAAATCCAATTAATTTAAAAAAAATAATTCAAATATCATTAGTTTCAATGACATTTGTTTATGAATGAATAAATCCGACACTTTTTGATTTAAAAAAGGATTATTCAATCAATAAATATATATATTTTCCCAATCTATAAATGTAATTCTCCACCTAATTTTGCATCCTATCAACTTTAAAAAAATAACATATATTCCATTAATTTAAATAATATTTACTTATCACTAAATTAAAATAAAAAACAAAATTTTTTGAAACCAATATTATCTATAAAATCTTTAGATCATATTAATTTTAAAAAACAAAATACAAATCACATCAATTTTACTATATCTATTTATAAATAAACCAATCCAATATATCGCTCATCTATCCACTATTCCAACTCCATTATCATACAAAATACTCTAAGCCTACGTTATTAAATAAATCTTACATTATCCTAAAACAGTCAATTATGGACACCCCATGGAAGCCGTGGGGCACCAAGCATAGTAGATCACAAGCCAGTATATTTTCCTACTGTTTTAATAAGATATATTGATTTATTTAAGGATTACTGAATATGTGAAATCTTCTCGCAAGTGGCATATACACTAGCATAGGTTACCTCAAGTTGTAGTGAGGATGTTGATAAATCATTTTCTTCTTCAATTCATGGGTGAAAGAAACCAAGTTATCTCAGCTAAAATATTTTGCATCTAGTAGAATGTCCATTGAGTATAGAAACAAATAGTTGTTTGTCTATAGTAAAAAAAAAAAAAAAAAAGTTGGCTAATGGATACCATTGGCAATCGATAATAGGGGTTCAGGCATTAATTTTTTTTGGAAAAGTATAGTTAATTTGAGAAAATATCACGATTCTTTTTTTTTCTTTTTTTATCCGTAAAATTATTTAACCTACTTCTACTCCTACATTATTGGGAGAGCCTAAAGAGATTTATGTGGGGGTTGGGAGGGTGAAACACCAAACCAAACAAGTGCACTATTGCACTCTCTGAATTTTTTAAAAACAAGAACACTATACTTTGTTAGATTTATGAGTAAAAGATTATGTCTCACCTTGATTCAAGAGATAAAGAAAGAGCGGTTAATATGTAAGTAATGACCTGAAACCTAATGGTTTAAACTTTTGGGTCAGAGTTGAGTTCCTCACTTACATATTGGACTCTTTGGTAGACTCTTTAGAGGTGTTTCTCCCTATCAAATTGGTATAAGAGTTTCAAGTTACGAGACTGAGCTACTCATGGACAAGTGGATTCTTCTAAGAATTGGATCAGTGAAAATTCTCTTCTTGTTGGCAGGGGTCCAGAATGCAGTTTAAATGTTGAAGAAAAGTGGGTTCATGTTTGAATGAAGAGATGACTTAGATGATAAGGCAGGTTTGCGTTGAATATTAAAGTGGGTTTGAAGAAGGGTTTGTAAATTTGAGTTTAATATAAGAGGTTACTCATGAAGGATAAGATTTGATAGGTTCATGAGTAAAGGATTATATCCCACATTGATTTGAAAGATAGAAAGAGAGGTTAATATTTAAGTAAGGGATCAAGACCTAATGGTTGCTTTTGGATCTGAGTTGAATTTCTCACTTACATATTGGACTCTTCGGTGGATTTTCTCGAGTTGTTTCTCCTTATCATACTTCTTATGTGATGTCCTAGATGGGATTTGAAATTCTGGCCAAGTGCATGGGAGAGATTTAAAGAGGTTTTCCCTAACAATTGAAAAGTGTCACAATTCAGAGGTATAATGAATATGAGTGTATGCATTTACATAATAACTCAAGTATGTTTTAAATGTTTTAACAATTGACTAATGAAAATTCAATAATCAATTGTTCTGTTTGATGACACAAATATGAGATATTAATGTTGTAACATGAGACAGAGTTCTCCAACCTACAGCCAAAATTGAAAATAAAGTGGCTGACTCTTAATTCTCATCAATTTCTCGAACCGAAGGACAATATTAGCTGAACTAATTTTGAGTCTATATACTTGGACAAAAAATTTTTTTTTTGAGTCTATATATAGACATTTAATCCCGATTTGTCACTCAATGACACTTGACCAGCTATATGACCTTTAACAAATGAACGTACTTATAATTCTACTAATAACCAACAGCAACCATCTCTTCGATATGCCAAGACACATGCTTACAAAATTTCTACTTTTTTTGTCGTAACGATAAGATTTTTATAATCTAATCTAGTCTAATCTAAGGGGAAGGGGGAGAGGGACTCGATGTAAGTAGAAACTCAATCGAAGAAAACCAATTAAATCCGTCATATATAGTGGCAATTTTGTTGGAGGCACGGGTTGAACTCTTTACCTCCCATACCATCAAGACTTAAGTCTTTGGTGATGACCACCAGCCTAAAGGCCTGGTAGCTTTCAAAATTTCTACTTTTTTTTTTGACACAGGGGTATTTGAACTTTTGGCCCGACTAATTCCCTGCGACTCGAGAAAAGAGGCCCATTCCTCTCGAAGACGTTAACCCCGGGACTAGATCCTTGGTGGCCATATCCTAAAGAAAAGAGGAGCAACACACTACACAAGCTACCCCGGGTTGGGCTACAAAATTTCTACTTGAGTATTCAAAGAAAAGGAAATTTGCTAAATTGGTCTCTAACATTTACCAAAAACACTTTTTTAGTCCCTAACATATAAAATCAGCCAAAATGATCCTTCACATTTAAATTGTGAGCCAATTTGGTCCTATTGCTCGTTTTTGCTCATTTCTCTAGCTAAAAATAGCACGCCTCCCTCACGTGGTTATATTTTTAGGGGCAAAACCGAAAAACACATTTCATTACCAGTTGAAAGTAAAAGGATAGGGGACCACCACCAAAATACACATTTCACCTTTGCCAAATAATTACAGTTTCAAGAAACCCTAATTGCATTCCCGAATTAACAAGCATAACTTGGAAATGTACTGCCGATGATGACGACGACAAACTTGTAGGGTGTGATTGAGAAATGATCGAAGGTTTGGCCAGAAAATCATGAAGAAAATCTTCGAAAAAATGTAGAACTAATCGGGAAAATGGGACTTCACAATGGGTTACGGTAAATTTATTTTTTTACCAATGTGGTTAGCAATTGTTGACGAATCTTGCTTAGGACTGTATTTTATGTTAATTAATTGAAGATTGTTCATTATTTTACTTAGTTTTGCTGTGGTCCCTAATTTTTATTTAGTTTTGCTGTGGTCCCCAATTTTTATTATGAAAGGCTCCACCTTTCTGTCATAGTCCCAAAGTAATTGTCGTTTTAATGACTGATAGAGGCCAATGAGATGCATTTTTCTATTCGTATACACTTTGGAGGTGAAATTAGAGATACATGAAATAGAGACTATGTAAGGGGTTCGGTTGACATAATCGATGGTTGTAATCCAGAAAAATGGTCTCTGTGTAAGTTAGACGAAGTAGCTAATAAACTTGGATTTGAGCCTTATACATTGGGTTACTACTACTTGATTCCTGGTAGGAATATGGCAGATGGATTAGTGTATATGTTGCAAGAGGATGATGCTGCTGAATTCGCTAAATTAGGGAGTATGTATGGGTTAGTTGATGTGTTCTTCATTCATCAAAGAATATATAATTTGCCTCATTTTGCTGTTGATGAAGAAGGAAGAAGGCATGATAGTAATAGAAATAATGAAGAATCTGTACGTGTGGCCACACCAGAGAATGTTCAAGAAGAATCTGTACATGTGGCCACACTAGCACCAGCTACTGATGGTGGTTTTCAAGACGCTAACATGGATGGAGGAACTCTTTCACATACTGGTAAGAGGATGAAACAGTTGCGAAGAAGAGAACTTCACCTGCAAAAAGATTGAAAATGCAGCAGAGGAGAAAGGATGTTGGCCATCAAGATGTTGCTGCTCAGAGTAGTGTTAGTGGTAGGAGTGGATCATACCAAAGTGCATCTTATGCTGCTGAACATGAGAGTGGAGGAACTACAGAAAGTCATGCTGTTGATCATGAAACTCCTGATGCTGCTGAATATGAGACTGCTGAGGCTGTAGAAACTGATGTAGGTGAACATGCAACTGATGGAGCTACAGAAATTGATGGTAATGAAAATGCAAGACATGGCAGAAGCAGACAAGGAAGAAGAGCACCAACTAAGTCAAGAAAGACATAAAATAGAAAAGCTAAAGGTAAAAAGTCATTCAAAAAAAATAAGGAGCAGATCATAGAGGATATTGTCTCAAGTGATCCCGAGAATTTGTATGATAGTGAATATGCTATAAGTGATGAGGAAGAGTTAATGAAATCTATTAGTGAAATACCTCCAGATTGGGCTAATGTTGTTAAACAGTTCAAGATAGCAAAAAAAGATAAAGAAAAGGTACAGGAAACTGCTGTTAATGAAGAAAATAATGAGTGCAGCATGGAGGAGTCAGATAATTCATCACATGATGGGCTGCACAGCAATGAGAGTTCTGAAGATGAAGGAAGGAGTAAGGATGTGGACAAGAAGAAGTTTAAGGTATTCAATCCTGCAACAAAGATGGATGACCCAAAGTTTGAACTTGGATTGTTATTTAAGTGTAAGACTGAGTTTATCAATGTTGTAAAATCACATGGAGTGAAGTATGGAAGGAAAATCAGGTTTAAGAAAAATGATTCAAATAGATGCAAAGCCATATGTAGAGGCAAGAGATGCATGTGGAACATATATTGCTCAGTTAGGAGTGATAAAGTGACATTCCAAATCAAAAGCATGCTGCTGACTCACACTTGTGGTAGGACAACTTATCATGGCCTGGCAAGTGTAACATATTTGGCCAACAAGTATTTGGAGGACATTAGGCTGAACCCAAATTTTAATGTAGGTGATTTTATGATAAAGGTCCACAAGGACTTGGGAGTTAGTATCACACCTAATATGGGGCATAAGGTAAGGGCAAAAGCTAAAGAGATGATACATGGTGATGTAATGTCCCAGTACAGCAAACTTTGGAGCTACTGTGAAGAACTTCGAAAGGCAAATCCTGACTCTAATGTGTTTATAACTACAACTGAGAATAATGAGGGTGAAGATGAGTTTCAGAGATTCTATCCGTGTCTAGATGGTTGTAAAAGAGGGTTCTTGCAGGGTTGTAGATATGTTGTAGGTCTTGATGGATGTCACTTAAGAGGCTGTCATCACAAGGGAGTTCTTCTCACAGCCGTTGGTATTGATCCAAATGATCAACTATTTCCAATAGTATATGCTATAGTTGAGACTGAAAATAAGAACTCTTGGAAATGGTTTGTAGAAAAGCTAAAGGGTGACCTTGAAATTATTGATGAAAGCATTTGGACATTTATAACCGACGAGCAAAAGGTAATATATAACTAATTTTATCAGCCTTGTTGTTATGATAATACTTAGTGACAGTAATATAGGTTTGATTTTTATTTCATTTATACAGGGGCTAGTTCAAGCTATTCAAGAGGTACTGCTAGGGGTTGAGCATTGCATGTGTGTGTGTGGCACATGTATAATAATTTCAAAAAACAACATCCAGGCCTAGCTCTCAAGGAAAGGATATGGGTTGCAGCACGAGCTTCTTATAGGGACAGATTTGCTGGATTGATGGAGTCACTAAAAGAGGTTGATGAAGGTGCTTACAATTGGTTGGTAAGTCATATTTATCCAAAGGAGTGGACAAGATCACATTTTAGAACAAGTGTAAAATGTGATATTTTGCTGAATAATCTGTGTGAAAGTTTTAACTCCACAATCCTTGATGCTAGGCAGAAACCAATTCTTGACATGTTGGAGACCATTAGATTTTACTTAATGGTTAGGATAGAAAAAAAGAGGGAATGGATAAAGAAATACACTGGGGAGATATGTCCTAAAATTCTGAAAAAGTTAGAGAAAAATAAGCTTGCTGCAAATGATTGCATTCCCAGCCACTCCAAGGACTGAAAATTTGAAGTTAGGTGCAAGTATGGTGATAGGTATACTGTGGACCTTATTAGTAGATGTTGTAGTTGTAGAAACTGGGACCTTAATGGCATTCCTTGTGCACATGCCATTGCTGCAATTTGTGACACTTGAGAAGAACCCGAGAAGTTTGTGCATAATTGCTACTCCAAAGAAGCTTACATGAGGGCATATGAACCCATGATAAGCCCAATGAATGCTGAGCACATGTGGAAAAATTCTGACATGCCGCCCGTGCTACCTCCTGAGAACATAAAACTTCCTGGTAGACCACGAAAGGCTAGATGAAGGGAGCCAGATGAACCAGCATCAGGTAAAAAGCAAAATAAGCAGCAGCAAAAACTGTCTAGAACTGGGCAGATGGTGTATAAGTGTCGAAAATGTAACAAGACTGGCCATAATAGTAGGAAGTGTCCAAGCCAGACACAAAATGCCTCTGCTGAGACTAATTCACATGGATTTGTTAGACCTACACCTCCAGTTCGTAAGTCAAATACTCAGATGTTTGAGGATCTCATGGTAGATGCACCATTGGGAAGTCAACAATCTACATCAAACTATTCTACTGCTGCAACTATTCCAGTGAGTATCATAAATACCTTTTGCTTGTCAAATACTCATATTTTACTTTTATGTTGTCTAACAAGCCTTCGTTAAAATTGTCAAGGTGGAGAATATTGGGAAGTACAAGTGCTCTATCTGCCACCAATATGGACACACCAAAGGCAGGTGCACTTCCATTGTTGCAGAGCTTTCTCGAAGGCAGGCACATGAATCTTCAAAGATCATTGAAAAGCAAAAGAAAAATTGAAGTGCTGGTGGCTTGTTTAAGCATCTTTTGGTGGCTTTAGCTACAACTTTTATGTTGCATTTTGCTTTTGGGATATTATAGTTCATGTATTACGACTTGAGCTAAGACTTTAGCACTGCTGTAAAGAGCATCTTGGCTGTTAGTTTTTGCTGTAAATATTTTGCTGTTAGTTTTTGGCACTGCTGTAAAAAGCATCTTGGCTTCTTATCCTTTGTGGAACTGAGTTTGGCCAAGTTTCTTTTCCCTCTATTAAGTATTTTGGACGGGTATAATTCTGTTCTTGGCTAGTCTAAAGCAAGTAAATAATTTCTATGTGCATGATATGAGAGATCAATTTTGGTGCCTCCTTAGCCTCTGATGTTTTGAAAAATTTTGCATACTGTATTAGGTTCAACAAGCCTGGCTCCATAGATCAAGGAGATGGACAAGATGTTACCATCCTGCTGTATCTGATCTTATTTTTGATGTTTGTACTATTATGCGGTTCCGATATCTAGTTGATATGATACATTCATGGGATCACCTGAAACAGTTGGCAAGAGAACTTTCATGCATGTTGCTGCAGTATCTAGATATTTGCACTATTGCTGCCAAAATGGGGTCCTTCAGAAGTTGATAGTACATTTTTCTTTGTTGTTAGGACTGGACCAGCAGCAGAAATGATCGATAACCATGTAGCTTTTTAAGATTTGACCAACTGTAACAATTTTATTTGGATCATATTGATACTTTTATCTTAGTTTAGTAAACATACATTTGGATGTAAAGTTTCCATTAACAATATCTTGTAGGTTTGAATTTTCAGTTTTTGGGATTTTATATTTGTTCCTGTGAAATGGTTAGTCATGAGCAACATGCTCGCAGGACAAGCTTATCATTTGTTATTTTTTGATAAAACTGCATTCACAGAAAAGATGTAACCTTTCATTGCCATTTACTTTTGCTGTTGTGTGAATCCATCCATTCTTATCAATTGTTGATGTTTAAATTTGAGTGTATCTGCAGCTTATTGTCTTCAAATTCAATGTTAAGAGACATGGCCATTCATCATTTTTCACTTTTACATTAGCAAATTTCCCTTTCCGACAATCAATTGACCAAAAAGCAGCTTTGCATTCATAATTGTAAATGGTACAAACATGAGCCTTTCCTATTACACAATAATTACCAAAAGTGCTGCTATTACTATTACACAACCATTAACAAAAGTGCAACAGGTACAAAAAGCCTCCTCATATTTTGGATGCTGCTACATGCTCTCGGATTCACATCCTTCGATAAAGCCAGACAGAATTAAAACAACATGTTAGACCCACCAATACCTATCTTCCAATTTTTGTTTAATTCCAGCTTATTAACAACAGCAAAGTGCAGATCCAAGAGGCAACCAAAGCAGCCCAAAGCAATTTCTCTCTTCAGATTCTCTGTTCTTGATCAGCTTGTAGCCGGTTGATTGATCTTAATAGACCAGGTATTGTTGACACAGATCTACTACACATTGGTGGGTCATACCACTTGAAGTAGCCACAAACACGAGTTACCTAAAATGCATGAAGAACATCAAATATCAAGATCAAATTTTAACCCCACATCCCAAACCCAAACTGACCTGAAATTTCAAGAAAACTTACTCCATAATTTGGACAACTATAGAATCTTCTCCCCGGATTTGCAGGTTTCCAAGAAGTCACAATGATGGGTTCCTTTCCACAAATCCATTTTACTCTTCAAAGGTCAGCTTCCAATTTCTTGCTACTATGTTTTACCTCTTCAATTTCAATGGGTTAGTGAGGCGATTAGACGAAGGAAAGATGGCTTCTTTCAACCGGTAATGAAATGTGTTTTCCGATTTTACCCCTAAAAATATGACCACGTGAGGGGAGCGTGCTATTTTTAGCCAGAGAAATGAGCAAAAACGAGCAATATAACCAAATTGGCTCACAATTTAAATGTGAAGGATCATTTTGGCTAATTTTATATGTTAGGGACTAAAAAAGTGTTTTTGGTAAATGTTAGAGACCAATTTGACAAAATTTCCGAAATGATAAAATTTATTTGTCCGTGAAATTGACCGGAGAATCAATCAAGTCTGGCATTAATTGATGGCGTCTCTTTCATTTGCTGGCGACTTGGTCATTGTCATTGGCAGCTTGTCCATCCCAACTTGGGTCATTCAACATAGATCAGCTTTACACAGGTAGGTGCGGCTTTGTAGTGGGATTTAATTTCTTTTCTTGTTCATTCAAAAGACTCATGGGATTTTGTTAATAACGTTGACTTATGAAGCAACAAGCACTACTCAAGAATATCCGTACAACATACGAAAGTCAGCTATTGTTGTTTTCTCATTGCACAAACACAGGATTCAATTCTTTACAAAAATTAGTTCAGATCTCACATCATTAATTTTGGTGGAGATTAATTAATTTCATAAGTGTTCTTTTCTTTTTTTCATAAGTCAGCTATTGTCATTTGCAGGATTTTTTTTCCTTCATTGGATAGGATATGATATCAGCTAGGTTCAAATTAGGAATTCAGCCTGGCCATAACAATTTCAATAATTTCGTAAAGTCCCACGTCTACACGGAATATATATGTGGGGAAGATTAAGGAGTAATACCCATTGTTTTCATTATATATATATATATATATATATATATATATGTATGTATGTATATGTATATAGAAAATGCAAAACCAACCAATGAGTTTGTTTGCATAGGAGGTTATTTGAAATAATTATTGTAACACTTTTTATGATGTAATATATGTGAGATAAAAAGATGGTTTGAAATTGCGTTTATAATATAAGTAGAAAAAAATTTGAAATTTTTTTGCAAATCTTCCTATCCAAACAAGTTATTAATAAGTTTGCTGGAAATCATACAACGCAATTTATTTGACAAAGTCAGGAGGAATTCCAAAGAGACTAGTTAGATTGGTAGATTTAGCCTAGTTTGCTAAATTATGTGCAACCTTATTTTCTTATCTAGGAATCCATTGAACATCAATATGAATTTGTTCTAACAAAACCAATTGGACATCTTCAATGCTACCTAAAGTGGATTTAAAGTGGGGGCCCGTGCCCCACCAAAAACTTCTACAAACTCACTTTTTATAATGTGTTCCACAAGTCTTAAAATTACCTGTTGCCCTATTGATCTCAAACAATGGAAAACAAATAAAATACATGGTGTTCGGTTTTCTATTTAACTAAACTAAAGGAAGCTAATCCAGAGTCAATGGAAACTTTTAAAATAATAAAAAATAAAGAGGTAAATAAAATAGTAAAATAACTGAGCAACTATTACTTTTACTCTTCCTCCATCCTATTCGAGTGTCCTGTTTTCACCATCTGGATAATCCAAACAAAGAATCATCTTTTCAAAATCAACACAACTTCTTAAGCTATTCCATTTTACCATTTGAAAAACTTAATTTTTTGCGTGCCACTAGACTCAGAGAATTTAAATGTGAGGGCCATGTTTAAGGTTCATCCAAAATCACCACATTCAAACTTAATAATTACATTTTTTTTTAAAAGTTGATTTTCCAGAAACAAAAAATCTCAATTATGGTACATAGGGAGTGCAAGATTTTCATGGCCAATTTCTATATTTCAATTACTGCTATTTTTTTTGTTTGTCATAGAGAATATTGGTTGTTATTATGACTTTATTTTTTTCATTGGACTTGTTTTTTAGCAGATAATTTTTCGTGTTTATCAGAGTCCAAACATAATAATCACATGTACTCATAACAAGTCGAAATCTCAGAAAATGACCCTTATACATGGACGGAGGTTGTCCATGTATTATTTAACTGAAAACAAGACAGATGGTAACAACATGGGTAGGCTGATTAATTTATCACTGAACAGTGATATTTCAATGATAACACAGACAGCACCGTACGTTTTTAGCAACAGACTGACATAGGAACTACAACTATTGGCGGCACATATACAATTCTAGTGAATTGGTGACCTTTATTTCATTACAAAGTACGGTGCAAATTGTAGCAAATAGTAGGCTTTCAACAATTGTAGACACAGTAGCAAGCATAATGACGTTGATGACCCTGGCCAGTCCAAATACATTCTCCGGAGTAAGCATGTTCTTTAGATTTGCAATAACTGTAGCACCGGTTAGGGTAACATGTCCCTGAATAGTGCTCGGCAGGCCTCTTGCAAAATTTAGCTTCAGCCATTGGCATCTCTGCATGAAACAAAGCAAAATAGAGAGCACAATATGTAGAGTTAGTCCAAATATATGATGGATCGAGCCCGTCCATATAGGGGATAAGTGTTTGTTAATATTATAGGGTATGGTTCCTCTATATCATTTTTTGTGTCAATCTTTATCCCATTTGCTATTTTTATGCCACATGTATTGTTACTTGCAACACTACACATGTATATTTGCAATATATTCACATGTGACGGGAAATTAAAAAATGGGAGAGAAAATTCAAGAGTAGAATATGGGGCTAAACTTTGAGCAAAAACATTTATTGAAAAGCATATGGCGCATATGTAATACAAATTAATTGGTAAAATTTTGATTGTGAGTGCACATATACATGATACATACGTACAACTATTCTAATTCATTGCTAGCGACAACCATTTCTGTTTGAGAGGTAGAGACAAATAATTAAAACTTTGAGAATGTACAAAACTACGCCATTCTGTGCATGTGTTCACCATTTAAGACTATAGAAGTGTAAACTCTCTCCACTAAAGACTAGCTACAACTTACTATTTGGTACGAGGAGGAGGAAGCAGATGAGCAGGGCAAAGAAGGTTGCGCAGCTAAATTGAGATTTAGCCATCTCCGATATCTTATGTTAGCTATGTTTGTGAGAAAACAAGTAAATGATGATAGCTATTTATAGCAAGAGATGGTGCAATTTTCCAAAACCTAATCGGTAGTTGTGTTGAAACTTCTTATCGCTGAATTGTTAAGAGAAAGCGACAAATATCAAAGAATTAAGACAAAGTCTAAGTCAGAATTAGCTTACAAAATGAGTTTAAAAAATGCATCAACACCACCATTGCAAGATTTGAAATTTTTAAGTCCCGCAATATCTAACTTCTTTTAGTAGAAAAGGTAACGAGCATTAGCATAATGTCACAAAGCTTGAGTCTTTAGCAGCTATGCTAAGTAGAAGTGTAGAACTATAAACTCATCTAGTTGCTGGATTGTCAGTTTCATCATTTTCCGTGTACAATCGACGGATGCAAAAAATCACCATTATGTCACCTGCAAAATATGTACCTCGAGGATTAATAGTTAAAAAAAAATCTGTGCCTTGAGAAGAATAATGCATAAATGAAAGTTCATTGTCTACAAGAAAAAGTTTTGTATGTTTAATTTTCTTCTTCTTCTTCTTTTCCATTTTTCATTTTGGTACATCAACTTAGAATGTAGAAACCACAAGGCAGAAAGGATGGCAGCAATGGAATGCTGATAATCGGGGTATTGTATACATGATACATATACGCTTTGCATATATATATATACATGGTCCAAATTTTATGCTCATGATTGATACTGATACTTTAGCCCTATATCCCTTGATAAGGGTTTATTTTACGTATTTTTAAGTGCATTTTATTAGTTAATTTTGGTTTGATTATTTAGTTTTATAACTAAAATAACTAAGGTTTTGGTAAAAATCTACATTTTAAGTTAAAGTGGCTAACATTGCATTTCTATTGATTTTAATGGTAAAAACTTCATTTTCATGTAGAATTAATGATTCAATTCAATCACCAAAGAATGTCAACTGAGATGAAAAGTGGATAATGGTGATGAATTTAAGTGATAAAGAAGAAATGAAGTGAATTGAAGAAATGCAAGTGAAAACAACTCTGACACGTTTTCGTATTTCGACTATATTTGAAGCTACACATATCGGATTGAGGTGATCTTTATATTATTTTCAAGTTAAGAGATAGATCTATATTTGGTATGACGACATCGAAATCCAATTCTGCTGTTTTCATGGACAAAAAGTCGAAATACAGAAGCTGTATTCTATGGACGAGATTGAAACAGGGGTTTGACCAGGTGATAGTATTTCAATCATATTAAAGATGATTTGGATGATTCTTGAAGCATTTTAAAGATAATTCAAATGGCTACAACTTTTGTGTTTTGCACAAAGGTTAGTTCAGCCTCCATCATAGAGAAAATTGCAGTTGAAGCGAGGCCAATTTTACAGAATTGAAAACGCGAGTTGACAAAACTCGACTCCAAGCCGCGTTTTGTAGCTGAAATTCTGCAATTTGCTCAGCCATTTCTCTTGTGTTCAGACTACTTTCCAGCTATAAGTTGCAAGGGAATTCGGTGCACATGCTTCAGAAGACAAAAGGGCAGACAATATGACTTATTTTCAAGTCAAAAACCTTTGTTTTGACTATCTTAACAAAAGGAGATTTGGAGAATCATAGCAGAAAATTTAGACTGGTGAGGAGAGGGGCTTTTCATCAGTTTATATGCAGAGACATTTGGAAGGTCTGAGATTATCATATGGGAGAAGCTTGGAGTTTGCAGAAGTGTAGTTCTTCCATTTCCTTAGTGCAAGATAGTTTCAGCTAGTTAGTTCATCTTTCTTGTATGTTAGCTACATGAAGAAGAAGATGGAGGATGAAGAAGGCAAGGAGATGAACTCATGTGACAAGGATTACATTCCTTTCAAACTCTTTATCTTTTGTACTTGATTCTATTGTTGGTTAATATACAAGTCTGGATTTTATGTTATTTATGTGTTTCTAAAGTTTATGCCCAGAGTATGGATGAAATTTCTATATTTTGTTAGTGATGTTTATTTGGTTATTTGGTGATATTATTTTGAGCAAGTTATTTATCACTTTTGATTTTGTAATCATAATTAACTGGTCCTTAATTGTGATTATCTAAAGGTGTTAAATTTGCAATGAGAATTGAAATTTAACAGTAGTTCAAAGAAGTGATAAACATGGGGAGTTCACTCACGAGAATAGAGGTGCACCTATGTGGTTTAAGTGACTTGTTTCATGTAATTTCATAGAAGAAATGAACTTGTAGTTAATTTCATAACCACGAGAGTAGGTTTGGCTTAATTACAAGTATAGTTGATTCACTACGAGAGTAGGTTTCACATACATTAGGAAATTACGCCATAATTAGTCAAGATAATAGCATTCACTTAACTGGTAACTTCACTGCAAGAGTAGTGAGGAATTCCATATCTCTAGGAGCTTTCTAGTGTTATTTTCATTACTTTTATATTTATGGTAGTCTAGATAATAAAGAAGTTCGAAAATCACCGATAATTGCAATCTTCCCTGTGGGATCGACCCTTAATACTCTATACTCGCTTACGATTCGTATACTTACGATAAATCGCGTGTGGGGTATTTAGAAATTATAAATGTAAAACTTGATTGTGAATGAGCTAATTGTATATGTATACTCCGCGCACGTCATCCCTCAAGTTTTCAATGCACGTTCTTGTGCTTTATTTTCTGCCAACCAAGACTAGCTTGTAAAGGAAGATGGAGTACAATTTTTTAGATTTTTTTTTGAGTTCATCGAGTAATTATTTACATCTCATAGCATTATTTTCTCATACCTATGATCTATTTCAGTTTCCTTGACTATTTACATCATCAGAAGCAAGACATATTTAATTCACTACAGACCGCATTTCGGCTCAGACAGTTGTTGCCAAAAGGAGGAAGCCAAGGAGGCTGGCAAATAAAGTTGTGTAGCTAAATTGAGATTTTACCACGTCCAATATTTGTATTTCATAAACTTCTGGAATTTTTTTTTTAAAAAAAGTCAATGATAAACCTGAAACGTTGACATTTGAATCATTCTGAGGCATTTGTTTACTAATTCTTTCGTCGGCTAACCTATTGCGTGCACTCTACAAATCTAATCCTAAGCAATTGAAGATAAAATATTGATCATATAGCTCTGTTTTATAGACTCTTGTGACGCATATCTGTTGATTCTTTCTTTCTCCAAAAATAAAAGATTCTTTCTTTCTTTCTTTCTTATTTTAAAACACATCATAAAATTTCATGAATGAAATTTGTATTAATGGATAAATTTATATCAGACATAGACAGATATAACAATCTGAAAACCAAGAGACACCGTATACTTGAAAAATTAATGAAATTTTCACTGTATTTTTTTTATTTAATTGCAAGGTAAACTGACAAATTTTGGCAACTAACTGTAGGCACTCAAAATCTACATTTTTTTTTTATGGAAAACTTACCTTTTTTTTTTTGATAAAAATACGGAGGGCATACATGGAAAGCAAAGTCAGAAAAGCACTAGCACTATCTTAACCTACGCCCTAACTCTAGGCAAACTTGGAACACCCATCTGATCAAGAGCGACGTCACCTCTCACCAACCGAGGCAAATCACGCAATGAGCCATACGTTAGAGTTTTCCTTGAGTCTGCTCTAATATTTGCAAGACGGTTAGCTGGTTTATTCACTTCTCGAAAGCAATGAGACACCTCTCTAACGAACCCTCTGACTTTTAACAGGTCCTGCAAGTCCCCTCGCGACCACCATGGACACCGAGTCTTCCCTTGAATGATCTGAATCAAAACCAAAGAGTCAGATTCCAAGTGTAAATCAGAATACCCACGAGCAATAGCCAGCCCAACAACAAAGATCAACGCCTTCAATTCAGCCTGCAAACTCGTCATCTCCCCAAAGAAGCACGAGTACCCCAAAAGAAACCTTCCTTTCGAGCACCGAAGCACCCCCCCCCCCGCACCTCCACTCACTCCCAGGTTTCCCCGAGAGCAGCCATCCGAGTTCAGCTTGACCACTTGGTGGCCTGGGCAGCTCCACCGAACCACCAAGGTCCTGGAAACCCTGTGCTGACCAACCACCATACCGTAAAAACCCGGCCAATCCTGACCAGAGGTAATGAGGCCTTTAAACTTAAGGAGGAAAATGTCCTTGAAATCCCCAAAAATTGCCGCACAAACATGAGCCACGGGCTGCAGATGGCCATCACAGACAAATGAGTTCCGCATCTTCGACAAGTTCCAACAGATTAAAGACGACAATAAACGGAACAGATACTGGAGATACGGGTTCCGAGTAGGCTTCAACCACCAGCTAACCAACTTGTGGCGTACCGTAGAGGAATCTCGAAACCCTCCAATCACCCCTTTGAAGTAGCCCCAAATCCTCTTTGCCGCCACCCCGGTACAGAAAATACGATCAGTAGACTCTTGACAAGAATGTAGACAACAAAACAACGAGAGGGGCCGAGTATATCAAGTTTATGCAACCTGTCCATCACCGGTAAACGGGATTCTATTAATCTTAACATGAAAAAGGAAATCTTTATCGGCAGCCCTTGAAGCCAGAGCAGTGAGTAGAGCCAAGAGCTGTTTCCACCCTCTCGAGTGATCCGGTAGGCTGATGCTAATGAGAAGGCACCGGAGGTACTAAGAGCCCAAACCATGGTATCCGCTTCGTCCAGTGAAGGAGGCATGACTCCCAAAATCCTCCCCACCCATCTACTAGGCACTACCATGCTTAACCGTTGTACATTCCAGCAACCCTGTTCAACAAAATCGGAAACTGCACACTCCTGAAAAGTATCCACATGACGACATAATGGGCCCGTCCCCAACCAAATAACATGCCAAAAGCTTGCACTACCCCTAGCAGAAATTTTCACTGTAAAGTTTCAAGAATATCTATGAATCTCTCCACCGGCTGGAATGCTATTAATTTTTTTCTTCCCCGCTGGAATGCTATTCATATGTACCAATTCTTGGATGGAGTAAATTGTTGTGAGAAGTTTGTAATTTCCCAACTTGGGCCGTTCAACATAGATAAACTTTACAGAGGTGGGTACGGCTTTGTAGTGGGATTTAATTTCTTTTCTTGTTCAGTCAAACGACTCTTTGGGATTTTATTTTATTTTTTTCCAAACGACTCTTTGGGATTTTGTTAATAACATTGACTTATGGCCACTCAAGCAACAAGTACTACTCAAGAATATCCGTACAGTATATCAAAAAGTCAGCTTTTGTTGCTTTCTCATTAAACAAACACAGGATTGAATTCTTGACAAAAATTAATTTAGATTTCACGTCATTAATTTTGGTGGAGATTAATTAATTTCATAAGTGTTCTTTTCATTAATTCATAAGTCAGCTATTGTCATTTTCAGGATTTCTTTTCCTTCAAATTAGGAATTCAGCCTGGCCATAACTATTTCACTAATTTCATAAAGACCCATAACTACACAGAATATATATGTGGGGAAGATTGTATGTGTGTGTGTATAGAAAATGCAAAACCAACGTTATTAATAAGTTAGCCGGAAATCATATAGCACAATTTATTTGGCAAAGTCAGGCGGGAAATCCAAAAAGATTCAGTTAGATTGGTAGATTTAGCGTAGTTATTAACGTATGTGTAACATTATTTGCTTCTCTAGAAATCCATTGAACATCAACATGAATTTGTTCTAATAAAACCAATATTTTCAATGTTACCAGTTTGCAAGCTGAATTGAAAAGGTTGATTTTCGGTGTTGGGTTGGCTATTGCTCGTGGGTATTCTGATTTACACTTAGAATCTGACTCTTTGGTTCTGGTTTAGATCATTCAAAGGAAAACTCGGTGTCCATGATGGTTGCGAGGGGACTTACAGGAACTGCTAAAAGTTAGAAGGTTCTTTAGAGAGGTATCACACTGCTTTCGGGAAGCGAATAAACCGGCTGACTGCCTTGCAAACATTGGAGCGGACTCATGAAAAACTTTAACGTATGGCTCATTTCGTGATTTGCCTCACTTGGTGAGAGGTGATTTCGCTTTTGATCAGATGGGTGTTCCAAGTTTGTTTAGAGTTAGAGCGTAGGTTAAGATAGCGCTTGTGCTTTTCTAGTTTTGCTTTCCATGTATGTCCTCCTTATATTTTATCAAATAAAGTAACCCTTTATTTAAAAAAAAAAATGTTACCAAATTTTATGAGCTGATATTTACTTGAGATAAGCGTATTTTTAGTGACTAATTTAGAATCAAAACTTTATGGAGTTAGTTAAGATGTTTCATCTTTTATTCCCAATATAGAAATTTTTTCCGATCGCATTTTATTTGTTTGGTATTCATGCTTCTTTTAGCCTATTCTTGTTTATTGTAAATTTTGCAAAAGTTGATCATAGAATGTAATTGTAGAGAAAAAAAATCAGAATCAATTAAGTTAAGTCCTAGGTATATTCTAGATTTTGACCTTTTTTGGTTTTAAAAAAAATCTAAAATCTAGATGTAAAAGAAAATGAGAACAGCCCCCATAACCAAGATAATACAATCTTTTAATTACAGAATAATTATACCTATTTTTGGCTTTGATTAATTTTAATTTTGTATTTATTTAGCATGTTGTCGTATTTATTATTCCTTTACATTTTCACAACTTCCAGTTTAAAAGAAAATTACACTTGGGAACCTTTAATAGTGGTGGATATAAAGTGGGGGCCCCACCAAAAACTCCTACAAACTCACTCTTTGAAAAAATTATGAATTTTTATAATGTGTTCCACTAGTTTTAAAATTACTTGTTGCCCTATTGATATCAAACAATGGAAAACAAATAAAGTACATGGTCTTCGGTTTTCTATTTAACTAAACTAAAGGAAGCTAAGCCAGGGTCAATGGAAACTTTTAAAAAAATAGAAAGGAAAATAAAACGGTAAAATAGCAAAATAACTGAGCAACTATTACTTTTATCCACCCTCCATCCTTGTTTAGTGTCATGTTTTCACCTTTTGGATGTTCCAAAGAAAGTGTCATCTTTTCGAAATCAACACAACTTCATAAGCTATTCCATTTTACCATTTGAGAAAATTACTTTTTTTTTTTGCGTGCCACTAGACTCAAAGAATTTAAATGTTAGGGCCCAACTTAAGGTTCGTCCAAAATCACCACATTCAAATTTAATAATTTCATTTTTTTTTCTTAAAAGGTTGGACTTCCAAAAACAAAAAATTTCAACTTATGGCACATAGGGAGTGCAAGATTTTCATGGCCAATTTTATATTTCAATTACTGTTTATTTTTTTGTTTGTCATCGAGAATATTGGTTGTCCTTATGACTTTCTTTTTTTTTTCATCAGACTTGTTTTTTAGCATCCAATTCTTTAGCAGATTTTTTTGGTGTTTATCAGAGTCCAAACATAATAATCACATGTACTCATAACAATTTAAAATCCCAGAATGGCCCTCATACTTCGACAGAGGTAGTCCATTTATATTTAAATGAATACAAGACAGATGGTAACAGAAACACATGAATACTGATTAAATAATCACTGAGCAGTGATGTTTCAATGATAACACAGACATGACCGTACGTTATTGGCAAGTGACTGACACAGGAACAACAACTATTGGCGGCACATATGCAACTCTAGTGAATTGTTGGCCTTTATTTCATTACAAAGTACGGTGCAAATTGTAGCAAATAGTAGGCTTTCAACAATTGTAGACACAGTAGCAAGCATAATGACGTTGATGACCCTGGCCAGTCCAAATACATTCTCCGGAGTAAACATGTTCTTTAGATTTGCAATAACTGTAGCACCGGTTAGGGTAACATGTCCCTGAATAGTGCTCGGCAGGCCTCTTGCAAAATTTAGCTTCAGCCATTGGCATCTCTGCATGAAACAAAGCAAAAGAGAAAGCAAAATATGTAGAGTTAGTCCAAATATATGATGGATCGAGCTCGTCCATATAGGGGATAAGTGTTTGTTAATATTCTAGGGTATGGTTTCTCTATGTCATTTTTTGTGTCAATCTCTATCTTATTTTCTACTTTTATGCCACATGTATTGTTACTTGCAACACTACACATGTATACTTGCAGTCTATTCACATGTGACGAGAAATTAAAAAATGCGGGAGAAAATTCAAGAGTAGAATACAGGGCTAAACTTTGAGCAAAAACATTTATTGAAAAGCATATGGCGCATATGTAATACAAATTAATTGGTAAAATTTTGATTGTGAGTGTACATATGCATGATACATACGTATAACTATTCTAATTCATTGCTAGTGACAGCCATTTCTATTTGAGAGGTAGAGACAAATAATTAAAACTTTGGGAATGTACAAATATACGCCATTCTGTGCATGTGTTCACCATTTAAGACTAGAAGTGTAAACTCTCTCACTAAAGATTAGCTACAACTTACTATTGGGTACGAGGAGGAGGAAGCAGATGAGCAGGGCAAAGAAGGTTGCGCAGCTAAATTGAGATTTTGCCATCTCCGATATCTTATGTTAGCTATGCTTGTGACAAAACAAGTGAATGATGATAGCTATTTATAGCAAGAGATGGTGCAATTTTCCAAAACCTAATCGGTAGTTGTGTTGAAACTTCTTATCGCTGAATTGTTAAGAGAAAGCGACAAGTCTCAAAGAATTAAGACAAAGTCTAAGTCAGAATTAGCTTACAGAAGGAGTTTAAAAAAAGCATCAACAACATTACAAGATTTGAAATTTTTAAGTCCAGCAATTTCTAACTTCTTTTAGTAGAAAAGGTAACGAGCATTAGCGTAATGTCACGAAGCTAAAGTCTTTAATATATATATACACACACACACACACATGGTCCAAATTTTATGCTGAGGATTGATACTGATACTTTAGCCCTATATCGCTCAAGTTTTCAATGCACGTTCTTGTGCTTTATTTTCTGCCAACCAAAGATTAGCTAGTAAAGGACGATGGAGTTCAATTTTTTGGATTTTTTTTTGAGTTCATCGAGTAATTGTTTACATCTCATAGCATTATTTTCTCATACCTATGATCTATTTCAGTTTCCTGGACTATTTACATCATCAGAAGCAAGACATATTTAATTCACTACAGACTGCTTTTCGACTCAGACAGTTGTTGCCAAAAGGAGGAAGCCAAGGAGGATGGCAAAGAAAGTTGTGTAGCTAAATTGAGATTTTACCACGTCCAATATTTGTATTTCACAAACTTGTGGAATTAAGAAAAAAAAGCCAACGATAACCATTTATAGCAGAAGATATATAGCGAGCTGTTCAAATAGTTTGAACCATTCTTGTCGTGGAAGATCAAAGAAGGGTAAATATACGAATAGAATAAGATGCTAGATAAGAAGTTTAGTAAGCATCACTTATCCACGGACACAATTAGTAACATTACCACCAGTACAAAATTTGAATAGATCAAAAGCCAGCATATTTTCCTACTGTTTTAATAAGATATATTGATTTAGGATTATTATACGTTAATATGTGAAATCTTGTTGCAAGTGGGCTATACAGTGGCATAGTTACCTCAAATTGTAGTGAGGATGTTGATAAATCATTTTCTTCTTCGATTCATGCATGAAGGAAACCAAGTTATCTCACCTAAAATATGTTATGTCTTGTAGAATGTCAGTTGAGTACAGAAACAAACAATCGTTTGTGTAAAGTAAATAAAAAATAGTTTGGATAATGGATACCCATTGGCAATTGATAAAAGCGGGCTCAGGTGCTAGTTTATTGGAAAAGTATAGTTAATTTGGAAAAGCATCACATTTTTTTTCTTTTTTTATCTGCAAAAATATTTAACATACTCCTATTCTTACTCTATTGTGAGGAGTTTAAAGAGGTTTGTGTGGGAGTTAGGAGCGTGAAGAACCAAACTAGACAAGCACACTGTTGTACTTTCTGAATTTTTTGAAAACAAGAAGTACTCTACTTCTTGTGTGATACACTAAACAGGGTTTGAGCTCCTAACCTAGTGCATAGGAGACTTTTAAAGGGTCTTTTCCTGACAATCAGAAAGTATCCCAATTCAGAGGTATAATAAATATGATGTATGCATTTACTTAATAACTCAGGTATGATTTGAATGCTTTAACGAGTGCCGAATGAAAATTTCAATAATCAATTGCTCTGTTTGATGACAAAATTATGAAATATTAAGGCTGTAACATGAGAGAGTTTTCGAACCTACACCCAAACTTGAAAATAAAGTGGCTGACTCTTAATTCTCATAAATTTATCGAACCGAAGGACAACATTGGGCTGAACCAATTTTGGAGCCTTGAGTCTATATAGAGACATTAAATCCCAATTTGTCACTCAAAGACACTTGAGCAGCTATATGACCTTTAACGGATGAAAGTACTTAAAGTTCTACTAATAACCAACAGCAACCATCTCTTCGACATGCCAAGACACATACTTACAAACTTTCTACTTGAATATTCAAAGAAATGACAAGATTTATTTGTTCAGTCAAAAGACTCTTTGGGATTTCGCTAACAACATTGACATTTGGCCACTCAAGCAACAAGTACTACTCAAGAATATCCGTACAACATATGAATAAGTCAGCTATTGTTGCTTTCTCATTACACAAACACGGGATTGAATTCTTTACAAAAATTAATTTAGATTCCACGTCATTAATTTTGGTGGAGATTAATTAATTTCTTAAGTGTTCTTTTCATTAATTCATAAGTCAGCTATTGTCATTTCAGGACTTTTTTTTTTTCCTTCATTGGATAGAATATGATATCAGCTTAGGTTGAAATAAGGAATTCAGCCTGGCCATAACAATTTCAATAATTTCATAAAGACCCATATCTACACGGAATATAAATGTGGGGAAGATTGCGTGTGTGTGTCTATATATATATATATATAGAAAATGCAAAACCAACGTTATTAAGAAGTTAGCCGGAAATCATACAGCACAATTTATTTGACAAAGTCAGGGGAGAATTCCAAAAAGATTCAGTTAGATTGGTAGATTTAGCGTAGTTTGCTAAAGTATGTGTAATCTTACAAAATTTCTACTTGAGTATTCAAAGAAATGACAAGATTTATTTGTCCGTGAAATTAACTGGAGAAACAATCAAGTCTGGCATTAATTGATGGCGTCTCTTTCATTTGTTGGTGACTTGGTCATTGTCATTGGCAGCTTGTCCTTCCCAAGTTGGGCCATTCAACGTAGATCAGCTTTGCAGAGGTAGGTACGGCTTTGTAGTGGGATTTAATTTCTTTTCTTGTTCAGTCAAAAGACTCATTGGGATTTTGTTAATAACATTGAGTTGAGGGATCCGTTGTGGCCACTGAAGCAACAAGTACTACTCCAGAATATCCGTACAACATTTGAAAGTCAGCAATTGTTGTTTTCTCGTTACACAGACACAGGATTAAATTCTTTACAAAAATTAGTTTAGATTTCACATCTTTAATTTTGGCGGAGATTAATTAATTTCATAAGCGTTATTTTCATTAATTCATAAGTCTCCTATTGTCATTTTCAGGATTTTTCTTTCCTTCATTGGATAGGATATGATATCAGCTTAGGTTCAAATTAGGAATTCAGCCTGGCCATAACAATTTCAATAATTTCATAAAGTCCCACGTATATATATAATGAAAACAATGGATATTACTGCTCAATCTTACCCACATATATATTACGTCAAGACATGGGACTTTATGAAATTATTGAAATTTTTATGGCCAGGCTGAATTCATATATATATATATATATACATGTACATGTATATGTATTTGTATATAGAAAACGTGAAACCAATGAGTTTGTTTGAATAGGAGGTTCTTTGATATATTTTTTTAAAATAATTACTGTAACACTTTTTCTGATATAATATATGTTAGATAAAAAGGTGGGTTGGAAATTGTGTTCATGATGTAAGTAGAAAAAAATTTGAAATTTTTTTTGCAAATATTCCTATCCAAACAAGTTATTAATAAGTTAGCTGGGAATCATACAACACAATTTAATTTATTTGACAAAGCCGGGAGGAATTCCAAAGAGATTCAGTTAGATTGGTAGATTTAGCGTAGTTTGCAACCTTATTTGCTTATGTAGGTATCCATTGAACATCAATATGAATTTTTTCTAACAAAACCAATCGGACACCTTCAAAGCTACCTATTGTTATGAGCTGAAATTCACTTGTGATTAGCATATTTTTAGTGAGTAATTTTAGAATCAAAACTTTATGGGGTCATTTAAGATGTTTCATCTTTTATTCCCAATATAGAAATTTTTCCTGACCGCTTTTACTGTTTTAGCATTCATGCTTCTTTTAGCCTATGCTTGTTTGCATTAAATTTTGCAAAAGTTAATCATTGAATGTCATTATAGAGAAAAAAAATCAGAATCAATTAAAGTTAACTCATAGGTATATTCACGATTTTGACCTTTTTAAAAAAAAAATCTAAAATCTAGATGTAAAAGAAAATGAGAACAGCCCCTATAACAAAGTTAATATAACCTTCTAATTATAGAATAATTATACCTATTTATGGCTTTGATTAATTTTAATTTGTATAGCATGTGGCCATAATTATTATTCCTTTACATTTTCACAATTTCCAATTTAAAAAAATTTTACGCTTGGGAGACTTTAATAGTTGTGTGGTGGATTTAAAGTGGGGGCCCATGCCCCCCACCCCCCCCCCCCCCCCAAAAAGTCCTACAAACTCACTCTTTGAAAAATTATGAATTTTTATAATGTGTTCCACTAGTTTTAAAATTACTTGTTGCCCTATTGATATCAAACAATGGAAAACAAATAAAGTACATGGTCTTCGGTTTTCTATTTAACTAAACAAAAGGAAGCTTTTTGAAAAATATACAATAAAAAGGTAAATAAAATAGTAGTAAACTAGTAAAATAACTGAGCAACTATTACTTTTATCCTCCCTCCATCCTTTTCTAGTGTCATGTTTTCACCTTTTGGATAATCCAAACAAAGAATCATCTTTTCAAAATCAACACAACTTCTCAAGCTTCCATTTTACCATTTGAAAAAAAAAATACTTTTTGCGTGCCACTAGACTCATAGAATTTAAATGTGAGGACCATGTTTAAGGTTCATCCAAAATCATCACATTCAAACTTAATAATTACATTTTTTTTCTTAAAAAGTTTGAATTCCAAAAAACAAAAAATCTCAAATTATGGCACATAGGGAGTGCAAGATTTTCATGGCCAATTTTTATATTTCAATTACTGTTTATTTTTTGTTTGTCATCAAGAATATTGGTTGTCCTTATGACTTTCTTTTTTTTTCATCAGACTTGTTTTTTAGCATCCAATTCTTTAGCAGATTGCCAGTTACATCATTTTCCATGTACTATCGGCGGATGCAAAAGCTCACCATTATGTCACCTGCAAAATCTGTGCCTCGAGGATTAATAGTTAAAAAAAAATTGTGCCTTGACAAGAATAATGCATAAATGAAAGTTCATTGTCTACAAGAAAAAGTTTTGTATGATTAATTTTCTTCTTCTTCTTCTTTTCCATTTTTCATTTTGGTACATCAACTTAGAATGTAGAAGCCACAAGGCAGAAAGGATGGCAACAATGGAATGCTGATAATCGAGGTATTGTATGCATGATATATATACACTTTGCATATATATATATATATATATACGATGGTGTTTTGGAGAGGGTTCAGTAGATTTCTGGGTTGACAGATGGTTACAAGATGATCCTTTGTGTCAACTTTATTGTCGGCAGGACTCTCCTCAATTCCTTGTGGCAGAATTCTTTATTGGGGACAAATGGAATGAGGCAAAACTTAGGCTTTGATTATTGCAACCTATAGTGTTGCAAGTTTTACAGGTACAGTTTGATCCGTCTAAGAAGGACTCCATGGTATGGTCTCCTTCTGCTAATGGGCTTTTTTCCGTTTCCACTGCTTGGGAGACTGTCAGGAAAAGGAAAAATATCTCTCTGGTCTCCGGGTTGATTTGGAACGCCATTGTCCCTATTAAATTGTCTTTCTTTGTGTGGAGGTTGCTTCATAATCTTTTGCCTTTAGAGGAGAATTTACAGCAAAAGCGATTCAAGTCAGTAGAGGGAAGATAGAAGAAGGGGAAAAAGAGGGAGAAATAAGGAAGAACTCAGAGGAAGAAGAGAGAAAAGACAATGAGGGAGTCTGAGATATTATTGAGAGAAGAATTTTGTAACAATCAATCTGATGATTCCTCCGATTGCAGATGTAATTCTTATACAAATCCTAGCTTCTAACTCAAGTAACAGATTACTAGCAGTTAACTAACTTTCCCGCCCAATTTCTTCATTCTGTTCGGACCATGCTTGGCCACGTGATTCCTCCATGTGCCCCCCATTTCTCTTGCTACCTTCCCTGCTGACTCTTTCTGGTAGTTTGTTTAATAGCTCCATTGAATCCAGGCCATAACAATGCCTCCCCCTTAAACACAATCCTAGTCTCTAGGATTGATTAATTTGGAAAGTAGGAAATTGAGCATGAATGAATGACCAATCTTCCCAGGTTGCCTCCTCGGGTTCCATGTTTTCCCACTACACCAGCACCTGTTCGACCTCTTGTCCCTTCCTAAAAATTGTCCTCTAGTCCAGAACTGCTGAGGGAACAAGACCAAACTCACCATCATCATTCAGGGTAGGCAAGGTAGTGTTGATTTGAGCCCCCTTAGGTGACTTTTTGAGCAGGGAGACATGGAAAACAGGATGTATGGCTGATCCTGCTGGTAACTTCAACCTATAAGCTACAGTCCCCATCTTTTGCTCTACCTGATAAGGCCCATAGTACTTAGCTTGCTAGTTTTATATTCCTTCTTACAGCCACAGAAGTTTGTCTGTAAGGCTGAAGCTTCAAGTAAGCCCATTCTCCTACTTCAAATTCCCTGTCACTCCTCCCTTTATCTACCATTTGTTTCATCCTATTCTGAGCCTTCAACAGGTTCTCCTTGAGCAAGGAGTTCCAGCCCACTCGTTCTTGTGCCCAATCCTCCACAGCAGCTATTAATGTGCTATCAGGCCTCAGGTTCATCTGAATAGGCTTGTAACCATACAAGGCCTGAAAGGGAGACATTTGCAAACTATTATGATGGTTAGTGTTGTACCACCACTCTGCTGCAGGGAGCCATTTCCTCCATTTCCCTGGTTGATACATATATATACTTCTCAGGTAGTTTTCCACACACCTATTCACCCTTTCAATTTGCCCATCAGACTAAGGGTGATATGCAGATGAAAGATTTAGTTCTCTGCCTAGCATTTTGAAGAGTTCTTGCCAGAACAAACTAGTAAAGGCCTTATCTCAATCAGAGACAATGACTTTGTTTGGATAAGAATTTATTTGGATGATTTATTTGATCCAGTTACTGTAGCACTTTTTGTGATGTGATGTATGTGAGATAAAAAGGTGATTGGGAATTGTGTGTATGATACAAGCAAAACAAAATCTGAAATTTTTATTCCAAATTCTTGTTGTCCAAACAAACTCAATGTGTGTTGGTAGGCCATGCAACCTAAAAATTTGATCAAAGAATGCCTTTGCTACACTTTTAGCAGTGTAGTGAGAGGTCATTGGAATAAAATGGGCATACTTAGTAAATCTGTCCACCACCACATAGATCACATTACAGCCAAAGGACTTGGGTAACCCCTCAATGAAATCCATAGAAATTTGTTGCCACGCTTGGTCAGGTATGGCCAGTGGCTGCAGCAAACTTGGATAGGGGCAATTTTCATTTTTACTCCTCTTGCAGACCTTACAGCTCTATACATATTGCTCTATTTCCTTCTTCATTCCAGGCCAGTATAGATAACTCCTAATCCTCTGATAAGTACCATGATTCCCAGAGTGTCCCCTAAGACAACAATCTTGAAAACAGAAGATCAGCCTTTGCCTTAATCTAGAATTGACTCCTACCCACACCCTTCCCTTGAATCTTAGAATCCCTTGGTTATAAGAGTAATTTGGTAATGCATCAGCTCCCATAGCCAACTTCAGCAGAACTTCCGTGGCCATCTCATCACCATTGTAGCTCTCAGCTACCATTGTCAACCACTGAGGCTTGATGGTAGTGATAGTATGCACAGACGTTTTTGCTGTATTCTCCAATTCACCCCTTCTTGATAAGGCATCAGCAACCACATTATCCTTCCCCCTTTTGTATTGAATCTCATAGTCCATCCCTATAAGTTTAACCAGCCATTTTTGTTGAAGAGAAGTGTTAATTTTTTGATCCAACAAGTATTTGAGGCTTTCATGATCAGTCTTTATAATGAAATAGTGTCCCATCAAGTAATGTTTCCATTTGTGAAATGCAGTGATGAGTGATAGAAGTTCCTTCTCATAGGTAGATCTGGCCTAATTATTCTGTCCCAGTACTTGACTGTAGTAGGCTATTGGCCTCTCTTGTTGCATTAGAACAGCACCAATGGCTATCTGACTGGCATCAGTTTCCAACAGGAATGGCTTTGAGAAGTCAGGTAATGCCAACACTAGTGCTGCACTTATTGCCAGCTTCAATTGTTGAAATGTAGATTCTGCAGCAGTACTCCATGCAAATTGATCCTTTTTAGCAATTCAGTAAGAGGCTTAGCAATCTCCCCATACCCCTTAACAAACCTCCTATAGTAACCTGTCAAGCCCAAGAATCCTCTAAGAGCCTTTACACAGGTGGGAGTTGGCCAGTACAGCATTGCTTCCATCTTGGATGGATCAGTTTTTAGCCCTTCACTAGTAATTATATGTCCCAGATATTCTACTTGGTTTTGACCAAAAGAGCATTTTGACATCTTTGCATATAGGGAGTGTTTTCTCAGGGTGTTCAAAACTATGGATGAGTGGTAAAGATGAGTCTTGTAGTCTAGACTATAGATTAAAATGTCATAAAAAAACACGAGAACAAATTTTCTGATATAAGGCTCAAAGACTGAGTTCATGAGGGCTTGAAAGGTAGCTGGGGCGTTTGTTAGACCAAATGGCATTACTAGGTACTCATATAGACCAGAATGAGTTCTAAAAGCAGTTTTATGGATGTCATCAGGTTTCATTCTGATTTGGTGATAGCCTGATCTTAGATCAATTTTAGAAAAGATTCTGGCTCCATGTATCTCATCCGATAAATCATCTATAATAGGGATTGGAAATTTATCTTTAACAGTGAGGTTGTTCAATTGCCTATAGTCAATACAAAGCCTCCAGCTCCCATCTTTCTTTTTCACTAAAAGAGCAGGTGATGCAAAGGGGCTATGGCTAACTTGTATAAGCCAGAGTTCAACATATCTTTCACTTGCCTGTCAATCTCATTTTTTTGTATATGGGGGTACCTGTAGGGAGGAATTTTGAAAGGTTGGGGATCCGATTTAAGAGGGATTTGGTGATCATGGCATCTGTTTAGGGGGAGGGTGTTTGGGTTTGCAATGACATCATCATACTTGGCCAACAGCTCAGTAAGAGAATCTGGTTCAGAAATTACCTGTGAGTTGTGAATCTTCACCATACAGGATTGCTGCAATGCCTTCCTGATCTTATGTCTGACATACTTGTGAGCTAAGGGACCTTGCTGCATCCTTACGTTTGAATTGTTGGAGTCTCCTTTTAGCACCACTTGCTCCCCTCCTTTTTCAAAAGACAGGTTCAACTTCTTGAAATCAAAAGTAATGGGACTATAGGACTTCATCCAATCGACTCCAAGGATCAGATCATAAGGCTCTAGGTCCAATACAAATACATCATATGCAAATCTATGGCCCTGCATGTTCCACTGCATCCCTGGAATCCACTAGTCACATGTCAACTCCTTGCCATTAGCTATCTTGACCTTGAAGGGCCTGTGGTTCTATACAGTTTCTGGGTATTGCTGAGCCACAGTCCTCTTGATAAAACAATTAATACTTCCCCCATCGAACAGGATTGTCAAGTGATGGTTCTTATACTCCCCTTGCATTTTGATGATGCTTGAGGATAATTCCCCTGACATTGCATGCAAGGTTAGCATCACATCATGCTCTTGCCGGTTCCCCATGTATTCAATAACTTCCTCCTCTTTTGCTGTGTGATTTTCCTCGCCTTTTTCCTCCTCTCCTACTATCATCATGTGGATCCCCTTGCTTTTACAATTGTGTCCTAGACTAAATCTTTCCCTACACCTGAAACATAGGTTGTGATCCTTCCTGTACTGGAATTCAGTGGGAGAGATTTTCTTGAAAACTTGCTGTGAATTGGACTTCCTGCTGAGATCTATTGGTGATATTCCAGCTTGTCTTACTCCCGAATCCTGAGCTCCATTCCCCTTCCTGTTAAGACCAAATGAGGTTGAGTGCAAGGTATTCTTGAGTATAGGCCTACTGGACTTGTGGACCAGCTCCAAGTGGTGTTCCTGCCATCTGGCCATCTCAAAGGCAGATTGTAGACTGTCTGGCCTGTGCATCTTCAAGGCAGATTTAATTTCCCCCTTTAACCCACTTAGGAAACTAGCAATGTAGTAGGATTCAATCACTTCTGGCATCTGGATCATTACAATAGACCTCAATTCCTCAAACTTCTCCTGATAAGCCAAAACAGAGGAGGTTTGATTTAGTTTGCTGAACTCTTCCACTGCATCAGCCTCTCCCATAGTGCTGAATCTCCCACACACTTCTGATCCAAAATCCTTCCATTGGACTATTCCTCTATCTTTTTTGAAATTCTGATACCAGAGATCTGCCTTTCCTTCTAAGTGCAGTTCCACAAGGTCTATCTGCTGATCCTTAGAAGTGCGAAATAATTGGAAGAATTTTTCACACTTCCTGACCTACTCCCTGGAATTGTGGCCATCAAATCTGGGGAAATCTAACCTAGGAACCCCCATGGCCTAGTGTTGTCCCTCTCCTCTAGAGGAACTACCAAATTCACCATGTCTAGTATTCGGAATTCCAGTATTTCGATTGTTAGGAGTCCTTTCTGCAGAGCCATTAGGATTTCCCAAAATTCCCTTGTCACCTTGCAAACTTCTCAAGATCGAGCTGATCTGATTACTCACAAAATTTTTCAGCTCTGTGCTATTGGCTTCCAGTAAGGACCGCATCTCACTTTGATTAACTTCCAGTTTTTCCTCCATGGCTTGCTTGTCTGCTACCATGGAGTCGAGGACCGCTTGAATTTTGGCATCTTGTTTACTGGGCTGCTCCTTAAAGCTTTTCATGCGAGTTCTTTCTACCATGCTGGACTGTGGAGTGAACTTGCAATCCAAGGACCGCAAGATCTGATACCACTGTTGAAGATTGAATCGAGAAACTGAACTATATTAGTAGAGGGAAGATAGAAGAAGGGGAAAAGGGGGAGAAATGAGGAGAACTCAGAGGAAGAAGAGAGAAAAGACAATGAGAGAGTCTGAGATATTATTGAGAGAAGAATTTTGTAACAATCAATCTGATGATTCCTCCTATTGCAGATGTAATTCTTATACAAATCCTAGCTTCTAACTCAAGTAACAGATTACTAGTAGTTAACAAACTTTCTCGCCCAATTTCTTCATTCTGTTAGGACCATGCTTGGCCACGTGATTCCTCCATGTGCCCCCCATTTCTCTTGCTACCTTCCCTGCTGACTCTTTCTGGTAGTTTGTTTAATAGCTCTATTGAATCCAGGCCATAACATGTATGCTGTCAATCAAGTACTAAATCAGCACTTCATGTCTTCCTTGATGGCCCTGTAGCCATTGCTATTTGGGACCATTTTTTCAACATTTTTGGTCCGAAAAAACTAAAATTCTCTTGTGTTCCGGCTTTGCTGCTTCACTGGTTTCTTTCGTTGCCCAAGCTTAACAGGAATCACATACGAGTTGCTCTTCCGATTATAATTCTTTCGTTTATTTGGAAAGGACGCAATGCAGCGAGGTTTTAAGGGGTAAATCACTTAGCTGCTCAAGTCATCTGGAGATAGAGATTTTCTTAAATCGACTTGGTACAGCAGAGGTATTCAAAAATTCTTCTTTCCAAGGAGATACAGACATTATATGGACATCTTTAGCTCATTCATCTACAATTTTGCATCAGCATGTTGCCGTATCTTGGGGTAGACCATCTCCGGGTTCTCTAAAGCTTAATACAGATGCAAGTGTTGTGCAAAATGTGGCCGTTGCGGGTGGGCTGGTTAGGAATCATCAAGGGGAGGTAACTTTTACTTTTTACAAGGAATTTGGTGGCGTGAACGTCTTGACGGCAGAGAGTCTTTCCCTTTTATTTGGTTTGATTTTGTGTGTACAAAAGGCATGTTTGGTTTTGCTGTGGAAGTCGATTCGGCGGTGTTGGTGAAGTTGATTCTATCGAATTCTCGGGCCAAATGGCCACTACGCAATACACTGCATCATATCAGGAAAATAATATCTCAAGCTTCAGTTGGGATTTCGCATGTCTTTGGAAAGGCGAATAGTGCTTGAAATTGGGGTCACACAGAAAAAATGCAATCAAGAATAAAAGGAAGCAAGTTTTCACAACTATGACATATTTTCATATTTCGGCTATATCTTGAGTTACAATAATCAAATTGAGGAGATTGTTATACCATTTGAAGCTAAGATATAGATCCACATTTGGTATGAAGACATCGAAATCCAGTTCAGTCATTTTCATTGTCAAAATGTCGAAATACAGAAGTTCATTTTCATGGTCAAAAGCTGAAACAAAGCCCTGACTAGTTGAGGGTATTTTGGTTATTTCTCAATCCACAGAGCTCCAAATTGGATGATTCTTGATGCATTGGAAAGCTAACTCAAAGATCTATAACGTTCATGGAGCTAGTTCAGCCTCTAACATCGAGAAAATATCAGTTGAAATTGGATAAAAAATAGAGCAAGTAAATCCAAGTTCAAATCTGTACTAGATCCGACCTCAGATAAACTTCTGCAATCAGAGGCTACATCCGAGGGGAGGATCCGAGCTCGGATCTCTATGTTACAGGCCTCGGATCCTAATGTTCAGTGAAGATGAAAACGAAGAAAAATGAGATCCGAGGGGTATTTTGAGCGATCTGGGCCTCGGATCACCAATTTCGGCCCTGCAACTTGTGCTCTATTCACACAAGCTTTTTGACCAATTTATCTGCAAGAAATCCGGCTGAAACTGAGCAAGCAAGTATAGAGAATTTAAGAAGCATCTTTTGATGATTCCAAAAGGCAATTTACATCAACTTTAACAACTCACTATGAGCTTGAATTCCTCTATAAATAGAAGCCTTGGAGAACATTTTCAGAATTTTGGAAGGCTAGAGAAACTCACCAAAAATGTAGCTTTTACTAGATTTTCCTTAGTTCATTAGTAAGAGTAGTATAGTATAGGTAGTGTAGTTTTTCCTTCTTGTATTTGTAACTAAATTTGGATGAAGATTGGGAGAGCAAAGATGGAGAGTTAGAGCTCATGTGACAAGGGTGACTTCTCTCTTATCACTTTCTCTTTTGTATTTGAGTTCATATTTATCTATAGTACAAGTTTGGATTTATGTTTTTATATGTGTTTCTAAAGTTTATGCCTAGAGTTATGGTTGAACTTGCTATATCTTGTTAGTGATGTTTATTTAGTTATGTGATGATATTATTTTGAGCAAGTTATTTATCACTTTTGCTTTTCTAATCATGATTAACCGGCCATTAATTGTGATTATCTAAAGGTGTTAAGTTTGCAATGAGAATTGGAATTTAACACTAGTTCAAGGAAGTGATAAATCTAGGGAGTACACTCACGAGAGTAGAGGTGCACCTATGTGGCTTTAGTGACTTATTTCATGTAATTTAATACAAGAAATGAGCTTGTAGTTAATTTCATAACCACGAGAGTAGGTATGATTTAGTTATAAGTATAGTGGATCACTACGAGAGTAGGTTTCATATACATTAGGAAATTATGCCATAACTAGCCAAGATAATAGCATTCACTTAACCAGTAATTTCATTTGCAAAAGTAGTAAGGAATTCCATACCTCTATGAGCTTTCTAGTGTTATTTTCATTACTTTTATATTGATAGTAGTCTAGATAATAAAGGAGTTCGAAAAATGCCGGTAATTGCAATCTTCCTTCTGTGATCGACCCTTAATACCCTATACTCGCTCAAGATTTATATACTTGCGATAAATCGCGTGTGGGGTATTTAGGAATTTATAAATATAAAACTTGATTGTGGATGAGTAAACTGTATATGTATACCCCACGCACGTCAACAAGAACTTCCATCTTCAGTTAAAGCCATTGTAGCTTTAGACTCAATGTCATTTTTCAATTTTAGGACACAATTTGTAAGGGAGTAAGTACTCCTTATTTAATATTCATCGTTTGCTTCTTGAGGTAAGGTTTGGTCCCTCTCTGGAATATTGTATTTTTCTCTTCCTTTTTTAATAAAATTGGGGATGGTTTTTGTGGAATATATATATATATATACACACACATGGTCCAAATTTTATGCTCAGGATTGATACTGATACTTTAGCCCTATATCCCTAAAGTTTTCAATGCACGTTCTTGTGCTTTATTTTCTGCCAACCAAGACCAGCTTGTAAAGGAAGATGGAGTACAATTTTTTAGATTTTTTTTTTCTGAGTTCATCAACTAATTGTTGACATCTCATAGCATTATTTTCTCATACCCATGATCTATTTCAGTTTCATTGACTATTTACATCATCAGAAGCAAGGCATATTTAATTCACTACAGACTGCGTTTCGGCTCAGACAGTTGTTGCCAAAAGGAGGAAGCCAAGGAGGCTAGCAAATAAAGTTGTGTAGCTAAGTTGAGATTTTACCACGTCCAATATTTGTATTTCATAAAATTCTGGAATTTCAAAAAAAGAAAAAAGCCAACGATAACCTGATACGTTGACATTTGAATCATTCTGCGGCATTTGTTTAATAATTCTTTCATCGGCTAACCTATTGCGTGCACTCTACGAATCTATTCCTAAGCAATTGAAGATAAAATATTGAGAAGCATATCTGTTGATTCTTTCTTTCTCCAAAAATAAAAGATTCTTTCTGCCTTTCTTTCTTATTTTAAAACACATCATAAAATTTCGTGAATGAAATTTGTATTAATGGATAAATTTACACAGATATAACAATCTGAAAACCAAGAGACACCGTATACTTGAAAAATTAATGAAATTTTCACTGTAAAATTTTAATAATATCTATGAATCTCTCCACCCGCTCTAAAATTTTCACTGGAATGCTGTTCATATGTACCAATTCTTGGATGGAGTAAATTGTTGTGAGAAGTTTGTAATTTCCCAACTTGGGCCATTCAACATAGATCAGCTTTACAGAGGTAGGTACGGCTTTGTAGTGGGATTTAATTTCTTTTCTTGTTCAGTCAAACGACTCTTTGGGATTTTGTTAATAACAATATTGACTTACGGCCGCTCAAGCAACAAGTACTATTCAAGAATATCTGTACAACAAATGAATAAGCCAGCTATTGTTGTTTTCTCATTACACAAACACATGATTGAATTCTTTACAAAAATTAATTTAGATTTCACACGTCATTAATTTTGGTGGAGATTAATTAATTTCATAAGTGTTCTTATCATTAATTCATAAGTCTGCTATTGTCATTTTCAGGATTTGTTTTCCTTCATTGGATAGGATATGATATCAGGGTAGGTTCAAAATAGGAATTCAGCCTGGCCATAACAATTTCAATAATTTCATAAAGTCCCACATCTACACGGAATATATATGTGGGGAAGATTGCGTGTGTGTGTGTGTATATATATATAATGCAAAACCAACATTATTAATAAATTAGATGGAAATCATACAACACAATTTATTTGACCAAGTCCAGGGGTAATTACAAAAAGATTCAGTTAGATTGGTAGATTTAGTGCAGTTTGCTAAAGTATGTGTAACCTTATTTGCTTCTCTAGGAATCCATTGAACATCAACATGAATTTGTTCTAATAAAACCAATCGCACATCTTCAATGTTACCTATTGTTACGAGCTGATATTCACTTGAGATAAGCGTATTTTTAGTGAGTAATTTAGAATCAAAACTTTATGGAGTCAGTTAAGATGTTTCAAAAAACAAAAAACCTCAAATATGGCACATAGGGAGTGCAAGATTTTCAAGGTCAATTTTTATATTTCAATTAGTGATTATTTTTTGTTTTTCATGGAAAATATTGGTTGTGCTTATGAATTTCTTTCTTTTTTCATTCGACTTGTTTTTTAGCTTCCACTTCTTTACCAGATATTTTTTGGTGTTTATCAGAGTCCAATTTGCCGCAAAACATATTTCACTGCAAGATTAATTAACTTAGTGACACCATATGAATACAATTAATGTAGAAGAGATAAAAATAAAAGTGATTTAAGTGCAAATAGTATTTTTCTGGTTGGATAAGGCCTTTATCTAATACTGATACAGTCTTAGATGAATAAATGCAGTTCACATGTTGTGAGAACTTGAAAATTTTCACATTTTACAGGCATTATTTTATTTTTTTGCCTACATTTTTATTACTTTCCTTTAAAATATTACATTTTCTATATATTTTATAAGTAAGTACAGTTTTAAATCATTTTTCTGATATAAGTTAGTGTACGTTAAATTTGAAGTGTATTAATAGCGTGGGACCCGCTAGTGCGCTTAGTACAATAAAATTTTTGGCGATTAATTGAATTTTTGTATTAAGAGATATTATTTTACAAGGTGCTAGGAAACAATTAGAGGTTAGCTAGATAGATTAACCATTGGAAGAAAGAGGATAAGCTTGAACCATTAAAAGTGCCATGTGTCGTGACCTGATTGGATGTAGACTTGACCAACTTTTTTTCACCTTTACTAAATACAAAATTTGACCAAGATCATCTTCATTTTTTGCTTGAGCTGGCCGAACCTCTAAGAGGAAGAAACAAGAGAAACTTTTCAACCTCAACTTCAATCCCTTGCTTCAATCTTGATTTCCAACCATTGAAATTGTAGATTACTCCATCAAAGTTGCTTACTAATGAGGATTAAAGCTTCTAGTGGAGGGATTTGTGAAAGGAAAACCCTAAGTTATCATCTTTCTTGAGGTGTCAAGGTACTTTGCTTACAAACTTCCTCTTTCTTCATGCTAATGTCAAATTAGTGGTTTTTGGGTGGCTAAATATGCTATTTTATGGAAGATTTTGTGGTTTGAGGTAGAGTTAGTTAAATTTCAGATTTTATTGGTGATTTTTCTGATTTTATATGATAGTTATTGGTTGGCCATGAATGATGGCTTGATATGGTGTAAAATGAAGTATTTATATGTTAGTTGTGGTTGCTTGCAGAAAATTTCAGTTTTGTGTGGAAATTTCAGTTTTAGGGTTCCAATCTGCCCTGTTCTGACCGGCTTTATTTGTGCATATTAGAGGCTGAATCAGGCTTAGGTTAAAACATGAAAGTTGTAGAAAATGGTGTTAACTATCTGCCTACAAAATTTCAGCTCACTCCGAGCACTGTAGCATGTGAAATGACTGAAATACCCTTGACTGCCCATGAACCCTATTTCGCAGACAGATTTCTATTTTCGTGGGGATTTCCATTTTTGACCATGAAAATGAATGATTTGGCTTTGGAGGTCTTCATAAGAAATGTAGGTATATGTTTTGGTTTCGAAACCCCATAAGATTCATTTCAATCCGATAAGTGTAGTTTCAGTTGTGCTTATTGTGCCGAAAGGTGTATTTTATAGTCTATGATGTGTATGAGGTTGATTTGAGATGAATTGGCGTTGCTTGTAGGATGGAAAAGTAAGGAAATGTAGGGGATATACTGTCCAAATTTTGGGAGTGTTGGATTTCTTCGAGTTTGGTTTGGTTTGGGATATATATAAGAAGGCTTTTGGGGTTGTTCGAGCCCTCGGTCTTCATGTTACCTTTTCATCCCAAAATCATGTTTTGCACACTTGCATGAGTAATTATTTGGTGAGGTCTACGACTTGTAGTCGAGGCTCATTTGTGCATTTTATTTACTAGATTTGTGGATGTGGAACCATAATTGTTTACCTTGGTTATTCTAGGGTTTCTTGGTCATTAGAGCCCTACTTTGGTTGAAACTTTTATCCTTGCTTTAACTGGTGAGTGTACCACTCCCCTGAATTATTGCTAAACTGGTTATCTGTACTGGTAAATTGCTATTTGAATGTCTTTCCCGACTGTTTATTTTCTATGAAACGAGTGTGTACTTTATCACACTCGTTCTCTGGCCTGTGTGGCCTGTTTCCTGTATATACTTGACTCTGTTACCTGTGCCTGTTATAATGTCGTTTGGAAGTGTATCCAACGATCTTCCTGTTAAATTTGAGCTCAACCTCATGGGGAGTGAATTGAATCGAACCAGCAAGGGCTTGGTTAAGGAAATTGACAATCCATGGGTGCCTGTTCCTGGGGAATGTATGGGTGTTGGAGACTCTGGATTTCCAGTATACTCGAGTATTACCATTCCTGGTCTTGTTTGGCGTTCGGGCCCGGTAAGGGGTATGTTTGGTGATGGGGATTTTGGCGTAAGCGGGGTCTACGGACATGTGTGTTTCATTAAATGTTGACGGAGGGTCAACGAGGTTGGATTAAGTATTGCAACGGGAATTTGGCTCCTGAGAGCCACCTGTATCCTTTAATTTGTGGTGTTCATTCATTTCTATTATTTGACGTGTATACGTGCTCTAAAAGTGATTTCTTATGATTTCTATTGTTTATACTTTTGGTACCTCATTGAGCTTCTAACTCATCCCGTTCCGTTATCCTTGTTTTCCTTACAGGGAGCAATCTTTTGGAACTTCGATGTTTTGAAGAATGAGTTGAGCTAGTATAAATACTCTTTTGTATAGCTCCTCGGGAGTTGGAAAACCCTAAATGTACCTTGATCCAAATTTTTCCCTTTTGATTTGTAAATTACAAACGTATGTATATAAAACTGTTTAATCATGTTCATGCATTTTTTTTGGTTTGAAAATGTTATTCTCTAGAGTTATATAATGTTATCCGTATTCGATTGGGGTCTGGCCGGATTGTAACGTGGTAGTCACTGTTCATCCGCGGCTTGTTTTCGTTCTTCGTTTCGTTTCATTTAACGGTCGTTGTAGCGCTCGAGCACTGTATTATCTTTTGGAACAAGTTTTTCAGGATGTGATTAGCTTAGTAGTCCTGGCGGCACTTCCATTTCGTTTTGATTTTTTTGTGGGACCGTTGTACCAAAGATTGATTATATCTCTTAGTTCGGCTCAACTGGGTTCTAAATGTTTATCTTCTCGAAGTTCCTTTGAGCGGTTGGTAGGGTTTACGTTTGTTTCCGATCCGTAGTCCCGGCGAGAGTTGGGCAAGCGGTCCGCCGAACCCTTTGGTTCGCCTTAGGGTGAGTTGGGGTTGTCACACATGTAATCAAAGTATCAAACATTTTTTATTCATGCAAATGACCAATTTCACTTTTTCCCTTTTTGTGTTGAAACGAACTATTTATAACTAGAGTACTGTAGAATAAAAGGTACCTTTTAGAGGTACTCTCCCCGCTTTCTTGCCATATAATATTTTCACTATTTTGCAATTCCGAAATTGAAGTAACAATCTCAAAATAGACATGTAACATCTGTTTTGTTTCAATTTTGCATTTTCAAAAACTTAAATAAATTTATCTAATGCCACCTCATTCAAAAATAATGGACTAAGACAGGTATAGTTAAGACTTTTGTGTGGTTGTATGGATATTATACTTCTTAAATAATTTAATATACAATCATAGAATATATGAACTTTTATATAAGTATAACTTGACTTGTAATGTTGGAAGAAGTATAACAACAGCACCATACGTACGCTATTCTATCCTAGTTTATTGGGAAGAGGGAGCCTAAAGAGATTTTTATTAAGGGTTATTAGGTGTACAAACATTGCTAGACCAAATGGGTGATTTGACACCATTTTTAAATTTTTTTCGCACTACAAGTGGGATTTGAACCCTCACCTATAGTTCAAGAAGGGACTTAAGTCCCTCCATGATGGCTACTGAGCTAAGCTCCGTGGTTATACAATTCTAGTGAATTGTTAGCCTTTATTTCATTACAAAGTACGGTGCAAATTGTAGCAAACAGTAGGCTTTCAACATTTGTAGCTACAGTAGAAAGCAAGATAACGATGATGATGACGGCCAGTCCAAATACATTATCCGGAGTAAGCATGCTCTCTAAACTTGCAATATTTGTGGCATCCTTCAGAGTAACATTTCCCTGACCAGAACTTGCTGTTAAGATCCAAACGCAGAATAAAAAACTATTGAAATATCAAGTACACAACAATTTAATGAGGCACAAGCCACAAACATGAAAGATAAACAACACATAATATTTAACGTGGTTGAACTCCACCGTTAAACCTACATCCATGGAGAGAAACCCGTTCTTTATTATGAGAGGAAAATCTTATACAAGAATACAATTTGAACCAAAATCCAACCTTGTATACCATCTCTCATCTTTCAAAAATCCTCTCTCGCACCCCATGTATAAGGCTACATGATGCCCTTGTGTCTCCTGTGTAGTATGCTAACCCACCTATTTATAGATAAAATTATTTGGTCAAACCCAAATAACAATAGGAAACCAATTCTAATTCCTAAACTTGTATAGAATAGGAAATAACTTCTAATCCTAAATTAAATAGAATATTTCTTGACTACTACTTCAAGTAACTAAAACCAATTAGGAAACTAGTTACTTCCACACAAAACAAGAATTCTACCTAAAAGAAATTAAGCCAATTTCCTAACAAATCTCCACCTTGGCGAAAATTTCTTTTAGTAACCATTTGCCTTCAACTACCAAATAATATGGTACCGAATTACACACCCAAATCAATACAGTCCTGACACTAAATTGATTCAATCGGCAAATGAATATGTGTAGTTACCTCGAGTCCAACCTCCAGTTGACTCGTGAAAAGGTGTTTCAATTTACCATCTCCCTTTGCAGGATTTCTTGTCACCATCACTTGCAATCTGGGATTCTCTTTTGTGAACTCTAACCGTAACCATTGAGGTAATCAAGTGGTAAAATCACCATACTTCTTCTCATCCTCAGGACTGTCTCGCCATGTGTGGTTTCCAAAACTTCATCTAAAACGAAAAACTCATAACTGTCAGAGTCTTCTGGCGTATGGAAATTAGATCTCCTTGTTTCTTTGGGACACGTGCCATACCACCAAAAAAAATATATAACCAAAATCTAAAAATGACCGGGATAAAATATCAACTGTTGGAGGTGTGAAAAAGTCTCCAACGGTTCACGTCCAAAATCAACATTGGACTCCACATTTTTCCTTGACCCTTCAATCACTTGCCTAGATTCACCGTCAAGTATCTTCATGCTTTTCGACTTCCTATCCTTCACCATCAATGCTTTTTTCCAAGTCATTGAAACAAGGATATCATTCATTAAATTATTCAATTAGTAACAGCTACCAATCCACTTGAACTTAATAATTAACTAAGATCCAACCACGAACTTTGCTCTATTGCCTAGTCTTGCAACCAGGCTCTAATACCACTTGTTAAGATCCAAGCACAGAATAAACAACTATTGAAATATCAAGTACACAACAATTTAATGAGGCACAAGCCACAAACATGAAAAATAAATGACACATAATATTTATCGTGGTTCGGCTCCACCATTGAGCCTACATCCACGGAGAGAAACCCGTTTTTTATTATGAGAGGAAAACCTTATACAAGAATACAATTTGAACCCAAATCCAACCCTTGTATACCATCTTGCATCTCTCAAAAACCCTCTCTCATACCTCATGTATAAAGTTACATGATGCCCTTGTGTCTCCTGTGTAATATGCCAACCTACCTATTAATAGATAACATTATTTGGCCAAACCCAAATAACAATAGGAAACCAATTCTAATTCCTAGACTTGTATAGAATAGGAAATAACTTCTAATCCTAAATTAAATAGAATATTCCTTGGCTACTACTTCAAGTAACTAAAACCAATTAGAAAACTAGTTACTTCCACAAAAAACAAGATTTCTACCTAAAAGAAATTAAGCAAATTTCCTAACACTTGCTACGACTGAACCCTTGGCAAAGTGATGATTAATTATATGCTTGTCTGTAAATGAATAAAAATTCATTGTGCAACTAATAAATATAGACGAGTTTGCCAATTTGTATTACCTTATGACTAACTTTCAATTCCTTGATGCAGACACAAATTTTTTGGGCTATACAAATCTATATATTCTTACGTCCTATTTGTGTGTCCTTTTATATATGTTGATTTTCTGCACAGTATATATATCGACAGAATTATTGATTTTTTGGAAAATATATATATATCGACAAAAATTTTGTGTGTCTCTAATAAATATAATCAATTGTACTGCTTTGTATTGACTTAGATTAATACAACTAATTATTTTAAAAATATATTATAATTTCCCTTTGTTTCAAAAATGTTACTTCGATAGTGTTTCTTAATCATTGAATTATTAACTTAATGCTTTTGCATTTTAAGATTGATTAACATAACATAGATGCGGTGGAATACAAAGTGATCATTAATTAGATATTTGTTTATAAATGAATAAAAATTCACTGTGCAACTAATAAATATAAACAAGTTCTACCAATTTCTATTAGATCATGACTAATTGGTATGAGAACAAATTCGAGTTTCCCTCCATTTCAAAAATCTTTATCTATTGAATAATGTTTCTTAATCACAGAATTACTAATATAAGACTTTTTCATTTTAGAATTAAACAATATAACATAAGTGTTATTGATATGAAGCGATCATAATATAAACGTTTCCTTATAAATGAATCTATATGATATTAGTTGACTTAAAAAAGAGCTGTTTGATCGATAAATAAGTATTATAGTAGTGTATAACATTGAATTATTAAACATTATTAATTTATCTTATCAATGAACAAGCAAACTATTCCAGAGTATGTTATGTTTAAATCTTCAAATCCAATTAATTTAAAAAAAATAATTCAAATATCATTAGTTTCAATGACATTTGTTTATGAATGAATAAATCCGACACTTTTTGATTTAAAAAAGGATTATTCAATCAATAAATATATATATTTTCCCAATCTATAAATGTAATTCTCCACCTAATTTTGCATCCTATCAACTTTAAAAAAATAACATATATTCCATTAATTTAAATAATATTTACTTATCACTAAATTAAAATAAAAAACAAAATTTTTTGAAACCAATATTATCTATAAAATCTTTAGATCATATTAATTTTAAAAAACAAAATACAAATCACATCAATTTTACTATATCTATTTATAAATAAACCAATCCAATATATCGCTCATCTATCCACTATTCCAACTCCATTATCATACAAAATACTCTAAGCCTACGTTATTAAATAAATCTTACATTATCCTAAAACAGTCAATTATGGACACCCCATGGAAGCCGTGGGGCACCAAGCATAGTAGATCACAAGCCAGTATATTTTCCTACTGTTTTAATAAGATATATTGATTTATTTAAGGATTACTGAATATGTGAAATCTTCTCGCAAGTGGCATATACACTAGCATAGGTTACCTCAAGTTGTAGTGAGGATGTTGATAAATCATTTTCTTCTTCAATTCATGGGTGAAAGAAACCAAGTTATCTCAGCTAAAATATTTTGCATCTAGTAGAATGTCCATTGAGTATAGAAACAAATAGTTGTTTGTCTATAGTAAAAAAAAAAAAAAAAAAGTTGGCTAATGGATACCATTGGCAATCGATAATAGGGGTTCAGGCATTAATTTTTTTTGGAAAAGTATAGTTAATTTGAGAAAATATCACGATTCTTTTTTTTTCTTTTTTTATCCGTAAAATTATTTAACCTACTTCTACTCCTACATTATTGGGAGAGCCTAAAGAGATTTATGTGGGGGTTGGGAGGGTGAAACACCAAACCAAACAAGTGCACTATTGCACTCTCTGAATTTTTTAAAAACAAGAACACTATACTTTGTTAGATTTATGAGTAAAAGATTATGTCTCACCTTGATTCAAGAGATAAAGAAAGAGCGGTTAATATGTAAGTAATGACCTGAAACCTAATGGTTTAAACTTTTGGGTCAGAGTTGAGTTCCTCACTTACATATTGGACTCTTTGGTAGACTCTTTAGAGGTGTTTCTCCCTATCAAATTGGTATAAGAGTTTCAAGTTACGAGACTGAGCTACTCATGGACAAGTGGATTCTTCTAAGAATTGGATCAGTGAAAATTCTCTTCTTGTTGGCAGGGGTCCAGAATGCAGTTTAAATGTTGAAGAAAAGTGGGTTCATGTTTGAATGAAGAGATGACTTAGATGATAAGGCAGGTTTGCGTTGAATATTAAAGTGGGTTTGAAGAAGGGTTTGTAAATTTGAGTTTAATATAAGAGGTTACTCATGAAGGATAAGATTTGATAGGTTCATGAGTAAAGGATTATATCCCACATTGATTTGAAAGATAGAAAGAGAGGTTAATATTTAAGTAAGGGATCAAGACCTAATGGTTGCTTTTGGATCTGAGTTGAATTTCTCACTTACATATTGGACTCTTCGGTGGATTTTCTCGAGTTGTTTCTCCTTATCATACTTCTTATGTGATGTCCTAGATGGGATTTGAAATTCTGGCCAAGTGCATGGGAGAGATTTAAAGAGGTTTTCCCTAACAATTGAAAAGTGTCACAATTCAGAGGTATAATGAATATGAGTGTATGCATTTACATAATAACTCAAGTATGTTTTAAATGTTTTAACAATTGACTAATGAAAATTCAATAATCAATTGTTCTGTTTGATGACACAAATATGAGATATTAATGTTGTAACATGAGACAGAGTTCTCCAACCTACAGCCAAAATTGAAAATAAAGTGGCTGACTCTTAATTCTCATCAATTTCTCGAACCGAAGGACAATATTAGCTGAACTAATTTTGAGTCTATATACTTGGACAAAAAATTTTTTTTTTGAGTCTATATATAGACATTTAATCCCGATTTGTCACTCAATGACACTTGACCAGCTATATGACCTTTAACAAATGAACGTACTTATAATTCTACTAATAACCAACAGCAACCATCTCTTCGATATGCCAAGACACATGCTTACAAAATTTCTACTTTTTTTTTTGTCGTAACGATAAGATTTTTATAATCTAATCTAGTCTAATCTAAGGGGAAGGGGGAGAGGGACTCGATGTAAGTAGAAACTCAATCGAAGAAAACCAATTAAATCCGTCATATATAGTGGCAATTTTGTTGGAGGCACGGGTTGAACTCTTTACCTCCCATACCATCAAGACTTAAGTCTTTGGTGATGACCACCAGCCTAAAGGCCTGGTAGCTTTCAAAATTTCTACTTTTTTTTTTGACACAGGGGTATTTGAACTTTTGGCCCGACTAATTCCCTGCGACTCGAGAAAAGAGGCCCATTCCTCTCGAAGACGTTAACCCCGGGACTAGATCCTTGGTGGCCATATCCTAAAGAAAAGAGGAGCAACACACTACACAAGCTACCCCGGGTTGGGCTACAAAATTTCTACTTGAGTATTCAAAGAAAAGGAAATTTGCTAAATTGGTCTCTAACATTTACCAAAAACACTTTTTTAGTCCCTAACATATAAAATCAGCCAAAATGATCCTTCACATTTAAATTGTGAGCCAATTTGGTCCTATTGCTCGTTTTTGCTCATTTCTCTAGCTAAAAATAGCACGCCTCCCTCACGTGGTTATATTTTTAGGGGCAAAACCGAAAAACACATTTCATTACCAGTTGAAAGTAAAAGGATAGGGGACCACCACCAAAATACACATTTCACCTTTGCCAAATAATTACAGTTTCAAGAAACCCTAATTGCATTCCCGAATTAACAAGCATAACTTGGAAATGTACTGCCGATGATGACGACGACAAACTTGTAGGGTGTGATTGAGAAATGATCGAAGGTTTGGCCAGAAAATCATGAAGAAAATCTTCGAAAAAATGTAGAACTAATCGGGAAAATGGGACTTCACAATGGGTTACGGTAAATTTATTTTTTTACCAATGTGGTTAGCAATTGTTGACGAATCTTGCTTAGGACTGTATTTTATGTTAATTAATTGAAGATTGTTCATTATTTTACTTAGTTTTGCTGTGGTCCCTAATTTTTATTTAGTTTTGCTGTGGTCCCCAATTTTTATTATGAAAGGCTCCACCTTTCTGTCATAGTCCCAAAGTAATTGTCGTTTTAATGACTGATAGAGGCCAATGAGATGCATTTTTCTATTCGTATACACTTTGGAGGTGAAATTAGAGATACATGAAATAGAGACTATGTAAGGGGTTCGGTTGACATAATCGATGGTTGTAATCCAGAAAAATGGTCTCTGTGTAAGTTAGACGAAGTAGCTAATAAACTTGGATTTGAGCCTTATACATTGGGTTACTACTACTTGATTCCTGGTAGGAATATGGCAGATGGATTAGTGTATATGTTGCAAGAGGATGATGCTGCTGAATTCGCTAAATTAGGGAGTATGTATGGGTTAGTTGATGTGTTCTTCATTCATCAAAGAATATATAATTTGCCTCATTTTGCTGTTGATGAAGAAGGAAGAAGGCATGATAGTAATAGAAATAATGAAGAATCTGTACGTGTGGCCACACCAGAGAATGTTCAAGAAGAATCTGTACATGTGGCCACACTAGCACCAGCTACTGATGGTGGTTTTCAAGACGCTAACATGGATGGAGGAACTCTTTCACATACTGGTAAGAGGATGAAACAGTTGCGAAGAAGAGAACTTCACCTGCAAAAAGATTGAAAATGCAGCAGAGGAGAAAGGATGTTGGCCATCAAGATGTTGCTGCTCAGAGTAGTGTTAGTGGTAGGAGTGGATCATACCAAAGTGCATCTTATGCTGCTGAACATGAGAGTGGAGGAACTACAGAAAGTCATGCTGTTGATCATGAAACTCCTGATGCTGCTGAATATGAGACTGCTGAGGCTGTAGAAACTGATGTAGGTGAACATGCAACTGATGGAGCTACAGAAATTGATGGTAATGAAAATGCAAGACATGGCAGAAGCAGACAAGGAAGAAGAGCACCAACTAAGTCAAGAAAGACATAAAATAGAAAAGCTAAAGGTAAAAAGTCATTCAAAAAAAATAAGGAGCAGATCATAGAGGATATTGTCTCAAGTGATCCCGAGAATTTGTATGATAGTGAATATGCTATAAGTGATGAGGAAGAGTTAATGAAATCTATTAGTGAAATACCTCCAGATTGGGCTAATGTTGTTAAACAGTTCAAGATAGCAAAAAAAGATAAAGAAAAGGTACAGGAAACTGCTGTTAATGAAGAAAATAATGAGTGCAGCATGGAGGAGTCAGATAATTCATCACATGATGGGCTGCACAGCAATGAGAGTTCTGAAGATGAAGGAAGGAGTAAGGATGTGGACAAGAAGAAGTTTAAGGTATTCAATCCTGCAACAAAGATGGATGACCCAAAGTTTGAACTTGGATTGTTATTTAAGTGTAAGACTGAGTTTATCAATGTTGTAAAATCACATGGAGTGAAGTATGGAAGGAAAATCAGGTTTAAGAAAAATGATTCAAATAGATGCAAAGCCATATGTAGAGGCAAGAGATGCATGTGGAACATATATTGCTCAGTTAGGAGTGATAAAGTGACATTCCAAATCAAAAGCATGCTGCTGACTCACACTTGTGGTAGGACAACTTATCATGGCCTGGCAAGTGTAACATATTTGGCCAACAAGTATTTGGAGGACATTAGGCTGAACCCAAATTTTAATGTAGGTGATTTTATGATAAAGGTCCACAAGGACTTGGGAGTTAGTATCACACCTAATATGGGGCATAAGGTAAGGGCAAAAGCTAAAGAGATGATACATGGTGATGTAATGTCCCAGTACAGCAAACTTTGGAGCTACTGTGAAGAACTTCGAAAGGCAAATCCTGACTCTAATGTGTTTATAACTACAACTGAGAATAATGAGGGTGAAGATGAGTTTCAGAGATTCTATCCGTGTCTAGATGGTTGTAAAAGAGGGTTCTTGCAGGGTTGTAGATATGTTGTAGGTCTTGATGGATGTCACTTAAGAGGCTGTCATCACAAGGGAGTTCTTCTCACAGCCGTTGGTATTGATCCAAATGATCAACTATTTCCAATAGTATATGCTATAGTTGAGACTGAAAATAAGAACTCTTGGAAATGGTTTGTAGAAAAGCTAAAGGGTGACCTTGAAATTATTGATGAAAGCATTTGGACATTTATAACCGACGAGCAAAAGGTAATATATAACTAATTTTATCAGCCTTGTTGTTATGATAATACTTAGTGACAGTAATATAGGTTTGATTTTTATTTCATTTATACAGGGGCTAGTTCAAGCTATTCAAGAGGTACTGCTAGGGGTTGAGCATTGCATGTGTGTGTGTGGCACATGTATAATAATTTCAAAAAACAACATCCAGGCCTAGCTCTCAAGGAAAGGATATGGGTTGCAGCACGAGCTTCTTATAGGGACAGATTTGCTGGATTGATGGAGTCACTAAAAGAGGTTGATGAAGGTGCTTACAATTGGTTGGTAAGTCATATTTATCCAAAGGAGTGGACAAGATCACATTTTAGAACAAGTGTAAAATGTGATATTTTGCTGAATAATCTGTGTGAAAGTTTTAACTCCACAATCCTTGATGCTAGGCAGAAACCAATTCTTGACATGTTGGAGACCATTAGATTTTACTTAATGGTTAGGATAGAAAAAAAGAGGGAATGGATAAAGAAATACACTGGGGAGATATGTCCTAAAATTCTGAAAAAGTTAGAGAAAAATAAGCTTGCTGCAAATGATTGCATTCCCAGCCACTCCAAGGACTGAAAATTTGAAGTTAGGTGCAAGTATGGTGATAGGTATACTGTGGACCTTATTAGTAGATGTTGTAGTTGTAGAAACTGGGACCTTAATGGCATTCCTTGTGCACATGCCATTGCTGCAATTTGTGACACTTGAGAAGAACCCGAGAAGTTTGTGCATAATTGCTACTCCAAAGAAGCTTACATGAGGGCATATGAACCCATGATAAGCCCAATGAATGCTGAGCACATGTGGAAAAATTCTGACATGCCGCCCGTGCTACCTCCTGAGAACATAAAACTTCCTGGTAGACCACGAAAGGCTAGATGAAGGGAGCCAGATGAACCAGCATCAGGTAAAAAGCAAAATAAGCAGCAGCAAAAACTGTCTAGAACTGGGCAGATGGTGTATAAGTGTCGAAAATGTAACAAGACTGGCCATAATAGTAGGAAGTGTCCAAGCCAGACACAAAATGCCTCTGCTGAGACTAATTCACATGGATTTGTTAGACCTACACCTCCAGTTCGTAAGTCAAATACTCAGATGTTTGAGGATCTCATGGTAGATGCACCATTGGGAAGTCAACAATCTACATCAAACTATTCTACTGCTGCAACTATTCCAGTGAGTATCATAAATACCTTTTGCTTGTCAAATACTCATATTTTACTTTTATGTTGTCTAACAAGCCTTCGTTAAAATTGTCAAGGTGGAGAATATTGGGAAGTACAAGTGCTCTATCTGCCACCAATATGGACACACCAAAGGCAGGTGCACTTCCATTGTTGCAGAGCTTTCTCGAAGGCAGGCACATGAATCTTCAAAGATCATTGAAAAGCAAAAGAAAAATTGAAGTGCTGGTGGCTTGTTTAAGCATCTTTTGGTGGCTTTAGCTACAACTTTTATGTTGCATTTTGCTTTTGGGATATTATAGTTCATGTATTACGACTTGAGCTAAGACTTTAGCACTGCTGTAAAGAGCATCTTGGCTGTTAGTTTTTGCTGTAAATATTTTGCTGTTAGTTTTTGGCACTGCTGTAAAAAGCATCTTGGCTTCTTATCCTTTGTGGAACTGAGTTTGGCCAAGTTTCTTTTCCCTCTATTAAGTATTTTGGACGGGTATAATTCTGTTCTTGGCTAGTCTAAAGCAAGTAAATAATTTCTATGTGCATGATATGAGAGATCAATTTTGGTGCCTCCTTAGCCTCTGATGTTTTGAAAAATTTTGCATACTGTATTAGGTTCAACAAGCCTGGCTCCATAGATCAAGGAGATGGACAAGATGTTACCATCCTGCTGTATCTGATCTTATTTTTGATGTTTGTACTATTATGCGGTTCCGATATCTAGTTGATATGATACATTCATGGGATCACCTGAAACAGTTGGCAAGAGAACTTTCATGCATGTTGCTGCAGTATCTAGATATTTGCACTATTGCTGCCAAAATGGGGTCCTTCAGAAGTTGATAGTACATTTTTCTTTGTTGTTAGGACTGGACCAGCAGCAGAAATGATCGATAACCATGTAGCTTTTTAAGATTTGACCAACTGTAACAATTTTATTTGGATCATATTGATACTTTTATCTTAGTTTAGTAAACATACATTTGGATGTAAAGTTTCCATTAACAATATCTTGTAGGTTTGAATTTTCAGTTTTTGGGATTTTATATTTGTTCCTGTGAAATGGTTAGTCATGAGCAACATGCTCGCAGGACAAGCTTATCATTTGTTATTTTTTGATAAAACTGCATTCACAGAAAAGATGTAACCTTTCATTGCCATTTACTTTTGCTGTTGTGTGAATCCATCCATTCTTATCAATTGTTGATGTTTAAATTTGAGTGTATCTGCAGCTTATTGTCTTCAAATTCAATGTTAAGAGACATGGCCATTCATCATTTTTCACTTTTACATTAGCAAATTTCCCTTTCCGACAATCAATTGACCAAAAAGCAGCTTTGCATTCATAATTGTAAATGGTACAAACATGAGCCTTTCCTATTACACAATAATTACCAAAAGTGCTGCTATTACTATTACACAACCATTAACAAAAGTGCAACAGGTACAAAAAGCCTCCTCATATTTTGGATGCTGCTACATGCTCTCGGATTCACATCCTTCGATAAAGCCAGACAGAATTAAAACAACATGTTAGACCCACCAATACCTATCTTCCAATTTTTGTTTAATTCCAGCTTATTAACAACAGCAAAGTGCAGATCCAAGAGGCAACCAAAGCAGCCCAAAGCAATTTCTCTCTTCAGATTCTCTGTTCTTGATCAGCTTGTAGCCGGTTGATTGATCTTAATAGACCAGGTATTGTTGACACAGATCTACTACACATTGGTGGGTCATACCACTTGAAGTAGCCACAAACACGAGTTACCTAAAATGCATGAAGAACATCAAATATCAAGATCAAATTTTAACCCCACATCCCAAACCCAAACTGACCTGAAATTTCAAGAAAACTTACTCCATAATTTGGACAACTATAGAATCTTCTCCCCGGATTTGCAGGTTTCCAAGAAGTCACAATGATGGGTTCCTTTCCACAAATCCATTTTACTCTTCAAAGGTCAGCTTCCAATTTCTTGCTACTATGTTTTACCTCTTCAATTTCAATGGGTTAGTGAGGCGATTAGACGAAGGAAAGATGGCTTCTTTCAACCGGTAATGAAATGTGTTTTCCGATTTTACCCCTAAAAATATGACCACGTGAGGGGAGCGTGCTATTTTTAGCCAGAGAAATGAGCAAAAACGAGCAATATAACCAAATTGGCTCACAATTTAAATGTGAAGGATCATTTTGGCTAATTTTATATGTTAGGGACTAAAAAAGTGTTTTTGGTAAATGTTAGAGACCAATTTGACAAAATTTCCGAAATGATAAAATTTATTTGTCCGTGAAATTGACCGGAGAATCAATCAAGTCTGGCATTAATTGATGGCGTCTCTTTCATTTGCTGGCGACTTGGTCATTGTCATTGGCAGCTTGTCCATCCCAACTTGGGTCATTCAACATAGATCAGCTTTACACAGGTAGGTGCGGCTTTGTAGTGGGATTTAATTTCTTTTCTTGTTCATTCAAAAGACTCATGGGATTTTGTTAATAACGTTGACTTATGAAGCAACAAGCACTACTCAAGAATATCCGTACAACATACGAAAGTCAGCTATTGTTGTTTTCTCATTGCACAAACACAGGATTCAATTCTTTACAAAAATTAGTTCAGATCTCACATCATTAATTTTGGTGGAGATTAATTAATTTCATAAGTGTTCTTTTCTTTTTTTCATAAGTCAGCTATTGTCATTTGCAGGATTTTTTTTCCTTCATTGGATAGGATATGATATCAGCTAGGTTCAAATTAGGAATTCAGCCTGGCCATAACAATTTCAATAATTTCGTAAAGTCCCACGTCTACACGGAATATATATGTGGGGAAGATTAAGGAGTAATACCCATTGTTTTCATTATATATATATATATATATATATATATATATATATGTATGTATATGTATATAGAAAATGCAAAACCAACCAATGAGTTTGTTTGCATAGGAGGTTATTTGAAATAATTATTGTAACACTTTTTATGATGTAATATATGTGAGATAAAAAGATGGTTTGAAATTGCGTTTATAATATAAGTAGAAAAAAATTTGAAATTTTTTTGCAAATCTTCCTATCCAAACAAGTTATTAATAAGTTTGCTGGAAATCATACAACGCAATTTATTTGACAAAGTCAGGAGGAATTCCAAAGAGACTAGTTAGATTGGTAGATTTAGCCTAGTTTGCTAAATTATGTGCAACCTTATTTTCTTATCTAGGAATCCATTGAACATCAATATGAATTTGTTCTAACAAAACCAATTGGACATCTTCAATGCTACCTAAAGTGGATTTAAAGTGGGGGCCCGTGCCCCACCAAAAACTTCTACAAACTCACTTTTTATAATGTGTTCCACAAGTCTTAAAATTACCTGTTGCCCTATTGATCTCAAACAATGGAAAACAAATAAAATACATGGTGTTCGGTTTTCTATTTAACTAAACTAAAGGAAGCTAATCCAGAGTCAATGGAAACTTTTAAAATAATAAAAAATAAAGAGGTAAATAAAATAGTAAAATAACTGAGCAACTATTACTTTTACTCTTCCTCCATCCTATTCGAGTGTCCTGTTTTCACCATCTGGATAATCCAAACAAAGAATCATCTTTTCAAAATCAACACAACTTCTTAAGCTATTCCATTTTACCATTTGAAAAACTTAATTTTTTGCGTGCCACTAGACTCAGAGAATTTAAATGTGAGGGCCATGTTTAAGGTTCATCCAAAATCACCACATTCAAACTTAATAATTACATTTTTTTTTAAAAGTTGATTTTCCAGAAACAAAAAATCTCAATTATGGTACATAGGGAGTGCAAGATTTTCATGGCCAATTTCTATATTTCAATTACTGCTATTTTTTTTGTTTGTCATAGAGAATATTGGTTGTTATTATGACTTTATTTTTTTCATTGGACTTGTTTTTTAGCAGATAATTTTTCGTGTTTATCAGAGTCCAAACATAATAATCACATGTACTCATAACAAGTCGAAATCTCAGAAAATGACCCTTATACATGGACGGAGGTTGTCCATGTATTATTTAACTGAAAACAAGACAGATGGTAACAACATGGGTAGGCTGATTAATTTATCACTGAACAGTGATATTTCAATGATAACACAGACAGCACCGTACGTTTTTAGCAACAGACTGACATAGGAACTACAACTATTGGCGGCACATATACAATTCTAGTGAATTGGTGACCTTTATTTCATTACAAAGTACGGTGCAAATTGTAGCAAATAGTAGGCTTTCAACAATTGTAGACACAGTAGCAAGCATAATGACGTTGATGACCCTGGCCAGTCCAAATACATTCTCCGGAGTAAGCATGTTCTTTAGATTTGCAATAACTGTAGCACCGGTTAGGGTAACATGTCCCTGAATAGTGCTCGGCAGGCCTCTTGCAAAATTTAGCTTCAGCCATTGGCATCTCTGCATGAAACAAAGCAAAATAGAGAGCACAATATGTAGAGTTAGTCCAAATATATGATGGATCGAGCCCGTCCATATAGGGGATAAGTGTTTGTTAATATTATAGGGTATGGTTCCTCTATATCATTTTTTGTGTCAATCTTTATCCCATTTGCTATTTTTATGCCACATGTATTGTTACTTGCAACACTACACATGTATATTTGCAATATATTCACATGTGACGGGAAATTAAAAAATGGGAGAGAAAATTCAAGAGTAGAATATGGGGCTAAACTTTGAGCAAAAACATTTATTGAAAAGCATATGGCGCATATGTAATACAAATTAATTGGTAAAATTTTGATTGTGAGTGCACATATACATGATACATACGTACAACTATTCTAATTCATTGCTAGCGACAACCATTTCTGTTTGAGAGGTAGAGACAAATAATTAAAACTTTGAGAATGTACAAAACTACGCCATTCTGTGCATGTGTTCACCATTTAAGACTATAGAAGTGTAAACTCTCTCCACTAAAGACTAGCTACAACTTACTATTTGGTACGAGGAGGAGGAAGCAGATGAGCAGGGCAAAGAAGGTTGCGCAGCTAAATTGAGATTTAGCCATCTCCGATATCTTATGTTAGCTATGTTTGTGAGAAAACAAGTAAATGATGATAGCTATTTATAGCAAGAGATGGTGCAATTTTCCAAAACCTAATCGGTAGTTGTGTTGAAACTTCTTATCGCTGAATTGTTAAGAGAAAGCGACAAATATCAAAGAATTAAGACAAAGTCTAAGTCAGAATTAGCTTACAAAATGAGTTTAAAAAATGCATCAACACCACCATTGCAAGATTTGAAATTTTTAAGTCCCGCAATATCTAACTTCTTTTAGTAGAAAAGGTAACGAGCATTAGCATAATGTCACAAAGCTTGAGTCTTTAGCAGCTATGCTAAGTAGAAGTGTAGAACTATAAACTCATCTAGTTGCTGGATTGTCAGTTTCATCATTTTCCGTGTACAATCGACGGATGCAAAAAATCACCATTATGTCACCTGCAAAATATGTACCTCGAGGATTAATAGTTAAAAAAAAATCTGTGCCTTGAGAAGAATAATGCATAAATGAAAGTTCATTGTCTACAAGAAAAAGTTTTGTATGTTTAATTTTCTTCTTCTTCTTCTTTTCCATTTTTCATTTTGGTACATCAACTTAGAATGTAGAAACCACAAGGCAGAAAGGATGGCAGCAATGGAATGCTGATAATCGGGGTATTGTATACATGATACATATACGCTTTGCATATATATATATACATGGTCCAAATTTTATGCTCATGATTGATACTGATACTTTAGCCCTATATCCCTTGATAAGGGTTTATTTTACGTATTTTTAAGTGCATTTTATTAGTTAATTTTGGTTTGATTATTTAGTTTTATAACTAAAATAACTAAGGTTTTGGTAAAAATCTACATTTTAAGTTAAAGTGGCTAACATTGCATTTCTATTGATTTTAATGGTAAAAACTTCATTTTCATGTAGAATTAATGATTCAATTCAATCACCAAAGAATGTCAACTGAGATGAAAAGTGGATAATGGTGATGAATTTAAGTGATAAAGAAGAAATGAAGTGAATTGAAGAAATGCAAGTGAAAACAACTCTGACACGTTTTCGTATTTCGACTATATTTGAAGCTACACATATCGGATTGAGGTGATCTTTATATTATTTTCAAGTTAAGAGATAGATCTATATTTGGTATGACGACATCGAAATCCAATTCTGCTGTTTTCATGGACAAAAAGTCGAAATACAGAAGCTGTATTCTATGGACGAGATTGAAACAGGGGTTTGACCAGGTGATAGTATTTCAATCATATTAAAGATGATTTGGATGATTCTTGAAGCATTTTAAAGATAATTCAAATGGCTACAACTTTTGTGTTTTGCACAAAGGTTAGTTCAGCCTCCATCATAGAGAAAATTGCAGTTGAAGCGAGGCCAATTTTACAGAATTGAAAACGCGAGTTGACAAAACTCGACTCCAAGCCGCGTTTTGTAGCTGAAATTCTGCAATTTGCTCAGCCATTTCTCTTGTGTTCAGACTACTTTCCAGCTATAAGTTGCAAGGGAATTCGGTGCACATGCTTCAGAAGACAAAAGGGCAGACAATATGACTTATTTTCAAGTCAAAAACCTTTGTTTTGACTATCTTAACAAAAGGAGATTTGGAGAATCATAGCAGAAAATTTAGACTGGTGAGGAGAGGGGCTTTTCATCAGTTTATATGCAGAGACATTTGGAAGGTCTGAGATTATCATATGGGAGAAGCTTGGAGTTTGCAGAAGTGTAGTTCTTCCATTTCCTTAGTGCAAGATAGTTTCAGCTAGTTAGTTCATCTTTCTTGTATGTTAGCTACATGAAGAAGAAGATGGAGGATGAAGAAGGCAAGGAGATGAACTCATGTGACAAGGATTACATTCCTTTCAAACTCTTTATCTTTTGTACTTGATTCTATTGTTGGTTAATATACAAGTCTGGATTTTATGTTATTTATGTGTTTCTAAAGTTTATGCCCAGAGTATGGATGAAATTTCTATATTTTGTTAGTGATGTTTATTTGGTTATTTGGTGATATTATTTTGAGCAAGTTATTTATCACTTTTGATTTTGTAATCATAATTAACTGGTCCTTAATTGTGATTATCTAAAGGTGTTAAATTTGCAATGAGAATTGAAATTTAACAGTAGTTCAAAGAAGTGATAAACATGGGGAGTTCACTCACGAGAATAGAGGTGCACCTATGTGGTTTAAGTGACTTGTTTCATGTAATTTCATAGAAGAAATGAACTTGTAGTTAATTTCATAACCACGAGAGTAGGTTTGGCTTAATTACAAGTATAGTTGATTCACTACGAGAGTAGGTTTCACATACATTAGGAAATTACGCCATAATTAGTCAAGATAATAGCATTCACTTAACTGGTAACTTCACTGCAAGAGTAGTGAGGAATTCCATATCTCTAGGAGCTTTCTAGTGTTATTTTCATTACTTTTATATTTATGGTAGTCTAGATAATAAAGAAGTTCGAAAATCACCGATAATTGCAATCTTCCCTGTGGGATCGACCCTTAATACTCTATACTCGCTTACGATTCGTATACTTACGATAAATCGCGTGTGGGGTATTTAGAAATTATAAATGTAAAACTTGATTGTGAATGAGCTAATTGTATATGTATACTCCGCGCACGTCATCCCTCAAGTTTTCAATGCACGTTCTTGTGCTTTATTTTCTGCCAACCAAGACTAGCTTGTAAAGGAAGATGGAGTACAATTTTTTAGATTTTTTTTTGAGTTCATCGAGTAATTATTTACATCTCATAGCATTATTTTCTCATACCTATGATCTATTTCAGTTTCCTTGACTATTTACATCATCAGAAGCAAGACATATTTAATTCACTACAGACCGCATTTCGGCTCAGACAGTTGTTGCCAAAAGGAGGAAGCCAAGGAGGCTGGCAAATAAAGTTGTGTAGCTAAATTGAGATTTTACCACGTCCAATATTTGTATTTCATAAACTTCTGGAATTTTTTTTTAAAAAAAGTCAATGATAAACCTGAAACGTTGACATTTGAATCATTCTGAGGCATTTGTTTACTAATTCTTTCGTCGGCTAACCTATTGCGTGCACTCTACAAATCTAATCCTAAGCAATTGAAGATAAAATATTGATCATATAGCTCTGTTTTATAGACTCTTGTGACGCATATCTGTTGATTCTTTCTTTCTCCAAAAATAAAAGATTCTTTCTTTCTTTCTTTCTTATTTTAAAACACATCATAAAATTTCATGAATGAAATTTGTATTAATGGATAAATTTATATCAGACATAGACAGATATAACAATCTGAAAACCAAGAGACACCGTATACTTGAAAAATTAATGAAATTTTCACTGTATTTTTTTTATTTAATTGCAAGGTAAACTGACAAATTTTGGCAACTAACTGTAGGCACTCAAAATCTACATTTTTTTTTTATGGAAAACTTACCTTTTTTTTTTTTGATAAAAATACGGAGGGCATACATGGAAAGCAAAGTCAGAAAAGCACTAGCACTATCTTAACCTGCGCCCTAACTCTAGGCAAACTTGGAACACCCATCTGATCAAGAGCGACGTCACCTCTCACCAACCGAGGCAAATCACGCAATGAGCCATACGTTAGAGTTTTCCTTGAGTCTGCTCTAATATTTGCAAGACGGTTAGCTGGTTTATTCACTTCTCGAAAGCAATGAGACACCTCTCTAACGAACCCTCTGACTTTTAACAGGTCCTGCAAGTCCCCTCGCGACCACCATGGACACCGAGTCTTCCCTTGAATGATCTGAATCAGAACCAAAGAGTCAGATTCCAAGTGTAAATCAGAATACCCACGAGCAATAGCCAGCCCAACAACAAAGATCAACGCCTTCAATTCAGCCTGCAAACTCGTCATCTCCCCAAAGAAGCACGAGTACCCCAAAAGAAACCTTCCTTTCGAGCACCGAAGCACCCCCCCCGCACCTCCACTCACTCCCAGGTTTCCCCGAGAGCAGCCATCCGAGTTCAGCTTGACCACTTGGTGGCCTGGGCAGCTCCACCGAACCACCAAGGTCCTGGAAACCCTGTGCTGACCAACCACCATACCGTAAAAACCCGGCCAATCCTGACCAGAGGTAATGAGGCCTTTAAACTTAAGGAGGAAAATGTCCTTGAGATCCCCAAAAATTGCCGCACAAACATGAGCCACGGGCTGCAGATGGCCATCACAGACAAATGAGTTCCGCATCTTCGACAAGTTCCAACAGATTAAAGACGACAATAAACAGAACAGATACTGGAGATACGGGTTCCGAGTAGGCTTCAACCACCAGCTAACCAACTTGTGGCGTACCGTAGAGGAATCTCGAAACCCTCCAATCACCCCTTCGAAGTAGCCCCAAATCCTCTTTGCCGCCACCCCGGTACAGAAAATACGATCAGTAGACTCTTGACAAGAATGTAGACAACAAAAACAACGAGAGGGGCCGAGTATATCAAGTTTATGCAACCTGTCCATCACCGGTAAACGGGATTCTATTAATCTTAACATGAAAAAGGAAATCTTTATCGGCAGCCCTTGAAGCCAGAGCAGTGAGTAGAGCCAAGAGCTGTTTCCACCCTCTCGAGTGATCCGGTAGGCTGATGCTAATGAGAAGGCACCGGAGGTACTAAGAGCCCAAACCATGGTATCCGCTTCGTCCAGTGAAGGAGGCATGACTCCCAAAATCCTCCCCACCCATCTACTAGGCACTACCATGCTTAACCGTTGTACATTCCAGCAACCCTGTTCAACAAAATCGAAAACTGCACACTCCTGAAAAGTATCCACATGACGACATAATGGGCCCGTCCCCAACCAAATAACATGCCAAAAGCTTGCACTACCCCTAGCAGAAATTTTCACTGTAAAGTTTCAAGAATATCTATGAATCTCTCCACCGGCTGGAATGCTATTAATTTTTTTCTTCCCCGCTGGAATGCTATTCATATGTACCAATTCTTGGATGGAGTAAATTGTTGTGAGAAGTTTGTAATTTCCCAACTTGGGCCGTTCAACATAGATAAACTTTACAGAGGTGGGTACGGCTTTGTAGTGGGATTTAATTTCTTTTCTTGTTCAGTCAAACGACTCTTTGGGATTTTATTTTATTTTTTTCCAAACGACTCTTTGGGATTTTGTTAATAACATTGACTTATGGCCACTCAAGCAACAAGTACTACTCAAGAATATCCGTACAGTATATCAAAAAGTCAGCTTTTGTTGCTTTCTCATTAAACAAACACAGGATTGAATTCTTGACAAAAATTAATTTAGATTTCACGTCATTAATTTTGGTGGAGATTAATTAATTTCATAAGTGTTCTTTTCATTAATTCATAAGTCAGCTATTGTCATTTTCAGGATTTCTTTTCCTTCAAATTAGGAATTCAGCCTGGCCATAACTATTTCACTAATTTCGTAAAGACCCATAACTACACAGAATATATATGTGGGGAAGATTGTATGTGTGTGTGTATAGAAAATGCAAAACCAACGTTATTAATAAGTTAGCCGGAAATCATATAGCACAATTTATTTGGCAAAGTCAGGCGGGAAATCCAAAAAGATTCAGTTAGATTGGTAGATTTAGCGTAGTTATTAACGTATGTGTAACATTATTTGCTTCTCTAGAAATCCATTGAACATCAACATGAATTTGTTCTAATAAAACCAATATTTTCAATGTTACCAGTTTGCAAGCTGAATTGAAAAGGTTGATTTTCGGTGTTGGGTTGGCTATTGCTCGTGGGTATTCTGATTTACACTTAGAATCTGACTCTTTGGTTCTGGTTTAGATCATTCAAGGGAAAACTCGGTGTCCATGGCGGTTGCGAGGGGACTTACAGGAACTGCTAAAAGTTAGAAGGTTCTTTAGAGAGGTATCACACTGCTTTCGGGAAGCGAATAAACCGGCTGACTGCCTTGCAAACATTGGAGCGGACTCATGAAAAACTTTAACGTATGGCTCATTTCGTGATTTGCCTCGCTTGGTGAGAGGTGATTTCGCTTTTGATCAGATGGGTGTTCCAAGTTTGTTTAGAGTTAGAGCGTAGGTTAAGATAGCGCTTGTGCTTTTCTAGTTTTGCTTTCCATGTATGTCCTCCTTATATTTTATCAAATAAAGTAACCCTTTATTTAAAAAAAAAAATGTTACCAAATTTTATGAGCTGATATTTACTTGAGATAAGCGTATTTTTAGTGACTAATTTAGAATCAAAACTTTATGGAGTTAGTTAAGATGTTTCATCTTTTATTCCCAATATAGAAATTTTTTCCGATCGCATTTTATTTGTTTGGTATTCATGCTTCTTTTAGCCTATTCTTGTTTATTGTAAATTTTGCAAAAGTTGATCATAGAATGTAATTGTAGAGAAAAAAAATCAGAATCAATTAAGTTAAGTCCTAGGTATATTCTAGATTTTGACCTTTTTTGGTTTTAAAAAAAATCTAAAATCTAGATGTAAAAGAAAATGAGAACAGCCCCCATAACCAAGATAATACAATCTTTTAATTACAGAATAATTATACCTATTTTTGGCTTTGATTAATTTTAATTTTGTATTTATTTAGCATGTTGTCGTATTTATTATTCCTTTACATTTTCACAACTTCCAGTTTAAAAGAAAATTACACTTGGGAACCTTTAATAGTGGTGGATATAAAGTGGGGGCCCCACCAAAAACTCCTACAAACTCACTCTTTGAAAAAATTATGAATTTTTATAATGTGTTCCACTAGTTTTAAAATTACTTGTTGCCCTATTGTTGTCAAACAATGGAAAGCAAATAAAGTACATGGTCTTCGGTTTTCTATTTAACTAAACTAAAGGAAGCTAAGCCAGAGTCAATCGGAACTTTTAAAAAAATAGAAAGGAAAATAAAACGGTAAAATAGCAACTATTACTTTTATCCACCCTCCATCCTTTTTAGTGTCATGTTTTCACCTTTTGGATATTCCAAAGAAAGAGTCATCTTTTCGAAATCAACACAACTTCATAAGCTATTCCATTTTACCATTTGAGAAAATTACTTTTTTTTTTTGCGTGCCACTAGACTCAAAGAATTTAAATGTTAGGGCCCAACTTAAGGTTCGTCCAAAATCACCACATTCAAATTTAATAATTTCATTTTTTTTTCTTAAAAGGTTGGACTTCCAAAAACAAAAAATTTCAACTTATGGCACATAGGGAGTGCAAGATTTTCATGGCCAATTTTATATTTCAATTACTGTTTATTTTTTTGTTTGTCATCGAGAATATTGGTTGTCCTTATGACTTTCTTTTTTTTTTCATCAGACTTGTTTTTTAGCATCCAATTCTTTAGCAGATTTTTTTGGTGTTTATCAGAGTCCAAACATAATAATCACATGTACTCATAACAATTTAAAATCCCAGAATGGCCCTCATACTTCGACAGAGGTAGTCCATTTATATTTAAATGAATACAAGACAGATGGTAACAGAAACACATGAATACTGATTAAATTATCACTGAACAGTGATGTTTCAATGATAACACAGACATGACCGTACGTTATTGGCAACTGATGACATAGGAACAACAACTATTGGCGGCACATACGCAATTCTAGTGAATTGTTGGCCTTTATTTCATTCCAAAGTACGGTGCAAATTGTAGCAAATAGTAGGCTTTCAACAATTGTAGACACAATAGCAAGCATAATGACGTTGATGACCCTGGCCAGTCCAAATACATTCTCCGGAGTAAGCATGTTCTTTAGATTTGCAATAACTGTAGCACCGGTTAGGGTAACATGTCCCTGAATAGTGCTCGGCAGGCCTCTTGCAAAATTTAGCTTCAGCCATTGGCATCTCTGCATGAAATAAAGCAAAAGAGAGAGCAAAATATGTAGAGTTAGTCCAAATATATGATGGATCGAGCCCGTCCATATAGGGGATAAGTGTTTGTTAATATTATAGGATATGGTTCCTCTATGTCATTTTTTATGTCAATCTCTATCTCGTTTTCTATTTTTATGCCACATGTATTGTTACTTGCAACACTACACATGTACACTTGCAGTATATTCACATGTGATGAGAAATTAAAAAATGGGAGAGAAAATTCAGGAGTAGAATATAGGGTTAAACTTTGAGCAAAAACATTTATTGAAAAGCATATGGCGCATATGCAATACAAATTAATTGGTAAAATTTTGATTGTGAGCGTACATATGCATGATACATATGTATAACTAGTCTAATTCATTGCTAGTGACAGCCATTTCTATTTGAGATGTAGAGACAAATAATTAAAACTTTGGGAATGTACAAATATACGCCAGTCTGTGCATGTGTTCACCATTTAAGACTATAGAAGTGTAAACTCTCTCACTAAAGACTAGCTACAACTTACTATTTGGTACGAGGAGGAGGAAGCAGATGAGCAGGGCAAAGAAGGTTGCGCAGCTAAATTGAGATTTAGCCATCTCCGATATCTTATGTTGGCTATGCTTGTGAGGAAACAAGTAAATGATTATAGCTATTTATAGCAAGAGATGGTGCAATTTTCCAAAACCTAATCGGTAGTTGTGTTGAAACTTCTTATCGCTGAATTGTTAAGAGAAAGCGACAAATATCCAAGAATTAAGACAAAGTCTAAGTCAGAATTAGCTTACAAAAGGAATTTAAAAAAGGCATCAATACCACCATTGCAAAATTTGAAATTTTTAAGTCCAGCAATTTCTAACTTCTTTTAGTAGAAAAGGTAACGAGCATTAGCATAATGTCACAAAGCTCAAGTCTTTAGCAGCTATGCTAAGTCGGAGTGTAGAACTATAAACTCATCTAGTTGCTGGATTGTCAGTTACATCATTTTCCATGTACAATCGACGGAAGCAAAAGCTCACCATTATGTCACCTACAAAATCTGTGCCTCGAGGATTCATAATTAAAGAAAAAAAACCTGTGGCTTGAGAAGAATAATGCATAAATGAAAACTCATTGTCTACAAGAAAAAGTTTTGTATGATGAATTTTCTTCTACTTCTTTTCCATTTTTCATTTTGCACATCAACTTAGAATGTAGAAGCCACAAGGCAGAAATGATGGCAGCAATGAAATGCTGATAATCGAGGTATTATATGCATGATACATTTACACTTGGCATCTATATATATATATATATATATATATATATATATATATATATACATGGTCCACAATTTATGTTCAGGATTGATACTGATACTTTAGCCCCATATCCCTCAAGTTTTCAATGCAAGTTCTTGTGCTTTATTTTCTGCCAACCAAAGATTAGCTAGTAAAGGACGATGGAGTACAATTTTATTTTTTTTTTGAGTTCATCGAGTAATTGTTTACATCTCATAGCATTATTTTCTCATACCTATGATCTATTTACATCTCATATTTTCCTACTGTTTTAATAAGATATATTGATTTAGGATTATTATACGTTAATATGTGAAATCTTCTTGCAAGTGGGCTATGCACAAGCATAGGTTACCTCAAGTTGGAGTGAGGATGTTGATAAATCATTTTCTTCTTCAATTCATGCGTGAAAGAAACCAAGTTATCTCACCTAAAATATTTTACGTCTTGTTGCACTTTCCGAATTTTTTAAAGACAAGAAATGCTATAGTTTTCGAACATACAGCCAAACTTGAAAATAAAGTGGCTGGCTCTTAATTCCCATTAATTTGTCGAACCGAAGGACAACATGGAGCAGAACCAATTTTGGAGCCTTGAGTCTACATAGAGACATTAAATCTCAATTTGTCACTCAAAGACACTTGAGCAGCTATATGACCTTTTAACAGATGAAAGTACTCAAAATTCTACTAATAACCATCTCTTCGATATGCCAAGACACATCCTTACAAAATTTCTACTCGAGTAATTTCAAGAAATGAGAAGATTTATTTGTCCGTGAAATTAACTGGAGAATCAATCAAGTCCGGCATTAATTGATGCTGTCTCTTTCATTTGCTGGTGACTTGGTCATTGTCGTTGGCCGCTCGTCCATCCCAACGCGGGCGCGCAATTCCACACGGATCAGCTTTACAGAGGTAGGTACGGCTTTGTAGTGGGATTTAATTTCTTTTCTTGTTCAGTCAAAAGACCCTTTGGGATTTTGCTAATAACATTGACATTTGGCCTCTAAAGCAACAAGTACTACTCAAGAATATTCGTACAACGCATGAATAAGTCAGCTATTGTTGCTTTCTCATTACACAAACACAGGATTGAATTCTTTACAAAAATTAATTTAGATTCCACGTCATTAATTTTGGTGGAGATTAATTAATTTCATAAGTGTTCTTTTCATTAGTGCATAAGTCAGCTATTGCCATTTTCAGGATTTTTTTTCCTTCATTGGATAGGATATGATGTCAGCTTAGGTTCAAATTAGGAATTCAAGCTCGCCATAACAATTTCAATAATTTCATAAAGACCCATATCTACACGAAATATATATGTGGGGAAGATTGCATGTGTGTGTGTATATATATAGAAAATGGAAAACCAACATTATTAATAAGTTTCTCAAAAATCATACAGCACAATTTTTTTGACAAAGTCAGGGGGAATCCCAAAATGATTCAGTTAGATTGGTAGATTTTGCGTAGTTGCTAAAGTATCCTTATTTGCTTCTCTAGGAATCCATTGAACATCAACATGAATTTGTTCTAATAAAACCAATCGCACGTCTTCAATGTTACCTATTGTTATGAGCTGATATTCACTTGAGATAAGCATCTTTTTAGTGAGTAATTTAGAATCAAAACTTTATGGAGTCAGTTAGGATGTTCATCTTTTATTCCCAATATAGAAAAATTTTTCCGATCGCATTTTATTTTTTTTGGTATTCATGCATCTTTTAGCCTATTCTTGATTGTTGTAAATTTTGCAAAAACTGATTACAGAATGTAATCATAGAGAAATAAAATCAGAATCAATTACGTTAAGTCCTAGGTATATTCTAGATTTTGACCTTTTCAGTTTAAAAAAAAAATCTAAAATCTAGATGTAAAAGAAAATGAAAACAGTCCCTATAACCAAGATAATACAATCTTTTAATTATAGAATAATTATACCTATTTATGGCTTTGATTTATTTTAATTTTGTATTTGTTTAGCACGCAGTCGTATTTATTATTCCCTTACATTTTCACAACTTCCAGTTTAAAAAAAAATTTACACTTGGGAACCTTTAATGGTGGTGGATTTAAAGTGGGGGCCCGTGCCCCACCAAAAACTACTACGAACTCACTCTTTGAAAAAATTATGAATTTTATAATGTGGCCCACCCTATTGATGTCAATTAATGGAAAACAAATAAAGTACATGGTCTTTGGTTTTCCATTCAACTAAACTAAAGGAAGCAAAGCTAGAGTCAACGGAAACTTTTTAAAAAAATAAAAAGGAAAATAAAACAGTAAAATGGTAAAATAACCATCCTTTTTTAGTGTCATGTTTTCACCTTTTGGATTTTCCAAACAAAGGGTCATCTTTTCAAAATCAACACAACTTCATAAGCTGTTCCATTTTACCATTTGAAAAAATCACTTTTTGCGTGCCACTACACTCCATGTGAGGAGCATGTTTAAGGTTCATCCAAAATCACCACATTCAAACTTAATAATTACATTTTTTTCTTAAAAAGTTTGATTTTCGAAAAACAAAAAACCTCAAATTATGGCACATAGGGAGTGCGAGATTTTCAAGGCCAATTTTTATATTTCAATTAGTGTTTATTTTTTGTTTTTCATGGAGAATATTGGTTGTGCTTATGAATTTCTTTCATTTTTCATTAGACTTGTTTTTTAGCATCCAATTCTTTAGCAGATATTTATTCGTGTTTATCAGAGTCCAATTTGCTACAAAACATATTTCGCCACAAAATACCGTAGAACTAGACGGCCAACAGCAAATACTTACTGAAAAGTTCGTTTGCTACTTATTTTGGACACCAAACACGTAATCCGGTGGTACTGTGGGAACAAAAATTCTCTAATTAATCACCATCATAATAGATACTTTAAGTTCTGCTCTCTTCAACAAAAGCTAAAGTTCATAATGCAACATGCAGAGAAGAACCAAGATTAACTAACTTAGTGACGCCATATGAATACAATTAATGTAGAAGAGATAAAAATAAAAGTGATTTAAGTGGAAATAGTATTTTTCTGGTTGGATATGGCATTTATCTAATACTGATATAGTCTTAGATGAATAAATGCTAATCAAAGTATCAAACACTTTTGTTTCATGCAGATCAGCAATTTCACTTTTGCCCTTTTTGTGTTGAAACGAACTATTTATAACTAGAGTACTGTAGAATAAAAGGTCCCTTTTTTTTCCAACAGAAAAAACCGCTTTATTCAGTCATAGAAAACAATTACATCAACAAGTGTCGAGCTACAAGCACCTTTTCCGAAAGCTAGGGAAACCTAACCTATCCATCCGTATATCATCGCGCACCAAAGGGGGCAACGCTCCAAATTACTCAGACAAAGTATCACTTCCGCGATTCGCACCCATCTTAGCCAGCCTGTCTGAGGGTTTATTTGCCTCTCTATAGCAGTGCGTTACGGACTGGAATAGACTCTGAAACCGCGGCAGATCGTCTAGTTGCACCTGCAATCGCCAGGGACACGCATGATCTCCTAATATGATCCGAACCAGGGTTAAGGAATCTAGCTCCAAGTGCAGCTCCATATACCCCCGATCGGCACACTGTTTCACCCCAAACACCAAGGCCTTACCTCCGCATCCAGGCTAGTGGTGACACCAAAGAAACATGAAAAGCCAAGGAGCACTGCCCCCTAGAAGTCACGCAATAGCCCTCCTCCTCCACTGACACCTGGGTTGCCAAGCGAACACCCATTAGTATTAAGATTATGACCTGCAGTCAGGGCCACCCATTTCACCGGCCAAACGCGCCTCTGTTGTGACCAAGCCGCCAAGGCCGTGTACAAGCTCTCCCAAGGGCCATGGGGCCATGAAGCAAAGGAAATTGTATATGCAAAAACTCCCTAATCCGAGTCAAGATTTGGGCCACCACCACTCCCCCCTCTGATCGTCCCCCTTGCATTAATGCACCATTTCTCGCTCGCGACAATTCCCAACATATTAGAGAGGGAAGGATACGAAAGACAAAGGCCAAATACCGATTCGGAGCAGCTCGCACCCACCACGAGAAAACCATATGACAAGCCGAGCTAATACGAGACGTCGTCGCCTCCTGAATTTCAAATGCCATCCAAACCTGCAGGCAACTTCACCAGTGCAAAAGACATGATCCCATCATTCCTCCTGGGGAGCGGAGCAGCAGCAACATCTAGAAGGACCTTGTATTCCCAAATGTCGTAACTGCTCAAGTAAGGTTAACCTCTAAGAAAATAGGCGAAGCATGAAAAAAGAGATTGTTATTGGCAAGGCCCTGTGCCAAATACAAGCGACACCGAGCAACCCATTAGAATGAGTGCGAACAAGTGACAGAGCTGAGGTCACCGAGAACTCCCCATCATGGGTTGGCATCCAAACCATCCTGTCCTTCCCCTGGAGCGTCAAAGGCGATGTCTGTAGCACCAGCCGCACCAGCTTCAGCTGCAAGACCTGCGAGAGCAATCGGACATCCCATTCCCCTCCAGTAACAAAATCCACCACCCGTTGGGTCTGGAAAATCTCCACTCGGTGACACAGTGGGTCGGACCCTAGCCAGTTATCATGCTAGAAATTCATTGACCCTGACCGAACAATCCAACCGATGTTGTCCTCCACGATACCCTGAACCGAACTCATCCGTCTCCAACCGATTTTGCATAGTGCACTTGGCATGAACAAAGGAGAGACAAACGGTAATCGGGAGTGTGACACCCCCACTTCTTCTTAAGGTGAATCAAAGGGTATCTGCGGGACGCCTGCCCAACTATTGCCAGGACTCAAGACAATTCAATTCAAACTTAACGATACATACTAAAATATACAAGTCTAAAATGAAGAAAAGTCGCTTCCTTAACTGTATATCCAAATCTTACATCATGTTCTCAAAAGATACATCAAGTCCCAAAATACAACCATTAAAAGTCGACTAAACATTTACAACCCAGATTCCAATTAAAAGTATAACCTAGCCAGCTTTTCCAAAATCTTTCAAATCAGCTCCTATTAAGGAAAACAAATCTACAGGGTGAGCGATTGCTCGTGGGGCCAAGAATACACATGCAAGCACGTAGACCAAATAACAATCCCATTTAGCAAGTAAAATAGTAGTATTCAAGTAAACAACGATTTGAGTGAGAAAAATAAACAGAAACAATTCAAAGATATTGTAACTCTCAGGAGCTAAGTTCCACGTGTTTCGCCAGACCTCGATCAAATACTTTCCCGCGATGACACTCCGTCAACCGAGTCAGCATTTTAAATCCATAGAACTCCACTTACTTCACAGTTCCGTCCACCATACACCGCACCGGGCCCGAACAGCAATAAAGGCGCTACTACACGAGTAGACTAAGCAAAATCTCTCAATAGATCAAGTTTACAGTTTATCTCATGACTCACCAAGATTCCCGACCAGGCCCATGCCGGCTCGAGTCCAAGGTCGGCCAATGAGTTTGGGCGTCCCCCAATTCAGCTGTATGCCGAGAAGATTCACTTCAACGACATATATACAGTTCAGTTATGGGTCGAGGAGATTCATTCCAATGACATATGCAACCATAGCATATAATTCAGTTCAGGTAATTCAATTCAATTCAGGCAATTCAATCCCAATTCATTTAAATGAGAACGAATGCGATAAAGTACACACTCGACTCAGCAGTTATAAGCCATCCATTTCATAATGAGCAAATCACATAATTTTCAACTAGTCATGCACTTGACACTCACCAATCAAAATAAGGGAGTAGTGCTCAATCAAGTGTTTAGGCATCCCCTATGATATCCTCTTGAATGTCCCCTTGAGTGCCCGAGCAAATAATAATTGACTATCACACACCATCGCTTAAAAATCCCTACTTAACAAGGGAGATTGTACACTTGTACAATCTAAGTAATATCATGAAAGAGAGACTTAATTACTCATAAATCGAGACTCAAAAGTGAGGTTTAATGATGCAAGGAAAAACTGTTTTCCTTCAAGAAATCAAGTCTAAAACAGTCTTTCAATATCGAAGGGTAGTGAAGAGTTTCTAAAAACTCAATTCTCTTCAAATTTAAAATTTTTAGTTTTAAGGAGCAATCTTTGAAAAATCATATCTTACACTCTGTAGGTCCAAAATTGGAAAACCTGGCACCGTTGGAAACTAGTTTCAAGTACAAAGTTCCTAGAAGACACTTTTCCAAGATTCTAAATAAAAAACACTCAAATTTCAGTTTAAAGTGGCTTATTCACACTACAAGACAGTTTAAATCTTGGTTTTCGACAAACTTTGGAAATTCAGCAAAATTCACAGAAAGTGAATTAGCCTCTAAAATTCACAAACTATTAGAGTTCCAATCAAAGTTTTAAACACAGGAAACGGAACTAGAATCAGAGTTTTGAGCGTCAAGATATAGCAACTCAAAGTTAGCTAAAAATGAGGACTAATTGAACATTTTTCAGATTTGGAAGAACAATTTTGGCACATCATTTGCATATCAAAATGATCTTAGAATGACACCAAAATTGGTACAATAAAACTTCCATATAAGTGCTATTCATCTATAAAATTTCATTTGAAAATTCATACGGGAAGGGAGTTAACAAGACCACCAAATTTCAAGAAATTTCCAAGGCAAATCTGTCTCTTTGCTTCCTTTTCCTTTTTCAAACATTTTGACCCAAGAAATCAACTCCAATCTAACTCATTTGTGAAAGCAAGACCCAAGAAACATTTAATATACATTTGGTAGGTAATTGATACCAAAAGTTTCAAAACAACATGTCCCAAATCAAGTTAGGCCATTCGGCTAGCCAAAATTAGGGTTTTCCAGATTTGCTACATTTGGGAATTGGACTATATCTCACTCAATACAACTTGAAATTGAGCATGGTTAGTGGCGTTGGAAACTACATTCAAAACGCTACATTTCATTAGAATAAATCATTTTAAAATTCAATTTTCAACTGAGAGAAAATAAAGCCACAAGTTACAGTTTCTAACTTCCTCTCGGTTGGACTGACAGAACAGGGTAACCGAATTTGATCAGTCACTACAGATGACTCACTTCAAATTAGAAGGTGCATGATATACCGTTAGAAAACTACGAATGTCTAGTTTCAAATGCCATAAATGGAACTTGATTTTGACGTTTGAGCAGAGAGTTATGATCGTTCAAAGATGCTCTATCCAGAACACCTGGACACAGTTTTCCAAATTTCTACAATTTCGAAATTCCAACTTTTACTCAACCAATTCACATGATTTTTGGCGGACACTTTCCACACGTCCTACACAACATATCTACATCAGATTCAAGGTCAATTGAGCATAAAAAATTAGAACTAAAGGTACAGCAAGGACAGGGCAGATTTCAGTCAGTTCACTCCTCAACTTCCTTTGGTTTTCCTTTCACTTTTCCAACAAATATCATCTTGTTCATCACTTAACTAACATAAAAAACACTTATTATCATCATATCAATCCTATATCATCAGGGTGGAATTTCATAGAGCCCACTCCAACCATTTAAATCTAACAACAACAATAATAATGAAGCTACAAGCTTCCTAGAAAAGATCAACCTATTAAAGCCAAGATTAAATGGTTGGATGATTACCTCCTACTCCTTTCAGTGAAATCAGAAATTTTGCACCTCTAAAGCCCAAGAAAACTGTGAGAAAGATGTCCTCCACCAAGCCAAGGTGAATCTCCAAGTTGTTAGAATTTGGATGGTGCTTTTGGGTGCAAGATTGGAGCAAAAATGGTGCAAGGTGAAGTTGGATTTCTGCTTCCTCTTCCTTGAGGGTGGCCGGCTATGGAGTAAGGAGAGAGAGTGTGTAATGAGTTGTGTGGCTTCTTGAGGAAGATTGGAGGGAAAATAAAGTGAAAGCTATTCAAAGTTAACTAGGAATAATGTTTCCCGCGCGCGCGTTTCGTGTTCGTTTCCTCTCGGGTTTATTTCACTTATGCACCAAACCTCCAAATGTAATTCCTTTAATACTATAATTATTCACTCTTAGTAGTCTAAAATAAATTTCTAAAGTCCTTCAATTAGTCACGTGCGTGAAAATGTGAACTTCCGACTCGCGCGCGATAAAGCGTAATTTCTAAGATATTCTTGTAACGATAATATAACTAACTAATACTAGGATAATTAAGCATAAAAATAGCTATTTTAGAATAAACCAATAAATAAATCGATAAAATAAGCAATTAAAAATAAAATAAAAATAAAAATATGAGTCCTCACAGGGAGTATAGGGGATTCAACATAGAGCGAGACATGTTGACAGGACTCTCCAACAACAAAGCAAGAGAGAACCGATTTATAAAAAAAACCCAAATGGTACCCTACCGATTGGAGATACTAAAATCCATGCCCAATTTCAGACGCACACTATTAATGTTTCCTAAGGCCACTTTCGGCTCACAAATTGCCGCCAATTGTAAAGAGTGTAACTGAACCAGTTTTTTTAACCTTCTCAAGTTGGGCATGCGAGTAACGCCCCTTATATTCAAAAATAGCAGTTTAATCATGGGATAGACTAGCAAAGGAATTAGATGAAGATGACTTACTGGAGCGCAAAGTACGATCAGACGGGAAACGAGCGCGGATGCCTCGTTGTTTCGACTAAGCCGCCCCCAGAGGTCCGTCGCCCGGAGATGAATGCAGCAATGCAACTGTCGTTTTGGCAACCGAATCCAAATGAAGTGTGCCGAAGATCGACGCACTATCCCTCTGGGCTTTGAATTCCGAAGTACCGCGAGGAGATAAACTTCCAAACCACTCCTGAATATCACGTAGATCCACAATCAACTCCATATCAGCCCCAGGACCAAGCTGCTGCTACTGCTGCAAGTCCCTCGCAATCACCCCGTTGGCACCGCCTGTGCCCTCCATAACCACCACCGCTGCGGGCAACGAGTGCACCAGCTGTCCCCTTCCCCGTCGTCGGCCACCAGCCCGCTACCACTCCGATGCTCCTCCTCATTGCCCGCTACAGGCAGCGCTACGCTCCCAGCTTGCACTTCCCATGCACAAGTGTTTCTCTCTCTCCTAGCCCGCCAGCAGGTTATTCCCCACCAACACCGTCCGCCGCTGCTGTCGCCCCCCGCTCAGCAATTGTTGAAGGCATCCCCTCTCAAGCCCCGCTCAGAGGCTGCCAACTCTCCGCACCCTGCAACCTGCTATCTCCAAAACCTGGCTCGCATCTTTAACCCGTTGATGGGGCTTCTCCGCCCTCGAAAGGTGAAGCTCTAGTTTCAGAACATGATAACCCTCAATGTCATCCCCCTGCCAATAACAGTGGAAACAATATTTGGGAGTGTTCTCAGGTATAAAGCTCTGCTAGAAGCCTTCATACTTTCCATTACCAACCCACACCCGAGATGCCCTGGACTGGAGCAAGTCTATTTCAACACAAACTCTTGCAAGACATGGTCTGGGGGTAGTCAGTGTTGCAGCATCAACGAAAAGAGGAACACCTAGGACCGAAACAATCTGGAAGATTGCTTCTTTGTGGAAGTAGTGTAGCGGCAACTTGGGTAGTTGGAACCAAACCGGAACAACAGAGGGTTCTTTGTCTATGTGAAAGGCTGGAGACCATTTGAAGATCCTTATTGGGAAACCCGCCACATACCAAATTCTACGAGCCCAGATGCGAAGGTACCTTTTAGAGGTACGCTCCCGCTATATTGCTATTTAATATTTTCACTATTTTGCTATTCCGAAATTGAAGTAACTATTTTCCAATCCCAAAATAGAAGTCACTATTTTGAGATTCACACGTAACAAATCTATATATTCTTATGTCCTATTTGTGTGCCCTTTTATATATATTGATTTTCTGCATAATATATGTATCAACAGAATATTGATTTGTTGGAAAATATATATCGACAAAAATTCTGTGTATCTAATAAATATAACCAATTTTACTGCTTTGTATTAACTTACATTAATACAACTGATTATTTTAAAATTATAACATAATTTCCCTTTGTTTTAAAAATGTTACTTCGGTAATATTTCTTAATCACTGAATTATTAACTTTAAGCTTTTGCATTTTAAGATTGAGTAACATAGCATAGATGCAGCGGAATACAAAGTGATCATCAACTTGATGTTTGTTTATAAATGAATAAAAATTCACTGTGCAACTAATAAATATAAACAAGTTCTACCAATTTCTATTAACTCATGACTAACTGGTTTGAGAACAAAACAGAGTTTCCCTCTATTCAAAAATCTTTATTTATTGAATAATGTTTCTTAATCGCAGAATTACTAATATAGGACTTTTTCATTTTAAAATTAAACAATATGACATAAGTGTTATTGATATGAAGCGATCATAATATAAACATTCCCTTATAAATGAATCGATGTGATATTAGTTGACTTAAAAAAGAGTTGTTTGATCGATAAATAAGTATTTTAGTAGTGTATAACATTGAATTATTAAACATTATTAATTTATCTTATCAATGAACAAGCAAACTATCCAAGAGTATGTTATGTTTAAATCTTCAAATCTTGTTAATTTTAAAAAAATAATTCAAATATCATTAGTTTCAGTGACATTTGTTTATGAATGAATCAATCTAACATTTGTTGAATTAAAAGAGGATTACTCAATCAATAAATATACATTTTCCCAATCTATCAATGTTTTTTTTTGTTTAACTAAATAAAAATATTATTGAAGCAACCAGTAAAAATACAAAGCTCAGCATCACCCCATCCCCAGGAGCACAAACTCAAAAACATTGATCACCTCCAGCCAACCCCTACCGCCTGTATCTACGAAAACTTGGAAAACTAGACGCATCTAAGGTAATATCTCCCCTCACCAACCTAGGTAACGCATTATAGGCCTCATAAATTGTGGTACACCTAGCCTCCTCCCCAACATTAGACAACCTGTCCGCCAGCTTGTTTGCCTCCCGAAAGCAATGCGACGCGGCTTCAAAATACCATCTATATTGCTGCAGCTCGAGTAACTCCCTCTGCAACCTCCACGGACACCTAACCATCCACTGAATAATACGGACCAAAACCAGTGAATTAGACTCCAGATGCAACTTACCTAAGCCACGGGATACCCCTAATCGAACCCAAAACAAAAGGGCTTTCATCTCCGCCTGAAGGCTTGTAGCCTCCCCAAAATAACATGAAAACCCAAGCAGGAACCTCCCATCACAATCCCTGAACAATCCCCCACCTCCATTCCTCTCCGGATTACCGCTTGAGCACCCGTCAGCATTCAGTTTCACCATCGATTGAGTCAGGCATCCCCAACAGACTTCCCTTATGATAACCTTGCTTCGCAACCTAGCTATCGTATCAAAAAAACCAATTCGTGAAGTACAAGGCAGTGATATCTCCCGAAACTGAACACAAAAGCATTCTCTCAACTCCAAGAAAATCCGATCACAAACATGCATCACCGAATCTAGTTTACCCTTGAAAATCCATCTATTTCGTATCTTCATAAATTCCAGCAAATTAAGGACAGCAACGTGCGGAGAACAAAACCAAGGTTTGAATTAATAGTAGGTTTAGCCCACCAACTCATCACCCTATGTCTCACCGTGAAAACCCCACTAAACCCGCCAATGAGATCATCAAAGCAACCCCAAACCTGCCTTGCCACCTCCCCCCGTACAAAAAGTGTGGTTAATAGATTCTGGGAACGGGTTCAGACTACAACAAAAGCATCTAGAAGGGCCCAAAAACCCAATCTTGTGTAACACATCCATCAACGGCAACCTACCATACATCAATCACAACATAAAGAAGGAAATTTTTTATGACAAAGCCCGATGCCATAAGGAAGTAAACAGGCTGGAAACATTACCTTCGTTACGCACTATCTGATATGCCGATGAAATGGTAAACTCACCCGAATTAGTGGGAGCCCAAATCATTTCATCCGTCTTCGCCGTAGTAGGGAGAGCCACCCCCAGTACCTGTTGCACCCATCCCGGCGATAGTACCCTGCTTAGACTCTGCAAATCCCACCTGCCTTCCATGACAAAGTCTGCAACCGAATGCTCCTGAAAAGATTCCATCTGCCTACACAGAAGCCCCGTCCCCAACCAATTATCATGCCAAAAGCTTGAAGACCCATTGCCCAGTGACCAATATATGTGCTTCTCCGCTACCACTTGGGCGTGTACCATCCGCTTCCAAGTGTGTGAGTGCCTTGGCAAGAAATTCGAAAAGCAAGGATGCACCTCCGGGCAAAACTTCAAATGCATGAACTCAGCCCATAAAGATTGTCGCAGCCTAAAATTCCACCATAATTTCAAAGAAAAGGCATCAAACACATGTTGCAGAGACCGAATGCCCATACCTCCCTTCTCATAAGGCTCACATAGCTGACTCCACTTAATCCAGTGAACTGCGGACCAACCTCGGAAGAACCCCACAAGAAATCAGCAAAAATTTGCTCCAACATGACAAATACCCCTCTAGGAGGGTTGGAAGCAGCAAGGATATGGATCGGCATGGATGCCAGGACGCTCCATATCAGCACCAACTTCCCACCCCGATGACAAGAGTCTCTCTTTCCACGACAAAACCCTACTTGCCACTGATGTACAAATCGCCGAAAAATAACTCTTCCTCCGTCTTCCCGAATATAGCAGGCAACCTAAATACGTCACCGGGAAGGACTGGAAGCGAAACCACGTGACTTGTGCTACAATACGCTTCCGCAAATCCGACAGGCTAGCATGGGATAGAAAACCACTCTTCTGATGGTTCACCTTTTGTCCCGAAATTGATGTATAGTTCTCCAATACCTGCATCACCAACTGAAGCGATTTCTTCATGCCGCTCGAAAAGATAATGATATCGTTTGCATAAGCCAAGTGCGTGATAATCGGGCACCCCATCGGGACCCTGAAAGGGATGAACCCTTGCCGTCCACTCAAGGAATTAAGATGACGGGAAAGAACCTCAGCACACAAAACAAAAAGGCCTGGGGAAAGTGGATCCTCTTGACGAATCCCACGACTAGACTTGAAAAAACCTTGGGGTGCCCCATTAACAACAACTGAGAACCACACATTCGAAATCAGCCTCCAAATCATATCAATCCAAACTTCACAAAAGCCAAACCGCCTCCGCACCTGAATCAAGAATGGCCATGAAACCCTGTCATAGGCTTTGGCCATGTCAATTTTCAACACCACATTACCCTCTCTACTAGCTTTCCGAATACCTGCTATGAGCTCCTGGGCCAACAACACATTATCAAAAATCTGTCTCCCCTGCACAAAGCCACTTTGCTGAGGTGATATAATGTTCGGTAACACCTTGGCCAAGCGATTCGCTAAAATTTTGGAGATCATTTTATTAAGAAAATTGCACAGGCTGATTGGTCTGAATTGACTAAACTCTTGAGGAGAGCTGACCTTGGGAATAAGTACCACCCATGTTGCCGTGAAACTCTTGGGCAACTCCTGCCCACAGAAAAAACTAACCACTGCCTCACATACATCCTCCGCCACCACCTCCCATGCAAAGTTAAAAAATTTCCCAATGAAATCATCTAGGCCCGCTGCACTCTCCCCATCCATCCCAAACACCACCTCTCTTATCTCCTCCATCTCTAGAACTCTCATTAGGTCCTCATTCTGTGTGTGAGAGATCATGTGGGGAATCACGTCCAATGTATCCCATGACCCTGAAGAAGGCTCAGCCGAAAATAAAGCTTTAAAATACTCAACTGCCTCAGATGCAATCCGATTATCCTCTGCTATCCAATCCCCAACTGCACCTTTGATCCGATGAATAACCGTTTTCGCCCTACGCTCCGCAACTAAAGAGTGGAAATATTTTGAATTCTTATCCCCCTCCCAAATCCATTTAACCCTTGCCTTTTGCCTCTAAAATCCTTTCTCTATCATTAGCGAATTCCTCAATCCCGTCCACGCCTCTTGAAGTGCAAGAAGATTTGGCTCCGAGGGATCCCTATCAAAAAGATCCTCCAGCCTTAGCACCTCTCCTCCCACCTTCCTTACCCTCTTAAAAACATCCCCAAACGATTCTCTAGACCACAATTGTAACTGCCGTTTTACCTCCTGTAACTTGACAGCCAGACTCTACAAGGGCGGGCCCAAAAATGAACCACCCCAACATCGTCGAATAACTCCCAATAACTCCGGTTTAGTCGTCCACACATTCAGGAAATGAAAGGACCTTGGCTTATTATCTAGCCTAGTCCTTGTCGTCAAGAGCAAGGGAGCGTGATCCGAGAGGTCCCGCCCCAAATGTTGCACCGTAAAATTGTAATCTAAAGAAAATGCATGCTGATTGTATAATAATCTATCTAGCCTCTTCCAAATACGCGCGCTTCCCCCTCTATTATTACACCATGTGAACTTTGAGCCCGAAAACCTAGCATCTCGTATTCTAGCCGTCGCCATGAAGCAGATAAAATCCAAACCCTCCCCCAGGCGAAAAGGCAAACCCTCCCCTCCCTCCCCGCTTTTCCTCCTCACTGACTATGACATTGAAGTCCCCAACCAGAAACCACGGTGCATCAACCAGATTATCAAGCAGGAGCAAAGACCAAAGCGATCTCCTTTCCTGCTCATTACACTTTGCGTGCACCAACGAAAAAACCATAGGGCCATCTACTAGTGGTGACTGTATTTTAAGTGACAAATGTTGACTCGACTCACCCAGGTGATCACATGAAAATGAATATTGATAGAAAACCCAAATAGAGCCCTCACTATTGGTAATGCATTTATCCATCCTCAACTTTAATCGTATCCAATGAATTTCCCCCATAGACATCTTAGGTTCACATATAGCAACTAACTGAATTGAAGACTTAGCAATTAAACTTTTTAATCTACGAAAATTTGGAGCACGCGAAATACCCCGAATATTCCAAAAAAGGAAATTAATCATCAGACAATGCAGCAAAAGAGTTATTGGACAATTTCGCTTTAGAGCGTAAAGATCGATCAGTAGGGAGTGGTACATGCATACCTCTAGGCTTGGAATGAGCAATCATTTTGCCTCCCTCCTCCATTTGCACCTTTTCCTGAACTTGTTGTATAATAGGATCCAAGTTAAATATATCCACCATCAAGGATCCAACCTCCCTCGGCACAGCTCCCACGTCACCCCGGGGAGATAGATTTCCAGCGCTTTGTTCCGCAGTAGCAACCTCTTCCTCCCCCACTGCTGCACCAAGCCCCGTTGTGATTTCGTACGCCTCTCCTCTGACCTCATGTGCAGTAGTCATGTCCTTCAAGGGAGAAGACGGCAAGCTAACCAATCCTGATGCGCAGCAGGCAGGAAGAGTGACGCCATCAGCGCCATACCCCTGCTGCAACTCCTGACTGCGCAGGCCAGCCATTGTAGCAGCAGACCCTGACGACTCCCCTAGAGTTGTGCCAAAGCTCTGCCCTGAAAGCCTAGCTGCCTCCTCACTTCCCTGCTTCACCATTGAAGTCATCAATTCCTCACCCACGGCTGCGCCTGTGCATCAGTAAGCTCCATAGCAGGAGCATGCCCTTGCGCTTCGGCAGGCACGTCCTTCATCCTAGGCCCTTGCGCTTCAGTAGTCTCCTTCAGTTGCCCCTTATCTGACCGAGACACTGGGTGGAGCAAACGACAATCCCCCTGATCATGGCCTTGCCGAAAGCAATGGGAACAATACCTGGGGATATTTTCTGAAACTAACAGCTGCCAAAAACCTCCATAATCCCCATTGCCAATCCATATTCTACCTGGAAACGACTTAAGCAAATCAACCTCCACACAAACCAATTCTCAACCTAATTTTGCATCCTATCAACTTTAAAAAATTAATATATATTCCTTTAATTTAAATAATATTTACTTATCACTAAATTATAATAAAAAAAAGACAAATTTTTTGGAAACCAATATTATCCGTTAAATCTTTAGATCATATTAATTTTGAAAAACACAATACAAATCACATCAATTTTACTATATCTATTTATAAATAAATCAATCCAATATATTACTTCTCTATCCACTATTGCAACAAATTACATCAATTTTACTATGTCTATTTATAAATAAATCAATCCAATATATCGGTCATCTATCCACTATTCCAACTCCATTATCATACAAAGCACTCTAAGCCTACATTATTAAATAAATCTTAAATTACCCTAAAATAGTCAATAATGGACACCCCACGGAAACCGCAGGCACCAAGCCTAGTAGATCAAAAGCCAACATATTTTCCTACTGTTTTAATAAGATATATTGATTTATTTGAGGATTACTGAATATGTGAAATCTTCTAGCAAGTGGGCTATACACGAGCATAGGTTACCTCAAGTTGTAGTGACGATGTTGATAAATCATTTTCTTCTTCAATTCATGCGTGAAAGAAACCAAATAATCTCACCTAAAATATTTTGCGTCTAGTAGAATGTCCATTGAGTGTAGAAACAAATAGTTGTTTTTAACAGTTTGGCTAATGGATACCATTGGCAATCTTTAAGAAGGGTTCAGGCATTCTTTTTTTTCGGAAAAATATAGTTAATTTGAAAAAGTATCACCATTCTTCTTCTTTTTTTTATCCGCAAAATTATTTAACCTACTTCTACTCCTGCTCTATTAGGGGGAGCATAAAGAGATTTATGTGGGGGTTGGAAGGGTGAAACACTAGACCAAACAAGTGCACTATTGCACTCTCTGAATTTTTTAAGAACAAGAATCACTATACTTCTTATGTGACGTCCTAGACGGGGTTTGAGCTTCCGATGTAGTGCACGAGAGAATTTTAAAGAGGCTTTCCCTGACAATTGAAAAGTATCACAATTCAGAGGTACAATAACGATGAGTGTATGCATTGACATAAAAACTTAAGTGTGATTTAAATGTTTTAATTATTGCCTAATGAAAATTCAATAATCAATTATTCTGTTTGATGACACAAATATGAGATATTAATGTTGTAACATGAGACAGAGTTCTAGAACCTACAGCCAAACTTGAAAATAAAGTGGCTAGACTCTTTATTCTCATCAATTTTCTCGAACTGAAGGACAATATTCGCTGAACCAATTGACAGGTGTCGAGCCTGTGCAATAATAAAAACCTGCTCAAACTAAAGTTAATTTCTGTAGATAGTGGTAAGCAGGGTCGAATCCACAGAGACTGGGTGTAACTATTTCTTTTCAAATTCACAGTATCAAAGGGGGTATTTTTGTGCAGAAGGTGACATTCAAAGAAATTCAAATAAAATCTAAGAAGCTACTAAAAACTAAATAACAAATTACTAAAATCAAATGGGTGATAATTAAGGATCTAACCAAGAAATAACTTCAGCAATGGTGCACCTAATCGATCATCGAAACAAAGGCAATTCCAATTATTTATCAATAAATAGGTTATAACTACCAAACAAGGGATGTCAGTTAACTCCTCCTTACTGTATCGGTAATTAAAGTACGCCCGTTAATCACTGCTCTAATTGAAAAATAATCCTAGGTACGCCCGTAAGATTTAATTTCCCAATTGCCTTACGTATTAAAGGAGCCCTATTCTAATCAAATAACACACTACCAGGGTTATTTCAGATTAGCCCGCGTATCCCCTTGACACAAATCTAGTTATGCCAGTTGTCACTAAATTAAGGCAATTAAACAATTACGGATTTAATGCCATAATTGACAATAGATTATCAAGTTAACTAATTATCCGGATCTAAGACAATCAATTAATTTAATAATCATAAGTACTGCAATCAAGGAATATGCGAACACCAATAAATAAAAGAAAAAGGTAAAATTAAATCAATCTCACAATTTTTAGGCGAATCAAAGCCTCCATTGTCCCTTAACTTGAGTGAGAAAATTAGTTCATGTTCGATGCAAAAAACCCATGTAAAGCTGAAGCAATAGTCGCGGCCATCATGCGGCAGGAGGAATCCACCACAGACCACAAGGAAAAGTCAAAAGTAAAAAACTACAAGAAATCATTCAATTGCCCTTGTTTGCCTCTGACATACGAGAGGTAAGCTACTAAGAACCAAAAGAAAAGTCAAAGCTATAAACTAAAGGTAAAGGAGAGAAAACCCTTCGCTATTTCTATTGGCTATCTAATTGCTATTTAAAAATCGCTCTCCCCTTGCGGCGGCTCCCAGGGGAACAAAACATCCGCATCTTCGGTTCAGCCATTGCCAAAAGACAGGGCCAAAGTTTTCTTCTTTTCCAAAACTGCCCCTCGGATAAGCACTGCTACTTGCATTCCTTTTCTATCAAATTAGCACTTGTTATCATATTTTTATTCTACTCCCTGAAATAATTGTAAATTACGAAAAGTGAGTAGAATCCAACAATTAGTCCACATCGAGTCAGGTAATAGGGAAATTAATAATAAAATAAACAATAAAATTGCAACCTATCAATTCCCCCCACATCTAAACCATGCTTGCCCTCAAGCATAGGAATAGCAATTGAACAAACACCAATATTTGACAATGGCTATTGCTCTATCTACCAAATTGCCAAGATACCAAGAAAATCATAAATCAAGCATCGGCGATAGAAATCAAAGAAACATCACCCCGGTTAGCATCTCAACCACAAATTCCTTCAATTCCACGTTAACTAATCTAAGAAGAAGGAATGGCGCACAACATTTATCAGCAAATGGTCCAAATATCAACCAAAATCTCCATATTAAATCCATAAATCGGCAAGCTGACCTCTGACACACACTAACACAACCTGCACTCTTTTTTTTTCTCACGTCTCCTACTATTTATTCTTTTTTTCTTTTGGTTATTTTTTTTTAGTAATAGCACAAAAGACTTAGTCTCTAGCCATTGAAACCTTTTGACGCGAACTCCGACATTTTTCAGATGAAGGGCCCCAGTTACTCAGCTCCTATCGCTATACGACCTCGTACTCATAGAAAGTATTACTTTTTGACGCGAGAATCGACACTTTTAGGTGCAGATCCCCGGTTACTCAGTAGTAACTAATAGCGGAGTACAGTCAAGTTTATTCACAGCCAAATGATACAATAATGCAAAATAACACCGTTAAAAATAAGAATAGGAGCAGCTAGCCTCATTATTGCCCAACATGGAGTATTAGAGTCAATATTGGACCAATTGACATGAAAATGCCAACAATCATTCCCTCTATCTAGAAAAGTTAACAAAGAAATTAAAAGAGTCAAGCAATCACCGATATTCACCAAAGAGATGTTTTGGGATTCCATCACATTAACTCGATACACTTTTATTATTAAAACTTGGCAAGAGTAGAATTAGAGTCAATAACCCAACATCAAACCTTGGTATTCACCTGAGAGCTAAGCACCAAAAAGAAAGAAAGAAAATGAACGAAAGATAGACAAATAACAAACTAGAAATAAAGGAAAAACACCTAAAAACTAAAAATTACTAAAAACTAGAACCACAACTGATCCCCCCCCACACCTAAACGATACATTGCCCCCAATGTAGCAAATAAACATCAAAAGTAAGAGAGAGGGCAACAAAACTCCCCTGAGATCAGATCAAAGTAGTGGGCGAGGCGGGACTTGGGTGGAAAACCTGTGTGCTGCATGAATGCCGCCAAATTTTTGTGCCATGGCAGCCACATTGTTGTCGATGTTAATCATCCAAGCCTCCAAATATTGATTCAATAATAAAAAAAAATCCAAATCTCCAAAGAAAGTCAACAGAGGACTAAATTACAGTGATTAAGGCAAGCAGAGGAACCCCAGGGGGGAATCCAGTCCACCGAAGTCAATAAACAACCCAGGAAATAAACAAGTCCGTAAATGAGGCAGTAATTTGCACAATTGAGTATACCACAATTACAGACAATGCCCCTCCAAATCAGCAATTCAACTCAATAGCTAGAATGTCCCCAACAAATCAACCGAATACTACCCATCTCAACAAGTAAATCAAGCGACCAGGTTGTCCAATGCAACAGGCAGTTGCAAAAGCAAATCACCCAAATTTCAATAAACAATTGTAGTGTTTCAGCCCACCCAAAATCTCAACAACATGGCTCCAGTTGGCCAGTTAATGTCCTAAGTTAAAACCAGCAATAGCAGTGTAGAAATTGGACAGTAACAACTCAATTACAAACTCTCAACTATCAGTCAGGCAACCAACCCAATAGAAGCAACAAAATCAGGGCAAATTACCCCAACCAGTACCACTGGTGTGCCACACAGCTGTTTCAAAATCTCAAACGGCCGATCCCAAATATGTCACAAATGCTCCAAAGAAATTAACAAGGCAAACAACAAGGCAAATGTGTCCCAACAGTTCAATTAATGGTGCAAATCAAGCAACAAGGCAGCAGGACAATTACCAATCGAGGGCAACTAAATCGATGGCAACAATCAACTTCACAATAATGCAACAAATGAAATTTAAGTAGCCCAACAAATAGTCCTTGTAAGTGATGCTCACTACCCAGGTAAGAGTTGAGGGGTGGAAATACCAAATGGGTATCTGAAGCACGATGATGGAGCAGCTAGCAACGGCAGCGATGTGATGTGCATGGTGAGCGAGCAATGACAGCAGGCTTGATGGCACGTGACAGAGAGGGAGAGCCGGAGAGAAAGGCATCGAGTGGCGGCGGCCGTCATTGTGCGTGGGCAGCAGTGGTCAACGGAGCTGGGTTGCGCGCTAGGTTGGAGATTGAGAGAGGAGAGAGAGAAAGAGAGCTGGTGGCTTGGGTGGAGTATGGATGGAGGAGGCGGTGGCCGCTGCTGGCGGCGAGCAGTCAAGGCTTCGGGTGACACAGAGGAGAACAGGGGAGAAGAAAGAAAGAAGAAGAAGGAAAAGAAAGAAAAAGAAAGAAAACGAAGAAAAAGAAAGAAAGAAAAGAAAAAAAAAGAAAAATAGTTTTTGTTGTTGTTGTTGTTTTTTTTTTTTTCTTGAAGACTTGCTTTTTTTTTCAACGGAAAGACTTTGTTTTGTTCTCTTTACTTTTTTTTTCGTTTTTTTTTTTGAAATATTTTTTTATTTTATCTTATTATTCTGGAAAAAAAATTTATTTCCGAAATTCAAAAGTAGAAATTAACAGAAAATCAATAACCGTTCTTGAGTTTTTTTTTTAATACTTACCTTTCCCGTGAACATGACGCAGGCACGTCAAGAAGGCAAGAACCCTTCTAACCATGAGTTCTTCTGACCGTGAGCGCTCCATACGACTTGACGCGGGTGCATCATGTCAGAGAGATACCTGTAAATCATCAAAAACGAAAATTCAAATAAAAAAATTGGTTAAATCCAAGGAAAAATATATTTAAACTAACGAACAAAAATGAACAAATAACTAAAAGAAATTGGGTTGCCTCCCAATGAGCGTCTTTCTTTAATGTCTTTGACTAGACATTATCATGTTTTGTTCATGGAGGATAAAATCTTGTGCCTCGTCTTAATGTTTCATCCTCTATATAATCCGGATAGCCCTCGTAAATAGAGTAATCCTTTGGCACACGAGTTATGGGCTTCCATGGACTAGTAAATGGCGCTAAACAAGTCAACAATAATTCGCATTCTCCATTCACTCCCCCCTCATGTGCATTTATTGGTCCAAGATATCTTGTCATCGCTACTCTTAATTTATTCCTGTCATGAAATTCAAAATTTTCTGGTATAATAAAGTCAATTTCATTAATAGGAATTAAAGAATAAGAATCAAGAGAATATTGATTAAGGACTAGAGGAGATGTCACCGCATTTGGAGATTGTTCATTGGATTTTTTCACCTGGACGAGTTGATACTGGGGCCTCATTTCTTGCACTTCAGCTCCCTTTTCAACTACATCTTTAGATCCGTTTCCTTGAAACTCTTGCAGTTCCATGTCATTTGGCCGGATAATTGCACTCTCATCTTTTTCAAGGTTGATATTGGTTTGTGAGGGCAATTCTTCAAGGTGAGAAGCTAATCGCATTATCCTGGATGTCAATAGATGTATTTGATCTGCCATCCCGAATATCAATAGTTGTACTTGATTCGTCATCGCTTGTGTCTCCTGCTGAGTTCGATATGTATTAGCAGCTAATAATTCAATCATTTTTTCAAGCGACATACCTGACACAGATGATGGTTATTGAGACTCTTGCTGTTGAAAATCCATTGGCTCGGTCGCATAATTAAAATTGAAATTATCCCACCATCCTTGATCATACCTGTTTGAATAAGGGTCATACCACGTTTGAAATCGAGGTGAAAAATCTCCAAAAGTATCTGTTGGAACACTTAGGTTATCTTGAAATACGAGGCATGTGTCGGTTGAATAACTTGAGGCAAAATAAGTTTCACAATTTGGTTCACAATTTGCAGCAGCTAATTGATCATTAGGAAAAACACGAGTCTCATAACCCCAATCAGGAATAAAGTCCAGTCTATCATCAAAATACGAAATGTTAGTAGCCATAAACTATATAAAAAAATAAGAGAAAAATAAATAAAAAATAAAAACAAGATGAACTCAAAAAGAAACAAATGAATCTGGTACCAGTCCCCGGCAACGGCGCCAAAAATTGACAAGTGTCGAGCCTGTGCAATAATAAAAACCTGCTCAAACTAAAGTTAATTTCTGTAGATAGTGGTAAGCAGGGTCGAATTCATAGGGATTGGGCGTAACTGTTTCTTTTCAAATTCACAGTAACAAAGGGGGAATTTTGTTGCAAAAGGTGACAATCAAAGAAATTCAAATAAAATCTAAGAAGCTACTAAAAACTAAATAACAAATTACTAAAATCAAATGGGTGATAATTAAGGATCTAGTTAAGAAATAACTTTAGCAATGATGCACCTAATCCATCATTAAAACAAAGACAATTCCAATTATTTATCAATAAATAGGTTATAACTACCAAACAAGCGATGGCAGTCAACCCCTCCTTACTGTGTCGGTGATTAAGGTACGCCCGTTAATCACTGCTCTAATTGAAAAATAATCATAGGTACGCCCATAAGATTTAATTTCCCAATTGCCTTACATATTAAAGGAGTCATATTCTAATCAAATAACACACTACCAGGGTTATTTCAGATTACCCGCGTATTCCCCTGACACAAATCTAATTATGCCAGTTGTCATTAAATCAAGGCAATTAAACAATTACGGATTTAATGCCCTAATTGACAATAGATTATCAAGTTAACTAATTATCCGGATCCAAGACAATCAATTAATTTAATAATCATAAGTACTGCAATCAAGGAATATGCAAATACCAATAAATAAAAGAAAAAGGTAAAATTAAATCGATCTCACAATTTTTAGGCGAATCAAAGCCTCCGTTATCCCTTGACTAGAGTGAGAAAATTAGTTTATGTTCGATGCAAAAAGCCCATGTAAAGCTGAAGCAATAGTCGCGGCCATCATGCGGCAGGAGGAATCCACCACAGACCACAAGGAAAAGTCAAAAGTAAAAAACTACAAGGAATCATTCAATTACTCTTATTTGCCTCTGACATACGAGAGGTAAGCTACTAAGAACCAAAAGAAAAGTCAAAGCTATAAACTAAAGGTAAAGGAGAGAAAACCCTTCACTATTTCTAATGCCTATCTAATTGCTATTTAAAAATCGCTCTCCCCTTGCGGCGGCTCCCAGGGGAACAGAACCCCCGCATCTTCGATTCAGCCGTTGCCAAAAGAAAGGGCCAAAGTTTTCTTCTTTTCCAAAACTGCCCCTCGGATAAGCACTGTTACTTGCATTCCTTTTCGGTCAAATTGGCACTTGTTATCATATTTTTATTCTACTCCCTGAAATAATTGTAAATTATGAAAAGTGAGTAGAATCGTCCACATCGAGTCAGGGGAACAGAACCCCCGCATCTTCGATTCAGCCGTTGCCAAAAGAAAGGGCCAAAGTTTTCTTCTTTTCCAAAACTGCCCCTCGGATAAGCACTGTTACTTGCATTCCTTTTCTGTCAAATTGGCACTTGTTATCATATTTTTATTCTACTCCCTGAAATAATTGTAAATTATGAAAAGTGAGTAGAATCCAACAATTAGTCCACATCGAGTCAGGTAATAGGAAAAATTAATAATAAAATAAACAATAAAATTGCAATCTATCACCAATTTTGAGCCTGTATATCTGGACAAAAAATTTTTTTTTTTTTTTAGTCTATATGGCGACATTTAATCCCGATTTGTCGCTCGATGACACTTGACCAGCTATATGACCTTTAGCAGATGAACGGACTTATAATTCCACTAATAACCAACAGCAACCATCTCTTCGATATGCCAAGACACATGCTTACAAAATTTCTACCCGAGTAATTTCAAGAAATGACAAGATTTATTTGTCCGTGTAAGTAACTGGAGAATCAATCAAGTCCAGCGTCAATTGATGGGGTCTCTTTCATTTGCTGGTGACTTGGTCATTGTCATTGGCCGCTCGTCCGTCCCAACTTGGGCAAATTCAACACGGATCAGCTTTACAGAGGTAGGTATGGCTTTGTAGTGGGATTTTTATTATTATTATTATTATTATTATTATTATTATTATTTTTAGAGTGCACATGTTTGATTTTTGACTCAGGGAGTAAGTCCAGAAAATCTTGAGTTGCACAAGCGCGATCAAGTCTTGCTTTAATTGTATTTGGAAATATCGACTATGGCACCATGTATAGTGGGCTTTGTAGTGGAATTTAATTTCTTTTCTTGTTCAGTCAAAAGACTCATTGGGATTTTGTTAATAACATTGACTTATGGCCACCCAAGCAGCAAGTACAACTCAAGAATATCCGTACAACATATGAATAAGTCAGCTATTGTTGTTTTCTCATTACACAAATACAGGATTGAATTCTTTACAAAATTAATTTAGATTTCACGTCATTGATTTTGGTGGAGATTAATTAATTTCATAAGTGTTCTTTTCATTAATTCATAGGTCAGCTATTGTCATTTTCAGGATTTTTTTTCCTTCATTGGATAGGATATGATATCAGCTTAGGTTCAAATGAGGAATTCAGCCTGGCCATAACAATTTCAATAATTTCATAAAGTCCCACATCTACACGGAATATCGGAATATATACGTGGAGAAGATTGAGGAGTAATACCCATTGTTTTCATTATATATATATATATATATATATATATATATATATATATGTGTGTGTGTGTGTGTGTATATAGAAAATGCAAAACCAATGAGTTTGTTTGGATAGTAGGTCATTTGAAATAATTACTGTAACACTTTTTGTGATGTAATGTATGTGAGATAAAAATGTGGTTGAAAATTGTGTTTATGATGTAAGTAGAAAAATTTTGAAATAGTTTTTTCAAATCTTCCTATCCAAACAAGTTATTAATAAGTTAGCTGGAAATCATACAACACAATTTATTTGACAATGTCAGGAGGAATTCCAAAGAGATTCAGTTAGATTGGTAGATTTAGCCTAGTTTGCTAAATTATGTGCAACCTTATTTGCTTATCTAGGAATCCATTGAACATCAATATGAATTTGTTCTAACAAAACCAATTGTACATCCTCAATGCTACCTATTGTTATGAGCTGATATTTACTTGTGATTAGCATATTTTTAGTGAGTATTCAGTATCAAAACTTTATGGGGTCAGTTAAGATGTTTCATCTTTTATTCCCAATATAGAAAATTTTTCCGACAGCATTTTATTGTTTTGGTATTCATGCTTCTTTTAGCCTACACTTGTTTGTATTAAATTTTGCAAAGTTGATCATAGAATGTAATTATAGAGAAAAAATAAGAATCAATTAAAGTTAACTCCTAGGTATATTCAAGATTTTGACCTTTTTGGTTTTTTTTTTTTTTTTAAAAAATCTAAAATCTAGATGTAGAAGAAAATGAGAACAGCCCCTATAACAAAGATAATATAATCTTCAGCAGCCTTCCTCCTTGTATTCTGTCATTTCTTCACTATTAATAAAATCACCGGGGGGACCCCTTTTGTTAAAAAAAATAAAGATAATATAATGTTTTAATTATAGAATAATTATACCTATTTATGGCTTTGATTAATTTTAATTTGTATTTCTTTAGCATGTGGCCGTATTTATTATTCCTTTACATTTTCACAAAATCCAATTTTAAAAAATTTTACACTTGGGTAACTTTAATAGTGGTGTGGTGGATTTAAAGTGGGGGCCCGAGCCCCACCAAAAACTCCTACAAACTCACTCTTGGAAAAATTTTGAATTTTTATAATGTGTTCAACTAGTTTTAAAATTACCTGTTGCCCTATTGATATCAAACAATGCAAAACAAATAAAGTACATGGTCTTCGGTTTTCTATTTACCTAAACTAAAGGAAGCTAAGCCAGAGTCAACGGAAACTTTTTAAAAAATAAAAAATAAAGAGGTAAATAAAATAGTAGTACAATAGTAAAATAATTGAGAAACTATTACTTTTATCCTCCCTCCATCCTTTTCTAGTGCCATGTTTTCACCTTTTGGATAATCCAAACAAATAATCACCTATGCAAAATCAACACAACTTCTTAAGCTGTTCCACTTTACCATTTGAAAAAAATTATTTTTTGCGTGCCATTAGACTCATAGAATTTAAATGTGAGGGCCATGTTTAAGGTTCACTCAAAATCATCACATTCAAATTTAATAATTACATTTTTTTTCTTAAAAAGTTGCTTTTCCAAAAACAAAAAATCTCGAATTATGGCACATAGGGAGTGCAAGATTTTCATGGCCAATTTTTATATTTCAATTACTGTTTATTTTTTGTTTGTCATCGAGAATATTGGTTGTCCTTATGACTTTTTTTTTCATCAGACTTGTTTTTCAGCATCCAATTCTTTAGATGATTTTTTTGGTGTTTATCAGAGTCCAAACATAATAATCACATGTACTCATAACAATTTGAAATCCCAGAATGGCCCTCATACTTCGACAGAGGTAGTCCATTTATATTTAAATGAATACAAGACAGATGGTAACAGACACACATGAATAGACTGATTAAATTATCACTGAGCAGTGATGTTTCAATGATAACACAGACATGACCGTACGTTATTGGCAACTGATGACATAGGAACAACAACTATTGGCGGCACATACGCAATTCTAGTGAATTGTTGGCCTTTATTTCATTACAAAGTACGGTGCAAATTGTAGCAAATAGTAGGCTTTCAACAATTGTAGACACAGTAGCAAGCATAATGACGTTGATGACCCTGGCCAGTCCAAATACATTCTCCGGAGTAAGCATGTTCTTTAGATTTGCAATAACTGTAGCACCGGTTAGGGTAACATGTCCCTGAATAGTGCTCGGCAGGCCTCTTGCAAAATTTAGCTTCAGCCATTGGCATCTCTGCATGAAACAAAGCAAAAGAGAAAGCAAAATATGTAGAGTTAGTCCAAATATATGATGGATCGAGCCAGTCCATATAGGGGATAAGTGTTTGTTAATATTATAGGGTATGGGGGCATGGTTTCTCTATGTTATTTTTTGTGTCAATGTCTATCTCATTTTCTATTTTTATGCCACATGTATTGTTACTTGCAACACTACACATGTATACTTGCAGTATATTCACATGTGACGAGAAATTAAAAAATGCGGGAGAAAATTCGAGAGTAGAATACAGGGCTAAACTTTGAGCAAAAACATTTATTGAAAAGCATATGGCGCATATGTAATACAAATTAATTGGCAAAATTTTGATTGTGAGTGTACATATGCATGATACATACGTATAACTATTCTAATTCATTGCCAGTGACAGCCATTTCTGTTTGAGAGGTAGAGACAAATAATTAAAACTTTGGGAATGTACAAATATACGCCAGTCTGTACATGTGTTCACCATTTAAAACTATAGAAGTGTAAACTCTCTCACTAAAGACTAGCTACAACTTACTATTTGGTACGAGGAGGAGGAAGCAGATGAGCAGGGCAAAGAAGGTTGCGCAGCTAAATTGAGATTTAGCCATCTCCGATATCTTATGTTAGCTATGCTTGTGACAAAACAAGTAAATGATGATAGCTATTTATAGCAAGAGATGGTGCAATTTTCCAAAACCTAATCGGTAGTTGTGTTGAAACTTCTTATCGCTGAATTGTTAAGAGAAAGCGACAAATATCAAAGAATTAAGACAAAGTCTAAGTCAGAATTAGCTTACAGAAGGAGTTTAAAAAAAGCATCAACACTATTACAAGATTTGAAATTTTTAAGTCCAGCAATTTCTAACTTCTTTTACTTGAAAAGGTAACGAGCATTAGCATAATGTCACGAAGCTAAAGTCTTTAGCAGCTATGCTATGTAGAAGTGTAGAACTATAAACTCATCTAGTTGCTGGATTGTTAGTTACATCATTTTCCATGTACAATCGACGGATGCAAAAGCTCACCATTATGTCACCTACAAAATCTGTGCCTTGAGGATTAATAGTAAAAAAAAAAAAAAAAAAACCTGTGCCTTGAGAAGAATAATGCATAAATGAAAGCTCATTGTCTACAAGAAAAATTTTTGTATGATGAATTTTCTGCTTCTTCTTCTTTTCCATTTTTCATTTCGGTACATCAACTTAGAATGTAGAAGCCACAAGGCAGAAAGGATGGCAGCAGTGGAATGCTGATAATCGAGGTATTGTATGCATGATACATATACACTTTGCATATATATATATATATATATATATATATATATACATGGTCCAAATTTTATGCTCAGGATTGATATACTGATACTTTAGCCCTATATCCCTCAAGTTTTCAATGCACATTCTTGTGCTTTATTTTCTGCCAACCAAGACTAGCTTGTAAAGGAAGATGGAGTACAAGTTTTTAGATTTTTCTTTTGAGTTCATCGAGTAATTGTTTACATCTCATAGCATTATTTTCTCATACCTATGATCTATTTACATCTCATATTTTCCTACTGTTTTAATGAGATATATTGATTTAGGATTATTATACGTTAATATGTGAAATCTTCTTGCAAGTGGGCTATGCACAAGCATAGGTTACCTCAAGTTGGAGTGAGGATGTTGATAAATCATTTTCTTCTTCAATTCATGCGTGAAAGAAATCAAGTTATCTCACCTAAAATATTTTACGTCTTGTAGAATGTCAGTTGAGTACAGAAACAAACATTCGTTTTTCTAAAAAACAGTTTGGATAATGGATATTCACTGGCAATTGATAAAAGGGGCTCAGGTGTTAGTTTTTTTGGAAAAGTATAGTTAGTTTGGGAAAGTATCGCAATTTTTTTCTTTTTTATCTGCAAAAATATCTAAAGAGACTTGTGTGGGAGTTACGTGCGTGAAGAATCAAATCAGACAAGTACACCTTGCACTTTCCGAATTTTTTAAAGACAAGAAATGCTATACTTCTTGTGTGATATAGTAAATAGAGTTTGAACTCCTGACCTAGTGCACAAGAGAGTTTTAAAGAGTCTTGTCCTAGCAATTGAAAAGTATCACAATTCAGAGGTGTAATAAATATGAGTGTATGTATTTACATAATAATTTAGGTATGATTTAAATGTTTTAACGAGTGCCTAATGAAAAATTCAATAATCAATTGCTCTGTTTGATGACACAAATATGAAATATTAATGCTGTAACATGAGAGAGTTTTCGAACATACAGCCAAACTTGAAAATAAAGTGGCTGGCTCTTAATTCCCATTAATTTGTCGAACCGAAGGACAACATGGAGCAGAACCAATTTTGGAGCCTTGAGTCTACATAGAGACATTAAATCTCAATTTGTCACTCAAAGACACTTGAGCAGCTATATGACCTTTTAACAGATGAAAGTACTCAAAATTCTACTAATAACCATCTCTTCGATATGCCAAGACACATCCTTACAAAATTTCTACTCGAGTAATTTCAAGAAATGAGAAGATTTATTTGTCCGTGAAATTAACTGGAGAATCAATCAAGTCCGGCATTAATTGATGCTGTCTCTTTCATTTGCTGGTGACTTGGTCATTGTCGTTGGCCGCTCGTCCATCCCAACGCGGGCGCGCAATTCCACACGGATCAGCTTTACAGAGGTAGGTACGGCTTTGTAGTGGGATTTAATTTCTTTTCTTGTTCAGTCAAAAGACCCTTTGGGATTTTGCTAATAACATTGTCATTTGGCCTCTAAAGCAACAAGTACTACTCAAGAATATTCGTACAACGCATGAATAAGTCAGCTATTGTTGCTTTCTCATTACACAAACACAGGATTGAATTCTTTACAAAAATTAATTTAGATTCCACGTCATTAATTTTGGTGGAGATTAATTAATTTCATAAGTGTTCTTTTCATTAGTGCATAAGTCAGCTATTGTCATTTTCAGGATTTTTTTTCCTTCATTGGATAGGATATGATGTCAGCTTAGGTTCAAATTAGGAATTCAAGCTCGCCATAACAATTTCAATAATTTCATAAAGACCCATATCTACACGAAATATATATGTGGGGAAGATTGCGTGTGTGTGTATATATATAGAAAATGGAAAACCAACATTATTAATAAGTTTCTCAAAAATCATACAGCACAATTTATTTGACAAAGTCAGGGGGAATCCCAAAATGATTCAGTTAGATTGGTAGATTTTGCGTAGTTGCTAAAGTATCCTTATTTGCTTCTCTAGGAATCCATTGAACATCAACATGAATTTGTTCTAATAAAACCAATCGCACGTCTTCAATGTTACCTATTGTTATGAGATGATATTCACTTGAGATAAGCATCTTTTTAGTGAGTAATTTAGAATCAAAACTTTATGGAGTCAGTTAGGATGTTCATCTTTTATTCCCAATATAGAAATTTTTTCCGATCGCATTTTATTTTTTTTGGTATTCATGCGTCTTTTAGCCTATTCTTGATTGTTGTAAATTTTGCAAAAACTGATTACAGAATGTAATCATAGAGAAATAAAATCAGAATCAATTACGTTATGTCCTAGGTATATTCTAGATTTTGACCTTTTTCAGTTTAAAAAAAAAATCTAAAATCTAGATGTAAAAGAAAATGAAAACAGTCCCTATAACCAAGATAATACAATCTTTTAATTATAGAATAATTATACCTATTTATGGCTTTGATTTATTTTAATTTTGTATTTGTTTAGCACGCAATCGTATTTATTATTCCCTTACATTTTCACAACTTCCAGTTTGAAAAAAAAATTTACACTTGGGAACCTTTAATGGTGGTGGATTTAAAGTGGGGGCCCGTGCCCCACCAAAAACTACTACAAACTCACTCTTTGAAAAAATTATGAATTTTATAATGTGGCCCACCCTATTGATGTCAATTAATGGAAAACAAATAAAGTACATGGTCTTTGGTTTTCTATTCAACTAAACTAAAGGAAGCAAAGCTAGAGTCAACGGAAACTTTTTAAAAAAATAAAAAGGAAAATAAAACAGTAAAATGGTAAAATAACCATCCTTTTTTAGTGTCATGTTTTCACCTTTTGGATTTTCCAAACAAAGGGTCATCTTTTCAAAATCAACACAACTTCATAAGCTGTTCCATTTTACCATTTGAAAAAATCACTTTTTCCGTGCCACTACACTCCATGTGAGGAGCATGTTTAAGGTTCATCCAAAATCACCACATTCAAACTTAATAATTACATTTTTTTCTTAAAAAGTTTGATTTTCGAAAAACAAAAAACCTCAAATTATGGCACATAGGGAGTGCGAGATTTTCAAGGCCAATTTTTATATTTCAATTAGTGTTTATTTTTTGTTTTTCATGGAGAATATTGGTTGTGCTTATGAATTTCTTTCATTTTTCATTAGACTTGTTTTTTAGCATCCAATTCTTTAGCAGATATTTATTCGTGTTTATCAGAGTCCAATTTGCTACAAAACATATTTCGCCACAAAATACCGTAGAACTAGACGGCCAACAGCAAATACTTACTGAAAAGTTCGTTTGCTACTTATTTTGGACGACCAAACACGTAATCCTGTGGTACTGTGGGAACAAAAATTCTCTAATTAATCACCATCATAATAGATACTTTAAGTTCTGCTCTCTTCAACAAAAGCTAAAGTTCATAATGCAACATGCAGAGAAGAACCAAGATTAACTAACTTAGAGACGCCATATGAATACAATTAATGTAGAAGAGATAAAAATAAAAGTGATTTAAGTGGAAATAGTATTTTTCTGGTTGGATATGGCATTTATCTAATACTGATATAGTCTTAGATGAATAAATGCTAATCAAAGTATCAAACACTTTTGTTTCATGCAGATCACCAATTTCACTTTTGCCCTTTTTGTGTTGAAATGAACTATTTATAACTAGAGTACTGTAGAATAAAAGGTCCTTTTTTTTTCCAACAGAAAAAACCGCTTTATTCAGTCATAGAAAACAATTACATCAACAAGTGTCGAGCTACAAGCACCTTCTCCGAAAGTTAGGGAAACCTAACCTATCCATCCGTATATCATCGCGCACCAAAGGGGGCAACGCTCCAAATGACTCAGACAAAGTATCATTTCCGCGATTCGCACCCATCTTAGCCAGCCTGTCTGAGGGTTTATTTGCCTCTCTATAGCAGTGCGTTACGGACTGGAATAGACTCTGAAACCGCGGCAGATCGTCTAGTTGCACCTGCAATCACCAGGGACACGCATGATCTCCTAATATCATCCGAACCAGGGTTAAGGAATCTAGCTCCAAGTGCAGCTCCATATACCCCCGATCGGCACACTGTTTCACCCCAAACACCAAGGCCTTAACTCCGCATCCAGGCTAGTGGTGACACCAAAGAAACATGAAAAGCCAAGGAGCACTGCCCCCTGGAAGTCACGCAATAGCCCTCCTCCTCCACTGACACTTGGGTTGCCAAGCGAACACCCATTAGTATTAAGATTATAACCTGCAGTCGGGGCCACCCATTTCACCGGCCAAACGCGCCTCTGTTGTGACCAAGCCGTCAAGGCCGTGTACAAGCTCTCCCAAGGGCCATGGGGCCATGAAGCAGAGGAAATTGTATATGCAAAAACTCCCTAATCCGAGTCAAGATTTGGGCCACCACCACTCCCCCCTCTGATCGTCCCACTTGCATTAATGCACGATTTCTCGCTCACGACAATTCCCAACATATTAGAGAGGGAAGGATACGAAAGACAAAGGCCAAATACAGATTCGAAGTAGCTCGCACCCACCACGAGAAAACCATATGACAAGCCGAGCTAATACGAGACGTCGTCGCCTCCTAAATTTCAAACGCCGTCCAAACCTGCAGGCAACTTCACCAGTGCAAAAGACATGATCCCATCATTCCTCCTGGGGAGCGGAGCAGCAGCAACATCTAGAAGGACCTTGTATTCCCAAATGTCGTAACTGCTCAAGTAAGGTTAACCTCTAAGAAAATAGGCGAAGCATGAAAAAAGAGATTGTTATTGGCAAGGCCCTGTGCCAAATACAAGCGACACCGAGCAACCCATTAGAATGAGTGCGAACAAGTGACAGAGCTGAGGTCACCGAGAACTCCCCATCATGGGTTGGCATCCAAACCATCCTGTCCTTCCCCTGGAGCGTCGGAGGCGATGTCTACAGCACCAGCCGCACCAGCTTCAGCTGCAAGACCTGCGAGAGCAATCGAACATCCCATTCCCCTCCAGTAACAACGTCCACCACCCGTTGGGTCTGGAAAATCTCCACTCGGTGACACAGTGGGTCAGACCGTAGCCAGTTATCATGCCAGAAATCCATTGACCCTGACCGAACAATCCAACCGATGTTGTCCTCCACGATACCCTGAACCGAACTCATCCGTCTCCAAGTGTAGGAACTCCCTGTCCTCTCCTCCACAAGGCAAGGGTTCCTCCCTCTACAATGCTTGGACGCCATAAAGGAAGCCCATAGAGAATGACCATATCTGAAATTCCACCATAGCTTTTTGGAAAATGCTTGAAAAACCTCAATTGGCCATCGGATGCCTAACCCCTCTTCGCAATATGGCCGACACAGGTCTGCTCATTTCATCCAATGAAACTGCGGTCCAAGGTCAGACGCATCCCATATAAAACCAGCCATAACTCTCTCCAACTCCCGCAAGACTCCCTTGAGAAGCGACACTGCCGCCAGCAAATGAATCGGCAACGAGGATAGAACATGCTTGAGCAGCACCACTCTTCCCCTAGACGATAGAATCCGCTGCTTGCACGATAAAATTTTGTTGACAATGCCCTTGCAAATATCCCCAAAGTATTCCTTTCTACGTCGGCCTATGAATAGCAGGCATCCCAGGTACCTGACCGGGAACTCCCTCCTTTAAAATCCCGTTAGTTGTCTGATAATCCTGCAACGATGCGGGGCGAGGCGGGGGTGCACCAGGAAACAGCTCTTTTACTCATTAACCTTCTGACCCGAGACTGCACAATACTCCTGTAGGACCCTCCCCAAGACGCGGAAAGTAGACTTCAACCCGCTAGTGAAAATGACCACATCATCTGTAAAAGCCATATGTGTGACAATTGGGCAACCAATCGAAACCTTATACGAGTGGAATTGGCACTGATGTATTAAGGCGTTCAAGTACCTAGAGAGGGCCTCAGCACCAATGACAAACAGGGCAGGAGACAATGGGTCACCCTGCTTCAAACCACATGTGGATCGGAAAAAACCTTTTGGCACCCCATTGATTAGGACCGAGAACCATATGTTGGAGACCAGCAGCCAAATGGCATCTATCCATGTCTCAAAAAACCCGAATCGCCGCAAAACATGTAAAAGAAAGCACCATGACACCCGGTCATAAGCTTTCATCATGTCTAGTTTGATCACAACATTTCCACCGCGATTCGGCTTCCCGATATCCAACACGAGTTTTTGCACCAACAAGAAGTTGTCTGAGATCTGTCGCCCTTTAACAAAGCCACTCTATTGGGCAGATATGAGCCTGGGTAAAATCTGCGCCAACCGATCCGAAAGAATGTATGAAATCACTTTATTAATAAAATTACATAGGCTTATTGGACGATATTGTGTGAAATCCTAGGGGCACTGAACGTTAGGAATCAAGACAATAGTGGTGGCAGTAATGCTGCGTGGCAACTTTGCCTCGCAGAAGAAACTTAAGACAGCCTTATACACATCCTCCGCAACCACCTCCCAAGCAAAAGTAAAGAATTTGCCTGTAAACCCATCTGGGCCCACGACACTCTCTCCATCCATCGAAAAAACCACATTCTTTACTTCAGCCATGGTGGGGGGCTCCATGAGCCGGGTATTATCATCAACCGTAACTAGCTTTGGAATAGTGTCCAAGAACTCAAAAGAGGAGGCGCACGGCTCAGTCGTAAACAACCTTTAGAAAAAGGAAATGGCCTCCCTACTGATGTGCTCCTCATCCTCTATCCAATTGCCACTGGAATCACGGATCCTGTGGATGATCACGTTGCTCCTCCTCTCAGCCACCACTGCATGGAAGTACTTTGAATTTCTATCTCCATCCTTCAACCACCTGCCCTGGCCTTTTGTCGCCAAAAACCCTCCTCAATAGCCAACGTACTCCTAAGCCACTCGCGACCTTCATTTAAATCATGTAAAATAGGGTCAGATGAGTCCTGCTCCTGGGCTACTTCCACCTCCAACATTGTCCGTTCCGCTTCTTTAACAGCCCGGAATATGTTGCCAAAAGACTCCTTAGACCAACCCTTCAGTACTTGCTTAATTGTACGAAGCTTGGCTTCCAAAACACATAAGGGTTGTCTGCTCACTGGACACGACCAGCTATCGCGTATGACATCCAGCAGCCCTGCTTTTGTGGTCCAAACATTTAAGAACCGGAAGGGCTTCGATTTATTGTCCAACCGAGTAGAGGTCGTCATCAAGAGCGGGGCATGGTCCGATGGATCTCTCGCCAAGTGCTGCACCAGAAAGTTAGAGCCCATCTTCAAAGCCTCCAAGTTTAGAAGCACTCTATCGAGGCGCTTTCATACTCGAGCCCACCCTTGCCTATTATTGCACCAAGTGTAATTTGAGACAGAGAAACCCGCGTCAGATACCCTGGCCTCCATCATGAACTGTAAAAATTCTAACCCTTCACTCAGGCAAAATGGCAATCCCCCACGCTTCTCCTCCTCATTAACAATCACATTAAAATCTCCAGCTAAACACCAAGGGAACCCAGACGGCCTGTCCAATAACAATTCTGCCCATAGCGTCTCCCGCTTTTGTATAGTGCACTTGGCATGAACAAAGGAGAGACAAACGGTAGTCGGGAGTGTGACACCCCCACTTCTTCCTAAGGTGAACCAAAGGGTATCTACGGGACGCCTGCCCAACTATTGCCAGGACTCAAGACAATTCAATTCAAACTTAACGATACATACTAAAATATACAACTCTAAAATGAAGAAAAGTCGCTTCCTTAACTGCATATCCAAATCTTACATCATGTTCTCAAAAGATACATCAAGTTCCAAAATACAACCATTAAAAGTCGACTAAACATTTACAACCCAGATGCCAATCAAAAGTATAACCTAGCCAGCTTTTCCAAAATCTTTCAAATCAGCTCCTATTAAGGAAAACAAATCTACGGGGTGAGCGATTGCTCGTGAGGCCAAGAACACACATGCAAGCACGTAGACCAAATAACAATCTCATTTAGCAAGTAAAATAGTAGTATTCAAGTAAACAACAATTTGAGTGAGAAAAATAAACAGAAACAATTCAAAGATATTGTAACTCTCAGGAGCTAAGTTCCACGTGCTTCGCCAGACCTCGATCAAATACTTTCCCGCGATGACACTCCGTCAACCGAGTCAGCATTTTAAGTCCATAGAACTCCACTTACTTCACAGTTCCGTCCACCATACACCGCACCGAGCCCGAACAGCAATAGAGGCGCTACTACACGAGTAGACCAAGCAAGATCTCTCAATAGATCAAGTTTACAGTTTATCTCATGACTCACCAAGGTTCCCGACCAGGCCCATGCCGGCTCGAGTCCAAGGTCGGCCAATGAGTTTGGGCGTCCCCCAATTCAGCTGTATGTCAAGAAAATTCATTCCAACGACATGTACACAGTTCAGTTATGGGTCGAGGAGATTCATTCCAATGACATATGCAACCATAACATATAATTTAGTTCAATTCTGTTCAGGTAATTCAATTCAATTCAGGCAATTCAATTCCAATTCATTTAAATGAGAATGAATGCGATAAAATACACACTCGACTCAGCAGTTATAAGCCATCCATTTCATAATGAACAAATCACATAATTTTCAACTAGTCATGCACTTGACACTCACCAATCAAAATTTATGAGTAGTGCTCAATCAAGTGTTTAGGCATCACCTATGATATCCTCTTGAATGTCCCCTTGAGTGCCTTAGCAAATAATAATTGACTATCACACACCATCGCTTAAAAATCCCTACTTAACAAGGGAGATTGTACACTTGTACAATCGAAAAAATATCATGAAAGAGAGACTTAATTACTCATAAATCGAGACTCAAAAGTGAGGTTTAATGATGTAAGGAAAAACTGTTTTCCTTCAAGAAATCAAGTCTAAAACAGTCTTTCAATATTGAAGGGTAGTGAAGAGTTTCTAAAAACTCAATTCCCTTCAAATTTAAATTTTTTAGTTTTAAGGAGCAATCTTTGAAAAATCATATCTTACACTCTGTAGGTCCAAAATTGGAAAACTTGGCACCGTTGGAAACTAGTTTCAAAGTACAAAGTTCCTAGAAGACACTTTTCCAAGATTCTAAATAAAAAACACTCAAATTTCAGTTTAAAGTGGCTTATTCACACTACAAGACAGTTTAAATCTTGGTTTTCGACAAACTTTGGAAATTCGGCAAAATTCATAGAAAGTGAATTAGCCTCTAAAATTCACGAAACTATTAGAGTTCCAATCAAAGTTTTAAACACAGGAAACGGAACTAGAATCAGAGTTTTGAGCGTCAAGATATAGCAACTCAAAGTTAGCTAAAAATGAGGACTAATTGAACATTTTTCAGATTTGGAAGAACAATTTTGGCACATCATTTGCATATCAAAATGATCTTAGAATGACACCACAATTGGTACAATAAAACTTCCATATAAGTGCTATTCATCTATAAAATTTCATTTGAAAATTCATACGGGAAGGTAGTTAACAAGACCACCAAATTTCAAGAAATTTCCAAGGCAAATCTGTCTCTTTGCTTCCTTTTCTTTTTTCAAACATTTTGACCCAAGAAATCAACTCCAATCTGACTCATTTGTGAAAGCAAGACCCAAGAAACATTTAATATATATTTGGTAGGTAATTGATACCAAAACTTTCAAAACAACATGTCCCAAATCAAGTTAGGCCATTCGGCTAGCCAAAATTAGGGTTTTCCAAATTTGCTACAGTTTGGGAATTGGACTATATCTCACTCAATACAACTTGAAATTGAGCATAGTTGGTGGTGTTGGAAACTACATTGAAAACGCTACATTTCATTAGAATAAATCATTTTAAAATTCAATTTTCAAATGAGAGAAAATAGAGCCACAAGTTACAGTTTCTAACTTCCTCTCGGTTGGACTGACAGAACAGGGTAACCGAATTTGATCAGTCACTACAGATGACTCACTTCAAATTAGAAGGTGCATGATATACCGTTAGAAAACTACGAATGTCTAGTTTCAAATGCCATAAATGGAACTTGATTTTGACGTCTGACCAGAGAGTTATGATCGTTCAAAGATGCTCTATCCAGAACACCTGGACACAGTTTTCCAAATTTCTACAATTTCGAAATTCCAACTTTTACTCAACCAATTCACATGATTTTTGGTGGAAACTTTCCACACGTCCTACACAACATATCTACATCAGATTCAAGGTCAATTGAGCATCAAAAATTTGAGCTAAAGGTACGGCAAGGACAGGGCAGATTTCAGTCAGTTCACTCCTCAACTTCCTTTGGTTTTCCTTTCAATTTTCCAACAAATATCATCTTGTTCATCACTTAACTAATACAAACAACACTTATTATCATCATATCAGTCCTATATCATCAAGGTGGGATTTCATAGAGTCCACTCCAACCATTTAAATCTAACAACAACAATAATAATGAAGCTACAAGCTTCCTAGAAAAGATCAACCTATTAAAGCCAAGATTAAATGGTTGGATGATTACCTCCTACTCCTTTGAGTGAAATCAGAAATTTTGCACCTCTAAAACCCAAGAAAACTGTGAGAAAGATGTCCTCCACCAAGCCAAGGTGAATCTCCAAGTTGTTAGAAGTTGGATGGTGCTTTTGGGTGCAAGATTGGAGCAAAAATGGTGCAAGGTGAAGTTGGATTTCTGCTTCCTCTTCCTTGAGGGTGTCCGGCTATGGAGTAAGGAGAGAGAGTGTGTAATGAGTTGTGTGGCTTCTTGAGGAAGATTGGAGGGAAAATAAAGTGAAAGCTATTCAAAGTTAACTAGGAATAGTGTTTCCCGCGCGCACGTTTCATGTTCGTTTCCTCTCGGGTTTATTTCACTTATGCACCAAACCTCCAAATGTAATTCCTTTAATACTATAATTATTCACTCTTAGTAGTCTAAAATAAATTTCTAAAGTCCTTCAATTAGTCACGTGCGTGAAAACGTGAACTCTCGACTCGCGCGCGATAAAGCGTAATTTCTAAGATATTCTTGTAACGATAATATAACTAACTAATACTAGGGTAATTAAGCATAAAAATAGCTATTTTAGAATAAACCAATAAATAAATCGATAAAATAAGCAATTAAAAATAAAATAAAAATAAAAATATGAGTCCTCACAGGGAGTATAGGGGATTCAACATAGAGCGAGACATGTTGACAGGACTCTCCAACAACAGAGCAAGAGAGAACCGATTTATAAAAAAAACCCAAATGGTACCCTACCGATTGGAGATACTAAAATCCATGCCCAATTTCAGACGCACACTATTAATGTTTCCTAAGGCCACTTTCGGCTCACAAATTGCTACCATTTGTAAAGAGTGTAACTGAACCAGTTTTTTTAACCTTCTCAAGTTGGGCATGCGAGTAACGCCCCTTATATTCAAAAATAGCAGTTTAATCATGGGATAGACTAGCAAAGGAATTAGATGAAGATGACTTACTGGAGCGCAAAGTACGATCGGACGGGAAACGAGCGCGGATGCCTCGTTGTTTCGACTGAGCCGTGCGCAGAGGTCCGTCGCCCGGAGATGAATGCAGCAATGCAACAGTCGTTTTGGCAACCGAATCCAAATGAAGTGTGCCGAAGATCGACGCACTATCCCTCTGGGCTTTGGATTCTGAAGTACCGCGAGGAGATAAACTTCCAAACCGCTCCTGAATATCACGTAGATCCACAATCAACTCCAAATCAGCCCCAGGACCAAGCTGCTGCTGCTGCTGCAAGTCCCTCGCAGTCACCCCGTTGGCACCGCCTGTGCCCTCGATAACCACCACCGCTGCGGGCAACGAGTGCATCAGCTGCCCCCCTTCCGCGTCGTCGACCACCAGCCCGCTACCGCTCCGATGCTCCTCCTCATTGCCCGCTACAGGCAGCGCTACGTTCCCAGCTTGCACTCCCCATGCACAAGTGTTTCCCTCTCTCCTAGCCCGCCAGCAGGTTGTTCCCCACCAACACCGTCCGCCTCTGCTGTCGCCCCCTGCTCAGCAATTGTTGAAGGCATCCCCTCTTGAGCCCCACTCAGAGGCTGCCAACTCTCCGCACCCTGCATCCCTGCTATCTCCAAAACTTGGCTCGCATCTTTAACCCGCTGATGGGGCTTCTCCGCCCTCGAAAGGCGAAGCTCTAGTTTCAGAACATGATAACCCTCAATGTCATCCCCCTGCCAATAACAGTGGAAAAAATATTTGGGAGTGTTCTCAGGTATAAAGCTCTGCCAGAAGCCTTCATACTTTCCATTACCAACCCACACCCGAGATGCCCTGGACTAGAGCAAGTCTATTTCAACACAAACTCTTGCAAGACATGGTCTGGGGGTAGTCAGTGTTGCAGCATCAACGAAAAGAGGAACACCTAGGACCGAAACAATCTGGAAGATTGCTTCTTTGTGGAAGTAATGTAGCGGCAACTTGGGTAGTTGGAACCAAACTGGAACAACAGAGGGTTCTTTGTCTATGTGAAAGGCTGGAGACCATTTGAAGATCCTTATTGGGAAACCCGCCACATACCAAATTCCACGAGCCCAGATGTGAAGGTACCTTTTAGAGGTATGCTCCCGCTATATTGCTATATAATATTTTCACTATTTTGCTATTCCGAAATTGAAGTAACTATTTTCCAATCCCAAAATAGGAGTCACTATTTTGAGATTCACACGTAACAAATCTATACAAATCTATATATTCTTACGTCCTATTTGTGTGCCCTTTTATATATATTGATTTTCTGCATAATATACATATCAACAGAATATTTATTTGTTGGAAAATATATATCGACAAAAATTCTGTGTATCTAATAAATATAACCAATTTTACTGCTTTGTATTAACTTACATTAATACAACTGATTATTTTAAAATTATAACATAATTTCCCTTTGTTTTAAAAATGTTACTTCGGTAATATTTCTTAATCACTGAATTATTAACTTTAAGCTTTTGCATTTTAAGATTGAGTAACATAACATAGATGCGGCGGAATACAAAGTGATCATCAACTTGATGTTTGTTTATAAATGAATAAAAATTCACTGTGCAACTAATAAATATAAACAAGTTCTACCAATTTCTATTAGCTCATGACTAACTGGTTTGAGAACAAAACAGAGTTTCCCTCTATTCAAAAATCTTTATTTATTGAATAATGTTTCTTAATCGCAGAATTACTAATATAGGACTTTTTCATTTTAAAATTAAACAATATGACATAAGTGTTATTGATATGAAGCGATCATAATATAAACATTCCCTTATAAATGAATCGATGTGATATTAGTTGACTTAAAAAAGAGTTGTTTGATCGATAAATAAGTATTTTAGTAGTGTATAACATTGAATTATTAAACATTATTAATTTATCTTATCAATGAACAAGCAAACTATCCAAGAGTATGTTATGTTTAAATCTTCAAATCTTGTTAATTTTAAAAAAAAATAATTCAAATATCATTAGTTTCAGTGACATTTGTTTATGAATGAATCAATCTAACATTTGTTGAATTAAAAGAGGATTACTCAATCAATAAATATACATTTTCCCAATCTATCAATGTTTTTTTTTGTTTAACTAAATAAAAATATTATTGATGCAACCAGTAAAAATACAAAGCTCAGGATCACCCCATCCCCAGGAGCACAAGCTCAAAAACATTGATCACCTCCAGCCAACCCCTACCGCCTGTATCTACGAAAACTTGGAAAACCAGACGCATCTAAGGTAATATCTCCCCTCACCAACCTAGGTAACGCATTATAGGCCTCATAAATTGTGGTACACCTAGCCTCCACCCCAACATTAGACAACCTGTCCGCCAGCTTGTTTGCCTCCAGAAAGCAATGCGACACGGCTTCAAAATACCGTCTATATTGCTGCAGCTCGAGTAACTCCCTCTGCAACCTCCACGGACACCTAACCGTCCCCTGAATAATACGGACCAAAACCAGTGAATTAGACTCCAGATGCAACTTACCTAAGCCACGGGATACCCCTAATCGAACCCCAAAAAAAAGGGCTTTCATCTCCGCTTGAAGGCTTGTAGCCTCCCCAAAATAACACGAAAACCCAAGCAGGAACCTCCCATCACAATCCCTGAACAATCCCCCACCTCCATTCCTCCCCGGATTACCTCTTGAGCACCCGTCAGCATTCAGTTTCACCAACGATTGAGTCAGGCATACCCAACAGACCTCCCTTATGATAACATTGCTTCGCAACCTAGCTATCGTTTCAAAAAAACCAATTCGTGAAGTACAAGGCAGTGATATCTCCCGAAACTGAACACAAAAGCATTCTCTCAACTCCAAGAAAATCCGATCACAAACATGCATCACCGAATCTAGTTTACCCTTGAAAATCCATCTATTTCGCATCTTCCATAAATTCCAGCAAATTAAGGACGGCAACGTGCAGAGAACAAAACCAAGGTATGAATTAATAGTAGGTTTAGCCCACCAACTCATCACCCTATGTCTCACCGTGAAAACCCCACTAAACCCGCCAATGAGATCCTCAAAGCAACCCCAAACCTGCCTTGCCACCTCCCCCCGTACAAAAAGTGTGGTTAATAGATTCTGGGAACGGGTTCAGACTACAACAAAAGCATCTAGAAGGGCCCAAAAACCCAATCTTGTGTAACACATCCATCAACGGCAACCTACCATACATCAATCACAACATAAAGAAGGAAATTTTTGATGACAAAGCCCGATGCCATAAGGAAATAAACATGTTGGAAACATTACCTTCGTTACGCACTATCTGATATGCCGACGAAATGGTAAACTCACCCGAATTAGTGGGAGCCCAAATCATTTCATCCGCCTTCGCCGTAGTAGGGGGAGCCACCCCCAAGTACCTGTTGCACCCATCCCGGCGATAATACCCTGCTTAGACTTTGCAAATCCCACCTGCCTTCCATGACAAAGTCTGCAACCGAATGCTCCTGAAAAGATTCCACCTGCCTACACAGAGGCCCCGTCCCCAACCAATTATCATGCCAAAAGCTTGAAGACCCACTGCCCAGTGACCAACATATGTGCTTCTCCGCTACCACTTGGGTGTGTACCATCCGCTTCCAAGTGTGTGAGTGCCCTGGCAAGAAATTCGAAAAGCAAGGATGCACCTCCGGGCAATACTTCAAGTGCATGAACTCAGCCCATAAAGATCGTCGCAGCCTAAAATTCCACCATAATTTCAAAGAAAAGGCATCAAACACATGTTGCAGAGACCGAATGCCCACACCTCCCTCCTCATAAGGCTTACATAGCTGACTCCACTTAATCCAGTGAAACTGCGGACCAACCTCAGAAGAACCCCACAAGAAATCAGCAAAAATTTGCTCCAACATGACAAATACCCCTCTAGGAGGGTTGGAAGCAGCAAGGATATGGATCGGCATGGATGCCAGGATGCTCCATACCAGCACCAACTTCCCACCCGATGACAAGAGTCTCTCCTTCCACGACAAAACCCTACTTGCCACTGATGTACAAATCGCCGAAAAATAACTCTTCCTCCGTCTTCCCGAATATAGCGGGCAACCTAAATACGTCACCGGGAAGGACTGGAAGCGAAACCCCGTGACTTGTGCTACAATACGCTTCCGCAAATCCGACAGGCTAGCATGGGATAGAAAACCACTCTTCTGATGGTTCACCTTTTGTCCCGAAATCGATGTATAGTTCTCCAATACCTGCATCACCAACTGAAGCGATTTCTTCATGCCGCTCGAAAAGATAATGATATCGTTTGCATAAGCCAAGTGCGTGATAATCGGGCACCCCATCGGGACCCTGAAAGGGATGAACCCCTGCCGCCCACTCAAGGAATTAAGATGACGGGAAAGAACCTCAGCACGCAAAACAAAAAGGCCTGGGGAAAGTGGATCCTCTTGACGAATCCCACGACTAGACTTGAAAAAACCTTGGGGTGCCCCATTAACAACAACTGAGAACCACACATTCGAAATCAGCCTCCAAATCATTTCAATCCAAACTTCACAAAAGCCAAACCGCCTCAGCACCTGAATCAAGAATGGCCATGAAACCCTGTCATGGGCTTTGGCCATGTCAATTTTCAACACCACATTACCCTCTCTACTAGCTTTTCGATTACCTGCTATGAGCTCCTGGGCCAACAACACATTATCAAAAATCTGTCTCCCTTGCACAAAGCCACTTTCCTGAGGTGATATAATGTTTGGTAACACCTTGGCCAAGCGATTCGCTAAAATTTTGGAGATCATTTTATTAAGAAAATTGCACAGGCTGATTGGTCTGAATTGACTAAACTCTTGAGGAGAGCTGACCTTGGGAATAAGTACCACCCATGTTGCCATGAAACTCTTGGGTAACTCCTGCCCACAGAAAAAACTAACCACTGCCTCACATACATCCTCCGCCACCACCTCCCATGCAAAGGTAAAAAATTTCCCAGTGAAATCATCTAGGCCCGCTGCACTCTCCCCATCCATCCCAAACACCACCTCTCTTATCTCCTCCATCTCTAGAACTCTCATTAGGTCCTCATTCTGTGTGTGAGAGATCATGTGGGGAATCACGTCCAATGTATCCCATGACCCTGAAGAAGGCTCAGCCGAAAATAAAGCTTTAAAATACTCAACTGCCTCAGATGCAATCCGATTATCCTCTGCTATCCAATCCCCAACTGCACCTTTGATCCGATGAATAACCGTCTTCGCCCTACGCTCCGCAACTAAAGAGTGGAAATATTTTGAATTCTTATCCCCCTCCCAAATCCATTTAACCCTTGCCTTTTGCCTCCAAAATCCTTCCTCTATCATTAGCGAATTCCTCAATCCCGTCCACGCCTCTTGAAGTGCAAGAAGATTTGGCTCCGAGGGATCCCTATCAAAAAGATCCTCCAGCCTTAGCACCTCTCCTCCCGCCTTCCTTACCCTCTCAAAAATATCCCCAAACGATTCTCTAGACCACAATTGTAACTGCCGTTTTACCTCCTGTAACTTGACAGCCAGTCTCTACAAGGGCGGGCCCAAAAATGAACCACCCCAACATCGTCGAATAACTCCCAATAACTCCGGTTTAGTCGTCCACACATTTAGGAAATGAAAGGACCTTGGCTTATTATCTAGCCTAGTCCTTGCCGTCAAGAGCAAGGGAGCGTGATCCGAGAGGTCCCGCCCCAAATGTTGCACCGTAAAATTGTAATCTAAAGAAGACGCATGCTGATTGTATAATAATCTATCTAGCCTCTTCCAAATACGCGCGCTTCCCCCTCTATTATTACACCATGTGAACTTTGAGCCCGAAAACCTAGCATCTCATATTCTAGCCGTCGCCATGAAGCAGATAAAATCCAAACCCCCCCAGGCGAAAAGACAAACCCTCCCCTCCCTCCCCGCTTTTCCTCCTCACTGACTATGACATTGAAGTCCCCAACCAGAAACCACGGTGCATCAACCAGATTATCAAGCAGGAGCAAAGACCAAAGCGATCTCCTTTCCTGCTCATTACACTTTGCGTGCACCAACGAAAAAACCATAGGGCCATCTACTAGTGGTGACTGTATTTTAAGTGACAAATGTTGACTCGACTCACCCAGGTGATCACATGAAAATGAATTTTGATAGAAAACCCAAATAGAGCCCTCACTATTGGTAATGCATTTATCCATCCTCAACTTTAATCGTATCCAATGAATTTCCCCCATAGACATCTTAGGTTCACATATAGCAACTAACTGAATTGAAGACTTAGCAATTAAACTTTTTAATCTACGAAAATTTGGGGCACGCGAGATACCCCGAATATTCCAAAAAAGGAAATTAATCATCAGACAATGCAGCAAAAGAGTTATTGGACAATTTCGCTTTAGAGCATAAAGATCGATCAGTAGGGAGTGATACACGCATACCTCTACGCTTGGAATGAGCAATCATTTTGCCTCCCTCCTCCCCTTGCACCTTTTCCTGAACTTGTTGTATAATAGGATCCAAGTTAAATATATCCACCACCAAGGATCCAACCTCCCTCGGCACAGCTCCCACGTCACCCCCTGGAGATAGATTTCCAGCGCTTTGTTCCGCAGTAGCAACCTCTTCCTCCCCCACTGCTGCACCAAGCCCCGCTGTGATTTCATACGCCTCTCCTCTGACCTCATGTGCAGCAGTCATGTCCTTCAAGGGAGAAGACGGCAAGCTGACCAATCCTGATGCGCAGCAGGCAGGAAGAGTGATGCCATCAGCGCCATACCCCTGCTGCAACTCCTGACTACGCAGGCCAGCCATTGTAGCAGCAGACCCTGACGACTCCCCTAGAGTTGCACCCAAGCTCTGCCCTGAAAGCCTAGCTGCCTCCTCACTTCCCTGCTTCACCATTGAAGTCATCAATTCCTCACCCACGGCTGCGCCTGTGCATCAGTAAGCTCCATAGCAGGAGCATGCCCTTGCACTTCAGCAGGCACGTCCTTCATCCTAGGCCCTTGCGCTTCAGTAGTCTCCTTCAGTTGCCCCTTATCTGGCCGAGACACTGGGTGGAGCAAACGACAATCCCCCTGATCATGGCCTTGTCGAAAGCAATGGGAACAATACCTGGGGATATTTTCTGGAACTAACAGTTGCCAAAAACCCCCATAATCCCCATTGCCAATCCATATTCTACCCGGAAATGACTTAAGCAAATCAACCTCCACACAAACTGATTCTCAACCTAATTTTGCATCCTATCAACTTTAAAAAATTAATATATATTCCTTTAATTTAAATAATATTTACTTATCACTAAATTATAATAAAAAAAAGACAAATTTTTTTGAAACCAATATTATCCGTTAAATCTTTAGATCATATTAATTTTGAAAAACACAATACAAATCACATCAATTTTACTATATCTATTTATAAATAAATCAATCCAATATATTACTCCTCTATGCACTATTGCAGCAAATCACATCAATTTTACTATGTCTATTTATAAATAAATCAATCCAATATATCGGTCATCTATCCACTATTCCAACTCCATTATCATACAAAGCACTCTAAGCCTACATTATTAAATAAATCTTAAATTACCCTAAAATAGTCAATAATGGACATCCCACGGAAACCGCAGGCACCAAGCCTAGTAGATCAAAAGCCAACATATTTTCCTACTGTTTTAATAAGATATATTGATTTATTTGAGGATTACTGAATATGTGAAATCTTCTAGCAAGTGGGCTATACACGAGCATAGGTTACCTCAAGTTGTAGTGACGATGTTGATAAATCATTTTCTTCTTCAATTCATGCGTGAAAGAAACCAAATAATCTCACCTAAAATATTTTGCGTCTAGTAGAATGTCCATTGAGTGTAGAAACAAATAGTTGTTTTTAACAGTTTGGCTAATGGATACCATTGGCAATCTTTAAGAAGGGTTCAGGCATTCTTTTTTTTCGAAAAAATATAGTTAATTTGAAAAAGTATCACCATTCTTCTTTTTTTTTTTTATCCGCAAAATTATTTAACCTACTTCTACTCCTGCTCTATTAGGGGGAGCATAAAGAGATTTATGTGGGGGTTGGAAGGGTGAAACACTAGACCAAACAAGTGCACTATTGCACTCTCTGAATTTTTTAAGAACAAGAATCACTATACTTCTTATGTGACGTCCTAGACGGGGTTTGAGCTTCCGATGTAGTGCACGAGAGAATTTTAAAGAGGCTTTCCCTGACAATTGAAAAGTATCACAATTCAGAGGTACAATAACAATGAGTGTATGCATTGACATAAAAACTTAAGTGTGATTTAAATGTTTTAATTATTGCCTAATGAAAATTCAATAATCAATTATTCTGTTTGATGACACAAATATGAGATATTAATGTTGTAACATGAGACAGAGTTCTAGAACCTACAGCCAAACTTGAAAATAAAGTGGCTGACTCTTTATTCTCATCAATTTTCTCGAACTGAAGGACAATATTCGCTGAACCAAATGACAGGTGTCGAGCTTGTGCAATAATAAAAACCTGCTCAAACTAAAGTTAATTTCTGTAGATAGTGGTAAGCAGGGTCGAATCCACAGAGACTGGGTGTAACTATTTCTTTTCAAATTCACAGTATCAAAGGAGGTATTTTTGTGTAGAAGGTGACATTCAAAGAAATTCAAATAAAATCTAAGAAGCTACTAAAAATTAAATAACAAATTACTAAAATCAAATGGGTGATAATTAAGGATCTAGTCAAGAAATAATTTTAGCAATGGTGCACCTAATCGATCATTAAAACAAAGACAATTCCAATTATTTATCAATAAATAGGTTATAACTACCAAACAAGCGATGGCAGTCAACCCCTCCTTACTGTGTCGGTGATTAAGGTACGCCCGTTAATCACTGCTCTAATTGAAAAATAATCCTAGGTACGCCCGTAAGATTTAATTTCTCAATTGCCTTACGTATTAAAGGAGTCATATTCTAATCAAATAACACACTACCAGGGTTATTTCAGATTAGCCCGCGTATCCTCCTGACACAAATCTAATTATGCCAGTTGTCACTAAATCAAGACAATTAAACAATTACGGATTTAATGCCCTAATTGACAATAGATTATCAAGTTAACTAATTATCCGGATCCAAGACAATCAATTAATTTAATAATCATAAGTACTGCAATCAAGGAATATGTGAATACTAATAAATAAAAGAAAAAGGTAAAATTAAATCGATCTCACAATTTTTAGGCGAATCAAAGCCTCCGTTATCCCTTGACTAGAGTGAGAAAATTAGTTCATGTTCGATGCAAAAAACCCATGTAAAGCTGAAGCAATAGTCGCGGCCATCATGCGGCAGGAGGAATCCACCACAGACCACAAGGAAAAGTCAAAAGTAAAAAACTACAAGAAATCATTCAATTGCTCTTATTTGCCTCTGACATACGAGAGGTAAGCTACTAAGAATCAAAAGAAAAGTCAAAGCTATAAACTAAAGGTAAAGGAGAGAAAACCCTTCGCTATTTCTAATGCCTATCTAATTGCTATTTAAAAATTGCTCTCCCCTTGCGGCAGCTCCCAGGGGAACAAAACACCCGCATCTTCGGTTCAGCCGTTGCTAAAAGACAGGGCCAAAGTTTTCTTCTTTCCAAAACTGCCCCTCGGATAAGCACTGCTATTTGCATTCCTTTTCTATCAAATTAGCACTTGTTATCATATTTTTATTCTACTCCCTGAAATAATTGTAAATTACGAAAAGTGAGTAGAATCCAACAATTAGTCCACATCGAGTCAGGTAATAGGAAAAATTAATAATAAAATAAACAATAAAATTGCAACCTATCAATTCCCCCCACATCTAAACCATGCTTGCCCTCAAGCATAGGAATAGCAATTGAACAAACACCAATATTTGACAATGGCTATTGTTCTATCTACCAAATTGCCAAGATACCAAGAAAATCATAAATCAAGAATCGGTGATAGAAATCAGAGAAACATCACCCCGGTTAGCATCTCAACCACAAATTCCTTCAATTCCACGTTAACTAATCTAAGAAGAAGGAATGGTGCACAACATTTATCAGCAAATGGTCCAAATATCAACCAAAATCTCCATATTAAATCCATAAATCGGCAAGCTGACCTCTGACACACACTAACACAACCTGCACTCTTTTTTTTTTCTCACGTCTCCTACTATTTATTCTTTTTTTCTTTTGGTTCTTTTTTTAGTAATAGCACAAAAGACTTAGTCTCTAGCCATTGAAACCTTTTGACGCGAACTCCGACATTTTTCAGATGAAGGACCCCGGTTACTCAGCTCCTATCGCTATACGACCACGTACTTATAGAAAGTACTACTTTTTGACACGAGAATCGACACTTTTAGATGCAGATCCCCGGTTACTCAGTAGTAACTAAAAGCGGAGTACAGTCAAGTTTATTCACAGCCAAATGACACAATAATGCAAAATAACACCGTTAAAAATAAGAATAGGAGCAGCTAGCCTCATTATTGCCCAACATGGAGTATTAGAGTCAATATTGGACCAATTGACATAAAAATGCCAACAATCATTCCCTCTGTCTAGAAAAGTTAACAAAGAAATTAAAAGAGTCAAACAATCACCGATATTCACCAAAGAGATGTTTGGGATTCCACCACATTAACTCGATACACTTTTATTATTAAAACTTGGCAAGAGTAGAATTAGAGTCAATAACCCAACATCAAACCTTGGTATTCACATGAGAGCTAAGCACCAAAAAGAAAGAAAGAAAATGAACGAAAGATAGATAAATAACAAACTAGAAATAAAGGAAAAACACCTAAAAACTAAAAACTACTAAAAACTAGAACCACAACTGATCCCCCCCCCACACCTAAACGATATATTGCCCCCAATGTAGCAAATAAACACCAAAAGTAAGAGAGAGGGCAACAAAACTCCCCTGAGATCAGATCAAAGTGGTGGGCGAGGCGGGACTTGGGTGGAAAACCTGTGTGCTGCATGAATGCCACCAAATTTGTGTGCCATGGCAGCCACATTGTTGTCGATGTTAATCATCCAAGCCTCCAAATATTGATTCAATAATAAAAAAAATCCAAATCTTCAAAGAAAGTCAACAGAGGACTAAATTACAGTGATTAAGGCAAGCAGAGAAACCCCAGGGGGGAATCCAGCCCACCGAAGTCAATAAACAACCCAAGAAATAAACAAGTCTGTAAATGAGGCAGTAATTTGCACAATTGAATATACCACAATTACAGACAATGCCCCTCCAAATCAGCAATTCAACTCAATAGCTAGAATGTCCCCAACAAATCAACCGAATACTACCCATCTCAACAAGTAAATCAAGCGACCAGGTTGTCCAATGCAACAGGCAGTTGCAAAAGCAAATCACCCAAATTTCAATAAACAATTGTAGTATTTCAGCCCACCCAAAATCTCAACAACATGGCTCCAGTTGGGCAGTTAATGTCCTAAGTTAAAACCAGCAATAGCAGTGTAGAAATTGGACAGTAACAACACAATTACAAACTCTCAACTATCAGTCAGGCAACCAACCCAATAGAAGCAACAAAATCAGGGCAAATTACCCCAACCAGTACCACTGGTGTGCCACATAGGTGTTTCAAAATCTCAAACGGCCGATCCCATATACGTCACAAATGCTCCAAAGAAATTAACAAGGCAAACAACAAGGCAAATGTGTCCCAACAGTTCAATTAATGGTGCAAATCAAGCAACAAGGCAGTAGGACAATTACCTATCGAGGGCAACTAAATCGATGGCAACAATCAACTTCACAATAATGCAACAGATGAAACTTAAGTAGCCCAACAAATAGTCCTTGTAAGGGATGCTCACTACCCAGGTAAGAGTTGAGGGGTGGAAATACCAAATGGGTATCTGAAGCACGATGATGGAGCAGCTAGCAGCGGCAGCGATGTGATGTGCATGGTGAGCGAGCAGCGACAGCAGGCTTGATGGCACGCGACAGAGAGGAAGAGCCGGAGAGAAAGGCATCGAGTGGCGGCGGCCGTCATTGCGCGTGGGCAGCGGTGGTCAACGGAGCTGGGTTGCGCGCTAGGTTGGAGATCGAGAGAGGAGAGAGAGAGAGAGCTAGTGGCTTGGGTGGAGTATGGATGGAGGAGGCGGTGGCCGCTGCTGGCGGCGAGCAGTCAAGGCTTCGGGTGACACAGAGGAGAACAGGGGAGAAGAAAGAAAGAAGAAGAAGGAAAGAAAGAAAAAGAAAGAAAACGAAGAAAAAGAAAGAAAGAAAAGAAAGAAAAGAAAAATTGTTTTTGTTGTTGTTGTTGTTGTTTTTTTTTTCTTGAAGACTTGCTTTTTTTTTTCAACGGAAAGACTTTGTTTTGTTCTCTTTACTTTTTTTTCCTTTTTTTTGAAATATTTTTTATTTTATCTTATTATTCTGGAAAAAAAAATTTTATTTCCGAAATTCAAAAGTAGAAATTAACAAAAAATCAATAACCGTTCTTGAGTTTTTTTTTTAATACTTACCTTTCCTGTGAACATGACGCAGGCACGTCAAGAAGGCAAGAACCCTTCTAACCATGAGCTCTTCTGATCGTGAGCGCTCTATACGACTTGACGCGGGCGCATCATGTCAGAGAGATACCTGTAAATCATCAAAAATGAAAATTCAACTAAAAAAATTGGTTAAATCCAAGGAAAAATATATTTAAACTAACGAACAAAAATGAACAAATAACTAAAAGAAATTGGGTTGCCTCCCAATGAGCGTCTTTCTTTAATGTCTTTGGCTAGACATTATCATATTTTGTTTATGGAGGATAAAATCTTGTGCCTCGTCTTAATGCTTCATCCTCTATATAGTCCGGATAGCCCTCGTAAATAGAGTAATTTTTTGGCACACGAGTTATGGGCTTCCATGGACTAGTAAATGGCGCTAAACAAGTCAACAATAATTCGCATTCTCCATTCACTCCCCCCTCATGTGCATTTATTGGTCCAAGATATCTTGTCATCGCTACTCTTAATTTATTCCTGTCATGAAATTCAAAATTTTCTGGTATAATAAAGTCAATTTCATTAATAGGAATTACAGAATAAGAATCAAGAGAATATTGATTAAGGACTAGAGGAGATGTCACCGCATTTGGAGATTGTTCATTGGATTTTTTCACCTGGACGAGTTGATACTGGGGCCTCATTTCTTGCACTTCAGCTCCCTTTTCAACTACATCTTTAAATCCATTTCCTTGAAACTCTTGCAGTTCCATGTCATTTGGCCGGATAATTGCACTCTCATCTTTTTCAAGGTTGATATTGGTTTGTGAGGGCAATTCTTCAAGGTGAGAAGCTAATCGCATTATCCTGGATGTCAATAGATGTATTTGATCTGCCATCCCGAATATCAATAGTTGCACTTGATCCGCCATCGCTTGTGTCTCCTACTGAGTTCTATATGTATTAGCAGCTAGTAATTCAATCATTTTTTCAAGAGACATACCTGACACAGATGATGGTTATTGAGACTCTTGCTGTTGAAAATCCATTGGCTCGGTCGCATAATTAAAATTGAAATTATCCCACCATCCTTGATCATACCTGTTTGAATAAGGGTCATACCACGTTTGAAATCGAGATGAAATATCTCCAAAAGTATCTGTTGGAATACTTAGGTTATCTTGAATACGAGGCATGTGTCGGTTGAATAACCTGAGGCAAAATAAGTTTCACAATTTGGTTCACAATTTGCAGCAGCTAATTGATCATTAGGAAAAACACGAGTCTCATAACCCCAATCAGGAATAAAGTCTAGTCTATCATCAAAATACGGAATGTTAGCAGCCATAAACTATATAAAAAAATAAGAGCAAAATAAATAAAAAATAAAAACAAGATAAACTCAAAAAGAAACAAATGAATCTGGCACTAGTCCCCGGCAACGGCTCCAAAAATTGACAAGTGTCGAGCTTGTACAATAACAAAAACCTGCTCAAACTAAAGTTAATTTCTATAGATAGTGGTAAGCAGTGTCGAATCCACAGAGACTGGGCGTAACTGTTTCTTTTCAAATTCACAGTAACAAAGGGGGAATTTTGTTGCAAAAGGTGACAATCAAAGAAATTCAAATAAAATCTAAGAAGCTACTAAAAACTAAATAACAAATTACTAAAATCAAATGGGTGATAATTAAGGATCTAGTCAAGAAATAATTTTAGCAATGGTGCACCTAATCGATCATTAAAACAAAGACAATTCCAATTATTTATCAATAAATAGGTTATAACTACCAAATAAGCGATGGCAGTCAACCCCTCCTTACTGTGTCGGTGATTAAGGTACGCCCGTTAATCACTGCTCTAATTGAAAAATAATCCTAGGTACGCCCGTAAGATTTAATTTCTCAATTGCCTTACGTATTAAAGGAGCCATATTCTAATCAAATAACACACTACCAGGGTTATTTCAGATTAGCCCGCGTATTCTCCTGACACAAATCTAATTATGCCAGTTGTCACTAAATCAAGACAATTAAACAATTACGGATTTAATGCCCTAATTGACAATAGATTATCAAGTTAACTAATTATCCGGATCCAAGACAATCAATTAATTTAATAATCATAAGTACTGCAATCAAGGAATATGCGAATACTAATAAATAAAAGAAAAAGGTAAAATTAAATCGATCTCACAATTTTTAGGCGAATCAAAGCCTCCGTTATCCCTTGACTAGAGTGAGAAAATTAGTTCATGTTCGATGCAAAAAACCCATGTAAAACTGAAGCAATAGTCGCGGCCATCCTGCGGCAGGAGGAATCCACCACAGACTACAAGGAAAAGTCAAAAGTAAAAAAGTACAAGGAATCATTCAATTACTCTTATTTGCCTCTGACATACGAGAGGTAAGCTACTAAGAACCAAAAGAAAAGTCAAAGCTATAAACTAAAGGTAAAGGAGAGAAAACCCTTCGCTATTTCTAATGCCTATCTAATTGCTATTTAAAAATCGCTCTCCCCTTGCGGCGGCTCCCAGGGAAACAGAACCCCCGCATCTTCGATTCAGTCGTTGCCAAAAGAAAGGGCCAAAGTTTTCTTCTTTTCCAAAACTGCCCCTCGGATAAGCACTGTTACTTGCATTCATTTTCTGTCAAATTGGCACTTGTTATCATATTTTTATTTCACTCCCTGAAATAATTGTAAATTATGAAAGTGAGTAGAATCCAACAATTAGTCCACATCGAGTCAGGTAATAGGAAAAATTAATAATAAAATAAACAATAAAATTGCAATCTATCACCAATTTTGAGCCTGTATATTTGGACAAATTTTTTTTTTTTTTTGAGTCTATATGGCGACATTTAATCCTGATTTGTCGCTCGATGACGCTTGACCAGCTATATGACCTTTAACAGATGAACGGACTTGTAATTCCACTAATAACCAACAGCAACCATCTCTTTGATATGCCAGGACACATGCTTACAAAATTTCTACTCGAGTAATTTCAAGAAATGACAAGATTTATTTGTCCGTGTAAGTAACTGGAGAATCAATCAAGTCCAGCGTCAATTGATGGGGTCTCTTTCATTTGCTGGTGACTTGGTCATTGTCATTGGCCGCTCGTCCGTCCCAACTTGGGCAAATTCAACACGGATCAGCTTTACAGAGGTAGGTACGGCTTTGTAGTGGGATTTTTATTATTATTATTATTATTTTTAGAGTGCACATGTTTGATTTTTGACTCAGGGAATAAGTCCAAAAAATCTTGAGTTGCACCAGCGCGATCAAGTCTTGCTTTAATTGTATTTGAAAATATCCGACTATGGCACCATGTATAGTGGGCTTTGTAGTGGAATTTAATTTCTTTTCTTGTTCAGTCAAAAGACTCATTGGGATTTTGTTAATAACATTGACTTATGGCCACCCAAGCAGCAAGTACAACTCAAGAATATCCGTACAACATATGAATAAGTCAGCTATTGTTGTTTTCTCATTACACAAACACAGGATTGAATTCTTTACAAAATTAATTTAGATTTCACGTCATTGATTTTGGTGGAGATTAATTAATTTCATAAGTGTTCTTTTCATTAATTCATAAGTCAGCTATTGTCATTTTCAGGATTTTTTTTCCTTCATTGGATAGGATATGATATCAGCTTAGGTTCAAATGAGGAATTCAGCCTGGCCATAGCAATTTCAATAATTTCATAAAGTCCCACATCTACACGGAATATCGGAATATATATGTGGAGAAGATTGAGGAGTAATACCCATTGTTTTCATTATATATATATATATATATATATATATATGTATATAGAAAATGCAAAACCAATGAGTTTGTTTGGATAGGAGGTTATTTGAAATAATTACTGTAACACTTTTTGTGATGTAATGTATGTGAGATAAAATGTGGTTGAAAATTGTGTTTATGATGTAAGTAGAAAAAATTTTGAAATAGTTTTTTCAAATCTTCCTATCCAAACAAGTTATTAATAAGCTAAGTTATTAATAAGTTAGCTGGAAATCATACAACACAATTTATTTGACAATGTCAGGAGGAATTCCAAAGAGATTCAGTTAGATTGGTAGATTTAGCCTAGTTTGCTAAATTATGTGCAACCTTATTTGCTTATCTAGGAATCCATTGAACATCAATATGAATTTGTTCTAACAAAACCAATTGTACATCCTCAATGCTACCTATTGTTATGAGCTGATATTTACTTGTGATTAGCATATTTTTAGTGAGTATTCAGTATCAAAACTTTATGGGGTCAGTTAAGATGTTTCATCTTTTATTCCCAATATAGAAAATTTTTCCGACAGCATTTTATTGTTTTGGTATTCATGCTTCTTTTAGCCTACACTTGTTTGTATTAAATTTTGCAAAGTTGATCATAGAATGTAATTATAGAGAAAAAATAAGAATCAATTAAAGTTAACTCCTAGGTATATTCAAGATTTTGACCTTTTTGGGTTTTTTTTTTTAAAAAAAATCTAAAATCTAGATGTAGAAGAAAATGAGAACAGCCCCTATAACAAAGATAATATAATATTCAGCAGCCTTCCTCCTTGTATTCTGTCATTTCTTCACTATTAATAAAATCACCGGGGGGACCCCTTTTGTTAAAAAAAATAAAGATAATATAATGTTTTAATTATAGAATAATTATACCTATTTATGGCTTTGATTAATTTTAATTTGTATTTCTTTAGCATGTGGCCGTATTTATTATTCCTTTACATTTTCACAAAATCCAATTTTAAAAAATTTTACACTTGGGTAACTTTAATAGTGGTGTGGTGGATTTAAAGTGGGGGCCCGAGCCCCACCAAAAACTCCTACAAACTCACTCTTGGAAAAATTTTGAATTTTTATAATGTGTTCAACTAGTTTTAAAATTACCTGTTGCCCTATTGATATCAAACAATGCAAAACAAATAAAGTACATGGTCTTCGGTTTTCTATTTACCTAAACTAAAGGAAGCTAAGCCAGAGTCAACGGAAACTTTTTAAAAAATAAAAAATAAAGAGGTAAATAACATAGTAGTACAATAGTAAAATAATTGAGCAACTATTACTTTTATCCTCCCTCCATCCTTTTCTAGTGCCATGTTTTCACCTTTTGGATAATCCAAACAAATAATCATCTATGCAAAATCAACACAACTTCTTAAGCTGTTCCACTTTACCATTTGAAAAAAATTATTTTTTGCGTGCCATTAGACTCATAGAATTTAAATGTGAGGGCCATGTTTAAGGTTCACCCAAAATCATCACATTCAAATTTAATAATTACATTTTTTTTCTTAAAAAGTTGGTTTTCCAAAAACAAAAAATCTTGAATTATGGCACATAGGGAGTGCAAGATTTTCATGGCCAATTTTTATATTTCAATTACTGTTTATTTTTTGTTTGTCATCGAGAATATTGGTTGTCCTTATGACTTTTTTTTTCATCAGACTTGTTTTTCAGCATCCAATTCTTTAGATGATTTTTTTGGTGTTTATCAGAGTCCAAACATAATAATCACATGTACTCATAACAATTTGAAATCCCAGAATGGCCCTCATACTTCGACAGAGGTAGTCCATTTATATTTAAATGAATACAAGACAGATGGTAACAGACACACATGAATAGACTGATTAAATTATCACTGAGCAGTGATGTTTCAATGATAACACAGACATGACCGTACGTTATTGGCAACTGATGACATAGGAACAACAACTATTGGCGGCACATACGCAATTCTAGTGAATTGTTGGCCTTTATTTCATTACAAAGTACGGTGCAAATTGTAGCAAATAGTAGGCTTTCAACAATTGTAGACACAGTAGCAAGCATAATGACGTTGATGACCCTGGCCAGTCCAAATACATTCTCCGGAGTAAGCATGTTCTTTAGATTTGCAATAACTGTAGCACCGGTTAGGGTAACATGTCCCTGAATAGTGCTCGGCAGGCCTCTTGCAAAATTTAGCTTCAGCCATTGGCATCTCTGCATGAAATAAATCAAAAGAGAGAGCAAAATATGTAGAGTTAGTCCAAATATATGATGGATCGAGCCCGTCCATAGAGGGGATAAGTGTTTGTTAATATTATAGGATATGGTTCCTATGTCATTTTTTATGTCAATCTCTATCTCGTTTTCTATTTTTATGCCACATGTATTGTTACTTGCAACACTACACATGTACACTTGCAGTATATTCACATGTGATGAGAAATTAAAAAATGGGAGAGAAAATTCAGGAGTAGAATATAGGGTTAAACTTTGAGCAAAAACATTTATTGAAAAGCATATGGCGCATATGTAATACAAATTAATTGGTAAAATTTTGATTGTGAGCGTACATATGCATGATACATACGTATAACTAGTCTAATTCATTGCTAGTGACAGCCATTTCTATTTGAGAGGTAGAGACAAATAATTAAAACTTTGGGAATGTAAAAATATACGCCATTCTGTGCATGTGTTCACCATTTAAGACTATAGAAGTGTAAACTCTCTCACTAAAGACTAGCTACAACTTACTATTTGGTACGAGGAGGAGGAAGCAGACGAGCAGGGCAAAGAAGGTTGCGCAGCTAAATTGAGATTTAGCCATCTCCGATATCTTATGTTAGCTATGCTTGTGACAAAACAAGTAAATGATGATAGCTATTTATAGCAAGAGATGGTGCAATTTTCCAAAACCTAATCGGTAGTTGTGTTGAAACTTCTTATCGCTGAATTGTTAAGAGAAAGCGACAAATATCAAAGAATTAAGACGAAGTCTAAGTCAGAATTAGCTTACAGAAGGAGTTTAAAAAAAGCATCAACACCATTACAAGATTTGAAATTTTTATGTCCAGCAATTTCTAACTTCTTTTAGTAGAAAAGGTAATGAGCATTAGCATAATGTCACGAAGCTAAAGTCTTTAGCAGCTATGCTATGAAGAAGTGTAGAACTATAAACTCATCTAGTTGCTGGATTGTTAGTTACATCATTTTTCATGTACAATCGACGGATGCAAAAGCTCACCATTATGTCACCTACAAAATCTGTGCCTCGAGGATTAATAGTTACAAAAAAAAAACCTGTGCCTTGAGAAGAATAATGCATAAATGAAAGCTCATTGTCTACAAGAAAAAGTTTTGTATGATGAATTTTCTGCTTCTTCTTCTTTTCCATTTTTCATTTCGGTACATCAACTTAGAATGTAGAAGCCACGAGGCAGAAAGGATGGCAGCAATGGAATGCTGATAATCGAGGTGTTGTATGCATGATACATATACACTTTGCATATATATATATATATATATATATACACATGGTCCAAATTTTATGCTCAGGATTGATACTGATACTTTAGCCCTATATCCCTCAAGTTTTCAATGCACATTCTGGTGCTTTATTTTCTGCCAACCAAGACTAGCTTGTAAAGGAAGATGGAGTACAAGTTTTTAGATTTTTTTTTTTTTGAGTTCATCCAGTAATTGTTTACATCTCATAGCATTATTTTCTCATACCTATGATCTATTTCTGTTTCCTGGACTATTTACATCATCAGAAGCAAGACATATTTAATTCACTACAGACTGCTTTTCGACTCAGACAGTTGTTGCCAAAAGGAGGAAGCCAAGGAGGATGGCAAAGAAAGTTGTGTAGCTAAATTGAGATTTTACCACGTCCAATATTTGTATTTCACAAACTTGTGGAATTTAAAAAAAAAAAGCCAACGATAACCATTTATAGCAGAAGATATATAGCGAGCTGTTCAAATAATTTGAACCATTCTTGTCGTGGAAGATCAAAGAAGGGGAATTATACGAATAAAATAAGATGCTAGATAAGAAGTTTGGTAAGCATCACTTATCCACGGACACAATTAATAACATTAGCACCAGTACAAAATTTGAATAGATCAAAAGCCAGCATATTTTCCTACTGTTTTAATAAGATATATTGATTTAGGATTGTTATACGTTAATACGTGAAATCTTGTTGCAAGTGGGCTATACAGTGGCATAGGTTACCCCAAATTGTAGTGAGGATGTTGATAAATCATTTTCTTCTTCGATTCATGCATGAAGAAACCAAGTTATCTCACCTAAAATATTTTATGTCTTGTAGAATGTCAGTTGAGTACAGAAACAAACATTCGTTTGTGTAAAGTAAATAAAAAATAGTTTGGATAATGGATACCCATTGGCAATTGATAAAAGCGGGCTCAGGTGCTAGTTTATTGGAAAAGTATAGTTAATTTGGAAAAGCATCACAATTTTTTTCTTGTTATTATCTGCAAAAATATCTAACCTACTCCTACTCCTATTCTATTAAGAGGAGTTTAAAGAGGTTTGTGTAGGAGTTAGGAGCGTGAAAAACCAAACTAGACAAGCACACTGTTACACTTTTTCAATTTTTTGAAAACAAGAAGTACTATACTTCTTGTGTGATACACTAAATGGGGTTTGAGCTCCTAACCTAGTGCATAGGAGACTTTTAAAGGATCTTTTCCTGACAATCGGAAAGTATCCCAATTCAGAGGTATAATAAATATGATGTATGCATTTACTTAATAACTTAGGTATGATTTGAATGTTTTAACAAGTGCCTAATGAAAATTCAATAATCAATTGCTCTGTTGGATGGCACAATTATGAAATATTAAGGCTGTAACATGAGAGAGTTTTTGAACCTACACCCAAACTTGAAAATAAAGTGGCTGACTCTTAATTCTCATAAATTTATCGAACCGAAGGACAACATTGGGCTGAACCAATTTTGGAGCCTTGAGTCTATATAGAGACAATACATCCCAATTTGTCACTCAAAGACACTTGAGCAGCTATATGACCTTTAACGGATGAAAGTACTTAAAGTACTACTAATGACCAACAGCAACCATCTCTTCGACATGCCAAGACACATACTTACCAAATTTCTACTTGAATATTCAAAGAAATGACAAGATTTATTTGTTCAGTCAAAAGACTCTTTGGGATTTCGCTAATAACATTGACATTTGGCCACTCAAGCAACAAGTACTACTCAAGAATATCCGTACAACATATGAATAAGTCAGCTATTGTTGCTTTCTCATTACACAAACACGGGATTGAATTCTTTACAAAAATTAATTTAGATTCCACGTCATTAATTTTGGTGGAGATTAATTAATTTCTTAAGTGTTCTTTTCATTAATTCATAAGTCAGCTATTGTCATTTCAGGACTTTTTTTTTTCCTTCATTGGATAGAATATGATATCAGCTTAGGTTGAAATTAGGAATTCAGCCTGGCCATAACAATTTCAATAATTTCATAAAGACCCATATCTACACGGAATATAAATGTGGGGAAGATTGCGTGTGTGTGTGTCTATATATATATATATATATATATATATATATATAGAAAATGCAAAACCAACGTTATTAAGAAGTTAGCCGGAAATCATACAGCACAATTTATTTGACAAAGTCAGGGGAGAATTCCAAAAAGATTCAGTTAGATTGGTAGATTTAGCGTAGTTTGCTAAAGTATGTGTAATCTTACAAAATTTCTACTTGAGTATTCAAAGAAATGACAAGATTTATTTGTCCGTGAAATTAACTGGAGAATCAAGGCGTCTCTTTCATTTGTTGGTGACTTGGTCATTGTCATTGGCACCTTGTCCATCCCAAGTTGGGCCATTCAACGTAGATCAGCTTTACAGTGGTAGGTACGGCTTTGTAGTGGGATTTAATTTGTTTTCTTGTTCAGTCAAAAGACTCATTGGGATTTTGTTAATAACATTGAGTTGTGGCCACTGAAGCAACAAGTACTGCTCCAGAATATCCGTACAACATATGAAAGTCAGCAATTGTTGTTTTCTCATTACACAGACACAGGATTGAATTCTTTACAAAAAATAGTTTAGATTTCACATCATTAATTTTGGTGGAGATTCATTAATTTCATAAGTGTTATTTTCATTAATTCATAAGTTACCTATTGTCATTTTCAGGATTTTTCTTTCCTTCATTGGATAGGATATGATATCAGTTTAGGTTCAAATTAGGAATTCAGCCTGGCCATAACAATTTCAATAATTTCATAAAGTCCCACGTCTTGACGTAATATATATGTGGGGAAGATTGAGCAGTAATATCCATTGTTTTCATTATATATATATACGTGGGACTTGATGAAATTATTGAAATTGTTATGGCCAGACTGAATTCATATATATATATATATATATATATGTACATGTATATGTATTTGTATATAGAAAAAGTAAAACCAATGAGTTTGTTTGGATAGGAGGTTCTTTGATATGTTTATTTGAAATAATTACTGTAACACTTTTTCTGATATAATATATGTGACAGCCTCACCTCACCCTAAAGCGAACCAAAGGGTTCGGCGGACCGCCTGTCCAACTCTCGTCGGAACTCAGTCGTTCACTTTAGATCTCAATCAAAACCGGAATAAAATCACAAGAATTTGTATAACAAAATCCAAAATTTAAAACAAAACTTATCTACATTTCTATCTCAAAAGGGAGTTCAACCATTGAATATACAAAGGTTCTCAATTCTTCATACATCCAGCCCATGCCAAGCGCTAGGGCGAGAACCATTACAAAAGAAATGAAAGAACTAGACCAAGCTAGTCTACACCGAGCTCTCGTCCTTGCTCGCCTTCCTCTGTTAAGGAAAACAAAACTAAAGGGATGAGCTAAAAGCTCAGTGAGGTTCCGAACATATAATCAAGCGATAAGTTCAATGTAGTTACCATAAACAATCAATAACTTAAGAAACATTGCAATGGAAAGCGATAAGAACACATTCATTAAAAGGATACGTGCTCACAAGGAACCATTCATTCATTCCTTCATTTATTCTCCTGTCATTTCCCCTTATTCCTCCAATCATTTGAAAATATATTTTGATAAGTAAAACCCCTCATTTGCGTTGACATTCGTTCATTCATTTCATTCACCCCCTTCCCGGACATTGGTCAGGTTCCACCAGACTTCAAGGTAATACTCGAGTATACCAAACATTCATTCAGGGTCACTAAATCGTCCGACCGAGTCCACTTCTGGCTCGAGTCGATCAGTAACGAAGGGTAGGGCCCAATTCAGCCAAGAGGCTTACATTCATGCCCAACTAGCATTTAATCACTTAAATATTGAAAATTTCACATTTCATTTAGGTCGAGTGCGATAAAGTACACACTCGCCTAACAAACTCATTTTAAGCGATCATTGAAAACATTTAACATGTTATCATTCGTTCATAACAAGTCATATAAGCAAGAACAAGCCACATAGGCAATGAAAATATAACAAACAAGGGATACTCACCTATTTACGCAAAATAACGTCCAAAGTTTCCTTCCGGATACACTCTCAATCACCAAGGTATCCTAATATAATCAAATGAACACATTATGCTTCAACCATCAAAGATATAAGTGAGTCAAAGAAAAGTCGCATATGTACCAGTACAAAGTATAAATATGGTTTTGGTAGTGAAAAGAGTACATTGAAACCAAATGACATAAGTAAAATATTTATAAAACTTAGACTCACATGTAAAACTTTAAAATCGCTATTTGAGTCGAAGTGGCAAAGAAAACGTAAATACCCTAGATGGTTCACGTGGTATTCGCTCTCAAGCCTTACTCAAGTCATAAGTATATCAACCTAGTTTTCCAGCGTAAATTTGGGCAGCACGCCCTTTGTATTTACCTATTTTCCAGCCATTTATGGCTTCATTCTTTTCTTCAATCAAACCCAAAGTCATATACAGAATCATCTCGTTTCACTAGCCATTTCATAGGCTCCAAGTCATACAAGTACAAAATCAAGCTAGGAGCATGTGCGGAAATGAAGTTTAAGTCAAGAAACAAAAGACAGATTTGATGTTGTTTTGCGTAACGGACACAACTGAGGCTACGCTTATCGGATTGAGGTGTAATTTATACCTTTTCGAATCTAAAACAAATACCTCAACTTTGATGAAGACTGCTCAGTCCATTTTGCAGTGTATCTAAGTCAAAATGTCAAATTACAGAACCAGAATCTCACACTCGGGCTAGTTAACCGCACTATACGTAAACAACCATAACTCAGGCACCCAAGTCTAAATGAGGTGATTCCAGGGGTGTTGGAAAGCTAGGACATAGCACTACAACTTTAATGTTTTGGCTAAATGCTAGTTCAGTATGTATAAAGGTGAAAAGACACGATTAGATTGATGAAATGTCAAAACTGTCCATTGGACTAAACCTATGGTAGTCAGGGGTATTTTGGTCCTTTCACAGGATACATTGCTCCGATTGAGCTGAAATTTTTCAGGCAACTATAAAACATCACTCTCTACAACTTTCATGTTTTGTGATAATCCTAATTCAGCCTCTAACATATGGAAATAGAACCAGGCAGAACTGAAGCTTCAATTTCCAGAAATCTGGAATTTTGCTACGTCAAGTTATAATTCACATTTTTACCTTAAAACCACCGCTACTTTCTCCTTTACAAGATTATATACCATATATACACACCATATAATAACTAACCAACAAGAATTATAAGTGAATAAATCAAAACCCTATCTCAAAATTCATCCCTCCAATCATCAAAACCATTTCAAACAAGCATCACAAGCACAATTCTAACATTAATACCCAACTTAATCATGATTAATGGAAAAGAAAGGGTGATCAGCCATTATATCTCAAGACAAGGCCTTGCAAGAGTGATCCTCCACTACTCCTTGAAATTTTTTGTTCCTTCAACTTCCCAAGCTCTCAAACTATTGATTAATTGGTTTAGATTTCTTGTTTTCTCACTTAAGTGGATCAAACTCAAGATGGATTATGGTTTCTTTCTCTTGGCTTTTCCCTCTCTTTCTCACGGTTCATATGGCAGAAATGGAGGCTGAAATAAAGTGCAATTGAAGCTTCAAGAAGGTTAAAAGGATAGGAATTGATTTGGGTCAAAGTGGACAAATGTCACCCTTGGATTGGAAGTCAATTTTTTTCCTTTTCTCCCTTATTTTGGTCCACAATTTCGGCTGACTTGAGCTGGTTTAAGGGCTGATATTTGGCACTAATATCAAGGCAATTTTATGATAAGAAAGTGGTAGTCAAGTGGGGTGTTCAATCGGTAGTAAACGGTACCCGTCGGTTCAACCCATTTTTCCTTAAATCGCATATACTAGGGTTTTAACTTATAATTCACTAACTTATTATTACCACTTCTAATCACACACTTAATATCATCTAAAACTCACTCTTAATCACCAAATTTGATCCACACTCCGTACCGGATAGTCACACCACGGATAGGCATAAAACCCCTAATTCGCACTAACTTGAAAATGAAAAGGAAAAACCCTTAATTCTATATTCATTTGCACTTATTGTGGGGTGATTGGGTAGTAGAGCCATTATAAAGTAATAATTTTCAAATAAAAGGGTATTTGTAAGAAAAATATAAGGAATTTTACGGGTCCTCACATCGATAATGCGTTTCAAATTTAACGTACACTAACTCATACTAGGAAAATGAATTTAAAACTATACTTGCTTGTAAAAATGCATAGAAAGTTTAATATTTCCAAGGAAAGTATAAAATGTAGGCAAAGGAATAAAATAATGCTGAGAAAATGTGAAAATTTTTGGGTTCTCACAATATATGTTAGATAACAAGGTGGTTGGAAATTGTGTTCATGATGTAAGGAGAAAAAAATTTGAACTTTTTTTTGCAAATATTCCTATCCAAACAAGTTATTAATAAGTTAGCTGGAAATCATACAACACAATTTATTTGACAAAGTCGGGAGGAATTCCAAAGAGATTCAGTTAGATTGGAACATTTAGCGTAGTTTGCTAAATTATGTGCAACCTTATTTGCTTATCTAGGTATCCATTGAACATCAATATGAATTTTTCTACCAAAACCAATCGGACATCTTCAAAGCTACCTATTGTTATGAGCTGAAATTCACTTGTGATTAGCATTTTTTTTTTTGGCAATCCCCAGAGCTGGGGTTAGGATGCCAGCCCCAATTTTATTACTTTAAATCAGTTCCTGAGGGGGCCAAAAACCTGACCTCATCCATACAAGCCGAAAATAAGAAACTTATTTAATGCGACGTCTTCGAATAGATGGGTAAGCCAATTTATCCAACCGATATTCGCCCCTAGCTATCCCTGGGAGGCTACTTAGATGTTCATAGAGACAGATCGACTCAGACAAGGTACACTCGACAATGGCCAGAATGTCTGCCACCTTATTGGCTTGTCGGTAACAATGCTTGAATTGTATACTCCCCTTAGAAAGTGTGAAGCACTGCTCGACCCCACCACTAATTGACCACATGCATTGGGAATTATTCATAAGAATCTGTATTAACAACCTTGAATCCGATTCAACAACCGCTCCCTTACCATCGTCCTCTAGACACACAGTTGCAACCCAAGTAATAACGCTTTGGCTTCAGCTTGCAAGCTAGTCCCATAGCCAAAGCATCCTGCGAAGGCAAAGATAAAGGATCCCGAAACATCCCTAAGGATCCCCCCTCCACCACTCAGATTCGGATTTCCTTTAGAACACCCATCTATATTAAGCTTAAACGTTCCCAAGACTGGAGATTGCCAATGTACTAGAGGAATCCTAAACACTTCTGCTCGCCGCTCCACCAATGCCAAGAACTTAGGCCAAGTCGTGAGCTGATTAAATTCACCAAATTGCAACCAGTTGGCATCCTTCAAGTTTTGAAAAGCTGCTCCACAGATAGATCAGGCATCCTTGGTAATTCCTTCAAACACTGCTGAATTCCTTGCCTTCCACAAATTCCAACACACAAAAATGGGCAAGAGTCGAAAGACAAACTTTAACCTCTCAAACTTAGTAGGTTTGTACCACCAATTCGCCAAATACACTCTTAAGTGGTCATGACCAAATGTAATACCACAGAGAGATCCGAAAAACTTCCAAATCGCCCTTGCTACCTCACCATCCATGAACACATGCTGTAGGGTTTCAACACTAGACTCCACACAGCAAAAACATTTGGATGGTAAGTGAAGAAAAAGCTTAGTTAAAATATCATCCAACGGTAACCGTCCTCGCAACAACCGCATCATAACGAAGGAAATTTTTTGAGGGAGGTGCGGATGCCAAACCTGCCTATACATGAAAGAGGATGGCTTGGCCTCCCTCAACTCTTGGAAGGCCGAGGATATTGAGAAACGTCCAGACGACGAAGCCATCCAAACCATTCTACCCACCGATGAAGAATAAGGGACTGGCACCTTCATCACAGCCTAGACTATATCAAATGGTAAAACTTGAGCCAACAACCGCCTATTCCATGCACCATTAGCTACAAAATTTTGAAAGGACAAATGTTCATGCATCTGCACTCTAAGGTAGAAGGCACCTGAGCCCATCCAGTTATCATACCAGAAATGACAATTGCCATTATAAGGTCTCCACGTTATGAATAGCTCCGCAAATCCCCTAATATCCAACATGCGACGCCACGTTGCAGAACTAGTAGAGACCATGGACACTTGACAAGGATGAGAAAAGTGACAGTATTTGGCCCGCAAGAATAAAGCCCATAACGAGATACCATTCCTAAAGTTCCATCACAGTTTGCATGAAAAGGCCCGATAAGTGTCATAAATTGACCGAAATCTAACACCACCCTTATCTGGAGGATAGCATAAATCTCTCCACCTAATCCAGTGAAACTTATTTGAGTCTTTAGTCGCTCCCCACAAGAAATTAGCACAGACTCGTTCTATCATGCGGAAGGAGCTTTTTGGAAGTATCACTGACGCCAACAAATGAAGGGGAATGCTCAACAGCACGTGCTTGATCAAAATGATCTTACCACTAGATGATAAAAGGCGGTTCTTCCAGGAGAGCACCTTAGCAACAATTTTCTAGCACAAATCCGCAAAATACACTCCCTTGCACCGACCAGTAAACAATGGAGAACCCAAATAACGGACTGGAAATTCTCTTTTAGAAAAATAGTAATCCGTTCAATGACGTTTTTTCGAGCCAGTGACACGCTGGGATGAATCAAAAAACCACTCTTACTAGTATTCACCAATTGGCCAGATGCACATTAATACAATTCTAGCACTCGCATAATTTTCCTTAGCGAAGAAGCTGACCCATTGGCAAACACTATAACGTCATCTGCAAAAGCCAAGTGAGAAACAGCAGGGCAGTGTTGGGGCACTTTGTATCCCACAAATTTTGATTGCGAGGAAAGCAAATTCAATCCTCTAGACAAAACTTTAGCTCCAATGATAAAAAGCGCCGGTGATAGAGGATCTCCCTGCCGAAGTCCCCGGAAGGACTTAAAAAAACCATGTGAAACACCATTAACAATCACCAAAAACCAACCGTTTGATAGCAATCGCCACACCATATCAATAAATCTTTCCCCAAATCCAAATTGGTGCAATATCTTAAGAACAAACACCCAGGACATCCTGTCATATGCCTTGGCCATGTCAAGTTTAAGCACCACATTCCGACCCCTGCATTTCTTCCCGATGTCTGATATCAACTCCTGAGCTAGGAGATAATTATCGGACATACTTTGACCCGGCACAAACCCACTTTGCTGAGAAGAGATAATACGGGGCAGAATCGGAGTTAACCGTGATACCAAAACTCGAGAAATAACTTTATTCAAAAAGTTACATACACTAATAGGACGATATTGAGAGAAAGAGTGGGGATTCAGGACCTTTGGAATAAGAACAATTGAGGTGGACGTAATAAATCGAGGAAGTTCTGCTCCACAAAAGAAACTTAGAATCGCTTGATAGAGATCAAGACCTATCACCTCCCAGGCAAAAGTAAAATATTTTCCAGTGAAACCATCCGGTCTTGCTGTGCTATCACCATCAATAGAAAAGATCACACTCTTAACCTCGTATAGAGACGGGGCCTCTTCTAGACAAATATTATCAATTTCGGAGCTCAATTTGGGAATAACATGGATCAATCGGGGATCCGAACTAGAATCCTCCGCGAGCAACTCTTCAAAATACCTCACTGCTTCCAGTCCGATGGAGTCATCATCTGTAAGCCAAGTTCCATGCGAATCTCAAATCTTGTGAATAGCTACATGATACCTCCGCTACTTCACCATCGAGTGAAAGAACTTAGAATTTTTATCCCCCTGCTGAAGCCACTTAACCCTGGCCTTTTGTTGCCAAAATTGCTCCTCAAGAGTTAGTACCCTCCTCAACTCGGCTCTTACCCATTGCAATTCGACAACATTCTCATCCGAGCTATCTGATTGCAGCTGAAGCTCGGCATGAGCCACCGCTGCCTCAGCCCTCCTTACGGCGAGAAACACATCACCAAATGTTTCCTTGTTCCAAAGTTGAATGGCTCGGGAGACCCTGCGCAATTTGATCCATACCCGATAAAAAGGCGAGCCACTATCTTCGACTTGCCAAGCCACCTTAATCACATCCAGTAGGCTTGCGTTAGATGTCCACATATTGAGAAATCTAAAGGTGCAAGGTTTATTGTCCAACCGGGTAGAGAAGGACATGAGGAATTGGGCATGATCAGAAGGCTCTCGGACCAAGTGGGAAACAGTCAACGAGGCCGAAGCATTTAAGCAGGCCATGTTAATTAATACCCGATCTAGACGCTTCCAGATTCGTGCTCGCTCAGATCTATTATTACACCAAGTGAAACTGGACCCAAAAAAGCCTGCATCAAACACACCAGCCTCATCCATGAAATGGGATAGCTCCAATCCCTGAGATGGCTGGAAAGGCCGGCCACCCCTTTTCTCATTCGCAGACAGAATAAGATTGAAATCTCCCACAATATACCACGGCTCTTGACAAGGCTTGTTGCTAAACAGAGCATGCCATAATCACCTCCTTTCCACAATAGTACACTTAGCATGAACGAAGGAGACAGTAAAAGGACACGAGCATTGTGGATGACCAAACGAAATGGATAAGTGTTGATCCAAATCCCCAACGGCCACAGAAGAGAAAGGTAAGCTAAAGAAGATCCACATATCTCCTGATGGGTTAGACACCACATGATCAAAATTCAAACGAATACGAATTGAGTCAATGTCATGTGTCGAAAGTTTAGGCTCACAGATTCCAACCACCGACAGCTTATGCATCACAATTAATTTTCTCAATCTTCGAAAATTTGGGGATTTAGAAATCCCACGAATGTTTCAGAAAAGTGCATTAATCATTAGACAAGCAGTGAAAAGAATTTTGAGATTTTTGTTTTACCGACCTGAGCTCTCTATCCGAAGGGAACTTAGCCCGTATAGCACGACTCCTAGTTGGTTGAATATCCTGCTCAAGCACTGCTAATTGATCAATATTCATAGGCTCAAGCAAAGATTTGGAGCAACTAGGTACACCCACGTGTGACCCTGGGATCCGAGGAGAGAGACAACCTGCACTACTGGGTAAGTCGGCCGCAATATCATGATCTTCACCTTCCGACTCATCATCCCCCTCTTCTGTTGATGAAGATTCTTCCTCTACTACCAGACTAGCTAAGTCGTGAATGATACCAGTAGCCACCGCCTGAATACCATCATCAACCAACAAAGGCAAGCTCATAGGCACAAGAAGCACTACCTCCTAGCTCGCAACCCGGTTAGTAACAACCACAGTTGTATCAGTAGTGATCGCTGGTTCTACAAGCGGCTGCGTTCTCAACCCCTTACTCATAAAGGCAGCAGATGAAGTTGCAACAGTAGCCATAGAAGTACCAGCTTTAGCCTCGGACGAAATCAAATCAGGGCCTGCCAAGACCTGCTCCTGACCTGGAGGCCTTGATAAGGAAGCCAACAACTCCGAAGAACTAGCTAACGCAACCTCTGCAGCAGTCGCGCCTGTGGGTTTCGCAACGGTCACCATCTTCGCAACCTGTTGCACTTGTCCAGCAGCCGATGGCGAAGCGGAGACCATGGAGCCAACCCCGCATTGATCCTCCAAAGGATTAGAAGCCAGCACAGGCCCTGTTGCAGTAATGACAGGCGCAGCCTCCTGGTCAGCAAGAGCCAAGCCTCGCACCCCACACTGATCTAACTTAATCAATTCCTTCCGTTGCACTCGTGCCATAACCTGTGGCAGAACCTTGGGCCAAAGGTCAGGGTGCTTAACGTCACATTCATCTTCCCCATGTCCTTGGTGATAGCAATGGCAGCAGTACTTCGTAACTGCTCATGATTCAGTGGCTGCGAGAAGCCCACTCCCTCGCCTATTTGTAACCAAATTCGAGACGGCAAGGCCTTCAACAAGTCAACCTCTACACACACTCTAGCAACGCTTGGTCAGGAGAGGTTAGCCGTCGCAGAGTCGACGAATAGAGGATGACCCAAACAAGAAACAATTTGGAACAAACATTGCTTCTCAAAAAGATGAACGAGTAGCTTATTAAGATTCAACCAAACTGGAACTAAGGAGGATTCCCTGTCAACGTGAAAGTTTGTGGACCATTTAAAGACACGCATAGGACACCCTACCACATACCAGAATCAAAACTTTATGGGGTCATTTAAGATGTTTCATCTTTTATTCCCAATATCGAAATTTTTCCTGACCGATTTTATTGCTTTGGTATTCATGCTTCTTTTAGCCTATACTTGTTTGCATTAAATTTTGCAAAAGTTAATCATTGAATGTCATTATAGAGAAAAAATCAGAATCAATTAAAGTTAACTCCTAGGTATATTCACGATTTTGACCTTTTTGGTTTTAAAAAAAAATCTAAAATCGAGATGTAAAAGAAAATGCATAGTTATTAAACTCGGCCCGGAGAGGAGACCGGCGAAGGAGGTGGGTCAACGGGTCACTGGTTCAATCGGTGGGTGAGTGGTTGAACCAGTGGGTCACTACATATATTTAAATATTATATTTTATAAATTTGATATAGGATATATGAGATAAATTGTAATAAATAATGTCATAACAAATATTCATTTAATTTAATTTGCTATAGAATATTTAATTCATATAAGAATCAGCAAAACATAAATTTAATTAGTAATCCACCAAACTTCAAGTGTAGATGTTTACTGTAATTATCTAGATTATTTACAAATTTTAAATGCAAAAAAATATTTAAAAAATAATATTTGTCTTTAAAATAAATTATGTAATATGTTATTTTTGAAATCTATTTTATAATTTATAGAATATAAGGGTCATAAGTTTTATTAAAAGATTCCAAATACATTTGTTTTGGAGAGAGTTTAAAAAAAAATAAAGATGAAATTAAAAAAACATTCATATAGCATAAGAATGGCCATTAATGAACAAATGACAAAGTGGTCTGGTGGTGAGCTACGCACAAACAAAGTTGAAGGTCGGAAGTTCGAATCCAAGCAAAGGCTTGGACAAACATTTTTTTCTCAAACTCGGTCTGCCCACAAAACCGGCCGGGTTTCCGGTTTAATCCGGTTGAACCGCCGGTCCGTTGAAAAGTCAACGGTTCATATGCAGAAACGATCCAATTGAAGAACCGGCCCGGTTTAGTGGCCGGTTCGCCGAGTTGACCGGTCGAACCGCCGGGCCGGGCCGGGTTTAATAACTATGAGAAAATGAGAACAGCCCCTATAACAAAGTTAATATAACCTTTTAATTATAGAATAATAATACCTATTTATGGCTTTGATTAATTTTAATTTGTATTTCTTTAGCATGTGGTCGTATTTATTATTCCTTTACATTTTCACAATTTCCAATTTTAAAAAATTTTATGCTTGGGAAACTTTAATAGTGGTGTGGTGGATTTAAAGTGGGGGCCCGTGCCCCCCTCCCCCAAAAAATTCCTACAAACTCACTCTTTGAAAAATTATGAATTTTTATAATGTGTTCCACTAGTTTTAAAATTACTTGTTGCCTTATTGATATCAAACAATGGAAAACAAATAAAGTACATGGTCTTCGATTTTCTATTTAACTAAACAAAAGGAAGCTTTTTGAAAAATATACAATAAAAAGGTAAATAAAATAGTAAAATAACTTAGCAACTATTACTTTTATCCTCCCTCCATCCTTTTCTAGTGTCATGTTTTCACCTTTTGGATAATCCAAACAAAGAATCATCTTTTCAAAATCAACACAACTTCTTAAGCTATTCCATTTTACCATTTGAAAAAAATTACTTTTTGCGTGCCACTAGACTCATAGAATTTAAATGTGAGGGCCATGTTTAAGGTTCATCCAAAATCATCACATTGAAACTTAATAATTACATTTTTTTTCTTAAAAAGTTTGAATTCCAAAAAACAAAAAATCCCATATTATGGCACGTAGGGAGTGCAAGATTTTCATAGTCAATTTTTATATTTCAATTACTATTTATTTTTTGTTTGTCATCGAGAATATTGGTTGTCCTTATGGCTTTCTTTTTTTTTTCATCAGACTTGTTTTTTAGCATCCAAATCTTTAGCAGATTGTCAGTTACATCATTTTCCATGTACAATCGACAGATGCAAAAGCTCACCATTATGTCACCTACAAAATCTGTGCCTCGAGGATTAATAGTTAAAAAAAAAACTGTGCCTTGACAAGAATAATGCAAAAATGAAAGTTCATTGCCTATAAGAAAAAATTTTTTATGATTAATTTTCTTCTTCTTCTTCTTTTCCATTTTTCATTTTGGTACATCAACTTAGAATGTATAAGCCACAAGGCAGAAAGGATGGCAGCAATGGAATGCTGATAATCGAGGTATTGTATGCATGATATATATACACTTTGCATATATATATATATATATATATATATATGTATATATACACACGATGGTGTTTTGGAGAGGGTTTAGTAGATTTCTGGGTTGACAGATGGTTACAGGATGATCCTTTGTGTCAACTTTATTGTCGGCAGGACTCTCCTCAATTCCTTGTGGCTGAATTCTTTACTGGGGACAAATGGAATAAGGCAAAACTTAGGCTTTGGTTACCGGAACCTATAATGTTGCAAGTTTTGTAGGTACAGTTTGATCCATCTAAGAAGGACTCCATGGTATGGTCTTCTTCTGCTTATGGGCTTTTTTCCATTTCCACTGCTTGGGAGACTGTCAGGAAAAGGAAAAATATCTCTCTGGTCTCCGGGTTGATTTGGAACGCCATTGTCCCTATTAAATTGTCTTTCTTTGTGTGGAGGTTGCTTCATAATCTTTTGCCTTTGGAGGAAAATTGACAGCAGAAGGGATTCATGTTAGTATCCAGGTGTGTATGCTGTCAATCAAGTACTGAATCGGCACTTCACGTCTTCCTTGATGGCCCTGTAGCCGTTGCTATTTAGGACCATTTTTTCAACATTTTTGGTCTGAAAAAACTGAAATTCTCTTTTGTTTCAGCTTTGTTGCTTCACTGGTTTCTTTCGTTGCCCAAGCTTAACAGGAATCACATACGAGTTGCTCTTCTGATTGTAATTCTTTGGTTTATTTGGAAAGGATGCTATGCAGCGAGGTTTTAAGGGGTAAATCACTTAGCTGCTCAAGTCATCTGGGAGGTGGAGGTTTTCTTAAATTGACTTGGTACAACAAAGGTATTCAAAAATTCTTCTTTCCAAGGAGATACAGACGTTATATGGCCATCTTTAGCTCCTTCATCTACAATTTTGCATCGGCATGTTGCCGTATCTTGGGGTAGACCATCTCCGGATTCTCTAAAGCTTAATATAGATGCAAGTGTCGTGCAAAACGTGGCCGCTGGGGGTGGGCTGGTTAGGAATTGTCAGGGGGAGGTAGTTTTTGCTTTTTACAAGGAATTTGGTGACGTGGACGTCTTGGCAGCAGAGAGCCTTTCCCTTTTATTTGGTTTGATTTTGTGTGTACAAAAGGCATGTTTGGTTTTGCTGTGGAAGTCGATTCGGCGGTGTTGGTGAAGTTGATTCTATCGAATTCTCTGGCCAAATGGCCACTATGCAATACACTGCGTCATATCAGGAAAATAATATCTCAGGCTTCAGTTGGGATTTCGCATGTCTTCAAAGAGGCGAATGGTGCAGCGGATAAATTAGCTAGCTTGAAATTGAGGTCACAACAACGAATTTTTAACTCAACACAAGTGATAAGTGCATAGTTTACATGTTTTTAGTATCTTTTGTTAGTTAGTTTTGGTGTGTTTTATTTAGTTTTATAACTAATTAACTAAGATTCTAGTGAAAATATGCATTTTATGGTTTAAAATGTGAAAATTGCATTTCTATGGATTTTAATTATAAATACTTCATGTTTTTGTAGTTTTATGATTCAATCATCAAATGGAGTGATTTGAGAAGATATTTGGATGATTGATGATGGTTTAAAATGATAAAAAGAGAATATGAAGTGCAAGAGAAGAAATGCAATCAAGAATAAAAGGAAGCAAGTTTTTACAGCTTTGACATATTTTCGTATTTCGGCTATATCTTGAGCTACAATAATCAGATTGAGGAAATTCTTATATCATTTTGAAGCTAAGAGATAGATCCACATTTGGTATGAAAACATCAAAATCCAGTTCAGTCATTTTCATTGTCAAAATGTCGAAATACAGAAGTACATTTTCATGGTCAAAAGCTGAAACAGAGCCCTGACTAGTCGAGGGTATTTTGGTCATTTTTCTATACACAGAGCTCCAAATCGGATGATTCTTGATGTATTGGAACGCTAACTCAAAGAACTACAACTTTCATGTTTTGCAGAAGAGCTAGTTCAGCTTCTAACATCGAGAAAATATCAGTTGAACTTGGACAAAAAATAGAGCAAGTAAATCCGAGTTCGGATCTGTACTAGATCCGACCTCGGATAAACTTCTGTAATCAAAGGCTACATCCGAGGGGAGGACCGAGCTCGGATCTCTATGTTACTGGCCTCGGATCCTAATGTGCAGTGAAGATAAAAAGAAGAAAAATGAGATCCGAGAGGTATTTTGAGCGATCCGACCTCGGATCTGGCCCTCGGATTCACTACGAGAGTAGGTTTCATATACATTAGGAAATTATACCATAACTAGCCAAGATAATAGCATTCACTTAACCGATAACTTCATCTGCAAGAGTAGTAAGGAATTCCATACCTCTAGGAGCTTTTTAGTGTTATTTTCATTACTTTTATGTTGATGGTAGTTTAGCTAATAAAGGAGTTCGAAAAACGTCGGTAATTGCAATCTTCCCTGTAGGATCGACCCTTAATACCTTATACTCACTCACGATTCATATACTTACGATAAATCGTGTGTGGGGTATTTAGAAATTTATAAATGTAAAAATTAATTGTTAACGAACGAACTGCATATGTATACCCCGCGCACGTCAACAAGAACTTCCATCTTCAGTTAAAGCCATTGCAGCTTTAGACTCAATGTCGTTTTTCAATTTTAGGACACAAGTTGTAAGGGAGTAAGTACTCCTTATTTAATATTCATCATTTGCTTCTAGAGGTAAGGTTTGGTCCCTCTCTAGAATATTGTATTTTTCTCTTCCTTTTTTAATAAAATTGGGGATGGTTTTTGTGGAAAAAAAAAAATATATATATATATACACACATGGTCCAAATTTTATGCTCAGGATTGATACTGATACTTTAGCCCTATATCCCTCAAGTTTTCAATGCACGTTCTTGTGCTTTATTTTCTGCCATCCAAGACTAGCTTGTAAAGGAAGATGGAGTACAATTTTTTAGATTTTTTTTTTGAGTTCATCGACTAATTGTTTACATCTCATACCATTATTTTCTCATACCTATGATCTATTTCAGTTTCCTTGACTATTTACATCATCAGAAGCAAGACATATTTAATTCACTACAGACTGCGTTTCGGTTCAGACAGTTGTTGCCAAAACGAGGAAGCCAAGGAGGCTCGCAAATAAAGCTGTGTAGCTAAATTGAGATTTTACCACGTCCAATATTTGTATTTCATAAACTTCTGGAATTTTTTTTTTTTTTTTAAAAAAAAAAGCCAACCATAACCTGATACGTTGACATTTGAATCATTCTGCGGCATTTGTTTACTAATTCTTTCATCGGCTAACCTATTGCGTACACTCTACGAATCTGATCCTAAGCAATTGAAGATAAAAAATTGATAATATAGCTCTGTTTTATTGACTCTTGAGAAGCATATCTGTCGATTCTGTCTTTCTCCAAAAATAAAAGATTCTTTCTTTCTTTCTTTCTTACTTTAAAACACATCATAAAATTTCATGAATGAAATTTGTATTAATTGATAAATTTATATCAGACATAACAATCTGAAAACCAAGAGACACTTGAAAAATTAATGAAATTTTCACTGTAAAATTTCAAGAATATCTATGAATATCTCCATCCGCTGGAATGCTATTCTTTTTTTTTTTTCCCGCTGGAATGCTATTCATATGTACCAATTCTTGGATGGAGTAAATTGTTCTGAGAAGTTTGTAATTTCCTAACTTGGGCCATTCAACATAGATCAGCTTTACAGAGGTGGTCCATTCAACATAGATCTTTTCTTGTTCAGTCAAATGACTCTAGGGGATTTTGTTAATAACATTGACTTATGGCCGCTCAAGCAACGAGTACTACTCAAGAATATCCGTACAACAACTGAATAAGCCAGCTATTGTTGTTTTCTCATTACACAAACACAGGGTTGAATTCTTTACAAAAATTAATTTAGATTTCACGTCATTAATTTTGGTGGAGATTAATTAATTTCATAAGTGTTCTTATCATTAATTCATAAGTCAGCTATTGTCATTTTCAGGATTTTTTTTCCTTCATTGGATAGGATATGATATCAGCTTAGGTTGAAATTAGGAATTCAGCCTGGCCATAACAATTTCAATAATTTCATAAAGTCCCACATCTACACGGAATATATATGTGGGAAAGATTGCGTGTGTGTATATATATATAATGCAAAACCAACATTATTAATAAGTTAGATGGAAATCATACAACACAATTTATTTGACCAAGTCCAGGGGTAATTCCAAAAAGATTCAGTTAGATTGGTAGATTTAGCGCAGTTTGCTAAAGTATGTGTAACCTTATTTGCTTCTCTAGGAATCCATTGAACATCAACACGAATTTCTTCTAATAAAACCAATCGCACATCTTCAATGTTACCTATTGTTACGAGCTGATATTCACTTGAGATAAGCATATTTTTAGTGAGTAATTTAGAATCAAAACTTTATGGAGTCAGTTAAGATGTTTCATCTTTTATTCCCAATATTGAATTTTTTTCCGATCGCATTTTATTTGTTTGGTATTCATGCTTCTTTTAGCCAATTCTTGTTTGTTGTAAATTTTGCAAAGTTGATCATAGAATGTAATTATAGAGAAAAAATAAGAATCAATTAAAGTTAAGTACTAGGTATATTCTAGATTTTGACCTTTTTGGGTTTTTTTTTAAAAAAAAAATCTAAAATCTAGATGTAGAAGAAAATGAGAACAGCCCCTATAACAAAGATAATATAATATTCAGCAGCCTTCCTCCTTGTATTCTGTCATTTCTTCACTATTAATAAAATCACCGGGGGGACCCCTTTTGTTAAAAAAAATAAAGATAATACAATCTTTTAATTACAGAATAATTATAGTCGTATTTATCATTCCTTTACATTTTCACAACTTCCAGTTTAAAAAAAAATTACACTTGGGAACCTTTAATAGTGGTGGATTTAAAGTGGGGGCCCGTGCCCCACCAAAAACTCCTACAAACTCACTCTTTGAAAAAATTATGAATTTTTATAATGTGTTCCACTAGTTTTAAAATTACTTGTTGCCCTATTGTTGTCAAACAATGGAAAACTAATAAAGTACATGGTCTTCGGTTTTCTATTTAACTAAACTAAAGGAAGCTAAGCCAGAGTCAATTTAAACTTTTAAAAAAATAGAAAGGAAAATAAAACGGTAAAATAGCAAAATAACTGAGCAACTATTACTTTTATCCACCCTCCATCCTTTTTTAGTGTCATGTTTTCACTTTTGAATATTCCAAAGAAAGAGTCATCTTTTCAAAATCAACACAACTTCATAAGCTAGCTATTCCATTTTACCATTTGAGAAAATTACTTTTTTTTTTTGCGTGCCACTAGACTCAAAGAATTGAAATGTGATGGCCCAATTTAAGGTTCATCCAAAATCACCACATTCAAACTTAGTAATTACATTTTTTTTCTTAAAAAGTTGGATTTCTAAAAACAAAAATTCTCAAATTATGGCACAGAGGGTGTGCAAGATTTTGATAGCCAATTTTTATATTTCAATTACTGTTTATTTTTTTGTTTGTCATCGAGAATATTGGTTGTCCTTATGACTTTCTTTTTTTTTTTCATCAGACTTGTTTTTTAGCATCCAATTCTTTAGCAGATTTTTTTGGTGTTTATCAGAGTCCAAACATAATAATCACATGTACTCATAACAATTTGAAATCCCAGAATGGCCCTCATACTTCGACAGAGGTAGTCCATTTATATTTAAATGAATACAAGACAGATGGTAACAGAAACACATGAATACTGATTAAATTATCACTGAGCAGTGATGTTTCAATGATAACACAGACATGACCGTACGTTATTGGCAACTGACTGACATAGGAACAACAACTATTGGCGGCACATATGCAATTGTAGTGAATTGTTGGCCTTTATTTCATTACAAAGTACGGTGCAAATTGTAGCAAATAGTAGGCTTTCAACAATTGTAGACACAGTAGCAAGCATAATGACGTTGATGACCCTGGCCAGTCCAAATACATTCTCCGGAGTAAGCATGTTCTTTAGATTTGCAATAACTGTAGCACCGGTTAGGGTAACATGTCCCTGAATAGTGCTCGGCAGGCCTCTTGCAAAATTTAGCTTCAGCCATTGGCATCTCTGCATCAAACAAAGCAAAATAGAGAGCAAAATATGTAGAGTTAGTCCAAATACATGATGGATCGAGCCCGTCCATATAGGGGATAAGTGTTTGTTAATATTATAGGGTATGGTATCTCTATGTCATTTTTTGTGTCAACCACTATCTCATTTTCTATTTTTATGCCACATGTATTGTTACTTGCAACACTACACATGTATACTTGCAGTATATTCACATGTGACGAGAAATTAAAAAATGCGGGAGAAAATTCAAGAGTAGAATACAGGGCTAAACTTTGAGCAAAAACATTTATTGAAAAGCATATGGCGCATATGTAATACAAATTAATTGGTAAAATTTTGATTGTGAGTGTACATATGCATGATACATACGTATAACTATTCTAATTCATTGCTAGTGACAGCCATTTCTGTTTGAGAGGTAGAGACAAATAATTAAAACTTTGGGAATGTACAAATATACGCCATTCTGGGCATGTGTTCACCATTTAAGACTATAGAAGTGTAAACTCTTTCACTAAAGACTAGCTACAACTTACTATTTGGTACGAGGAGGAGGAAGCAGATGAGCAGGGCAAAGTAGATTGCGCAGCTAAATTGAGATTTAGCCATCTCCGATATCTTATGTTAGCTATGCTTGTGAAAAAACAAGTAAATGATGATAGCTATTTATAGCAAGAGATGGTGCAATTTTCCATAACCTAATCGGTAGTTGTGTTGAAACTTCTTATCGCTGAATTGTTAAGAGAAAGCGACAAGTATCAAAGAATTAAGACAAAGTCTAAGTCAGGATTAGCTTACAGAAGGAGTTTAAAAAAAGCATCAACACCATTACAAGATTTGAAATTTTTAAGTCCAGCAATTTCTAACTTCTTTTAGTAGAAAAGGTAACGAGCATTAGCATAATGTCACGAAGCTAAAGTCTTTAGCAGCTATGCTATGTAGAAGTGTAGTACTATAAACTCATCTAGTTGCTGGATTGTTAGTTACATCATTTTCCATGTACAATCCACGGATGCAAAAGCTCACCATTATGTCACCTACAAAATCTGTGCCTCGAGGATTAATAGTAAAAAAAAAAAACCTGTGCCTTGAGAAGAATAATGCATAAATGAAAGCTCATTGTCTACAAGAAAAAGTTTTCACTACAACAAAAATTGCCTTTCCTGACACAACTATAGGGACATTTGCTGGTTCCTGTCATTATAGCACTTCTATCATCACACTTATTATCAACTCAATAATATATACTTAAAATTTTTTTATTTTATCTGATATAAAAATAATAATGTGTCTTTAGATCCCTTATCATGACACTTAATAAAATGTGAGATACACCAAAAATATTAAAACATAAAACCATGTCGTTTTGGCGGAAGATTTTGGTTTTGGCGGAAGATTCCTATGCCAAAACACTTAGTGAAATCTCAAAACTTTCATTTTGCCGGCCAATGAAATTTTGGTTCCTCTTATCTCTCTCACAAACTCTCTCTCTCTGCAAGCTATCTCTCAAAACTCTCGGCCAAAATCTTCCTTTCTCCACAAAGTTTTTTCTACTAAATCTCTCTGCAATCAAACTACCCTTGCTTTCCTATTGAAGGTATGTACGGTCTCTCATGGTTTTTTTTGTTTGTTTTGAAGTTGCGGTGGTCTACAGTCTGGGGCAACCTCTGGTGATACAAGATGTTTTAGTGGATCCCCCAAAGAAAATGGAGGTCCGTATCCAGATCCTCTGCACTTCAATTTGCCACACCGATCTTGGCGCTTGGCTAGGCACGGTATGAGACAAACCATCCTATAACGACAACTTCGCTTCGCTGAATTGATTCACAGATAGATTTGTGATTGCTTAAATGGTAAATTGAATTGAATTGAATTGACTCTTGGGTATTGGCCGCCATCTGATCTGACATGTACGTTTCCATCGTCAATCCTGGGAATCAAAAAAGAATGAAGCTCAAAGAGTGTATAGTCGAATTCTGGGACATAAAGCTTCAGGGTAAGGTCAAAATTTCCCCTGTTAAATTACTTTGCTCTTTTTGTCCTTCTTCCTGCTACTGTAAATATTGCTGATATAAGGTCGTCATCCTCCAAGCCAAGGTAATAATACACACAGCTACGCGATTTTTCTCGTCTTTCGTACGTGTTCAGCTTTATGGATTTGTTGTCCATAACCTGTTCGATAAAATGTCAACCTTCTTTCCTTTGGTACTGATATTAATTTACTCAATAATATATACACTAATAGAAATTTAGCGAAAAGAAACTCATTTTCTAGTATTGATACTACACTAATTTGTAGCTTTGACAATAACACAAGAAGTAAATCCCTATTTAGAAGCCAGTATTCTCATTCTACTGGCTACTTTGGCGTGGAGATCATTTTGATTTTGTGCAACAATGAATGTTTACTGCTATGTTCTACTGTAGCTTGAAATAACTCATATACTCGTCAATTTAATCAATCTAGGATGAGTAAACGAATTGTGTCAATATATATACTCACATAAGACTCTGTTGCTGATAAGTGTATGGTTCCTTGTTAACTCGAAGGTGATAAGTTGAGCTGAACTTGTAATTTTTTTTAATGTGCAAGTATTATGATCATTGCTTTATAAGTTGGTAGATACACATGTTCCGTTGTTTTTGACTGTATTTCAAATTTTGTTATCTTCTGATTAATCTATGAAAAAATGCAGTCTCCTTGTTGGAATATGATTATGGTTATGTTGTTGGTTTAGTGACAGAACAAGTGAAGGACTTAGATTAAGTTGTTCTGTCCTAGAAATATCTCATCTTAGTTTCTTGAACATTTTGGGTTTAACTATTTTGTCTTTACACCAAAATAGAAAGCTGTAATTCTGTTTGAATACCTTAGTTAATGAGACAGAAGAAGTGCACTTTCTCCACAATGAAATATCTTTTCTAGTGTTTTATTAGTATGAATTCCTTGCAAGTAGTGCCTAATCAGTCTAACCTATATCCAATCTGGGAAAATAAGGAGCTTTAGTTTGGGACGTAAATGCTGAAGTCTCATTATAGTGATGGAATGGAAAGTACGAGTAATAGCTTCATATGTGACTACATTAGTAGCCAGTTTAATAAGACCTTAACACTTGTCAGTTAGGCTTTTATCCTGACGATCAGCTGATTTCAAAAGTAGACTGCCAAAGCAGCAATTTGACCTTCTACTTAAGCAAGGGGACAAACTTTTGAACTCTGGACTGACGTGAAAGACTTCCACAAATTCTCATGTCTCACATTGAAAAGAGAAAGCCATCCACGTGCTTTTCTGAACATAATGAATCTATTATCTTCTTTATACGTTAACTAAACTCTTCTGTGATAGCTGCAGGAAGATAAAAGAAGAATAGCTGAGAGTTCATTGCTGACAACATGGGAAAAAAAATGGCAATGCCACTCTTATTCACTCTTTTTGTGAGCTATAGATTATTTATCTCTGAAAGCAACCTTAAAATCACTTGATCGCAGAAATATTTTGCTTGGATATGGTTCATAGGTTACGTCATAGTATAAGGACATTTCAGAATTGCCTTTTCTGTATTAGAAGTATTCCAGCTGAGAAATAAAAGGTGGGTAGAAAATTTCTATTTACCTCCTTGTTTTATGTGATGTATCTCAGTACCAAAGATAGCATAAAGAGGCAAGAATCCTTATCTTACCCTTGAAGGAGGCCCTGCTGAATCTTCGTACAGTATCTACTTGTCAAATCAACCTTCATTTTTTTTAGGTCCTTTCTAATCTAGACAATCATTTATTTTAGGTCCCTTCTAATCTAGACAATTCCTGGATCTATCCCTGATGCATGGGATGTTAGGTTCCCTCTATTTATTCCGGGCTGGAAAATTCTGCACTTTTTATCACATTCCTAGCTGACAGACAAGTAGAACTTGTAAGTACTTGATTACTGCAATAAGTCCAAGTGAGCAATTGATTAGACCGTATGATTTGCAACAAACAATTCAAGATGCACTTGGTGCACCAATTGCTTGGCCTTGTCATTTGGTAATATATGCACTTACTTATAATGTGGCTTTTCTGGAATTTTATTGCTAGCTACGATGATCTAATGATCTCAACAAACTTTGTACATAGGTGGAACCAATTGAAGATTGATGGGGTATTCGTGGTTATGCCAGAAGGCTCTCATTTCATTGGAAAGTTTGGAAGCTACTGCAAGTTCTTTCTACTTGTTAGGGATGAGAATCTTTTAATTTGTGCACAAGAGAATCTTTCAAGTTTGTATTTGTTAGGGATTTGCTATGTTAGTACTTGTTACTGGCTTTTAATTCAATAAATTATATTTAACTATTGACTTTTGCTTTTAAATTACTATATGCATTCTATTCTTTGGGATAATTTTACAAGTCCTTTGGGTTTCTGATTGACGGAATGTATTGCAAGGAGTACAACCTGTAGGTTGCTTCTATATCAAAAAAAAAAAAAAAAAAAACTCTTGGCAGTTAAAAGTGTCAGCATAGTTTAGTTTAAAAAACTCCTACTTGTTACTGATTACGGTTATCCTGACACTTTCGATTATCAGAAAAGCAATTTTTGTTGGCAAATGGGATGCTATAACAGCATAATTTTCCTGACACATTTGAATAGTACGAACCTATCCCCACATTGGAAGGGACGACACTTGTCCGAGGTGTGAGGAAAGGTAAAATGTCGGGTTAGATTATCTATACTGACACTTTTAAATGCCGTTAAAGGTCATTTTTGTTATAGTGTTTGTATGATGAATTTTCTGCTTGATCTTCTTTTCCATTTTTCATTTCGGTACATCAACTTAGAATGTAGAAGCCACGAGGCAGAAAGGATGGCAGCAATGGAATGCTGACAATCGAGGTATTGTATGCATGATACATATACACTTTGCATATATATATATATATATACACACACACATGGTCGAAATTTTATGCTCAGGATTGATACTGATACTTTAGCCCTATATCCCTCAAGTTTTCAATGCACATTCTTGTGCTTTATTTTCTGCCAACCAAGACTAGCTTGTAAAGGAAGATGGAGTACAAGTTTTTAGATTTTTTTTTGAGTTCATCGAGTAATTGTTTACATCTCATAGCATTATTTTCTCATACCTATGATCTATTTCAGTTTCCTGGACTATTTACATCATCAGAAGCAAGACATATTTAATTCACTACAGACTGTTTTTCGACTCAGACAGTTGTTGCCAAAAGGAGAAAGCCAAGGAGGATGGCAAAGAAAGTTGTGTAGCTAAATTGAGATTTTACCACGTCCAATATTTGTATTTCACAAACTTGTGGAATTAAAAAAAAAGCCAACGATAACCATTTATAGCAGAAGATATATAGCGAGCTGTTCAAATAATTTGAACCATTCTTGTCGTGGAAGATCAAAGAAGGGGAAATATACGAATAGAATAAGATGCTAGATAAGAAGTTTAGTAAGCATCACTTATCCACGGACACAATTAAAAACATTAGCACCAGTACAAAATTTGAATAGATCAAAAGCCAGCATATTTTCCTACTGTTTTAATAAGATATATTGATTTAGGATTATTATACGTTAATATGTGAAATCTTGTTGCAAGTTGGCTATACAGTGGCATAGGTTACCTCAAATTGTAGTGAGGATGTTGATAAATCATTTTCTTCTTCGATTCATGCATGAAAGAAACCAAGTTATCTCACCTAAAATATTTTATGTCTTGTAGAATGTCAGTTGAGTACAGAAACAAACATTCGTTTGTGTAAAGTAAATAAAAAATAGTTTGGATAATGGATACCCATTGGCAATTGATAAAAGCGGGCTCAGGTGCTAGTTTATTGGAAAAGTATAGTTAATTTGGAAAAGAATCACAATTTTTTCCTTTTTTTTTATCTGCAAAAATATCTAACCTACTCCTACTCCTACTCTATTGTGAGGAGTTTAAAGAGATTTGTGTAGGAGTTAGGAGCGTGAAGAACCAAACTAGACAAGTACACTGTTGCACTTTCTGAATTTTTTGAAAACAAGAAGTACTATACTTCTTGTGTGATATACTAAACGGGGTTTGAGCTCCTGACCTAGTGCATAGGAGACTTTTAAAGGGTCTTTTCCTGACAATCGGAAAGTCTCCCAATTCAGAGGTATAATAAATATGATGTATGCATTTACTTAATAACTTAGGTATGATTTGAATGTTTTAACGAGTGCCAAATGAAAAATTCAATAATCAATTGCTCTGTTGGATGGCACAATTATGAAATATTAAGGCTGTAACATGAGAGAGTTTTCGAACCTACACCCAATCTTGAAAATAAAGTGGTTGACTCTTAAATCTCATAAATTTATCGAACCGAAGGACAACATTGGGCTGAACCAATTTTGGAGCCTTGAGTCTATATAGAGACATTAAATCCCAATTTGCCACTCAAAGACACTTGAGCAGCTATATGACCTTTAACGGATGAAAGTACTTAAAGTTCTACTAATAACCAACAGCAACCATCTCTTCGACATGCCAAGACACATACTTACAAACTTTCTACTTGAATATTCAAAGAAATGACAAGATTTATTTGTTCAGTCAAAAGACTCTTTGGGATTTCGCTAATAACATTGACATTTGGCCACCCAAGCAACAAGTACTACTCAAGAATATCCGTACAACATATGAATAAGTCAGCTATTGTTGCTTTCTCATTACACAAACACGGGATTGAATTCTTTACAAAAATTAATTTAGATTCCACGTCATTAATTTTGTTGGAGATTAATTAATTTCTTAAGTGTTCTTTTCATTAATTCATAAGTCAGCTATTGTCATTTCAGGACTTTTTTTTTTCCTTCATTGGATAGGATATGATATCAGCTTAGGTTGAAATTAGGAATTCAGCCTGGCCATAACAATTTCAATAATTTCATAAAGACCCATATCTACACGGAATATAAATGTGGGGAAGATGGCGTGTGTGTGTGTGTATATATATATATATATATATATAAAGAAAATGTGCAAAACGGAAATCATACAGCACAATTTATTTGACAAAGTCAGGGGAGAATTCCAAAAAGATTCAGTTAGATTGGTAGATTTGGGGTAGTTTGCTAAAGTATGTGTAATCTTACAAAATTTCTACTCGAGTATTCAAAGAAATGACAAGATTTATTTGTCCGTGAAATTAACTGGAGAAACAATCAAGTCTGGCATTAATTGATGGCGTCTCTTTCATTTGTTGGTGACTTGGTCATTGTCATTGGCAGCTTGTCCATCCCAAGTTGGGCCATTCAACGTAGATCAGCTTTACAGAGATAGGTACGGCTTTGTAGTGGGATTTAATTTCTTTTCTTGTTCAGTCAAAAGGACTCGTTGGGATTTTGTTAATAACATTGAGTTGAGGGATCCGTTGTGGCCACTGAAGCAACAAGTACTACTCCAGAATATCCGTACAACATATGAAAGTCAGCAATTGTTGTTTTCTCATTACACAGACACAGGATTAAATTCTTTACAAAAATTAGTTTAGATTTCACATCATTAATTTTGGCGGAGATTAATTAATTTCATAAGCGTTATTTTCATTAATTCATAAGTCACCTATTGTCATTTTCAGGATTTTTCTTTCCTTCATTGGATAGGATATGATATCAGCTTAGGTTCAAATTAGGAATTCAGCCTGGCCATAACAATTTCAATAATTTCATAAAGTCCCACGTATATATATAATGAAAACAATGGATACTACTGCTCAATCTTCCCCACATATATATTACGTCAAGATGTGGGACTTTATGAAATTATTGAAATTGTTATGGCCAGGCTGAATTCATATATATATATATATATATATATATATATATGTGTGTGTGTATATGTATTTGTATATAGAAAACGTGAAACCAATGAGTTTGTTTGAATAGGAGGTTCTTTGATATATTTATTTGAAATAATTACTGTAACACTTTTTTTGATATAATATATGTTAAATAAAAAAGGTGGTTGGAAATTGTGTTCATGATGTAAGTAGAAAAAAATTTGAAATTTTTTTTGCAAATATTCCTATCCAAACAAGTTATTAATAAGTTAGCTGGAAATCATACAATACAATTTAATTTATTTGACAAAGTCGGGAGGAATTCCAAAGAGATTTAGTTGGATTGGTAAATTTAGCGTAGTTTGCTAAATTATGTGCAACCTTATTTGCTTATCTAGGTATCCATTGAACATCAATATGAATTTTTTCTAACAAAACCAATCGGACATCTTCAAAGCTACCTATTGTTATGAGCTGAAATTCACTTGTGATTAGCATATTTTTAGTGAGTAATTTTAGGATCAAAACTTTATGGGGTCATTTAAGATGTTTCATCTTTTATTCCCAATATAGAAATTTTTCCTGACCGCTTTTACTGTTTTGGTATTCATGCTTCTTTTAGCCTATACTTGTTTGCATTAAATTTTGCAAAAGTTAATCATTGAATGTCATTATAGAGAAAAAGTCAGAATCAATTAAAGTTAACTCATAGGTATATTCACGATTTTGACCTTTTGTTTTTAAAAAAAAATCTAAAATCTAGATGTAATATGTTTTTTTTTTGAAAAACTTATTCTTTTTTATTCAAACAGAAAGACGATTACATGGACTAACGGGCAAACAGCCTACGCACATCCTACCCTAACACGCCTAACCGAAGGCACCCCCAATCTATTTAAACGACATTCGCCCTGGGCCACCGAGGGAAGAGTCTGTTCAGCAGAGTAAACTCGAAGCTGCTCTTGTGGATGAGAGACCCCTACATTGGATAATATATCAGCAACCTTATTCGCCTCTCTGTAACAATGCTCAAACTGAACCCCCTCCACCAGGTGCCAGATTTGCTCCACCTCTCTCCTAACAGACCAAGGACAAAGGCATCGCCGCTGGAGTATGTCAATTAACAACTTCGAATCCGATTGCACTATCCTGGGAAGAAGCCCCTTACCTAAACACACTTGAACACCCTTGAACATGGCCAACACTTCAGCATGAAGACTAGTAGCCTCCCCCAGGTACGCCGAGAAAGCAACCAATAACTGCCCAGCGGAGTCTCTAAGTAAGCCACCTCCACCACTCGCACCCGGGTTTCCCTTAGAACACCCATCCGTATTGAGCACCATATCTGCTTGACCCCCTGCCCTCCATCGAACAACTCTAAACTCATACCGCGCAGTCGATTGAGCTACCTTTTCGTAAAACAGTGAGAAATCACTCACATGGACGGCCAAACTAAACTGAACCTCAAATGCCAATTTGACATCCTGGAATACCGCTTCACATAGCTCCTTTACACGTACTCTAGCCCCCTCAAAAACCGCTCTACACCTTGCCTTCCAAATGTTCCAGCAGATAAAAACTGGAACAATGTCAAATACGAATCTCTGCTTGGCCCTTGGAGTAGGAAACATCCACCACTCAAATAAATGTGCTCGGAGACTGTCGTACGACCTACCAATACCACATATGTTCTGAAAATACGCCCAAACCTCCATTGCAAACTGTCCCGCAGAAAACACATGCTCCAGTGTCTCTCCAGTAGCAAGCGCACAACAACAGCACTTTGATGCCAACTGGAACCCATCTCCCTCAAGACGTCATCCAAAGGCAGCCGCCTCATGAGCAAGCGCAGCATGAACAAGGACACTCTCAAAGGTATCCGAGGATGCCATATGCGAGAGAACACTAGCGACCTGTTGCGACCTTGGCGGACCTCCTGGAAGGCTGCCGCCAAAGTGAAGAGCCCTGACTGCGTCGACCTCCAGATCACTTGATCTGTCCCCCTTCCACTCAGTGCCGGTGTCTGCATCACCTCATCCACAATGGATGGCGGCAGAATCTGTGACAGCCGACAATTATCCCAGGTGCCATTGACCAATACATCGGAGAACGAAAGGCCTGGAACCACCAAGGCTCGAAGAAAAAGAGGCCCACTCCCCAACCAATTATCATACCAAAAATCACAAGTCCCATCATTGAGCAACCAGACCATGCATAATTCCGCCTGGCGGCTCACATTGATCTTGCGCCTCCAAGTTGGTGAGGCAGCCCGAGAACTAACCACCTGACAAGGATGGACCCCATTACAATACTTTGTCCGCATGAAGGTTGCCCATAGAGATGACCCTGTGCGCAAACCCCACCAAAGCTTACAAGAAAAGGCATTGTATACATCGCGAACCCGCCGGAAACCCGCGCCACCTTTCATCACCGGGTAACAAAGATGAGACCACCGAATCCAATGATGCCTAGTCTGCTCGGTCGAGGACCCCCACAAGAAATTTGCGCAGAGACGCTCAATACTCTTGAATGTCGCCACTGGAATAACTGCAGCAGACAAAAGATGAGTTGGAAGCGACGAAAGAACATGCTTGATTAGCACTAACCTGCCTCCAAGCGTCAAAAGTTTAGACCGCCAAGAAAGAATCCTTGCCGAGATAGCATGACACACCTCCCCAAAGTACAAGGATTTGCACCTGCCAATGTATAACGGGAAACCCAGGTACCGGACCGGGAAATGCTGCCTAGAGAAGCCGGTAATCCGCTCAACTACCCTCCGCCGGGCGGGCGACACCGACAGGTGCACTAAGTACCCGCTCTTCTGAGCACTCACCAACTGCCCCGAGGCCAGTTGATACATGTCCAATACCCGCATAATCTCCTTCAAAGAGCTAGAAGAACCATTAGCAAAAATGAGCACATCATCCGCAAAAGCCAAGTGGGTGACCGACGGACAACCCCTGGGTACCGTGAAACCTAAGAAACCCGACTGTGCAGCAAGACTATTGAGCCCCCGGGATAACACCTCCGCGCCAATGACAAATAAGGCTGGTGACAATGGATCTCCCTGACGGATCCCACGACTCGATTTGAAAAAACCATGAGATGCCCCATTAATGATGACGGAGAACCAAACATTCGACACTAACCTCCAAACCATGTCAATGAGCCTCTCACCAAATCCAAATTTGCGCAATACCCTGACAATGAATATCCACGATACACGATCATACACCTTTGCCATGTCAAGTTTTAGCGCTACATTTCCCCCCCTAGCCTTTTTCCTAATCCCTGACATAAGCTCCTGAGCAAGAAGATAATTCTCTGTTATGTTCCTGCCCTTGACAAACCCCGTCTGTTGCGGAGACACAATCTTGGGCAAAATACTTGCTAACCTATCCGCCAAAATTCGAGAGAGCACATTGTTGAAAAAATTGCACAAACTAATCGGCCTATACTTAGAAAAGTCCTGGGGGCTTGGCACCTTGGGAATTAAAACAATGGATGTAGAAGTTACGAAGCGAGGCAGCTCCGCCCCACAAAAGAAACTCAATACAACATTATAAACATCCTGTGCAATAACATCCCAAGCGAAAGTAAAGAACTGACCTGTGAAGCCATCAGGGCCTGCAGCACTATCCCAATCCATCTCAAATACCACCCGTTTCACCTCCTCCCTGGTTGGATCCGCATCAAGAGCCGCCCTGTCTGCTTGTGACACCATATGAGGGATTAAATGCTCCCAATCACCAGCTGACCCCCCGGAGGCCGAGAACAAATCCGAGAAGAATCGCACAGCCTCATTGGCGATCCCCTCGTCATCTTCAACCCATACGCCATTCTCATCCTTCACTCTATGAATCGCACCCTGCACCCTCCGTTGCTGAACCGTGGCATGGAAATATCTTGAATTTCGATCTCCGTATCGAAGCCACTTTACCCTAGCCTTCTGACTCCAAAACTTTTCTTCATTTAACAATGCGTGTCGTAGCTCAGCTTGAGCTTTACTCAGCTCAACCTGCGCCTCCATCGAGTCATCCTGCTCCGTGCGGGCTTCTGCTGCTAGCACATTGGCTTCCGCCCGCTTAACAATCTCAAACACATTCCCAAAAACTCCCTTATTCCAGCCCTGGATGGCACGCCTGGTACGCAACAGCTTGGAGCATAGTATCTTTAACGGGGAGCCCGAGGTCTCTGCTTGCCAAGCCTGGCAAATTACATCCAACAGTCCTGGATTTGACGTCCAAACATTTAAAAACCGGAATGCCCTCGGCCTGTTGTCCATTCGCGATGTCAGCGAGATCTTCAGCGGCGCATGATCCGATGGATGACGGGCCAAGTGGACCACCGAGATCGACAGAGCACTCTCAGAAAACTCACCATTGATTAGCACCCTATCCAGTCTCTTCCAGATACGTGCGTGCCCTCTCCGGTTATTACACCAAGTGAAACTGGATCTTGAGAACCCCGCATCAAACAATTCGGCCCCCTCCATGAATGACAATAACTCCAACCCCTCAGATCCTGTGAAAGGCCTACCTCCTCGCTTCTCACTTGGGTCCGCAATGACATTAAAGTCTCCGCACACGCACCACGACCCCGAGCTGGGCTTATCGGCCATTAAGTCTTGCCACAGCACCCTCCGCTCCCCCAAGGAGCATTTGGCGTGCACAAACGAAAAGCACAGGGATCCATCCATCCAAGGATGCTGGACCGATATCGTGACGTGCTGGGCTGAACTACCTACTACAGCACACACTAATGGAGTACTAAAAAATACCCATATATCAGCTGACAGGTTCACAACTACCGAATCAAAGGGCAATCTGACTTTAATTAAATCAATACGTGACACATCCAGTTTGGGCTCACATATTGCAACAAACATTAAATTGTGTATACGAATTAACTTTAGCAAGCGTCTGAGGTTAATATAAGCTTCTAATTATAGAATAATTATACCTATTTATGGCTTTGATTAATTTTAATTTGTATTTCTTTAGCAAGTGGCCGGCCGTATTTATTATTCTTTTACATTTTCACAATTTCCAATATAAAAAAATTTTACGCTTGGGAGACTTTAATAGTTGTGTGGTGGATTTAAAGTGGGGGCCCGTGCCCCCACCCCCCTCAAAAAGTCCTACAAACTCACTCTTTGAAAAATTATGAATTTTTATAATGTGTTCCACTAGTTTTAAAATTACTTGTTGCCCTATTGATATCAAACAATGGAAAACAAATAAAGTACATGGTCTTTGGTTTTCTATTTAACTAAACAAAAGGAAGCTTTTTGAAAAATATACAATAAAAAGGTAAATAAAATAGTAGTAAAAGAGTAAAATAACTGAGCAACTATTACTTTTATCCTCCCTCCATCCTTTTCTAGTGTCATGTTTTCACCTTTTGGATAATCCAAACAAAGAATCATCTTTTCAAAATCAACACAACTTCTCAAGCTTCCATTTTACCATTTGAAAAAAATTACTTTTTGCGTGCCACTAGACTCATAGAATTTAAATGTAAGGACCATGTTTAAGGTTCATCCAAAATCATCACATTCAAACTTAATAATTACATTTTTTTTTTCTTAAAAAGTTTGAATTCCAAAAAACAAAAATTCTCAAATTATGGCACATAGGGAGTGCAAGATTTTCATGGTTAATTTTTATATTTCAATTACTGTTTATTTTTTGTTTGTCATCAAGAATATTGGTTGTCCTTATGACTTTCTTTTTTTTTTTCATCAGACTTGTTTTTTAGCATCCAATTCTTTAGCAGATTGCTAGTTACATCATTTTCCATGTACAATCGGCGGATGCAAAAGCTCACCATTATGTCACCTACAAAATCTGTGCCTCGAGGATTAATAGTTAAAAAAAACTGTGCCTTGACAAGAATAATGTATAAATGAAAGTTCATTGTCTACAAGAAAAAGTTTTGTTTGATTAATTTTCTTCTTCTTCTTCTTTTCCATTTTTCATTTTGGTACATCAACTTAGAATGTAGAAGCCACAAGGCAGAAAGGATGGCAACAATGGAATGCTGGTAATCGAGGTATTGTATGCATGATATATATACACTTTGCATATATATATATACATGATGGTGTTTTGGAGAGGGTTTAGTAGATTTCTGGGTTGACAGATGGTTACAGGATGATCCTTTATGTCAACTTTATTGTCGGCAGGACTCTCCTCAATTCCTTGTGGCAGAATTCTTTACTGGGGACAAATGGAATGAGGCAAAACTTAGGCTTTGGTTACTGGAACCTATAGTGTTGCAAGTTTTGCAGGTACAGTTTGATCCGTATAAGAAGGACTCCATGGTATGGTCTCCTTCTGCTAATGGGCTTTTTTTCATTTCCACGGCTTGGGAGACTGTCAGGAAAAGGTAAAATATCTCTTTGGTCTCCGGGTTGATTTGGAACGCCATTGTCCCTATTAAATTGTCTTTCTTTGTGTGGAGGTTGCTTCATAATCTTTTGCCTTTGAAGGAGAATTTACAACAGAAACGATTCATGTTAGTATCCAGGTATGTAGTGTTGAAGATTGAAATCGAGGAACTGAACTATATCAGTAGAGGGAAGATAGAAGAAGGGGAAAAACGGGGAGAAATGAGGAAGAACTCAGAGGAAGAAGAGAGAAAAGACAATGAGGGAGTTTGAGATATTATTGAGAGAAGAATTTTGCAACAATCAATCTGATGATTCCTCCAATTGCAGATGTAATTCTTATACAAATCCTAGCTTCTAACTCAAGTAACAGATTACTAGCAGTTAACTAACTTTCCTGCCCAATTTCTTCATTCTGTTAGGACCATGCTTGGCCACGTGATTCCTCCATGTTCCCCCCATTTCTCTTGCTACCTTCCCTGCTGACTCTTTCTGGTAGTCTGTTTAATAGCTCCATTGAATCCAGGCCATAACAATGCCTCCCCCTTAAAAACAATCCTAGTCTCTAGGATTGATTAATTTGGAAAGTAGGAAATTGAGCATGAATGAACGACCAATCTTCCCAGGTAGCCTCCTCGGGTTCCATGTTTTCCCACTGCACCAGCACCTGGTCGACCTCTTGTCCCATCCTAAAAATTGTCCCCTGGTCCAAAACTGCTGAGGGAACAACACCAAACTCACCATCATCATTCAGGGCAGGCAAGGTAGTGTTGATTTGAGCCCCCTTAGGTGACTTTTTGAGCAGGGAGACATGGAAAACAAGATGTATGGCTGATCCTGCAGGTAACTTCAACCTATAAGCTATAGTCCCCATCTTGTGCTCTACCTGATAAGGTCCATAGTACTTAGCTGCCAGTTTTATATTCCTTCTTACAGCTACAAAAGTTTGTCTGTAAGGCTGAAGCTTCAAGTAAGCCCATTCTCCTACTTCAAATTCCTGTCACTCCTCCCTTTATCTGCCATTTGTTTCATCCTATTCTGAGCCTTCAACAGGTTCTCCTTGAGCAAGGAGTTCCAGCCCACTCGTTCTTGTGTCCAATCCTCCACAGCAGCTACTAATGTGCTATCAGGCCTCAGGTTCATCTGAATAGGCTTGTAACCATACAAGGCCTGAAAGGGAGACATTTGCAAACTATTATGATGGTTAGTGTTGTACCACCACTCTGCTGCAGGGAGCCATTTTCTCCATTTCCCTAGTTGATACATACATATACTTCTCAGGTAGTTTTCCACACACCTATTCACCCTCTCAGTCTGCCCATCAGACTGAGGGTGATATGCAGATGAAAGATTTAGTTCTGTGCCTAGCATTTTGAACAGTTCTTGCCAGAACACACTAGTAAAGGCCTTGTCTCTATCATAGACAATGTGTGTTGGTAGGCCATGCAACCTAAAAATTTGATCAAAGAATGCCTCTGTTACACTTTTAGCGGTGTAGTGAGAGGTCATTGGAATAAAATGGGCATACTTAGTAAATCTGTCCACCACCACATAGATCACATTACAACCAAAGGACTTGGGTAACCCCTCAATGAAATCCATAGAAATTTGTTGCCACGCTTGGTCAGGTATGACCAGTGGCTGCAGCAAACCTGGATAGGGGCAATTTTCATTTTTACTCCTCCTGCAGACCTCACGGCTCCGTACATATTGCTCTATTTCCTTCTTCATTCTAGGCCAGTATAGATAACTCCTAATCCTCTGATAAGTACCATGATTCCCAGAGTGTCCCCCAAGACAAGAATCATGAAAATAGGAGATCAGCCTTTGCCTTAATCTAGAATCGGCTCCTACCCACACCCTTCCCTTGAATCTTAGAATCCCTTGGTTATAAGAGTAATCTGTAATGCATCAGCTCCCATAGCCAACTTCAGCAGAACTTCATTGGCCATCTCATCACCATTGTAGCTCTCAGCTACCATTGTCAACCACTGGGGCTTGATGGTAGTGATAGTATGCACAGGCATTTCTGCTGTATTCTCCAATTCTCCCATCCTTGATAAGGCATCAGCAACCACATTATCCTTCCCCCTTTTGTATTGAATCTCATAGTCCATCCCCATAAGTTTAACCAGCCATTTTTGTTGAGGAGAAGTGTTAATTTTCTGATCCAACAAGTATTTGAGACTCTCATGATCAGTCTTTATAATGAAATGGTGTCCCATCAAGTAATGTTTCCATTTGTGAAATGCAGTGATGAGTGATGGAAGTTCCTTCTCATAGGTAGATCTGGCCTGATTATTCTGTCCCAATACTTGACTGTAGTAGGCTATTGGCCTCCCTTGTTGCATTAGAACAACACCAATGGCTATCTGACTGGCATCAGTTGCCAACAGGAATGGCTTTTAGAAGTCAGGTAATGCCAACACTGGTGCTGCACTTATTGCCTGCTTCAATTGTTGAAATGCAGATTCTGCAGTAGTACTCCATGCAAATTGATCCTTTTTTAGCAATTCAGTAAGAGGCTTAGCAATCTCCCCATACCCCTTAACAAACCTCCTATAGTAACCTGTCAAGCCCAAGAATCCTCTAAGAGCCTTTAAACAGGTGGGAGTTGGCCAGGACAGCATTGCTTCCATCTTGGATGGATCAGTTTTCACCCCTTCACTAGTAATTATATGTCCAAGATACTCTACTTGGTTTTGACCAAAAGAGCATTTTGACATCTTTGCATACCGGGAGTGTTTTCTCTGGGTGTTCAAAGCTATGGATAAGTGGTGAAGGTGAGTCTTGTAGTCTGGACTATAGATTAAAATGTCATCAAAAAACACAAGGACAAATTTTATGATATAAGGCTCAAAGACCGAGTTCATGAGGGCTTGAAAGGTAGCTAGGGCGTTTGTTAGACCAAATGGCATTACTAGGTACTCATATAGACCAGAATGAGTTCTAAAAGCAGTTTTATGGATGTCATCAGGTTTCATTCTGATTTGATGATAGCCTGATCTTAGATCAATTTTAGACAAGATTCTGGCTCCATGTAACTCATCCAATAAATCATCTATAATAGGGATTGAAAATTTATCTTTAACAGTGAGGTTGTTCAGTTGCCTATAGTCAATACAAAGCCTCCAGCTCCCATCTTTCTTTTTCACTAAAACAGCAGGTGATGCAAAAGGGCTATGGCTAACTTGTATAAGGCCAGAGTTCAACATATCTTTCACTTGCCTGTCAATCTCATTTTTTTGTATATCGGGGTACCTGTAGGGAGAAATTTTGAAAGGTTGGGCACCTGGTTTAAGAGGGATTTGTTGATCATGGCATCTGTTTGGGGGAAGGGTGTTTGGTTCTGCAAAGACATCATCATAGTTGGCCAACAACTCAGTAAGAGAATCTGGTTCAGAAATTCCCTGTGAGTTGTGAATCTTCACCATGCAGGATTGCTGCAATGCCTTCCTGATCTTATGTCTGACATACTTGTGAGCTGAGGGACCTTGCTACATCCTTACGTTTGCATTGTTGGAGTCTCCTTTTAGCACCACTTGCTCCTCTCCTTTTTCAAATGACAGGTTCAACTTCTTGAAATCAAAAGTAATGGGACTATAGGACTTCATCCAATCGACTCCAAGGATCAGATCATAAGGCTCCAGCTCCAATACAAATACATCATGTGCAAATCTGTGGTCCTGCATGTTCCACCGCATCCCTAGAATCCACTGGTCACATGTCAACTCCTTGCCATCAGCTATCTTGACCTTGAAGGGCCTGTGGTTTTGTACAGTTTCTGGGTATTGCTGAGCCACAGTCCTCTTGATAAAGCAATTAGTACTTCCCTCATCTAACAGGATTGTCAAGTGATGGTTCTTATACTCCCCTTGCATTTTGATGATGCTTGAGGATAATTCCCTTGACATTGCATGCAAGGTTAGCATCACATCATGCTCTTGCTGGTTCCCCATGTATTCAATAACTTTCTTCTCTTCTGCTGTGTGATTTTCCTCGCCTTTTTCCTCCTCTCCTACTATCATTATGTGGATCCCCTTGCTTTTACAATTGTGTCCTGGACTAAATCTTTCCCCACACCTGAAACATAGGTTGTGATCCCTCCTGTACTGGAATTCAGTAGGGGAGATTTTCTTGAAAACTTGCTGTGAATTGGACTTCCTGCTAAGATCTGTTGGTGATGTTCCAACTTGTCTTACTCCCGAATCCTGAGCTCCATTCCCCCTCCTGTTAAGACCAAATGAGGTTGAGTGCAAGGCATTCTTGAGTATAGGCCTACTGGACTTGTGGACCAGCTCCAAGTGGTGTTCCTGCCATCTGGCCATCTCAAAGGCAGATTGTAGACTGTCTGGCCTGTGCATCTTCAAGGCAAATTTAATTTCCCCCTTTAATCCACTTAGGAAACTAGCAATGTAGTAGGATTCAGTCAGTTCTGGCATCTGAATCATTACAATAGACCTCAATTCCTCAAACTTCTCCTGATATGCCAAAACAGAGGAGGTTTGATTGAGTTTGCTGAACTCTTCCACTGCATCAGCCTCTCCCATAGTGTTGAATCTCCTACACACTTCTGATCCAAAATCCTTCCATTGGACTATTCCTCTTTGTTTTTTGAAATTCTGAAACCAGAGATCTGCCTTTCCTTCTAAGTGCAGTTCCACAAGGTCCGTCTGTTGATCCTCGGAAGTGCAAAATAGTTGGAAGATTTTTTCACACTTCCTGACCCACTCCTTGGAATTGTGGCCATCAAATCTAGGAAAATCTAACCTGGGGAACTGCCAAATTCGGAACTGCCAAATTCACCATGTCTAGAATTCGGAATTCCAGCATTTCGATTGTTAGGAATCTTTTCTGCAGAGTCATTAGGATTTCCCAAAATTCCCTTGTCACCTTGCAAACTTCTCAAAATCGAGCTGATCTGTTTACTCACAAAGCTTTTCAGCTCTGTGCTATTGGCTTCCAGTAAGGACCGCATCTCCCTTTGATTAACTTCCAACTTTTTCTCCATGACTTGCTTGTCTGCTACCATGGAGTTGAGGACCGCTTGAATTCTGGCATCTTGTTTCCTAAGCTGCTCCTCAAAGCTTTTCCTGCGAGTACCTTCTGCCATGCTGGATTGTGGAGTGAACTTCCAATCCAAGGACCGCAAGCTCTGATACCACTGTTGAAGATTGAAATCGAGGAACTGAACTATATCAATAGAGGGAAGATAGAAGAAGGGGAAATGGGGGAGAAATGAGGAAGAACTCAGAGGAAGAAGAGAGAAAAGACAATGAGGGAGTCTGAGATATTATTGAGAGAAGAATTTTGTAACAATCAATCTGATGATTCCTCCAATTGCAGATGAAATTCTTATACAAATCCTAGCTTCTAACTCAAGTAACAGATTACTAGCAGTTAACTAACTTTCCCGCCCAATTTCTTCATTCTGTTAGGACTATGCTTGGCCACGTGATTCCTCCATGTGCCCCCCATTCTCTTTCTACCTTCCCTGCTGACTCTTTCTGGTAGTCTGTTTAATAGCTCCATTGAATCCAGGCCATAACATGTACGCTGTCAATCAAGTACTGAATCGGCACTTCATGTCTTCCTTGATGGCCCTGTAGCCATTGCTATTTGGGACCATTTTTTCAACGTTTTTGGTCCAAAAAAACTAAAATTCTCTTGTGTTTCGGCTTTGCTGCTTCTCTGGTTTCTTTCGTTGCCCAAGCTTAACAGGAATCACATACGAGTTGCTTGTCCGATTATAATTCTTTAGTTTATTTGGAAAGGATGCAATGCAGCAAGGTTTTAAGGGGTAAATCACTTAGCTGCTCAAGTCATCTGGGAGGTGGAGAGTTTCTTAAATCGACTTGGTACAGCAAAGGTATTCAAAAATTCTTTTTTCCAAGGAGATACAGACGTTATATGGCCATCTTTAGCTCCTTCATCAACAATTTTGCATCGGCATGTTGCCGTATCTTGGGGTAGACCATCTCCGGGTTCTCTAAAGCTTAATAGAGATACAAGTGACGTGCAAAATGTGGCCGCTGGGGGTGGGCTGGTTAGGAATCATAAGGGTGAGATAATTTTTGCCTTTCCCTTTTATTTGGTTTGATTTTGTGTGGAGGTCATCATGCTACTTATACATGTAGACAAGTACAAAATGTGGATAATTATGATGAATTTGGGCATTGCAATCTTTATCTTGATCAATATGGTCCTAATTGGGACAATTCTTGTGATTATGGTTGGGATAATCAATGTACTACTAGTGATTCTTCATGTTTTTATGATTACCAACTCGAATGTGTCCAAAATGAAGCAAAACCATCTTGGGAATTGACAATAGAAAGATTAGCTAATGCATCTTTACCTTGTGAATTAGAAAGTGAACCATTAGTTAATGATTCTAATGCATCTTAGGAGCTAGCTATAGAAAAATGTTCTAATCACTTTGATTTAGCCATAGAAAAGCTAGCTAACACGACCTTCGATCGTTTTGCTAGGATTGAGAAAAGGTTAGATGAATTAGCTTCTCACTTCGGTAGAATACAAAAACAATTGCATGAGTTGTGTGAAGTTATTTCTTCTATGAGATGCATTATGACCCTAACTTGGATGGTGAGCATGTTGCAAGTGAAAGTGGATTGCATTTTGATGAAAATGATGAATTTCAATTGTGTTTCAATGAGAAAATGTCCATTTTACAAGATAATACCTTCATAACTAATCTTGAATCTCAAGAGGTGAGCCTTAATATACGTTTTAAAAGTATTATTGTCCAAGAAAGGCAAATGGACATTCCTTTGGTAAGTACTCAAGTGACACGCATTCAAGGTAATATCTACGACTCATTTGAGATAGATAAGCTACTTCCATTTCTCACATCATTAGAATACGTGGCTTTTGCTATTGAGCTACCATTTAATGATCCACCACATCCAAAAATGGTAGATTATTCTTTAACAAAACCTCCTTGAAAAAAAAATGATGAGGTGATATAGTCAAACTAATGACTATAAAGAAGCGCTTGTTGGGAGGCAACCCAACGGTTTCTAGATTTTTAGTAGGTTTTAGTTATTTGATTAGCATTTTTGTGTGTTTTGTATGTAGCAATGACAAAAAGTCATGTGAATTATTTCAAGTGCAAAAGAGATTATAAGGAGTGGATACCGACGTGAAAAAAGGAAGCTTAACCTTTATTTTTGAGTTTACAATGCTTAATTTCACGATATGAGGTTAAGTCAGTCATTTGCATGAAGTTGAAGTGCATTCAAGTGATTAAATGTGTTCATGACCTATTTGCACTCTTTTGAACCATTTGAGCACTATCATGTGCATTAGAAGTGTCGAGGGGACTATTTGATCCAAGAACCTCAACCCTCAATTTGTATTCTACATGTTTTTTATTTGTTTTGAGATGTTGAGATTCATGTTTAAGTCACTTTCCATGTGCGTGAAGTGTTGAATTTTTGAAAATTTCATTGTAGAGCACGAATTGGAGAGTGTGTTTCGAATTGGGGTCAAATTGAAAATTGTAGAAAGTTCTGCAATAAGTGCAAATTCAATGGATCCGAGCTCAGATCCGTACAGATCCAAGGCCTCGAATCTACTTCTGCAATCAGAGAACAATTCGAAATTTTTGATCTGAGTTCAGTCATAAGGATCCGACCTCGGATCCTTTCAAAAATAATTCAAAAACGAAGGCTCGGTTCACTTTTCCTTATTCTTCCCCCTCTTTCTCCTTCATTTTGTACTTGAGGGGACTTGATCATTGATGACAAAATGTATGAATGGAACTTACTTTGTTCATGATGATGGGCTTATTTGTGATACTAATGCATATACTTATTTAGCGAAGATTAGCTCATTTCATATTTTTATCCCTTGAACATTGTATGGTTCCACATGCTTAATCACTTTTCCCTTTTCCCTTGATTTGCATGCTCACTTCTTGATCATTGCAAGTTTGTACTCAATTGTTTTATTTTGATTTTGTCATTTGAAATGGTGCATTAATTGAATTCTCCTTTCTTGGCAAATAAGGTTGGAAATTCATCACTTGGCCATGGATTTGGATAGCGCAAGTTCAATAGGGGTGTACTACTTTCTCTTACTTTCGTTATTTTTCCTTTCTCACATTGCGGACAATGTGAAGCTTAAGTGTGGAGGAGGGAAATATTTGAACTTTCTTTCTAGTGCCATGTGATGATATTTTGTGGATTTAAATGTTTTAGAAATATTGGAATTATACTTGAAAAATTTGCCATGTGGAAAATTTTCTTGAATTTGGGTTTGTTGGCAGAGAGTTTCATCCAGTTATAAGGGGAAACTCTATCAAAAATTTTTTACAATCTTTTTCAATATTTCACTATAGCCCAAAATTTTTTGCAATTTTTGTCTTTGTTTTAAAAAGGACCAATTTGTTCCAACTTTAAGTATCTAATTCTTCCACTTGGTGAAACTTTATATGTATTTTGGAAGATTTAGTCCTCATTTAACTTGGAAATGGTTATTATGCAATTAAAATTTTTGCATTTTAGAAAGTATATTCAGTAAAGTAGGAAGAATTATGCCTATAATTTTTTATGTTGAATAAGATTTCTCCTCTTTACTTAATTTTGCAAGTGATTGATATAGTCAATAAAGTCTATATTTTTCCTTTGGTTATTCTTGTGTATTCGTTATGAGAGAATGTCTATTTATTGTCCTATACTTTAAAAGAAAACAAAAAAGAGAAGAAAAAAAAGAAAAAAAAGGAAAAAGAAAAAGAAAAAAAGAAGAATAAGAGTTTTGGTCTACTCCAATGATTCTTGTATCGAGTACCGGGGGGTTGGCATCTACAAATGTCGACATTCGCGTAAAAAGGTACTTGAATTAAGAGTATGCATAGCAACTTAGATACGTGAAATGTTGAGTAACCGGGGATTTTCTCCCAAAAGTGTCGATTTTTGCGTCGAAAGGCATTTTCACTATTTGAGTAAAAATCAAGTATGAATAAGTCCCTCTTAGTCATGAAAATTGAGGAAGAGATGATTTTGGGAAAAGGAAAGCTATAAATTGACTATGTGATTTACTTGTTTGTGAAATTAGGTTAGAGTGGGAGATTAAGTTTAACTTGTTAAAATTAGGGCATAATTATCTTTCCTTTACTTGATATTATGAGTATTTAGTATAGATTGAACAATTGCATAATGATTGTTTGCCAAGTTATGAAGAATTGAAATCGAAAAAGTGCATATACTGTTTCACCTCTTGAATCATTGTTGTTGGAGATGTGTTGATTGCTTGAGGACAAGCAATGGTTCAAGTGTGGGGGAGTTTGATAAGTGCATAGTTTGCATGTTTTTAGTATCTTTTGTTAGTTAGTTTTGGTGTGTTTTATTTAGTTTTATATCCAATTAACTAAGATTCTAGTGAAAATATGCATTTTATGGTTTAAAGTGTGAAAATTGCATTTTTATGGATTTTAATGGTAAAAACTTCATGTTTTGTAGTTTTATGATTCAATCATTAAATGGAGTGATTTGAGAAGATATTTGGATGATTGATGATGGTTTAAAGTGATAAAAGGAGAATATGAAGTGCAAGAGAAGAAATGCAATCAAGAATAAAAGGAAGCAAGTTTTCACAGCTTTGACACATTTTCATATTTCAACTATAACTTGAGCTACACTAATCAGATTGAGGAGATTCTTATACCATTTGAAGCTAAGAGATAGATCCACATTTGGTATGAAGACATCGAAATCCAGTTCTGTCATTTTCATTGTCAAAATGTCGAAATACAGAAGTACATTTTCATGGTCAAAAGCTGAAATAGAGCACTGACCAGTCGAGAGTATTTTGGTCATTCTCGATCCACAGAGCTCCAAATTGGATGATTCTTGATGCATTGGAAAGCTAACTCAAAGAACTACAATTTTCATGTTTTACACAAGAGCTAGTTCAGCCTCTAAAATCGAGAAAATATTAGTTGAAATTGGACAGAAAACAATGCAAGTAAATCTGAGTTCGGATCTGTACTAGATCTGACCTCGGATAAACTTTTGCAATCAGAGGCTACATCCGAGGGGAGGATCTGAGCTCGGATCTCGATGTTACAGGCCTCAGATCCTAATGTGCAGTGAAGATAAAAACGAAGAAAAATGAGATCCGAGGGGTATTTTGAGCGATCCGACCTCGGATCTGGCCCTCGGATCACCAATTTCGGACCTACAACTGGTGCTCTATTCACACAAACTTTTTAACCAATTTATCTGCAAGAAATCAGGCTGGAACTGAGCAAGCTAGTATAGAGAATTCAAGAAGCATCTTTTGGTGATTCCAAAAAGCAATTTACTTCAACTTTAACAACTCACTATGAGCTTGAATTCCTCTATTAATAGAAGCCTTGGAGAATATTTTCAGAATTTTGGAAGGCTAGAGAAACTCACAAAAAATGTAGCTTTTACTAGATTTTCCTTCGTTCATTGTAAGAGTAGTATAGTATAGGTAGTGTAGTTTTTCCTTCATGTATTTGTAGTTAGATTTGGATGAAGATTGGAGGAGCATAGATGGAGAGTTAGAGCTCATGTGACAAGGGTGATTTCTCTCCTATCACTTTCTCTTTTGTATTTGAATTCATATTTATCTATAGTACAAGTTTGGATTTGTGTTTTTATATGTATTTCTAAAGTTTATGCCTAGAGTTATGGTTGAACTTGCTATATCTTGTTAGTGATGTTTATTTAGTTATGTGATGATATTATTTTGAGCAAGTTATTTATCACTTTTGCTTTTCTAGTCATAATTAACCGGCCATTAATTGTGATTATCTAAAGGTGTTAAGTTTGCAATGAGAATTGGAATTTAACACTAGTTCAAGGAAGTGATAAACCTAGGGAGTACACTCACGAGAGTATAGGTGCACCTATGTGGCTTTAGTGACTTGTTTCATGTAATTTCATACAAAAAATGAGCTTGTAGTTAATTTCATAACCACAAGAGTAGGTATGGTTTAGTTACAAGTATAGTGGATTCACTACGAGAGTAGGTTTCATATACATTAGGAAATTACGCCATAACTAGCCAAGATAATAGCATTCACTTAACCGGTAACTTCATTTGCAAGAGTAGTAAGGAATTCCATACCCCTAGGAGCTTTCTAGTGTTATTTTCATTACTTTTATATTGATAGTAGTCTAGATAATAAAGGAGTTCGAAAAATGCCGGTAATTGCAATTTTCCTGTGGGATTGACCCTTAATACCCTATACTCAGCTTGCGATTCATATACTTGCGATAAATCGCATGTGGGGTATTTAGGAATTTATAAATGTAAAACTTGATTGTGGATGAGCAAACTGTATATGTATACCCCGCGCACGTCAACAAGAACTTCCATGTTCAGTTAAAGCCATTGTAGCTTTAGACTCAACGTCGTTTTTCAATTTTAGGACACAAGTTGTAAGGGAGTAAGTACTCCTTATTTAATATTCATCGTTTGCTTCTAGAGGTAAGGTTTGGTCCCTCTTTAGAATATTGTATTTTTCTCTTCCTTTTTTAATAAAATTGGGGATGGTTTTTGTGGAAAATATATATATATATATATATATATATATATATACACATGGTCCAAATTTTATGCTCAGGATTGATACTGATACTTTAGCCCTATATCCCTCAAGTTTTCAATGCACGTTCTTGTGCTTTATTTTCTGCCAACCAAGACTAGCTTGTAAAGGAAGATGGAGTACAATTTTTTAGATTTTTTCTTTGAGTTCATCGACTAATTGTTGACATCTCATAGTATTATTTTCTCATACCTATGATCTATTTCAGTTTCCTTGACTATTTACATCATCAGAAGCAAGACATATTTAATTCACTACAGACTGCGTTTCGGCTCAGACAGTTGTTGCCAAAAGGAGGAAGCCAAGGAGGCTAGCAAATAATTAAAGTTGTGTAACTAAGTTGAGACTTTACCGCGTCCAATATTTGTATTTCATAAACTTCTGGAATTTCAAAAAAAAAAAGCCAACGATAACCTGATACGTTGACATTTGAATCATTCTGCGGCATTTGTTTAATAATTCTTTCATCGGCTAACCTATTGCGTGCACTCTACGAATCTAATCCTAAGCAATTGAAGATAAAATATTGATAATATAGCTCTGTTTTGTAGACTCTTGAGAAGCATATCTGTTGATTCTTTCTTTCTCCAAAAATAAAAGATTCTTTCTGTCTTTCTTTCTTATTTTAAAACACATCATAAAAGTTCATGAATGAAATTTGTATTAATGGATAAATTTACACAGATATAACAATCTGAAAACCAAGAGACACCGTATACTTGAAAAATTAATGAAATTTTCACTGTAAAATTTCAAGAATATCTATGAATCTCTCCACCCGCTGGAATACTATTCTTTTTTTTCCCGCTGGAATGCTGTTCATATGTACCAATTCTTGGATGGAGTAAATTGTTGTGAGAAGTTTGTAATTTCCCAACTTGGGCCATTCAACATAGATCAGCTTTACAGAGGTAGGTACGGCTTTGTAGTGGGATTTAATTTCTTTTCTTGTTCAGTCAAACGACTCTTTGGGATTTTGTTAATAACAATATTGACTTATGGCCACTCAAGCAACAAGTACAATTCAAGAATATCCGTACAACAAATGAATAACCAGCTATTGTTGTTTTCTCATTACACAAACACAGGATTGAATTCTTTACAAAAATTAATTTAGATTTCACACGTCATTAATTTTGGTGGAGATTAATTAATTTCATAAGTGTTCTTATCATTAATTCATAAGTCTGCTATTGTCATTTTCAGGATTCGTTTTCCTTCATTGGATGGGATATGATAATTTCAGCCTGGCCATAACAATTTCAATAATTTCATAAAGTCCCACATCTACACGGAATATATATGTGGGGAAGATTGCGTGTGTGTGTGTATATATATATATATATATATAATGCAAAACCAACATTATTAATAAATTGGATGGAAATCGTACGGCACAATTTATTTGACCAAGTCCAGGGGTAATTCCAAAAAGATTCAGTTAGATTGATAGATTTAGTGCAGTTTGCCAAAGTATGTGTAACCTTATTTGCTTCTCTAGGAATCCATTGAACATCAACATGAATTTGTTCTAATAAAACCAATCGCACATCTTCAATGTTACCTATTGTTTTGAGCTGATATTCACTTCAGATAAGCATATTTTTAGTGTGTAATTTAGAATCAAAACTTTATGGAGTCAGTTAAGATGTTTCATCTTTTATTCCCAATATAGAAATTTTTTCCGATCGCATTTTATTTGTTTGGTATTCATGCTTCTTTTAGCCTATTCTTGTTTGTTGTAAATTTTGCAAAAGTTGATCATAGAATGTAATTATAGAGAAAAAAATCAGAATCAATTAATTTAAGTCCTAGGTATATTCTAGATTTTGACCTTTTTTGGTTTTTTAAAAAATTCTAAAATCTAGATGTAAAAGAAAATGAGAACGGCCCCTATAACCAAGATAATACAATCTTTTAATTACAGAATAATTATACCTATTTATGGCTTTGATTAATTTTAATTTTGTATTTATTTAGCATGTAGCCGTATTTATTATTCCTTTACATTTTCACAACTTCCAGTTTAAAAAAAATTACACTTGGGAACCTTTAATAGTGGTGGATTTAAAGTGGGGGCCCGTGCCCCACCAAAAACTCCTACAAACTCACTCTTTGAAAAAATTATGAATTTTTATAATGTGTTCCACTAGTTTTAAAATTACGTGTTGCCCTATTGTTGTCAAACAATGGAAAACAAATAAAGTACATGGTCTTCGGTTTTCTATTTAACTAAACTAAAGGAAGCTAAGCCAGAGTCAATGGAAACTTTTAAAAAATAGAAAGGAAAATAAAACGGTAAAATAACAAAATAACTCAGCAACAATTAGTGTCATGTTTTCACCTTTTGGATTTTCCAAAGAAAGAGTCATCTTTTCAAAATCAACACAACTTCATAAGCTATTCCCTTTTACCATTTGAGAAAATTACTTCTTTTTTTTTTTGCGTGCCACTAGACTCAAAGAATTTAAATGTGAGGGCCCAATTTAAGGTTCGTCCAAAATCACACATTTTTTTCTTAAAAGGTTGGACTTCCAAAAACAAAAAATTTCAAATTATGGCAAATAGGAAGTGCAAGATTTTCATGGCCAATTTTTATATTTCAATTACTGTTTATTTTTTTTGTTTGTCATCGAGAATATTGGTTGTCCTTATGACTTTCTTTTTTTTTTTTCATCAGACTTCTTTTTTAGCATCCAATTCTTTAGCAGATTTTTTTGGTGTTTATCAGAGTCCAAACATAATAATCACATGTACTCATAACAATTTGAAATTCCATTCTAAAAAACAATTGGATGCTAAAATAACTTCGACAGAGGTAGTCCAAGCTGGAATAATCACATGTACTCATCCCATTCCTGTACTGGAATTCAGTGGGGGAGATTTTCTTGAAAACTTGCTGTGAATTGGACTTTCCGCTGAGATCTATTGGTGATGTTCCAGCTTGTCTTACTCCCGAATCCTGAGCTCCATTCCCCCTCCTGTTAAGACCAAATGAGGTTGAGTGCAAGGCATTCTTGAGTATAGGCCTACTGGACTTGTGGACCAGTTCCAAGTGGTGTTCCTGCCATCTGGCCATCTCAAAGGTAGATTGTAGACTGTCTGGCCTATGCATCTTCAAGGCAGATTTAATTTCCCCCTTAATCCACTTAAGAAACTAGCAATGTAGTAGGATTCAGTCAGTTCTAGCATCTGGATCATTACAATAGACCTCAATTCCTCAAACTTCTCCTGATGAGCCAAAATAGAGGAGGTTTGATTGAGTTTGCTGAACTTTTCCACTGAATCAGCCTTTCCCATAGTGTTGAATCTCCTACATACTTCTGATCCAAAATCCTTCCATTGGACTATTCCTCTATCTTTTTTGAAATTCTGATACCAGAGATCTGCCTTTCCTTCTAAGTGCAGTTCCACAAGGTCCATCTGCTGATCCTCAGATGTGCGAAATAGTTGGAAGAATTTTTCACACTTCCTGACCCATTCCTTGGAATTGTGGCCATCAAATCTTGGGAAATCTATCCTGGGGACCCCCATGGGCTAGTGTTGTCCCTCTCCTTTCGAGGAACTGCCAAATTCACCATGTCTAGTATTTGGAATTCCAGCATTTCAATTGTTAGGAGTCCTTTCTGCAGAGCCATTAGGATTTCCCAAAATTCCCTTGTCACCTTGCAAACTTCTCAAAATCGAGCTGATTTGATTACTCACAAAGTTTTTCAGCTCTGTGCTATTGGCTTCCAGTAAGGACCGCATCTCCCTTTGATTAACTTCCAACTTTTCCTCCATGACTTGCTTGTCTGCTACTATGGAGTCGAGGACCGCTTGAATTCTGGCATCTTGTTTCCTGAACTGCTCCTCAAAGCTTTTCATGCGAGTACCTTCTGCCATGCTGGATTGTGGAGTGAACTTGCAATCCAAGGACCGCAAGCTCTGATACCACTGTTGAAGATTGAAATCAAGGAACTAAACTATATCAGCAGAGGGAAGATAGAAGAAGGGGAAAAGGGGGAGAAATAAGGAAGAACTCAGAGGAAGAAGAGAGAAAAAACAATGAGGGAGTCTGAGATATTATTGAGAGAAGAATTTTGTTACAATCAATTTGATGATTCCTCCAATTGCAGATGTAATTCTTATACAAATCCTAGCTTCTAACTCAAGCAACAGATTACCAGCAATTAACTAACTTTCCCGCCCAATTTCTTCCTTCTGTTAGGACCTTGCTTGGCCACGTGATTCCTCCATGTGCCCCTATTTCTCTTGCTACTTTCCCTGCTGACTCTTTCTGGTAGTTTGTTTAATAGCTCCATTGAATCCAGGTCATAACATGTACGCTGTCAATCAAGTACTGAATCGGCACTTCATGTCTTCCTTGATGGCCCTGTAGCCATTGCTATTTGGGACCATTTTTCAACGTTTTTGGTCCAAAAAAACTGAAATTCTCTTGTGTTTCGGCTTTGCTGCTTCTCTGGTTTCTTTCGTTGCCCAAGCTTAACGGGAATCACATACGAGTTGCTCTTCCGATTATAATTCTTTGGTTTATTTGGAAAGGATGCAATGCAGCGAGGTTTTAAGGGGTAAATCACTTAGCCGCTCAAGTCATCTCGGAGGTGGAGATTTTCTTAAATCAACTTGCTACAGCAAAGGTATTCAAAAATTTTTTTCCAAGGAGATACAGACGTTATATGGCCATCTTTAGCTCCTTCATCTACAAGTTTGCATCGGCATGTTGCCTTATCTTGGGGTAGACCATCTCCGGGTTCTCTAAAGCTTAATACAGATACAAGTGACGTGCAAAATGTGGCCGCTAGGGGTGGGCTGGTTAGGAATCATCAGGGGGAGGTAATTTTTGCTTTTTACAAGGAATTTGGTGACGTGAACGTCTTGACGGCAGAGAGCCTTTCCCTTTTATTTGGTTTGATTTTGTGTGTACAAAAGGCATGTTTGGTTTTGCTGTGGAAGTTGATTCGGTGGTGTTGGTGAAGTTGATTCTATCGAATTCTCTTGCCAAATGGCCACTATGCAATACACTGCGTCATATCAGGAAAATAATATCTCAAGCTTCAGCTGGGATTTCGCATGTCTTTAGAAAGGCGAATGGTGCTTGAAATTAGGGTCACAACGAATTTTTAACTCATCACAAGTGATAAGTGCATAGTTTACATGTTTTTAGTATCTTTTGTTAGTTAGTTTTGGTGTGTTTTATTTAGTTTTATAGCGAATTAACTAAGATTCTAGTGAAAATATGCATTTTATGGTTTAAAGTGTAAAAATTGCATTTCTATGGATTTTAATGGTAAAAGCTTCATGTTTTTGTAGTTTTATGATTCAATCATCAAATAGAGTGATTTGAGAAGATATTTGAATAATTGATGATGGTTTAAAGTGGTAAAAAGAGAATATGAAGTGGAAGAGAAGAAATGCAATCAAGAATAAAAGAAAGCAAGTTTTCACTGCTATGACACATTTTCATATTTCGGCTATATCTTGAGTTACAATAATCAAATTGAGGAGATTGTTATACCATTTGAAGCTAAGATATAGATCCACATTTGTATGAAGACATCGAAATCCGGTTCAGTCATTTTCATTGTTAAAATGTCGAAATATAAAAGTACATTTTCATGATCAAAAGCTGAAACAGAGCCCTGACCAGTTGAGGGTATTTTGGTCATTTCTAATCCACAAAGCTCCAAATTGGATGATTATTGATGCATTGGAAAGTTAACTCAAAGAGCTACAACGTTCAGCCTCTAACATCGAGAAAATATCAGTTAAAATTAGATAAAAAATAGAGCATGTAAATCCGAGTTCGGATCTGTACTGGATCCGACCTCGGATAAACTTCTGCAATCAGAGGCTACATCCGAGGGAAGGATCCGAGCTTGGATCTCTATGTTACAGGGCTCGGATCCTAATGTGTGACGCCCCCACTTCTCCCTAAGGTGAACCAAAGGGTATCTGCGGAACGCCTGCCCAACTCTCGCCAGGACTCAAGCAATTACTATTCAAGCTTAAAGCGATACTAGAAGTCAACAATCAGAAAATATACATACAAATAATGCGGACGCGTTCAAGTTTAACAATCTATAACAATCACCCAAACCTTACATCGGGTTTCCATAATACAGCCCAAAATATATAATATACAAAAGTCTAGATAAAGGAGTTGGAACCCTATTACATGAGTACACAAAAGAGAAAATTCCTTCGAATCTCATTTCAAGCCCAAACCTGTTAAGGAAAACAAATCTACAGGGTGAGCAAAACGCTCGTGAGGCCAAGAACACACATGCAAGCACATAGTCCAAGTAACAAGCCCAAATAACAGGTCAATTGATAAAGTACAAGTAATTGATAATTCCAATAAAATGTAAACAGAAACAATTCAAGGATATGGTAGCTCTCAGGAGCTAAGTTCCACTTGCTTTGTCATGGTCATTCGTATACCTTCCGCAATGACACTCCGTCAACCGTGTTGGTATTTCCAATCCGTAGATCACTACTTACTTCCATCCGTCCACCGCACATACCCCCACGTCATTTATAAGGCGATACTTCAACGAGTATGCCAAGCAAGATCTCTCTAATAGATCAAGCTTATCATGTAATTCTCATGACTCGCTAAGATTCCCGACCAAACCCATGCCGGCTCGAGTCCAAGGTTTGCCTATGAGTTTGGGCGTTCCCCAGTTAACATTTATAAGTCGAGGAGATTCACTCTAGCGACGTATGCAGCCATAGCATACCAGTACATTTCATTCATTCATTCAATACATTTCAGTCATTCATTTAAATCAATCATAATTCATTCGTTTCATTTTAGTCATCGGTCATTCATTTCAAATAAGAACGAGTGCGGTAAAGTGCACACTCCCCTTCATTTTTAAAATCTCCAAACAATTATAACAATTAAGCATGTATCAAGTATTCATACACTTGACACTCACCAAATAACAAGAGCAAGTAGATTCAATTGAAGTTCAAGCGTCCACCGTGGGGTCCTCTGGAAGGTCCTCGCATGCGCCTGAGCAAATAATAATAGACTATCATTTTTAAACCCCTACAATTAAAGAAGATCGTACCATAGTACAATCTTACAAAGTCTCATGAAACGAGTCTTATTTATCCTAAATCAAGGCTCTCAAGTGGGATTTCAGAGTACAAGAGAAATTTAGTTTTCATCTTGGAAATCAAGTATAAAACATTCAAGTACTATCGAAGGAATAAAGAATACTTGAAAAACTCCATTTCCTTGAAATTCGAAAAATTTCAGTTTTGATACGATATTTTGAAAAATCGTATCTCACATTCCACAAGTCGAAAATTGGAAAACTTGGTACCGTTGAAAACCTCTTCCAAGGTACTAAAAGTTCCTAGAATACACTTTTCTAAGATTCCAAATAGAAAACATTCAAAAATAAGCTCAAAGTCGCTATTTTGGTTCATAAGGCAGATTTAAGTTGGTTTTTTGCCAAGTTTGAAAATTCGGCAAAATTCACTTGATTGGAACTAGCCTTTGAAATTAGGAACTTTGTTAGAGTCGCAATCCAAGTTTAACTTCAAAATGGTATAAATATCACCTCAATCCAATATGTGTAGCTCCAGATATAGTCAAAATACGAAAATGTGTCAAAGTTATTTTCATTTGCATTTTTTCAATTCACTTCATTTCTTCTTTATCACTTAAATTCATCACCAATTATCCACTTTCCTCCTTAATTGACATCCTTTGGTGATTGAATCATTAATCCTGCATGGAAATGAAGTTTTTACCATTAAAATCAATAGAAATACAATGTTAGCCACTTTAACTTAAAATGTAGATTTTTACCAAAACCTTAGTTATTTTAGTTATAAAACTAAATAATCAAACCAAAATTAACTAATAAAATGCACTTAAAAATATGTAAAATAAACCCTTATCAACCCCGAATATTCCAAAAAAAAAAAGAAATTAATCATCAGACAGTACAACAACAGAACTATTGGACAATTTTACTTTGGAGCGTAAAAACCGATCAGTAGGGAGTGGCACACGCATACCTCTGCGCTTGGGTTGAGCCATCATTTGACCTCCCTCCTCTCCTTGCACCTTTTCCTGAACTCGCTGTATAATAGGGTCTAAGTTAAAGATATCTACCACCAAAGAGCCTACCTCCCGTGGCACAGCGCCAATCTCCCCCCGTGGAGATAAATTTCCAACGCTTTGCTCTACAGTCACCAACTCATCTTTTCCTACCACAGCACCCAGCTCATCGCACGCTTCACCACCCACCTCAGGAACAGCAGCCATGTCCGTCAGGGGAGGAGACGCCAACCTGGTGCGCAATGGACAGGACGATCAACACCAGAACTGCGCCCTCGTTGCAGCTCCTGGCCATGCATGTCAACCGCCCCTGCAGTAGGCCCTGTCGACACCCCTACACCAGCACTCGAAAGTGCCCCATCTGACTAGTAGCCTCCTCCGCGTCGATATCAGCATGCTCGATTGTCTCTTCCTTCAACATCTCCACATCTGTACGGGCGGCCTAGTTGTCGTCTTCCAGCTTCTGGCCAAGTTCCAAATTATCCAAAGCTTCTGACTGAGACCCTGACACTCAAAAGCCAAATGCTCCTTGTTGCCTTCAAGGATCCCATCCTGGTTGTCGCTCTGCAACTACGACAGAGGTGCACAAACAGGTAGTGCTACCCCTTTGTACTGCTGTTGAGGCTTCGTGTTCTGCTCAGTCAAGACCTCGTCAGTCCCCCTCTGTTCCGTAGCTACACCAACACCCTCCAAAGGCGCCGCAAAACTCCCAGGAACTTCCTTGTTTGCTCGCGACACCTCTGGCTGCCCCTTTGGTCGGAACTCTCGGGTTGTCGTAATCCTCAGCCCACGCCCATTAGCAGCTGTGTCCCTGTCCACTGCCACTACTTCTCGGCTCTCCGGGTGCTTAACCCGACACTCTGCTTCCTCATGACCTTGCCGAAAACAGTACCTGCAATATTGCAGCATCTTTTCCGGCTCCAACGCCTGCCAAAACCCATCTTCCTCCCCAGAACCAAAACCCACCCAGACTCTTCTCGGCAACGGCTTCATCAGGTCAACTTCCACGCAAACCCTCACAACACTCGGCCGAGCAAGCGACCTCGTGGCCACATCCACAAAGAGTGGCCATCCCAAAGGCGAGACAATATGGAATAGACACTCCTTGTGGAATAGATGTAACTGGAGCTTTGGTAAAGAGAACCACACAGGGACGCTGGAAGGCTCCTTGTCTATATGGAAAAACGTCGTCCATTTAAAAACCCACATCGGACAGCCCGGAACGTACCAGATATGACGGCCCCATATTCTGTGAAAATCATGTTCATCATTCAAGCGGATAATCACATGGCGGTAATCCAATAGACCCACCGAGAACGCCGCATGTAGATCCAACGTGTTGATGAATTTTCGTATCTCTTCCATAGCCGGCCGCCCTCTGGAAAATTTGCCCACTAATGCCAAGTGGAACAGCGCTGCAGCCTTGGCCAAATCTGCCAGTGAGAACACTACCGCAGGTTCCCCCCTGCGCGTTGTCCTGTCAGCATGCACATGAAGAGTTGACGGCTCCCTAGACATAAAGAGTGAAGAAAATGACTTTGCTTGGAAAGACGGCGCCGAGGCTGCTGGGTGCCCTTCAACAGAAGGCTGAAGGGCGGCCATGGCCGCCAAGAAAAGCAGCGGAAACCCTAGTAAAGAAGAAACTCTAGTGAAAAGAAAGGGGATTATTGACCACTTACAATGAGGGTGACTTTTAAAAATATAGGATAATTTTCCTCTATTTCAAAAATGTTACTTCAATAATATTTCTTAATTAATAAATTATTAACTTAAAGTTTTTGCATTTTAAGATTGAGTAACATAACATAGATGCAGCGAATGCAAAGTGATGATTAATTATATGCTTGTCTATAAATGAATAAAAATTCATTGTGCAACTAATAAATATAGACAAGTTCTGCCAATTTCTATTACCTTATAACTAACTTTCAATTCCTCATGCAGACACACGAATTTTTTGAACTATACAAATCTATATATTCTTACGTCCTATTTGTGTGCCCTTTTATATATATTGATTTTCTGCTTAGTATATATATTGACAGAAATATATATTTTTTGGAAAATATATATATCGATGAAAATTTTGTGTATCTAATAAATATAATCAATTGTACGGCTTTGTATTAACTTACATTAATACAACCAATTATTTTTAAAAAATAACATGATTTCCCTTTGTTTAAAAAATGTTACTTCGATAATATTTCTTAATCACTGAATTATTAACTTAAAGCTTTTGCATTTTAGAATTGAGTAACATAACATAGATGCGGTGAAATACAAAGTGATCATTAATTAGATATTTGTTTATAAATGAATAAAAATTCACCATGCAACTAGTAAATATAAACAAGTTCTGTCAATTCCTATTAGCTCATGACTAACTGGTATGAGAACAAAACAGAGTTTCCCTCCTTTTCAAAAATCTTTATTTATTGAATAATGTTTCTTAATCACAGAATTACTAATATAAGACTTTTCATTTTAGAATTAAACAAATAGTTGTTTTTCTATAGTAAATAAAAAATAGTTTGGCTAATGGGTACCATTGGCAATCGATAAGAGGGGTTCAGGCATTAATTTTTTTGAAAAAGTATAGTTAATTTGAGAAAGTATCACCATTCTTTTTTTTCTTTTTTTATAAGCAAAATTATTTAACTTACTTCTACTCCTACTCTATTCGGAAGAGCCTAAAGAAATTTATGGGGGGTTTGGGAGGGTGAAACATTAGACCAAACAAGTGCACTATTGCACTCTTTGAATTTTTTAAGAACAAGAATTGATAAGTGCATATTTTTGAGTATTTTAAGTGTGTTTATTATTTAGTTTTAGTCTGTTTTAGTCATGTTTATAGCTATTGAACTAGGTTTCTAGTGAAAATATGTATTTTGTGTTTAAAGTAGTAAAAGTTGCATTTCTATGAATTTTAATGGTGAAAATTTCATGTTTTTATAGGTTGAATGATTTAATCATCAATTGGAGTGAATTGAGAAGATAATTAGATGATTATTGATGACTTCCAGTGATTTAAAGAAGACATGAAGTGTAAAATATTCAAAAGAAGAAATGCATGTGAAGATAACTTTGACACCTTTTCGTATTTTGGCTGTATCTTGAGCTAAAAGCATCGGATTGAGATGATTATTGAAACATTTTGAAGTAAGAGATAGATTTACATTTGTTATGAAGACATCGAAGTCCAATTCAGTCATTTTCATTGTAAAAAAGTTGAAATACAGAAGTGCAATTCTATTGTCGAAAGCTGAAATAGAGTTTTGACCAGGTGAGGGTTTTTTTTATCATTTCTCAGTCTGCAGAGTTTCAAATTGGATGATTCTTGATGCATTGGAAAGCTAACTCAAAAAGCTACAATTATCATGTTTTGCACAAGAATTAGTTCAACCTCTATCATCAAGAAAAGATCAGTGGAAATTGGGAAAAATAGAGCAAGTAAATCTGAGTTCGGATCTGTACTAAACCTGACCTCGGATAAACTTCTGTAATCATAGGCTACATCCGAGAGGAGGATCCGAGCTCAGATCCCCATGTTACAAGCCTTGGATCCTAGTGTGCAGTGAAGATAAAATTGAAGAAAAATGAGAACCGAGGGGTATTTTGTGCTTTGTTTACGCAAGCTTTTTGACTAATTTATCTGCAAGAAATCCGGCTGGAACAGAGCAAGCGAGTATAGAGAATTCAAGAAGCATCTTTTAGTGATTCCAGGGAGCAATTTACATAAACTTTAACAACTCACCTTGAGCTGGAATTCCTCTAGCTGCAATGCAAGTTTAAATCCGATTTTTATACCCGTTAGCTGCAAGTATACAGATCGAAACTGTAATGTAGGGTATGTATCGGGTTGATCCCACGAGGAGCAATTTAAACAAGTACTAGACCCTTATTTCTCTCTATTATTTAGACTTACAATAAATCTGAGCAAGAAAATTATAATGCTATTGTCTACAAATCTGGTTTAATCAATGTTAAAAACAAATGGAGAAATTTCACTAAAGATTGAATCTAGGGATGTAGATTCCACTTATGGCATAAATAACACAAATAAATAGATTTACCTCTTGTTATTATTCTTGTTTAACCAGAGATTCATTTCCAAATTTACCAAGTCTCATTCTCATGATGAAATGGCCGAGACTAGTTCAGTTTTCCCTATTTTCATGGTGAAATACTACTACTACTCTGTTTTCTTTCATGAAATGTTAAGTAATCCACTTAAGTGTATCTCTATTTTCATGAACATACAACTTAAGCTCTACTCATGTGTTTCCATTGTTACTACCAATTCTCATTGAATAATAACAACTATAAACATGCTATTGGTGATCAATCAATAACAAGTAATCACAGCTACACAAGTAGACAAGTTAATGCAAGATATAACAAGTGTAAATCACATTCAATTAGTATTATTTAGCCATAAGTTTCAACTACTCTCTAGATTAAGGAGTTTAGCTACTTATGAATTATTTAACAATCAAAATCACAAGTTTATTAATTCAAAACATCATGAAGTACAAGTACAAGAAAGATAAAAGAAAACTTAGCCAATTGATGGTGAAACTCTCAAATTCTGCTATGTTCTTGTACAAGATGATTACAAGTGAAAACTCCAAATGTTTCTTCAAGAACCCCTATCTAGAGAGAAAGTTGTTACAAGAAGGAAAACTAGCTACATATCCTCTTTGCTTCTTCCTTGTGTTTCTGCATAAAAAGTGGTAGAAAGTCTACTCCTCTCACTTCATAATTTCCTCCACTCAGATTTTGTAAAAAGAAGTCAAAGATATAATATTTCCTTTTGTCTACAACTCATTTGGTCTTCTCTTTTGTTGCAGAAGCATGTGCCACCGATTTTTGTCTCTCAAAATAGCTGGAAAAGTTGTGAAAAAGGTAAAGAAAAACGGCTGTGCCACTTGCTGAAGAGAGAGACAGATCCGAACCTCAGATTCAAGGGTAAAAATGGATCCGAGCTCGGATCTTTGTGATCCGAGGCCTTTCTCTTATGGATCCGAGTTCAGATCGTTTGTACTCGGATACACTGCTCCAGAAATACAGACGAGGGCTCGAATCACTCCTTTACTCACACGGATCTGAGCTCGGATCCGTGCTGGTGTTTTTCCAGTTTTTCACTTCTTCTTCTTTCTCTTCATTTTTTTTTTGCTCCTAATTTCTTGTGTACTTTATCCTCTAGACAATTCTTACACTTCTTTCAGCTTGTGCATGAATTTCATACATCGATATCCTTCATTATTTCACAAAATTAACGCATTAATCCACTCTTTTATCAAGCTTTGAACACTTAAACAATATTTAAGCAATTATCACCAGAAGAGTTCAAATATGGCTTTAATCTTCTCAAAACATACCAAAAGTTCATGCCAAACTTGTACAAAATATACGTTAAATATTCTCTTATCAAATTCCCCCACACTTGAATCATTGCTTGTCCTCAAGCAATTGCACACATAGCTACCACAATGATCCAAGAGATAAAACAATATATATACTTTTGTCAAATTTAATTCCTCAACACCTAGAAACCAATTATTGTGCCATTTCTCAAATTATATTAAATACTCATAATATTCAATTAAATAAAAATAATTATGCCTTAATTTCAACAAATTTAACTCAATCTCTCATTTTATCCTAATTCCATAAATAAATAAGTCATATAGTCATTTCTATGGCCTTCCTCATCCATAACCATCAAAATTTTCATAACTAAGAGGGATTTATTCATACTTCATTTTACTTAAATAGTAGAAATGTCTTTTTACGCGAAAATCGACACGTTTAGATGAAGATTCCCGATTATTCAACATTTCACTTATTCAAATTGCTAAGCATACTCTTAATTCTAATACATTTTTATGCAAATGTCGATATTTGTAAATGCCAACCCCCGGTTACTCAGTATGTGAATCATTGGAGTAGAATTTTTTTTTTTAACAATTAATCTTCTTTTCCCTCTAAGCATAATCAAAGGAAGAATCTGGCCTTGTCTTGACTATATCAATCACTTACTTATAAAATTAAGTAAAAATGAAAAATATCATTAAACATGCAAAATTCTAAACATAATTTTCCTTACTTAACTAAATATACTTTCTAAAATATAAAAATCCTAATTGCATAATGACTAATATGAAAATTACAAAGTTTAAACTGAACACAATAAAAGAAAAATAAAGCAATCAATGAAAATGAATATCTTCATGGTTGCTCGGAACGAGGGTCTACTGCCTCCTCAGTTCCTTGAGGACCCTGTGATGTACCAATATGCCCCTCCTCCTGTTGACGCGTCGGAGTAGGTGACCGGCGGATATGGAAATGATTCTCGATCGCACGAAGACAGCGATCATATCTGTCGAGTCGCTCCGTCATCATCCGCTCGGTCTGGTCAATGCGCTCGACAACTCATGTCTCCATACAACAAATGGCATTGAGGAGCTCTTGCCACTTGGATAGCGGCGGAGGTGGTGGTCGTGGAATGGGAGGGGGAAGAGTCTGCTGTGCCTCCGTATCTTGAGCTTCCGCTTGTGGTTCAGTGTGAGGCGGAGGCTGAACAGAAGTCGAAGCCTCTCTAGTGTCTCGAACCAGAGCAGCTCCAAAATCAGTAGGGATACCCAAGAATTTGAGTATCGAGACACTGACCTCCTCGGTTGACCTAGTGACAATGGCCCGCTCGGTTCCAAGAGGAATCTTGAGCTTCTCAAAAAGAAGGGAGAGCAGTCGAGGAAATCAGAAACAGGTCTCGCCGGCCCTCATACAAGCTGTGGTCTGCATATAGCTGATGATGATGCTGGGTAGAGGAATACCGATCAACTGCGCACCCACCCCTTGCATCATCTTATCCAAGAAATAGAGGTCACTATTGCGGAGCTCCCATTTTCCACTCCTTTTGGGTATCACATTGAAGGCGAAGAGATAGAATATCAAGTGGTATCTAGGCTCGAAGGAGTCGGCATATACGGTGAGCTTCTTTGAACTTCCTCACTGATGGTATTGACCCTTTAAGCGTGCTACTGCTTCTTCCACCTGCCAAGGGTCACGTGCCTTGAACTCCTTGGTCAATTTGACATCAACTCCATCGTCCTTGAGTTTGGCAAATTTGGCTATTGTATCCCGATTGAGAGCCACTTTCTTGCCTCGAACCCACGAGACGATAAGGTTGCCACTGTGACTCTGTTTGTTTTCTAAATTGGCGTAGAACTCCTGGACCAGATTGGGGTAGTAATGCTTTGGCAAATTAAGGATAGTTTCCCATCCAAGTCGTTGAATGCCGTGGAGACCTTGTAGTGGTCATCTACCTCCGATGCCAAATGTTTTTCAATAATGATTTCTTTGTCCAAACCGGCCTCGTACCACTGTTGATTCTCGAGCGAGGTGAAACGAGTGGTATCGTAGTCAGGAAGTGGCTCGTCACGGCTAGTGGATGCTGTCTTATGCTGTGAGCGTGGAGGCGACTCAAGTGAAAGGGATTCCTCCACTGGTGACTCCTCAGGTGAGGGAGTGCGTTTCTCGTTTGAAGAGGGGAAAGGAGTGCGAATAATAGCCCTTCTTGTGCGAACCATGGTGTCTATATCAAGAACAAGATCAATGCACATTAAAAGCAATCTAAGTTCCTTGAAAATACATTTCAAAAATTGTTGGAAAGTAATTTGAAAAAAATTTCGGCAGAGTTTCCCCTTGTAAAAGGACGAAACTCCCTGCCAACAATCAACAAATTGAAGCAAATACTCTGCTTAACACATTCTCAAATCCACTTTTAACATTGAGAAGATATATTTTAAATAATGAAATTAACTCTCACATGATAAATCCAAATGTGTGAGATTTAAAACCAATTACAAGCATAGAATATTATCTCAAAGTAAAATGGACTATCAAAGACAATGTGCTATTAAGTTAAGCCTTAATCATCATTTGAACACAACATCTCCTCATGCATTACGAAAAACATCCTCAATTCAAACAATTCTCAGCTTTTGTCTATTTCCCTCAAAGCAATGCATAACAATCCACTATATTTACTACAATTTATCATCACTCTGCATAAAATGAACTTCATTTCAAACAATCAAATGCCACATGTACAAAGAAACAGGAAATTGCAAACAAAAGTAGAATGCGCTTTCATGAGAAAAATTATACAAAATTTATCATCATATTAACAAATTTCTCAATTCTAAGCAAACAAACATTTCTAATGACATATACTAGCACAATGTAGCAAAATTATAGCATTAAAATCCAACATATATGCATTTCCCAAATTTATCGAAAAATACAAAAATTGAAGAATTGAGAAATGTAAAATTTCAAAAAAAGTTGAAAATAGTTACCTCGAATGTGTAGAGTGATGATGGAAGGTGATAATGATGCAAAAATGGAAGAGAAACAAGCCCAAATTCAACCTCAAATTTGGAAAAAAATAGGTGCGGCCCGAAATTGTTTTGACGATCAAAATCCTCAAAATTGATGTTTTTGATTCGAAATTGTTGAGGGTTAATACTCACAAGAGGTTAGGGAAGGTTTTTATTGTGAAAAATTGGAAGTTTTATGGATGAAATGGAAGATTGGAGGAAGGGATTAGGGTTTAGGTGAGAAGAGGGAAAAGGAAATCTGGAAAATGAGGAACCGAGCCCTCGGTTTCATACATATCGCGAACCAATCCGAGCTTGGATCGGTTCTGGAAGTCCTCGAATCCGACAAGGCTTGGATCTATCTCACCAGAAACACAGACGATCCCTCGGATCCATCTGGGTTGAGATGGATTCGAGCTCGTATCTTATGGATCCGTGGTCAGATCCTTCTGGTTTGAAATGGATCCGAGCTCGGATCTGTCTTTCTCTGCACTAATTGCAGAATCTGCAATTTTTCCAAACTTTTTCTCCCTTTTCCAGCCAATTGCAAAACACACTTTGGACAAACTTTTTATCAATTCCAACCTCCCATGCACATGTAATATACCATAAACACAATATCCAATCTTTCAAAATACATCAAACACATCTATATTGCAAATCGAGGGGTGAGGTTCTTTGATCATTTTTGCATTTTTACACCAAAATGGCACTTTTGGGCATTAAATGCACATCAAATGAGTCCATGAGCATTTATAACCATGTTATCGCCAAAACTCACTTGAATATACTAAAAATGGAACATTATATGTATGCTTGGGGATTCTAAACACTTAAAGCACAATTTGATAAGAAAACCTCCCTTTTTACACTTGTTCTTCAATTGTACCTCCAAAATGATGATGAAACTCCGGTACCTCTTACAAACAAGTGAAATACATCTAATTAGTCAATTAAATCACACCAAAATATAAGAAATACATAAAAACACACAAATACAATATTATTATTGGGTTGCTTCCCAACAAGCGCTTTTGTTTATAATCGTTGGCTCGACTCTCCTACAGCTCTTTTAACTCTCCATTGTGTTTCCTAAGGAGTAAATTACTCCTTTAGGAACCTTTTCTCCGGTCAAATAGGGTTTCAATCTTTGACCATTTACTTTGAATGGGGAACAATTTTCTCCTTTTATTTCCACTGCTCCATAAGGAAACATGCTAACCACTTCAAATGGTCCGAACCATCGAGACTTAAGCTTCCAGGAAATAATTTAAGTCTTGAGTTAAACAATAACACCTTTTGCCCCTCTTCAAAATGCTTAGGAAGAATCTGTTTGCCATGCCAAAATTTCACTTTTTTTTTGTAAATCTTGGCATTCTCATACGAGGTCAACCTCGATTCCTCCAACTCACTTAGCTCGAGCATTTTCTTTTCACCTGCAGATTTAAAATCAAAATTAATAGCTTTAATGGCCCAATAGGCTTTATGTTCAATCTCTACAGGTAAGTGACAAGCTTTTCCATAGACTAAACGATACGGCGACATCCCTAAAAGAGTCTTAAATGCCGTTTAGTAAGCCCATAGTGTATCATCTAGTTTTGTAGCCCAATCCTTGCGTGATTTATTCACAGTTTTCTCCAAAATGAGTTTTATCTCACGATTAGCTAGCTTCGCTTGTCCGTTGGCTTGAGGATGGTACGGGAGTGATGTCTTATGCCTACAGCCATATTTAAACAATAAGGAATCCAATTGTTTGTTACAAAAATGTTTCCCTTCATCACTTACTATGGCCTTTGGTATACCAAACCTGCAAAAAATATTCTTTTTAAGGAACCGGATTACAACCTTAGAGTCATTAGTAGGTGAAACAATTGCTTCTACCCATTTAGAAACATAATCCACTGCTACTAAGATGTACTTATTATTAAAAGAACTTCGAAATAGTCCCATAAAATCTATACCCCATATATCAAATAACTCAACTTTTAAGAAGGTAGTTAGGGGCATCTCATTCTTGCGAGATATACTTCCAGTTCTTTGGCATGCATCACAACTTTTAACATATTGCCGAAGATCTCGGTACATATATAGTTGGCCAATAAAACCCTGATTGCCATACCTTTGCCACAGTCTTTGAAGTGCTAAAATGACTACCTGTTTCAAGGTTATGACAATGATATAAAATATTATGTACCTCATTCTCGGGAATACATCTACATACCATACCATCGGCACAATGTTTATATAGCAATGGTTCCTCCCAAAAGTAACTTTTGACATCATGTAAGAATTTCTTCTTTTGATGGTAATTAAATCCTCTCGGAATCTCTCCACTTACCAAATAATTAGCAATATCTCCATACCATGGAGAATTGATAATTGTTAGGACAAACTCATCCGAAAAATTCTCTTGAATAGGAACTTGATCCTTGACTGGAATATATTCTAAGCGTGATAGATGATCCGCTTCTAGATTCTCCGTTCCCTTTTTATCTTTTATCTCCACATCAAATTGCTGCAATAAAAGAATCCACCGAATTAGTCTAGGTTTTGCATCTTTCTTATGTAACAAATATTTAAGAGCCACATGGTCCGTATATATAATAACTTTAGATCCTACTAAATAAGATCTAAATTTATCCAAAGCAAATATCACTGCCAATAGCTCTTTTTCTGTCGTTGCATAATTGAGTTGTGCCTCATTTAGCAACTTGCTAGCATAGTAAATGACGTGCAATCGTCCTTCTTTCTTTTGTCCCAAAACTGCTCCCACCGCATAATCACTTGCATCACACATCAATTCAAATGGTAGTGACCAATCGGGCGAAGTTATGATTGGGATCGAAATCAATTCCTTCTTCAACCTTTCAAATGCAACCAAACAATTGTCATCAAATTGAAAAGGGGTATCTTTACATAATAAATCACATAATGGCATTACTATTTTAGAAAAATCTTTAATAAAACGCCTATAAAAGCCAGCATGTCTTAAAAAACTCCTTATCCCCTTGACATTGCTTGGGGATGGCAATTTTTCGATAACTTCTATTTTGGCTTTATCCACCTCAATTCCCATGGAGGACATCTTGTGTCCTAAGACAATTCCTTCTTTTACCATAAAATGGCATTTCTCCCAATTCAGTACAAGATTTGTTTCCTCGCATCTCTGCAAACTCAATTCCAAATTATGAAGACAATGGTCAAAATATGAACCATATACAGAAAAATCATGCATAAATATCTCCATAATTTTCTCAATATAATCTGAAAATATAGCCATTATGCAATGTTGAAAAGTCGCAGGTGCATTGCATAAACCAAATGGCATCATTCTAAAGGCAAAAGTGCCATAAGAACATGTAAATGTGGTCTTCTCTTGATCCTCTGGAGCTATAACTATTTGATTATATCCTAAAAAATCATCAAGAAAACAGTAAAATTCATATCCGGCTATTCGCTCCAATAATTGATCAAGAAATGGTAGGGGAAAATGATATTTTCTTGTTACCGTATTTAACTTACAATAATCAATACACACTCTCCAACCAACCACAAGTCTAGATGGAATCAATTCACCATTTTTACCCACGATTGTAGTTATTCCACCTTTCTTTGGTACCACATGAATTGGACTAATTCAAACACTATCGGAGATAGGAAAGACTATATCTGCATCAAGCCACTTAAGAATTTCATTTCTTACCACCTCTTTTATGTTTGGATTGAGTCTTCTTTGTGTTTCCACCACTGGTTTGCAATTGTCCTCCAATAAAATACGATGCATGCATATAGAAGGACTTATACCTTTAATGTCTGCAATTGTTCATCCCATTGCCTTCTTATGCTTCCTTAGAACTCTTAGCAACTTTGTACACTGCTCATCATCAAGGTCAGCACTAACAATTACAGGTAAAGTACTATTTTCTCCAAGAAATTCATACCTTAGATGAGTTGGAAGTGGTTTGAGCTCTAGTTTTGGAGGTTCAATTTCTGAAGGTGGTGAGAGCCCCTTTTCTTGGCCAAGACTTTCATACAAATTACCCCTTTTATAAGGTACTTGAAAATTCAAATACTTGGCCAATTCTTCAATCTCTCCCCAATCACCTTCTTGTTTACCTAAACTCATTAAACAATATTCAAGAGGATCAAAGTCAAAATTGACTTGGCTCATTTCTTGAGTTAGTTTATCAATTGTGCCAATAGAATATACATGATCTGTAAAAGAAGGGTATTTTTCCATTTCATGCAAATTAAACTCTACATCTTCTTCACCTGCTTGAAACTTCAGTTTGCCATTTTTAACATCAATAATAGTACCTGCAGTAGCTAAAAATGGTCTACCAAGAATAATTGGCATAGATACATCTTCTTCCATATCTAACACCACAAAATCCACTGGAATGATAAATTTTTGAACTTTTATTAATACATTCTCCAACACTCCCAATGGATATCTAATAGACCTGTCCACTAGTTGCAAAGTAATATTAGTGCGTTTAAGCTCATTCAAACCCAATTGTCTTGCCACTGTTAGAGGAATCAATGATACACTAGCACCAAGATCACACAATGCTTTAGAAAAATCAATGTTACCTATGGTACAAGGTATAGAGAAATTTCCTGGATCCTTCAATTTCGGTGGTAACTTATTTTGTATAATTGCACTACACTTCTCCGTTAATGATATTGTTTCGCAGTCTTCCAACTTCTTTTTTCTGGTCATGATTTCCTTGAGAAACTTTGCATAAGATGGAATCTGCAAAATAGCATCGGCAAAAAGAATGTTAATGTGCAATTATTTGAAAAGTTTAATAAAATTTTCAAAATCTCTATCAAACTTATTCTGCTTTAATCTTTGTGGAAATGGAACCGCAGGAGGTATTGGAATGGTAGCGGAAGATGATGGTTGATTTTCTCTTGGTTTCTCCCGGCTATTTTCTTCCACTATCGCCTCTTGGTTCCTCTGCTTTTCTTCTTATTTTTCATTCTCATCATTCTCAACTTCCACCACTGGAGGATCTTCTAATTACTTACCACTACGAAGAGTAATTGCTTTGACATGCTCCTTAGGATTTACCTCCGTTTTGCTAGGTAATTCTCTTTGATTTCGATTATTCAAAGAACTAGCAATTTAACCAATTTGGACCTCTACATTCTTGTACATTGTAGTGAATTGGTCCAATCTTCCTTCTACTCGCTCAAATCTGTTCGAAGTAACTTTTGCAAGTTTTTCCACTGCCAACTCCCAACCAGGTTTAGTTTCAGCTTGTTGTTGCTTTGATTGAAATCCCGGTGGATTGGCTGGCCTTGGTTGATTTCCTTGGTCCTTCCATCCAAAGTTTGGATCATTTCTCCACCCCGGATTGTAAGTATTTGAGTAGGAGTTATTTTGAGCATTATGATTGTAATTATTGACGAATTGTACCTGCTCAGAATCAACACACTCATTAGTATCATATTCACCTCCACATATAGAACAACACGCTACATGTGCATTAAATGAACTTGGACCAACTCCACCTTATCTATTTAACAATTTCATCACATTATTCATTTAAGCACTCAGCATATTGAGAGTGTCCATTTCTATCATACCTGCGTACCTCTCTCATTGGTCCATTGGTAGTTATTTGCTGCCATTTCTTCTATCAAATTCTGAGCTTCTTTGGGTGATTTACCCATTAAAGCTCCACCTGCAGTTGCATCGATCATAGTTTTAGGAGAAAAAACTAAACCATTATAGAAGGTTTGTATGATTAACCACTCCGGCAGTCCATGATGTGGACATTTCCGAAGCAAATCTCTAAACCTTTCCCATGCCTCATATAATGATTCACCTTCCAATTGGCTAAAACTAGTGATATCCATTCTTAGTTTAGCTGTCTTACCTGGTGGAAAATACTTATTCAAGAATGTTCTTGATAAATCATCACATCCGGTGAAAGTATTAGGAGCATGAGAGTGTAGCCAAAGTTTGGTCTTATCTCTCAATGAAAATGAGAACAATCTTAGCCTTATAGCATCATCAGTAACTCCATTCATTTTAATTGCATCACAAATTTCCAAAAATGTAGCTAAGTGTGAATTAGGATCTTTTACTGCATTACCTCCAAATTGAGATTGTTGAACCATTTGGATAAGTGATGGTTTAATCTCAAAATTATTAGCATTTACCGAAGGCCTTGCTATGCTCGTTTGAGATCCTTGTATTTCCGGTAGAGCAAATCGTAGAACTCACCTATTTGTTTCATTTGCTGCCATTTCTTCTTCAAATGGAAGCTCTATTAAGATTTCCTCTATTGGTTGCCAAATCTCTTGTTCCTCTTGCTGTGGTGTACTTCTTTTTTGTCTATGTAGTGTCCTCTCAATTTCTGGATCGAAAAGTGCAACTTCTCGAGACACCCGGTGCATACACTACAAATAGAAATAAGAGATATTATGCAACTTTAATTGTCAAAATTTGATTACAATGTAGGATTAAATATAATCAGCTCAACTAATAAAAATAAAGCTGTCTAAATTAATAAAGATTATTAGGCTCTAATATTGCTGTTCCTCGGCAACGACGCTAAAAACTTGACGGAATTTTTATATCAATGCAAATTTAAAATCCGATTTTTATGCCCGTTAGCTGAAAGTATATAGATCGAAACTGTAATATAGTGTATGTATCGGGTCGATCCCACGAGGAGTAATTTAAACAAGTACTAGACCCTTATTTCTCTTTATTATTTAGACTTACAATAAATCTGAGTAGGAAAATTATAATGCTATTGTCTACAAATCTGGTTTAATCAATGTTAAAAACAAATGGAGAAATTTCACTAAAGATTGAATCTAGGGATGTAGATTCTTCTTATGGCATAAACAACACAGATGAATGGATTTACCTCTTGTTATTATTCTTGTTTAACCAGAGATTCATTTCCAAATTTACCAAGTCTCATTCTCATGATGAAATGGCCTAGAGTAGTTCAGTTTTCCCTATTTTCATGGTGAAACACTACTACTACTCTATTTTCTTTCATGAAATGCTAAGTAATCCACTTAAGTGTATCTCTATTTTCATGAACATACAATTTAAGCTCTACTCATGTGTTTCCATTGTTACTACCAATTCTCATTGAATAATAACAACTATAAACATGCTATTGGTGATCAATCAATAACAAGTAATCACAGCTATACAAGTAGACAAGTTAATACAATATATAACAAGTGTAAATCATATTCAATCAGTATTATTTAGTCATAAGTTTCATCTACTCCCTAGATTAAGGAGTTTAGCTACTCATGAATGATTTAACAATCAAATTCACAAGTTTATTAATGCAAAACATCCTGAAGTACAAGTACAAGAAAGATAAAAGAAAGCTTAGCTAATTGATGGTGAAGCCCTCAAATTATGCTATGTTCTTGTACAAGATGATTACAAGTGAAAACTCCAAATGCTTCTTCAAGAACCTCTAGCTAGAGAGAAAGTTGTTACAAGAAGGAAAACTAGGTACGTATCCTCTTTGCTTCTTCCTTGTGTCTTTGCATAAAAAGTGGTAGAAAGTCTACTCCTCTCACTTCATAATTTCCTCCACTCAGATTTTGTAAAAAGAATTCAAAGATATGATGTTTCCTTTTGTCTACAACTCATTTGGTCTTCTCTTTTGTTACAGAAGCATGTGCCACTGATTTCTGTCTCTCAAAATAGCTGAAAAAGTTGTGAGAAAGGTAAAGAAAAATGGCTGTGCCACTTGCTGAAGAGAGAGACAGATCCGAATCTCGGATCCGAGGGTGAAAATGTATCCGATCTCGGATCTTTGTGATCCGAGGCCTTTCTCTTATGGATCTAAGTTCGGATCGTTTGTACTCGGATACACTGCTCCAGAAGTACAGACGAGGGATCGGATCGCCCCTTTACTCACATGGATCCGAGCTCGGATCCGTGCTGGTGTTTTTTCAGTTTTTCACTTCTTCTCCTTTCTCTTAATTTTTTTTTTGGTCCTAATTTCTTGTGTACTTTATCCTCTGGACAATCCTGACACTTCTTTCAGCTTGTGCATGAATTTCATATATCAATATCCTTCTTAATTTCACAAAATTAATGCATTAATCCACTCATTTATCAAGGTTTGAACACTTAAACAATATTTAAGCAATTATCACCAAAAGAGTTCAAATATGGCTTTAATCTTCTCAAAAATACCAAAAGTTCCTGCCAAACTTGTACAAAATATACGTTAAATATTTTCTTATCAATCTTAAGGTGTTAAGTTTGTAATAAATTGAAATTTAACACTAGTTTAAGGAAGTGATAAATCTAGAGAATACACTCACGAAAGTAGAGATGCACCTTTGTAGTTTAGTAACTTGTTTTATGTAATTTCATAGAAAGAATGAACTTGTAGTTAGTTTCATAACCACGAAAGTAAGTATGAATTAACTATTGGTATAGTTGGCACATCGGCGAAAGTGGATATCACGTATATTAGAAAATTATACCATAACTAGTCAAGTAAATGACATTCACTTAACCGATAATGTCATTTGCAAGAGTACTAAGAAATTCCATATCTCTAGAAACTTCCTATTGTTATTTTTATTATTTTTATCTCATGTTTATAGTGTAGATTTAATATCTAGTACTTGTGATAGTCTAAATAATAAAGCAGTTCGAAAAGCATCGGTAAATGACACTCTTTCTTGTAGGATCGACACTTAATACGTTTGTGCTAAATAAACGACTTGTATACTTGTTAAAAATCGTGTGTAGGGTATTTAGAATTTTATGAATGTAAAACTTAACTGTGGATGAGTTAATTGTTACATGTATATCCCGCGCTCATCAAAAATCACTATACTTCTTATGTGATGTCCTAGACGGGATTTGAACTTTTGACTTAGTGCATAGGAGAGTTTTAAAGAAGCTTTCCCTGACAATTGAAAAGTATCATAATTCAGAGGAATAATAAATATGAGTGTATGCATTTACATAATAACTTAGGTATGATTTAAATGTTTTAACAATTGCCTAATGAAATTCAATAATGAATTGTTCTGTTTGATGACACAACTATGAGATATTAATGTTGTAACATGAGACAGGGTTCTCGAACCTGCAGCCAAACTTGAAAATAAAGTGCCTGACTCTTAATTCTCATCAATTTCTCGAACCGAAGGACAATATTAGCTGTTTGGAAAAAAAAAAGGACAATATTAGCTGAACCAATTTTGAGTTATTTGGACAAAAATTTTTTTTTTTGAGTCTATATAGAGACATTTAATCCCGATTTGTCAGTCAATGACACTTGACCAGCTACATGGCCTTTAAGATGAACATAATTATAACTCTACTGATAACCAACAGAAACCATCTCTTCGATATGCCAAGACACATGCTTACAAAATTTCTACTTGAGTATTCAAAGAAATGACAAGATTTTTTTGTCCGTGAAATTAACTGGAGAATCAATCAAGTCCGGCATTAATTGATGGTGTATCTTTCATTTGCTGGTGACTTGGTCATTGTCATTGGCAGCTTGTCCATCCCTACTTGGGCCATTCAACATAGATCAGCTTTACCGAGGTAAGTACGGCTTTGTAGGGATACGGGGCAGGAGCGGTCCTTCTGAGGACCGCTCCTGAACGGTCCCCTCACAGAAAGAAAGGAATGGAGGAAAATAAGCCACGTCAACTGGTTGTTTTGAAGGAAAAAAACGTCACCGTTTGACGAAAGGAAAAAAATAAGATTGACGGACTCCGTTTCCTCTAAACGGAAGAATTGAAATTTTGAAAATGAAGTTCAAAATTTGAATTAGCCGCACAAACCAAAACCGAGAGAAGAAAGCAAGCTGGGTATGTCATTGTTGCTTGGCTGACGTGAAATTAGGTGGAGAGAGTTGGGTTATGGCATCAGAAGAAGAAGGAAGAAGGCAAACAGTTAGAATGCTGTAAAAGAAGGCCAACGATGTCTTCAGAAATTGTATGAGCAATGCGAGCAAGACAGCCGGCAAGGTAGAAGCGAATTAAAGAGGAAATTCATTATCTGACGTTGCCCACCATTTTTTTGTGCAACTTAATAGCAGAAGCAACTGTGCATAAGGGCATTCGGTGAAACAAAAAGCTCTCAACGGGCCAAGGTAACGTGATTTAACCATATCAACAACTTTGTGAATCTTATACCAGCAACTTTTCTGAATGTTAGATTCAGTAAAGACATAATATGAAGATAATAGAAGAATAGTCAATGTGTACTGTATGTATGTGTGAGAGCGTGCAGTTTTGCAGTGATGAACTATTTAACAAGTGAATGAATGTACATGCTGCTGTAGATAAGTTACAGGTTATAACCACCCTATTACAATCTTTGTGCATCCACTAGTTGGTCCATGGTCATCACGCAATCTTAGTTTGCCCCTCTGTTGAGTATGCAGTGTGTATAAAATGGAGGTCTGGGGTTTGACCTAGGAAAAGCAGAGGAAAAGATATATGTGAATAATAAATAGATGTACCTGGTTTTGTAAGTAAATTACATGATGTAAGAAATGTATTAGAATGAGTAAAAAATGCTTGTTTGGCCCTGAAAATGTAGAAATAGTAGAAAATGCACAGGAATTGGCTTAGGCGATTGTCAGTAACGAATTACATAACGTCCAATGAAACAAAGTACCTAGAACCTAAATATAATCACCAGAGTGGATGTACATATAGTTAAAATAGACTTACATGGAGTGAAAAACACATTACAGTCCGTATAACTTAGTGTACATGGAGTTATATTTGTACATAGATAATGCCATTGTATTAGAGTAAAAGTAACGTGATGTGAATCATTAATCATATCGATGGGAGTAATAATAGAATTTGGTATACGAGTAATGTGTGTAACATAACATATTATAAACGGTAATACACACTTATGTTGTCGTTTACATACATACTATTCATGAACTATTGTAAATTATGGTGTTGGATGCATAATTGGTAGGAGCAGAAGTAATGAATTGTAGAGAAATTGGCAGAAGATGGGACTCATGAGTTAGGAATGGAGTTCAACATGGAAGAGGATGCGTACAAGTTTTACAACAAATATGCCTTTAAAATGGGATTTAGTGTACGCAAAGACTATTTAAATAAACACAAAGACTATTTAATCTATTTTATGCGGTTGTCATTAACGAATGACATAAGTTCCAGTGAGCTAAAGAATCTAGAATCAAAATATAATGACCAGCGTGAATGTACATACAGTTAAAATAGACTTACATCGTGTGACCAATACATTACAATCCGTATAAGTTTGTGTACATGGAGTTGTATTTGTACACAGATTGTGTTAGAGTAAAAGTAAGGTGATGTGAATCATTAATCATATTGATAGCGTAATAATAGAATTTGGTATACGAGTAATGTATAATTCATAACACATTATGAATGGTAATATACATATATGTTGTCGTTTATGTACATACTATTCATGAAGTGTTGCAAATTAGGGTGTTTGATGCATAATTGGCAGGATCAGAAGTAATGGATTGCAGCAAATTGGCAGAAGATGGGACCCCTGAGTTAGGAATGGAGTTCAACAGCGAAGAGGATGCGTACCAGTTTTACAACAAATATGCCTTTAAAATGGGTTTTAGTGTACGTAAAGACTATCTGAATAAAGACAAAGACGGCGTGACCACGTCTAGGAGATATAGTTGCTGCAAGAAAGGTGTAAAGCGCAAGTACGAAGGTGATGTGATGCCAAAGAGGACACGAGCGCCGACGAAAATAGGGTGTGGAGCTAAAATGGTTATCGTGTTGTTTAGAGGAACAATGAAGTACCGTGTGCATGACCTTGTCTTAGAGCATAACCATGAGTTGCACATTGCTCAATATGCGCACATGATGCCATCACAAAGAAAAGTGAGCGAGACTCAAGGATTCCAAGCTGAAATAAGCGAGGACGCTGGGCTTTCATTGAAACAGAGTCATGAGCTTATGGGAAAGGAGGCAGGTGGGATGGGAAATGTGGGATATACTCGGGAAGACCTGAAACGATATCTTCGTACTCGACGGGAAAGGAGTTTGAAATATGGAGAAGTAGGTAGCATGCTGAATTATTTTCAAGAGCAAACACTCGAGAATCCATCGTTTTTTCATGCCGTACAGCTGGACTGTGAAGAGCAGATAACGAATATCTTTTGGGCTGATGCAGGAATGTTAATTGACTACAAATTTTTTGGAGACGTAGTCACATTCGACACAACCTACAAAACGAATAAAGAATACCGGCCACTTGGAGTGTTTGTGGGTTTTAACCAACATAAGCAAATTGTGATATTCGGTGCTGCCCTTATGTATGATGAGACTATAGATTCTTTCAAATGGGTGTTTGGTACATTTCTAGAAGCAATGTGCGGAAAGCGTCCAAGTACCATACTAACCGACCAAGATCATGCCATGGCAGCCGCTCTTTCAGTTGTTATGCCTGAAACATTTCACGATCTATGTACGTTTCAATAAGGCGTAATTTTATGAAACATCTTGGCAATCACTACAAGGAAAATAGTGATCTTCCATACATGTTTGGTGCATGCATGTATGAGTTTGAAGAAGTAGAACAATTCAATAGGGTGTGGAAGGCGATGGTGAAGAAACACAATCTTGAAAATAATGAATGGCTCTCCGGGTTGTATAGAATTCGTGATAAATGGGCAAGGTGCATGATGAAAGAAAGATGGACCGCGGGAATGCGAAGCACCCAACTTAGCGAAAGCCTAAATGCAGCAATTAAAAATCATTTGAAACTGGATCATGACCTTGTGCAGTTCTTTAGACATTTCAATCGGGTGGTTGATGAAAAGAGACATAATGAACTGATCGCAGAATATGAAATGAGGCAAAAACTCCCCATGGTCGGGTTAAGACAAACACCTATGCTTGTGCATGCATCAGAGACATATTCACCAACCGTGTTTGTTGCATTCCAAAATGAATATGGCGAGTCAACAGCTATGGTTATATTGAGACAACAAGATGCAGCGATGATTGTGGAGTTTGCGGTCATGAGGTATGATGGAGGACGTGAAAGAATAGTGGTATTCAATCGGAATGATCTAAGTGTACGTTATAGTTGCAAAAAATACGAGAATGAAGGCATTTTATGTGGGCACGCGTTGAAGGTGTTTGATACTGTGGGCATAAAAATAATTCCTCCTGAATACATTAAGAGTCGATGGACAAAAAGAGCTCGGGCTGGAGACTGTTTTGATCGGCGAGGACAGGAAGTTGTGGCTGATCCTAAAGTAATGATTTCAACTCGTTATCGGGAGCTCGCTCCAGCCATGATTAAGGTCGCAACTCGAGCAGCAATGTCGGAGGACACCAGCAAAGTAGCAATCACTGTCATATCCGATTTGTCAAAGAGAGTTGAGCTTCTCCTCTCAGAAAGCGAAGAGCAACCTTTGCAAAATCAAAAAAATCTGAATATGGAGGAACGGGATAAAATTGAAATTGTAAATGAAATGGGGGAGGCAGTAGTCGCAAAAGGCATTAAAAAACGAGGCGGTGGGAAGAAAAGTAGAGTGATGCGAAGTTGGGTCGATAAATTTGACAGAGTAAAAAGAAAATCTAGATTATCAAGGACTACACAGACTACGGTATGGATCAAATTTTGGTATTTAGGGAACATTTATGTTAAAACAAGTTATTGTTATACTATTAACCAAAGTTTAGGTAACATTTATTATGAAATAATATTATTGCCGTGTCAATACTGTAGGTCTCAGAATCGGAGCCGACATCCGTTTCATTTGAGGAATACATGTTTATGGGATGTCGTTCATCTACTGACTCTGTTTCGGTTAGTATAAAATGGAAACGACTGTTGCTTTTATTTGGATATTTCTAACAGCATAAACAGTTACATTGATGTTACATTGTGTGATAATGTTGTTACGACCGTCATCCCTCCTGATAGACGTATTTTGTTTGTCTTATACAATGATTTGGCCCATACGAAACTTGTAGACGCATTCAATGAGTCAGACAGTGAATGGCCCTCCAAATGCTGTTGCTCCCGATATCGATGAAAGTCAAACGGTATGCATACATTTAGTAGTTAAAATAAAAACCTTCTTGTTCATGTAGTAGAGTTACCTTTTTTTCTTTAATTGTAATGGTGGGCACCCGAAGGCTGTCAAATCATGCAAATTAGACAGTTAACGGCTAACGTATGCTCGCTTTAATAACGTATTATTTTTTATTATTCTAAGGTCCACCGTTTGGCTAATCAGGGGCCTCCTGCAAGTGTCCCTACAGAATGGATGCATCCCAGATTTTCTATTTTTTCCAAACATAACTCCGTCAGAGATGTCTTAATGGTCTGATATATCATTTTTATTATAATGTCTAGTCCAATTTAACTTTATAAGTGAGTTATATAGGCACTGGTAATGATTTGTTGACAGTCGATTACTTATACTATATAATGTAGGAGGAGCGTGGGGCAATTTCAACACACTGTGATGTTGATGCATATCATGTATTTGCACCATCACCTCAGGTGATAAATTTTTATCGTTACAGCACATATTTATGTAATGTTATTAATTCGAGACTTGGATATCGTATATCATTAATCGTATGTTTTATTAATAATATTTGCTGATTTGCCATCATTACGCATTTCAGGGAAGAAATAACACACAGGGATTGCAACTACGCGTTGACGTCGCCTCTCCCGAGAATGAGGTTGATGAATGATGTGTAACTATACTTTTTGAAAGAGACATTAAGTGGTTGTCCCAACCTGAGAATGCTGCATATGTACGTTACAAGTAGTTAATAAGCTGTTACAATTTATTGACGAGGTTGTACAGGCACCATTGATGTTTCACTATTTTCAAATTTAGACAAGTGGATTACAATTGTAATCCCATCTAGTGTTAGTAGTCATCAATAGTTTTTATTGGGTTGTATAAAATTGTTAGAAAATTATAAAGTTGATAGAAAATTGAAGTAATTACAATAGAATTGAACGTGTTTTTTGTGATCGGATATTTTTCATTAAATCGACCATAACAGTTGAATGGTTGTCGTAATATGTATACCATTCTACTACATTGAATTGCATACCTTAATAACGTATTTATTGCCATAGATCGCACCGCCAAAGGTACGATGTATAAGATAACACAATCTAAAGTATAAATTGTCTTGATTTTGTTACGATGATAAATTTGAATTATTATTGGGCTATTTTTATAAAAATATTATCATTTACGCCATTTATTTTGCATCGTTTGACGAATTTAGTGCACTATTGACATGATATATCACAGGCACATCAATTGGTATTACAAGTTTTTAGGTTAATTAAATTATGGTCAAGGCAGGTCACGATCACATGTTGGTAATAGGTGCGCATAAGAAAATGATTCCTTGGAGAACTAATTTGTAACGTTAAAATGAAGTTTTATAATGCAACAAAAAGGAAGAACGAACAGTACACAATGGGTTACAACCAGTTAGGGATATGTTACTGTTACGTAACAACCAGTTACGAGTGTTAAACAGGCATGATTAATATCCAAATATGGTAAGCAATTTGTTTGAGTAGAAATTATAATGAGTATAGTTGTATCGCTACCCAGATGAACATTGGACTACATCCCTTGTTATCAGTTGTATTCCATACAACACCTGGGAACGCCGTCATGCATTAGACAGTGGGGTGTACCTTTGAAAGTCATCGTCGCTTGATTCAGTAAAGTCAGATAGGTCCGGATCCGATATAAGCATGGGATCTGCTAAAATGTGTTGAACATCAAAATGTTTTCCAATACCATGTCTTTTTACGGCTTGGATCTCGTGGAACCTGTGAAGCCTACGCTCCATCTGCATAACTTCTCGCTGTAGTCTATGTAATACGCTTGCATCATTGGCTTGTGGTCCTATAACAAGATCTGCTGACCTTGTTCTCGGGACGCGGATGCCATGCCAGCGACAAAATACCTCTAATTCCATTCTTCGCTCACGAACAGGCTCCCATATGGGTTCATGGTCCATAACGAAATAGCCAGATGGTAGATGATCATTGACGGTATTTTTAAAAATGTGACCAGCTAGTCCCAGAGAGTTGTTGGTGTTAAGTGGAGCGTTCCTGAACTCGCGTTTGGTACCATATAAAATCCTCCCACCTGGTGTTTCATACTTGCTTATGGCATTTGTTGGATCCAACGATACTTTCCGTCTTTTTTGCCGAACATTTGATGGTGAGCTTGTCTGAGATCCTTCGTTTGTGGATTGCATGACTATGCTAATACTTACTGCTTTTTGGTTGGATGAAAGGAAGGATCTACTGATACAGAATTAGGTGGGAGAAAAAAAAAAGGTAGAAATTTTTAACAGAGTACCTATTTCAGATCATGCATAGTAAATGGTTTCTTCTGGCAACTTAACCAACTGCTTGCTATGTCATTTCATGTTGTTCTCCACGGGATCCTACTCCTGGGTGAGTAGATGAAGGCATGGCAACCACCTATTAACGAGAGAATAGACTCAACGTTTAGTCAAATGTATAGTGTGTGGATGAAATAATAGTTTAATTCGATTGGGTCATGACCTGTACTCCAACAACAATTGGGTCAGGGGAATACCCAAATAGTCGTCAGTCACCTTACTTTTCAAGTGTAACAAGAAGTTACCACCAGCATATGTACGTTACAGGACGTTAATAAGCTTTTATCGCTTATTGATGTGCTTGTACAGGAACCTTGTCATTTGCCCAGATGTTAAAATTTAGACAATTTGTTTACAATTGTATTAACGATGAGTATTATAGATAGTATTACAGGCACTTCAATAGGTATTACTCCTTCAGTACAGAAACGAACTTACAATTTGCGGCTTGCCTTGGTTCCACATGACCACATAATAAGTAACAGTTTCGCAGAAGAACATGATACTTCGTCAAACAAGTAATTTGAAAGTAGGGTATGTAATATTTAAAATGCAACAAATTTTGATTACTCCATGTGCATGTTGAGTTACAACCAGTTATGTATATGTTACAATTCATTACAACTAATGAATTTGCAATCGGCAGTTTTTCGTCTTATCTAGTTAAAACTACTGATATTACAACTAGAAATTCTCTGATATTACAACTAGTGATACTACAACTAGTTAATATTTGATGAACCTTTCCTCTTATCTCGTTTGCGCAATTGCACTTGGCACAAACATTAAGTCCTCCCCTCTAACACATAAAATTTCTTAGACACTTTAGTAAGTGTCTATTGAGAACATAGAGATAGTCGATTCGAACCCCAAAACAATTGATGTAGCGAGGCCTTCTCGAACATCTCATTAAATTAGCGAGATCTTCTCGAACATCTTGCAAGCAACTGGCTGCTATTTGGCACCCAAGAACTTGATTTCTGTGTGAACCCTCTATTGATGACACTGCAATTGAAGTTAGAGGAGGGTTGAAGAATACTAATAATAAATTTCATGCACGGGTTCATTGCCACCCTTCAGTAGAATGAAATGGGAAGTGTGAAGTTATTGAAAATGGAAAATGTTTGTGTAGTAATGAAAGGTGGACGGAAAAATTTGTGTTGTTGAGGGATATACTACTGCAACCGCACCCTTTTATAGTCCGCAGGACCCTCACAATGTGGTAAAATATCACCGGACAACGCATTCCAGGCCAAACAATTTTGTCGTGGCAGTGGAAGCTGTAGAGTTCGATGCATGCCATTGAATTGTGTCAAATCTGTTCACACAATAAAACAAATTATGCAGCTTTTGTCATGAAATGACCTGTACACCAATATTAAGGATCATGTGGATAAACAGTTACACATCAGTGACATGTACGTTTCACTATGTACAGATTGCGTTACAACCAGTTAGGTGTATGTTACAATTTATTATAACTAATGAATTTGCAATCAGGAGGTTTTCGTCTGCTCTATTTAAAACTGAATAATATTCCAACTAGATATTCCCCGATATTACAACTAGTGATAATACAGCTAGTTAATGTTCGATGGACCTTTCGTCTTCTGTTGTTTGTGGTATTGCCCTTGGCAGAAACGATAATTCCTCCCACTGACACATTAAATTTCTTAGACACTTTATTAAGTATGTATTGAGAATAGTTACGATGATCGTTTCGAACCCCAAAACATTGCGTAGCGAGACTTTCTCGAACATCTCATTAAAATAGTGAGATCTTCACGAACGCATATGAGGGCAACTAGTACATCACGGGAGAAGAGACTGTAGACCCACATGCAGTGCCTGAACCATGTCGGATAAGTTTTGTTACGTTTCCAGGCCAGATTTGTTGTACCGACAGTGAATATACGTGTTACGTGCTGTTGCCAATCGTTTACAGACTTCAACACATGTTTGCAGCTTTTATCATGTTTTGGTCCTGTCCACCAACTTTTAAGAGTCACGTGGATACAGAGTTACACCTTAAATTCATGTACATTTCACTGTGTGCATGCACAGTTACACTGTCACAGGGAAGTATGACAGCCCAAATTATGCAACAATTTCTTGGCCAAGAGTCAGATGTGTAACACTCTATGACCTTGGTCAGTGTATGACCCAAATTTACTACCTCTATGAGCAGTACGTACCTCCTTCTGCTCCAATGCTCTATAGGAGATTTCAAATTCGACCAGAAATTTTATGTATGTTGTAACTCAGAATGAACAAAGTGGTAAATAATAACTTACGAATTGTAACAATATATGAACAGTTTGTCAATCGTATGGACAAAATTTGTTGAACTATATTTTTAGTATCGATACATAAAATAATAAGTGTTACGTCGTGTCACTAATCAGCATCAGAAAATAAAATACCAATTGGGCAATTTTTATCATGGTAAGACCTGTATTGCAACATTAAGGGTACCGATGTGAATACTGAGTTACACATTAGTGACCTTAATTTCGACACTGTGCATACACAGTAATACACAAAATATTGTGCACAAAATCTCACAATGAATGTCAGTTTTTTGACCCAGAGTCAGATGTGTAAAACTGAATGGCCTTGGTCATTCAATGACCCACAATGTGATAGTACCTGAATAAGCACCTCCTTCTGCTCCTGATGCTTTATTAAAGATTTTCAATTTTACAACTAATTCACTGAATGTTGTAACTTAGGACGAATAAAGCTGTAAGTAAGAACATACGAATTGTAACAATTTACAATTAAGGTAACCATTTGTGCATCATTATACAATTAATAGTTTCAATTAGTTGGAGTCATTAACACAAAACAATTGAACAACACAGGTGATTTCAGATAAAAGAGCAATCATATAACTCCACAAAAAACTAATAGTGTGACTTCACCAGTTTCATACAACTATACGACTGCATCTATTGTTTACTCTAGCTTCTAGATCACCTGCCAAAATGGAAAGTCAACAGTACAAGGATGTCAGTGTAACTTTGCCTATGAAGGATACATCTCCGACAAACTACAGGCGAAGTTTATATCATATGGGGCGAAAAATTGAAAGTGCTGTCAGCGAAAAATTGCTATTAGGAGCAACAGAAAGGCGACCGCTACCGATATCATCATGAAGGTTTTCATTTGTCGAATATCTTGTTCGATTCGATGCACATGATACGGGAAAGAGTTTGGTTCATTTTGCACTGTTCCGGGACTGTCGAAGGAGCTTTCTCTACTTATTGCTTGTCGATTCGGTGAGGGAGGGCAGTAGTTAGCCTGAACTTGCTCATGATTCCTCCCTATTGGATGACACCAAGCGAAAAAAGCACAAGTTTTTCCTTCACAATAGAAGTACAGCAACCCCTTCGTTGGTTTCTGTGACTCCACGATCTTCAGCCCAGCCCTTTTTCCGCAGTGGCAGTACCGATATTGGTACCTTAACTCAGTAGATCCGCCACCAAAATTGCTCGATGAAGACATTTGAACGATCTAAAACTCCTTTTGGGTCACATAAGCTTTAGTGTTTTAACCTTCTGTTGAATTAATGGTTGTGTGTCGATCATGAGCTAACACGGACGTACACATAGGTGGGAGTTAATATGTGGCAAGAAACGATATAAGCTAGTAACTAAATTCTGGAGAATTAGTAAGTATAGAATAAGTAACATGTTTTTTGAAAACATACACAAAACCCAAAACATGTAATTGACTGTTACAATTGGGTTTACGTATCACTAATCCAATAAATAAATTGATAATCAAACTTTTTGAATAAATGTAATAAACTACTGACCCGATTCGACACATGCATGCCATTTTCGAGTGTCTTCAAATAAACTATTTTATTTTCATGCCATTCGTCATTTGTCACAATAACTATTTTGTAACAACCTATAAGCACACTGTAGCATGCAATCATCAAACATGGAGTTTTGTATTAATTTTCACACTCTAACTTCCCATTGAAGCATTTTGTAATAGTCTTTAATAACATTCAACTTCCCAATAACTATTTTGTAACAACCTACAAATACTTCGTAACTAACAATTTTCAAATATGGAGTTTTGTAAAAATTTTCAAACTATCCCCTTGCGAGTAACTGTTTTGTAACGGTTTTCGAACATACTGTAACTTCCCAATAACTATTTTGTAACAATTTACAAACACTTCGTAACCAACAGACTTCAAATATGGACTTTTGTATTAATTTTCAAACTGCAACTTTCCAACTAACTATTTTGTAATAGTTAGCGAGCACACTGTAACTTTTAAAAAACTATTTTGTAACAACCTACAAACACTTTGTAATTAACAGTTTTCAAATATGGAGTTTTATATTAATTTTCAAACTGCAACTTCCCAACTAACTATTCTGTAACATTCTACGAACACACTATAACTTTCCCAAAACTATTTTGTAACAACGTACAAACACATCGTAACTAACAGTTTTCAAATATGAAGTTTTGTATTAATTTTCAAACTGTAACTTCCCAAATAACTATTTTGTTACAGTCATACAAAACACTGTAACTTCCCAATAATTCTTGACTAACAACCTACAAACACTTTGTAACTACCAGCAGTTATATATGAAGTTTTGTATTAATTTTCAAACTGTAACTTTTCAATAACTAATTTTGCAACAAACTAATTGGGCGCTTGTTCTATAGTTACACATTGTTCAATGTAGGTTCTAGTATAGTTGGCACAGAGTCACGACGAGCATCTTTGAACCATAGATTCACGACACAATTGAACCAATTAATGCTCCGTTAATGTTATTACTGACATTATTCTAGTGTCAATAGAAAATCTGAATTAAATTCAGAATTTATGGCCACAAATGATAAATAAACAGCACCACGATACAAATTGCTAATCAGTATTGATGCTAATGTCTCCAGAAAAACAAAACTACTGTCTCAAAAGAAAGGTCCTTCTGAGTAGACTCCATAATAAAATTAGTTACAGCAATCCAAAAGCTGTAATACACATGTAATAATATACAAAAGCACGTCAAATGCAATTTTGTGAATTTCCTTCTCTCCCAGTCATGAATACTTATAAATCAGGCATTACCAACATTCAACTGCGCCCGTTTAGGTACTTGCAGGTTTGCGAAGCTGTCCGGAAACTTTGAGTTCTCCGCTGAGTTACACAATCGAGCTGTGTACAGCACTCGATACTTGCCAACATTTTCCTATCAGCACAAGAGGTAGGAATTAGCATAGTTGAGTGCCGAGGTAACAAGCATTAAATCAATTTCAGATGGATTGTAGGGAGAAAAGGGATATCAATTGTAATACCTCTGTAAGCCGAACAGCCAACCTTCCGCTCCAATGCTCTAGGAATGTCATAACGAAAACACCACTGTCACACCTGGTCACGTTGTCTTCTCATTAGTCAGTTATGGTATATATGTTGGACAAAAAACTTAGTACACGCTCTAACAATAATGACGGGAGAAGTCAAACTATTTACACTTTGTTGGGTGAGTGATGAGGGACATCGGCAACAGAAAATCCGAAACTGGAGAAGTCAATTTCCTTGCCAAACTTTGCCGCCACGACCAAACCCAGTGAACGTTTCTATATCACCAAAGATTATGTAAAACTGATTACAATCCACTAATGTGTCACTGTCATGTCGTGTAATGCATTTAGCAATTTGTCCAACATACCAGTCGATTCAGTACACTAATGTCTTTGCTCTTTGCTTGACTGCTATCAGGGTCTAGCACGTGCACTTCTTTCTCTGAGACACCAAAGCTGTAGACAAACCAAGACCCCTCTATGCATACTGGCACAAGTATCTGCGCCAAATGAGGTATGAAAAAGGTCAGACAGGTCATTCTACATAACCGAGTATGACTATGTTTTGAATGTTTAACAGTCACATAAGAAGTTTTGGATTAAAACTGATAATTGCATACCCAATCACAATTTGCAGGATCAACCCCCGTATTGTTATTGCGAACCTTGAAGAGCTTTAGAAGCTTAGCAGATAAGCTGGCATCAGAGAGCTTGTCGAATTTTCCCATTTTTAAAATTCCTTCCTGCAACCAATAACATAGCCGAGTGAAAGGTGCATAGAAGACATTAATAATGGTGCGTTGGATCGTAATACCAATTCAGATATGATGATGAGCATCTTTAACACAACTGTAGGATGCAGTCCAAATTTCAAACTCACAACTGCAACAGGTTCTACGATGTAGCGTTCAAGCTTCCTAATTTTGGCAGTTCTTCCACCCCAATTCATGAGACGGGCAAACATATCAATCACCTAATCAATGGCAAATGGTGATCAAAACATATAATTGAGTGTTGCTTGGGTGAGTTTACGTATGACTATTCCAATCAATAGATACATAATCAAACTTTTTGACTAAAAGTAATGAACTACTGACCCGATTAGACACATGCATGCCATTTTCCATTGTCTTCAAGTCAAGCCGAGTCAGCGAAAATTGATACATTTGAACAAGTATGTCCCTATCACATCCAGGACACAATTAAACGATTTACTAATAATTATTACTCCTACTCCAAAACACGAAAATCTGACTAATGTATATGAACTCCAATCTCATCCATATTCAATCTGTTTTTCTATGCCATCTTCTTATGAACCACACGCGTACTTATTGTAGTGAATGGATCACAAGATCGAATTAATAGTTTTGTCAAGAATCTTACTTGGGATTTTGGTCCGGATCCCATGCATATGCAGCCACATTTTTTTCGTATAGGCTAACTGTCACAGGTGCTGGTAGAATGAACTCTGCTGACCGCAGAACAGTGCTCTTCTTTGTTGCACGTGTAGACTTGTGCTTCACCTCAACGTCAAGGCCTCCTACAAAAGACAAATAACATGCATTTCATATGACATTCATTTGTTGTCGTCTAACAAATTATAAGGTATTTTGCTTCATTCTTCAGACACAATGCAATTAGCAGTCATCAAACACCAATCGATTATTTTTCAAATGCAATGTAACTGTCCTAAGAACTATTTGTACAACTCTTCAAACACACTGTAACTAACACTTTTCAAACAGTTGTGATAAATTTTCAAACACACTAACTTCTCAATAACTAATTTGTAACAGACTTCAATCACACCATAACAGTATGCTAAACTAACTGTTTCTAAGAGTTTTCAAATGCACTTTGACCAATAAATAAGTGAGTATCAACCTACAAACACACATTTAAACAGCAATCATTTAATATGGAGTTATGTTTGAATTTTGGAAACTGTAACTTATCTATTAATTATAATGACTAACAGTCTCCAATAACATTCAACTTTCGTCTAAATAATCACTCATGTAACAAGTTACAAACACTTCGTAACTAAAATTCTTCAATTACATCACCTGCATTAATTATGAAATAGCTTTCCGGTAACTATTGTACAATAATGTAAAATAAATTCCGTGACTAACGATCCGCGAATATGGAGTTGTGTATTCAATAGAGCAAACTGTAACTTTCAGGTTACTATTTCGTGACAAACTTCAAGCACACTGTAAACATTCTTCAAACATACTAATTTTTAATCTATAAGTTTCCACATTTTTTGGTAACAATTTTTAAACACACTGTAACTTTTCAATAACTATTTTGTAACATTTTTCCACTGCAATGTAACTAACATTTTTCGAAACACACTAACTTCTTAACATGAATAAAGTCATACTTTCATAATATGCCTAATTACGTTTGTTACATCAACTTCATATGTGTTTCATATCGGACAGGGTATGACAGTATGCTTAACAAGTTTTCGATGATGACAAGCCAGAGTTCAGACCCGTGTACGTAGCATCATGATGGTATAAACACAGTTACCGTATATGATAATAGATGTTACAGTCATACTACATGAATTACAACCTTATGAATAATAACAGTATACCAACCTTTCCGCTTTCGACCATATGATCGCAACTTTCGTGGCATTTCTTGCTCAAGCAGATGTGACGTCGATGCACTGGCGTGCAAAGGTGGTTGCACCGTACATTGACCCTCTTCGGCAGGTTCTATGACGTTTGACCTGTATTGCTCCTGCTCTTGCTCTTGAAGCTGTATAATGCTTCCTTGCGCAGTTGTTGTCATGGTGGTCCCTTGTTCCAATCCGCGACTGATGTTATCGGGTACGACTGATGAGGTAGGAATTGGATTCTCCACGTCCATTACATCTTCATTCAGCTCTGGATCTTGGATACCTTCAATATTTGTCCTCGTATTGGCATCGTCTTTCTCGGCCTGCGCTGCATTATGCTCGTCTTCATCAGACCCTTCCGCATCAATTTCTTCAGCATCATCATCCTCGTCGTCTGCCCCTTCTTCGGCAGATTGAAATTCCGGCTCTTCTTCGGTATCAGGACTCTTGTGCATTGTATAGTCCTCCTGTACAGGTTTTTTTCCTTTGTCCAATGCTTCAGTCCCAGAAGTGGAAGCTTTTGCTCTCGGCTGAGAGGAGAGGATTTCTGCAATCTTCAATATCCTTCGTTGGCTACTAACAGCAATGTTATACAGCTCATTTAGCTCAGCCTGCAGTTAGATGATGAAATTATCAATCCATAAATGAGCCACATGCTCTCAACAATTTCATACAATACAGGCATATACAATAGTACATTTACGCAAAGGTTCTTAATTTAACATTTGAATTGCGGCCATAGGTTCTATAACTGTAACTTATATACTAAAAAATAAAATGGTCACCCGGGATCATTGAAACTTCATACATTTATAACATGATTGGCCAAGAGATCACTATATTTCTGTATTTCCATTCATGTGACTTAATTTTTAATAACTCTCTAGACAGGGATGTAATATTGGGATTGGTATCACATATTAACATGATACTACAACATGAATGAAGTTGATAGGCCTATCAATAACCAATAACGTTGCTTACAATATGCAGTAATTACGTCTAATCAAACAACAAATTTCATTAAATCATGGAACAGACCCACTTACACCGATATCGGCGTGCCCGCTGTTCATCAGCATTCCTACCAAATCAGGGGGTAGTTCAGTACTCTGCCCATCATATTCATTATCTTCCGGATCATATTGTCCAATCTTTAACAACAAATTAAACCAACCATTTCAATAGAAAAGCCACGCAATACATAGACCACTACCTTTTATATGAAATGAGATCAATAATATATAACATTTTACCAGTTTTCCTTTTCCATAAGCTCCAAGATTTTTAATCTCAAGTGCATCCCTTTCAGAGATCAGAGCATCTGTCCATGCCTTAGCTCGCGGAGTAGTCCTCGACACTTTATGCTTCAGTATTTGTACCCGATCAAGATAATGAATCTGCAATACAATACAGTAATTAATTCAACTGTAGATAAACTTGACCACACTGTTAAAACATCATCGTAGACGCATTCATTTGAGCATAATCTAATCAATCCATCGCACTGAATTTGATAAAATGTGAAAATACAGACAGTAGTTATGAAGGCACGCAAAACTAATTGACTCTCTGGTGCACTGTGTAACAATTAGAGCATATTTTCGTCATGACTACAACTATCTAATCTTACCAGCAGAACGAAGATACAACCGCCAACGTATTGGTGCTGCTTTTCACTTTTCTTTTGCACCTCTAGCACCTTATTGCATAGTACGATCCTCACATACTCAGCCCAGTTCAATCTGGCTACCCTATCAACCAATTGCGTACAGTTCCAAACCTTTATTTTGTGCTCGGCTCTAGTGGTTGGAGCCAGTAGACATCCACAAGAAAATGCCACGAATAGTCTTAAGAATTCTTCCCCTGCATTCATGGCTACCAACTCATTTGGGAGCTCATTCCATTTGTATGTCCTACGACTTGGTCCAGTTCCCCCAACCTCGGTTGTATCGGTGTCTTCAACTGGAACGGGACCTTCGTTCGGGATCCCCAGGATTAAACTGATATCCTTTGACGTTAAAGGTAGCACACCATCTCCATGTACATTTAAACTGCTCAATGTCGGATTAAAGTTGTCAACAAGCCAGGTAGCTATGCCACTAGGAATCCAGTGACACTGTATGTCTAGCAGCCCTCCAAATCCTATGTCTCTAATCTGCTGCTTCTTAGTTTCATCGATTCGTGAAACTAAACTTGACATCTGCTTTGGCGAGCATCGGATAGTGTACTTCTGATTCTACACCATTTTTTAGATATATGCATTAGACTAATATAAGTTTCATTAAATGTTTGATGAATCATGCCGTGTATTTACCTTGATTTGAACCCGTGCTTTTCGCAATATCGGCTTTCCTAGACGTTCCATTTCTTTCTCATACTCTTCTTTCTCTTTCAAATATTCCTCCTTTCGCTTCCTCATTTCTTCCTCACTCAACTTATTATATGCTGCCCGGGCAATGTCATTGTACTGCATTGAATAAATAAAATCAAAAAACACGTTAGACTAAACACAAAATAATTGCTCGTTTCACTATTTTTCCCTTAGGCACCCCATCAGTTCAATGATTCTTCAGTTTATTTTGCTAGGACAGCATACCTCGGTCAGCTTAACACCCTTCGCCGAAACCGTGTGTTGATACTCTTTCCTGTCCACATTCAAAACTCCAAAGTTATATGTGCTATTTAGTACCATTATTTTTCCCTCATATTCAATAATCTTACCTGAACTTCATCCATGGATTCAATGGTGGGACTGGTTCTGCGACCTCGCTTGTTCCCGCTGTAATCAGTTCTTCCTCCCCACCTAAACGATCATTCCTTTTACTGCTTCTTTTCCTTCCCATCCTGCCCCTGAACAGTCAACATTGTAATGCTGAATAATGATGCCAAGTCTAACCTGCCAAGACCTTACGCAAGCATTGGCCACTTACCTATTCGATGAAGTGGGTGCTGCACCGTGTTCTGTACCACCACTTGTTTCGGCGAGTTCTTCTCTGTCTGCTTCCTGAAGTGTGCTTCCTGCTCGCGTTCTTGCCATTGTAAACTAATGTTTTTAACAAACATATTGCACTTCAGTTCCAAAATTTTTTTTCCAGCCACAGTCATAACATATCATGAAGTACTGCTAAACATAATATATGAGCATCAAATATTAGTCACGCTAGTTATAGTACAACCTGTAACATTTTTTCTCACACTCAGTAACTCATTCTTCACAGTTTGTTATTTATTCCAACTGCCACTAATCTACATAATCTGTTGTTCTACCTATCAGATTGTACTTCATCCATCAATTTCTTCTTCTATTTATTATGCTACTGTACAATACCAATGCAGTAGAATAAGGGGCCATCCAAATTTATAGTATCTTCATGAAATTCTATAGACCAGTTCTATTATTGTAACTTCTGATCTATTACGTGTAACAACTATCAAAGATGATGTCCAACCACAACAATTATTGTACAAGTAATCTTCCTTTTCACAATTTGTTTGTCTCAATACCAAATTTTCTGGTTAATTATCCCTCATTTAGTCATTTCATAATCTATTCCCCTGCCTATCAAGTTCAATTCAATCACATTCTCCTTTATTTATCACCCTCTTCAACAATATGAATGAAGCAACAAACCCGTTAAACAATTTTACGTCATTGTTCATCCAATTTTACAGTGCACTTCTCCTAGTGTCACTATTAAATGACTGCGTGTAATGACTATCCAACATGATGTGCACCTACAATAACTAGTAAGATTCTTAACCGTTATTCCACACTAACTATGCTAAACCTCATGATTTGTTATTCCGTCTGTCTCACATTGCCAACTTATAACCTACTCTCGTACTCATTCACTTCCAACCTAGAAACTTGTCTCTCTTTATGCAAGTAAACCAATAACCTGTAACATCAATGTAAAAGAAAATATGAGAAGCACAACTGAGTACAAAACATTAAAACTCTGTTATTTCTCTGTACCTGTTAAACCACAACATGTAACAATTATCCAACACTGTGTTAATGCACACGCCCTAATACAATAAACTTACACCAATCAAGACACAAATACGACATCTCAATTTCAAAATAACATTTTCATTAGCAAGTATGAGACGCACAACTCAGTACAAAACATTTGAACTCTATTATTTCTATGTACCTATCCAACCACAACATGTAACAATTATCCAACACTGTGTTCCTGCACACGAACTAATACAATAAACTTACACCATTCAAGACCCAAATACGACATCTCAATTTCAAAATAACATTTTCATTAGCAAGTATGAGACGCACAACTCAGTACAAAACATTTGAACTCTATTATTTCTATGTACCTGTTCAACCACAACATGTAACAATTATCCAACACTGTGTTCGTGCACACGAACTAATACAATAAACTTACACCATTCAAGACCCAAAAACGCCATCCCAATTTCATGATAACATTTTTTCAATTATAATCTGCATCCATTTTTTCAATACTAACTATCGAACCCATGCACACATTTTCTCAAGCAGTTGTGCCGCACGATTTCCCCCTTCTTTCCCACTCTCACTCTGTCATGCTCAAAAACTAACTCATAATACTCCTATCATGCTGCACTTACTCATTACTATACACAAAATTGTGCTCACGTGATATCCCTCTAAGCGATCATCCTACTGTACGCCAACAACATCCACAAGTAAGGTCCTTCAACAAGCATGTCAAATCACACATGTTACTGCATCATCGTAGGCCTCAAAAAAATTTGAATACCTGACTGATTTTCGGTCGTTCACTACTCCCGCGCCTACGATCTTCCGCTCTTCAACCTTGGGCTCACCTTTCTTCTTCTTATAATAAATCCGAATCACCAGAAATTTGTCCACCACTCCACCACTTCTTGCTTCTCCTTGCTATTTTTTCAGTATCCAATGTTACACTTCCACAGCTTTTCGCAATGTCACGCCGGAGAGTGTTGCCAATCTCGTATTTTCCCCTCTTATTTCTCCCTTCGTGGCTTTTCGCATGCAACTGCTTCGTCTGGTTTGGGTGGGAGTCTAAGTGCGGCTTTTCATTTTCAACCTTTCGATTTGGGCGGGACTTTGCTTACTAGTGGTCATAACGTTCCGTTTCTTGCCGTTACGGTCAGCAGAGCATAACCATTTTTTTTACTGTCTCACTTAATAAAACGACGTCGTTTTGGGCCAAACTGAAGCCTTTTGACGTGGTTTATTTCTGGCCTTACCTTTCTTTCTGTGAGGGGACCGTTCAGGAGCGGTCCTTCTGAAATTTTTTCCGATCGCATTTTATTTTTTTTGGTATTCATGCTTCTTTGAGCCTATTCTTGTTTGTTGTAAATTTTGCAAAAGTTGATCAAAGAATGTAATTATAGAGAAAAAAAAATCAGAATCAATTAAGTTAAGTCTTAGGTATATTCTAGATTTTGACCTTTTGGGTTTTTAAAAAAAATCTAAAATCTAGATGTAATAGAAAATGAGAACAGTCCCTATAACCAAGATAATACAATCTTTTAATTATAGAATAGTATACCTATTTATGGTTTTTTTAATTTAATTTTTGTATTTATTTAGCATGCAGTCGTATTTATTATTCCTTTACATTTTCACAACGTCCAGTTTTTTTTTAAAAAAAAATTAGACTTGGGAACCTTTAATAGTGGTGGATTTAAAGTGGGGGCCCGTGCCCCACCAAAAACTTCTACAAACTCACTTTTTATAATGTGTTCCACAAGTCTTAAAATTACCTGTCGCCCTATTGGAAAACTAAAGGAAGCTAAGCCAGAGTCAATGGAAACTTTTAAAAAAATAAAAAATAAAGAGGTAAATAAAATAGTAAAATAACTGAGCAACTAGTACTTTTATTCTTCCTCCATCCTTTTCGAGTGTCCTGTTTTCACCATCTGGATAATCCAAACAAAGAATCATCTTTTCAAAATCAACACAACTTCTTAAGCTATTCCATTTTACCATTTGAAAAACTTACTTTTTTTCGTGCCACTAGACTCAGAGAATTTAAATGTGAGGGCCAAGTTTAAGGTTCATCCAAAATCACCACATTCAAACTTAATAAATACATTTTTTCTTAAAAAGTTGAATTTCCAGAAACAAAAAATCTCAATTATGGTACATAGGGAGTGCAAGATTTTCATGGCCAATTTTTATATTTCAATTACTGCTTTTTTTTTTGTTTGTCATAGAGAATATTGGTTGTGCTTATGACTTTATTTTTTTTTCATTGGACTTGTTTTTTAGCATCCAATTCTTTAGCAGATAATTTTTCATGTTCATCAGAGTTCAAACATAATAATCACATGTACGGAGGAGGGAGTGTAAGCAAGAGATCTCGTGTTCGAATACTTTCACTTACACTAAAAAAAAAAAAATCACGTGTACACATAACAAGTTGAAATCTCAGAAAGTGACCCTTATACTTGGACAGAGGTTGTTAAATGAATACAAGACAGATGGTGACAGGTACACACGGATAGACTGATTAAGTTATCACTGAACACTGATATTTCAATGATAACACAGACAGCACCGTACGTTATTGGCGGCACATATGCAATTCTAGCGAATTGGTGGCCTTTATATTTCATTACAAAGTACGGTGCAAATTGAAGCAAATAGTAGGCTTTCAACATTTGTAGAAACAGTAGCAAGCAAGATGCTTATGATGATGATCATGATCGCCAGCCCAAGTCCAAATACATTTTCCGGAGTAAGCATGCTCTGTATACTTGCAATAATTGTAGCACCTGTCAGGGTAACAATACCCGGACAAGTACTTGGCAGGCCTCTTGCAAAATGTAGCTTCAGCCATTGGCATCTCTGTATGAAACAACGCAAAAGAGAGAGCAAAACATGTAGAGTTAGTCCAAAGTTTATAGTATATATCAGGGATCTAGCCCGTCCACCAAAGGGATAGGTGTTTGTTAGTACTATAGGGTATGGTTCTTCTATGTCATTTTTTGTGTTAATCTTTATCCCATTTTCTATTTTTATGCCACATGTATTGTTACTTGCAACACTATACATGTATACTTGCAGTATAATTATATGTGACGAGAAATTAGAAAGTGAGAGATAAAATTCAAGAGCAGAATACAGGGCAAAACTTTAAGTAAAAACATTTATTAAAGGGCATATGGTGCATATGTATACAAATTAGTTCGTAAAATTTGATTGTGAGTGTGCATATATATGATACACACTTATAACTATTCTAATTCATTGCTAGTGACAACCATTTCTGTTTGTTATACTTGAAGTTCTCTAACTAAGAGAGAGGTAGAGACAAATAATTAAAACTTTGGGAATGTACAAATATACGCCATTCTATGCATGTGTTCACCATTTAAGACTATAGAAGTGTAAACTCTCTTACTAAAGACTAGCTACAACTTACCATTTGGTAGGAGGAGGAGGAAGCAGATGAGCAGGGCAAAGAAGGTTGCGCAGCAAAATTGAGATTTAGCCATCTCCGATATCTTATGTTAGCTATGCTTGTGAGAAAACAAGTAAATGATGATAGCTATTTATAGCAAGAGACAGTGAATTTTCCAAAACCTAATCGTTAGTTGCGTTGAAACTTCTTATCGCTGAGTTGTTAAGAGAAAGCGACAAATATCAAAGAATTAAGAAAAAGTCTAAGTCAGAATTAGCTTACGAAAGGAGTTTAAACAAAGCATCAACACCATTAAGATTTGAAATTTTTAAGTCCAGCAATTTCTGACCTCTTTTAGTAGAAAAGAAAATGACCATTAGCATAATGTCACTAAGTATAAAATCATCTCGTTGCTGGATTGTTGGTTACATCATTCTCATATACAATCGATGAACGGAAAAACTCACCATGCATGCTACCTAAAAATCTGTGCCTTGAGAAGAATAATGCTTAAATGAAAGCACATTTTGTACAAGAAAAAGTTTGGTATGATGAGTTTTCTTCTTCTTCTTCTTCTTCCTTTTTTTTTTTTTTAATTTTGGTACATCAATTTAGAATTTATAAGCCACAAGGCAGAAAGGACGGCAGCAATGGATACTTGAACCCCATATCCCTCGTGTTTTCGATGCACATTCTTGTGCTTTATTTTCTCACAACCAAGACTAGCTAGTAAAGGAAGATGGAATATAAGTTTTTAGAATTTTTCTTTTACCAATGATCCACTTAATTTTTTCTTGAGATTTAACCATGTCCATTATTTGAATTTTACAAAGCGCGTGGAACAAAAAAAAATCAAGGATGATAAGAATTTAAAGCGGGACATACATAGCGAGCTTTTCAACCACTTGATATACGTTGAAATTTGAATCATTCATATCCGTGGAAGATCAAGCAAAACGAAATATACGAATTGAATAAGATGCTTGATAAGAAGTTCAGCAAACATCACTTATCCAAGGACATAATTAATAGCATTAAGACCGGCACAAACATTGAATAGATCAAAAGACAGCTTAATTTCCTACCGTCTTAATAAAATACATTGATTTATTTGAGGATTACTATATACGTGAAGACTTGAAATCTTCTAGCAAGTGGGCTATACACTTTGCATGGATTACTGATCAAGTTGTAGTGAGGATGTTGATAGATCATTTTCTTCATCAATCCATGCATGAAGAAACCACGTCAGCTCATCTAAGATATTTAGTAAACTTGAAAAAGGTGAATTGAGTATAGGAACAACAGTTGTGTGTATGTGCTAAATAATCAATTGGTTTGTTTAATGACATAAATATTAATGCTGTAGCATGGGACAGAATTGTCGAACATACAACTAAACTTGAAAGTACAGTGGCTGATTCTTAGCATCAATTGGTCGAACTAGAGGACCACATGGGCTGAACCAATTTGGACCCTTGAGTCCTAAATAGAGACATTCAATCCCAATTTGCCACTTAAAGACACCTAACAAAATAGTTATGATATATATATTTTTTAGGTAAATACCTAGGACCTGTAACTGATGAAAGCACCTAAAAATTCTACTAATATGCCAAGACACATGCCCACAAGATTTCTACTCGAGTAAGTTTACTTCTATTTATGAATATCTTGAATGATTGATTTTGTTGTTAGCCTCAGATTGATCTTTTGGGAACATTTTTTTTTTGCATAAAAATTGAATTTCATTAAAGAAATTGTTGAAAATTGTCTAGCATAATTTATTTTACATCACAGAAATTTGCACTAATGGTAGGATAAAATGCAAGAAATAACAGATCTAAAATGAAAAATTACGAATAGATCTGAAAAAGATAAGAAATTTGAAAACGTTTTCTAATAAATTAAATCACTGCAATAATCATCAAATCTACTAATCAACTGGTTTAATAAGTTCAAATAATGATGATGAGATTTATTGATATAGACTCAAGATCCAAAAGAATTCCAGATTTGATAACAAAATTTGAAATAAATTTAAATCTAATAACAAAAAAGAAAAGAACTACTTTCACTAAGAACTCCTAGGGGACTAGAAAAATCTCACTAGGAATTTTTTGAAGAAATAAAGAATCACAATAAGAAATCATAGGTGAGGCTTTATTTTTTTAGAAAAAAGGTAAAAATGGAATATGGAAAAGAAGGCATTTTGAGAAGAGAATAAGAAGTAGAGAGAAGTTGGAGAGGAGGAGAGGTAGAGAGAAGAATTTGGGAACAAGTTGATCCCTCTTTTTGTTCAAGATGCATTCTAATATTTGATGATTTGAGTTGGAGGATAATTCATCTTTGCTATCAGAGGGACTATGAAAAGAGGTAGGGGCAAAATATGAGCCAAGTTAATAATTGTGGGGAACTAAATTTGGACATCCTTCGCAGCATAGTGTTATTCTAAATCGTTGTTAGTGTCCTGTTAAGGATTAACGCATACTTTTGTCTTCCTTCGAAAGAATCGTTTTCTAATTTCAGCCCATAATTTTCATGGTTTATTGCACGTAATTACTTTAGTTCAATGTCTTTCCCTTCTTCAAACGCCTTGTGTTCGTAAAATATGCCATTACTTGTTACTAAAAATTAAACTACAGGAAAACTCTTTAAAATTTTGTTTCTTGAGAAAGATCTTGTGAGATCTGGTGCTTATTTCATCAATTACTTGAAGGCTTACCACTGAAGAATCTTGTTTTGATCGATTGTTTGTGAGATTAGTCTACTCACTGCACTCAAATCTTTTCTACTGTTAGATTCAGGGTTCAAATATCATGCCCGCCAATTGGAGGTGGAAAAGGTGTGGAGAGAGATGGAAAAAAAAATCTTGCGTAACTTTGACATGTATTAGAGTTTTTGGAACTTTGAATATTTTTTTTTAATTAGTTGATTCTGACTCTAAGAGTTTGGTTACGTCATTATGGATTTTAGCTCTCCAATGCAAAAGAAAAAGAAAAAAGAAATAGTATAGTATAAGTCATATCACTGGTAATCTTGAAAACCTAGTTTGGTAAATAATTGGAAATAGTTCTTAACCCTGATATAATAACTTTTATTTGATCCCGTCTCGATTATCTTCAGGAGACAAAGTCGCAGACAATATAATATTAGAGGTAGCCTGCCAACTACACCAAACCTGTACGCTAATTAGTAATAAGTTTGGATAGTTGACTAATGGCATAATGTCCTTGATTTCGATCCACGCATGTATTATATTAGCTCTACCAAATCAAACTTTGCATCCATAGTAATGTTCACACTACACCAATACGCAACACACATCAGGCTGTTATAATAAATGAGAGTCAAATTATCAAGTTGCGTGAAACATTTATAACAAGAAACAGACACTTTCTCTCGTAGAGTTTTCTAACGAAGTCTCTTCTATTCTAAGAATTTCTAATGAGAGTTTTGTTAGTTTATATTTCTCTTATTGATCTAGATTTTCTCAGATTTTATTGTCATATTGAGATTCCTTAATTAATCATGTCAGATTTCACATTAACATTTGGATTTGAATTAGTTTATTAGCAGATTTAGGAGAAAGTAAGTGGTGCAATTGGAAGCATACATAGATGATCATGGGACTACAAGCCCTTTATCTTTTAAAGATTTTCTGAATTTCACAGTATAATATTCTCTTGACTTTTCACATCTGTAGTATCTAATTTTGTTCTTCAAATCTATTTGTATTCGTGTATAGTTGATGTAATTTCTATTATATAGTACAGATTTAATGAATGATGATATTTTATATATAAAAAAAAACACTTTCTCTAGTTTTGCTCTAAAAGGATGCCTCGAGATACTATTAGAGTAAAACTGAAATATTGCAGCCGGATGTAAATATTAGGTGACGCCTCCTTGTGTAAATGCCATTCTTGGAAACAAAATTTTCATCCTTTTAATTCAAAAGCACACGGAGTAATTAGGTATTAATCTTCAACTTCCATATTCAAATTTTAATTGCCTGTGTGCAAGACATAATATATGCCACTAAAAAAGTCGTTCAGATAAAATTATTCTTCCCCAACGTTTCTTTGTCAAGTAATCTTCCTTGTAGCTTCAGCATGATTATAATATATAAGTCAATATATCTTTGATAGTGCCATTTCTTTAGAAATAGTTTCTTACTGCTCGCATGATTGTTGAAAATTTCAGAGAAAATAGCACAATAGTATGGTATGAGCAAATTTCCAAGGAATGGCACGATTGTACGTATGCATACATAAAAAACAAAAGGATGAGGAATTTTTTTGTATTTCCTTTCTTTGTTTCCTCCTTTGTAACTCGTAAGTGAAACAAAGCATGGCGGAGTCACGACCAAAATGGTGGAGTCATGACCAAAATCACGAGGGACAATTGTTTATTGTTGGGCAATATAAGGATTGAATTGAGAGTCAACAATATTGATGGTAGTTGGAATTGGTCAAGGCTCAATTGCTTTTCTCATGTTTGAGGGTAATTTAGGTGTGGGGGGAATTGATAGGATATTAATTGTTAGTTATTTTATTATTAATTTCCCCTTTGTCCTTGCCAAATAGTATTTTAAATGGTTGATATATACTTATATTTGGTATTTGGACCTATCTACAGGAAATGGAATGAGAAAGTGCTAAAAAAGGGGACCTGTTGGAGAAAGTTGCCACACATGTGAGAGACTCCAAACAAGCTTCACAAAGCAGACGGATGGCATTTCCTTTTTGCTGATTAGGAGTTGAAGTGTTTGAGGAGCAAGAGGAAACGAAAAGAGAAAAATTCGGCTGGAGCTTACTTGTAGGAATTGGACTCTCACTTTGTGCGGGGACCACGGAGAGAAGAAAGGCATTAGTCATTTGAATTGAAAGGAAACAAACGTGCAAAGGGTTGTTTTTGTTCCTTATTCGTGGGGACCACTGGATAGATAGCTTTAGTCATTTCCTTTTGGCTATATAAGGACAATCGTAAGAAAGGCTACGGGGAGTTTTTAGCATAGTTTAGTTTTATTCTTTCTTGGTTCCTTTGATGGCCTGGACCTCAATTAAATTACGTGGAGATTTTCTCATGAGGCGTGGCTAAATTCTCATCTAGTCGAAGGCCAACTTGAAGGTGCGGTTCCAAATATCTGTGAGATCGAATTAATTTTAATTATTTCTTTTATTCATTGGTATTTGTACGTTTCCTGATTTAATTGCTTATGTTTGTTATGTTATTTGAATGTCAAGGGTCCGATATTCGAATTAACCTGATAATCTAATGCCATATTAATTGATTGAATCCGTAATTGTTCAATTGATTAATACCAGTGGCGACTAGCGTGATTGGTTTCATGTTAGGAAAACATATGATCTAACTTAAACAAACCCTCGTAGCGTATTTGTTGGTTAGGGTTGGGCTTTTCTAATTATTAATGCAATCGAGTAATTAAATCTTACGGTCGTACCTAGGGTTATTTCTTGATTAGAAAAATAGTTAACAGTCGTACATTAACTATCGAGAAATTAAGGAAAGACTGGTTGTTCATCGCGTGTATGACAACTATAACCAATCTATTAATGAGTAATTGAATTATCTTTGCATCGATGATCAGTTGAATGGACCGTGTCTGAAAAGTTGCACCTTTGGTTAGAGTCGTATTGTTTATTGATTATTTCCTATTTATTTCTTTTAGTTGTTTCATTAGTTAGTTAATTAGTAATTTTATATTCTCCAAAAACCCCTATACTTCGAACTCTGAAAGAAATAAGTTATCCCCAGTCCCTGTGGATTTGACCATGCTCACCGCCATATACAAAATTTGTATTTTTCTCGAATAGGTAATTATTATTGCACAGGCTCGACATCTTGTCAATTTTTGGCGCCGTTGCGGGGGACTTGTGCCTGATTAATTTGTTTCTTTTTTAGTTCATCTTGTTTTCATTTTTTTATTTATTTTTCTCTTATTTTTTTAATATAGTTTATGACTGCCAACATTCCGTATTTTGATGATAGACTGGACTTTATTCCTGAATGGGGTTATGAGACTCGTATTTTTCCTAATGATCAATGGGCCGGTGCAAATTGTGGAACTTGTTTTGCCTCAAGCTATTCAACCCACACATGCCCCGCATTTCAAGATAATCTAAGTGCTCCAATTGATACTTTTGGAGATTTTTTACCTCAATTTCAAACGTGGTATGACCCTTACTCAAACAGGTATGATCAAGGAAGGTGGGATAATTTCAATTTTCATTATGCGACCAGACCAATGGATTTCAACAGCAAGAGTCTCAACAACCATCATCCGTATCAGGTATGTCTCTTGAAGAAATGATTGAATTACTAACTGCTAATACATATCAATTTCAACAGGAGACACAAGCGATGGCGGATCAAGTGCAACTATTGACATTCGGGATGGTGGATCAAGTGCATCGATTGGCATCCAGGATAACGCAATTAGCTTCTTACGTGAGTGAAAAATTGCCCTCACAAACCAACATCGACCTTGAAGAAGATAAGAGTGCAATTATCCTGACAAGGGATATGGAGCTACAAGAGTCTCAAGAAAATGGATCTAAAGATGCAACTGAAAAGGAAGTTGAAGTGCAAGAAATGAGACCCTAACATCAACTCGTTCAAGTAAATGAATCCAGTGAACAATCTCCAAATGCGGTGACATCTCCTCCATTCCTTAATCAATATTCTCTTGACTCTTATTTTTCAATTCCTGTTAATGAGATTGACTTTATTATACCAGAAAATTTTAAATTTCATGACAGGAATAAATTAAGAGTGGCGATGGCAAAATATCTTGAACCGATAAATGCATGTGATGGAGGAGTGAGTGGAGAATTCAAATCATTGTTGACCTGTTTGGCCCCATCTACTAGTCCATGGAAGATCGTAACTCGTGTATTCAAGAATTACTCTATTTACGAGGGCTATCAGGATTATATAGAGGATGAAGCACTGAAACGAGCCACAAGATTTTATCCTCCCTGAACAAATATGACAATATCTAGTCAAAGACATTAAAGAAAGGCGCTCTTTTGGGAGGCAATCCGAATATTGGTTTTATTGTTTTTAGTTGTTGATTTCGTTCGTTTTGTCATTTTCCCGTTGGGTAGTATCAATATTAATATTTTCCTCAACTGTGACCAGGTTTTGCAATCTTGGCGTGCCCACGCGGTATTTGTGTCTCCCGAGATCAGTGGACGTTTACCAATTTTGGCGTGCCCGCGAAGTGTTTGGCGACCCAAAAACTTTTAATAATAATAATAATAAAAAGTTATAATAAAAAGAAAAAAATTTTTTAATTCAAAAAAAATTTTCAAATTTGGACAATTTATGCTCGAAATTTTTGAAAGAAATATACATGAAGGAAAAAACCAAAAAAAAAGGGAAAACAAAAGACACAAAAAAAATCTATTTTATTTTTCTTTTTCTCTTTCTTTTTTTCTTCTTTCTTTCCTTCTTTTCTTTCTTTCTTTCTTTCTTCCTTCTTCCCTGTTGCTTTCCCTTTCTCCCCTTTTACTTTCTTCTTCACCTAACATCCCTAGCGCGTCGCCGCTGCCGCCACCCCCAAGCTCCACTTCGCCGCACCACCATCTCGCCACTCTCTCGACCAACCGTCGCAGCCGCCGGCGCTCCCCTGCCCACGGCCGTCCACCCACAGCGCGCTGAGTTCCTCCGCAGCCGTAGCTCCTCCTGTGCCGCACGATCAGCTTCACGGACGCCGCCACCTCCATCGGCAACTAGGCCTCCATCTCCCTCGCGCGTCTCTACCAGCCGCGCCATCGTCCTCGCACGCCTCTTCCTCCCTCGCCACTCTACCAGTCGCAGCCGACAGCAGCCGACAGTCGAACGCCACCACCAGCTCTCCTTCGCATGCTGGCCGCCGTTGCTGCTGTCCGCCACCTCCTTGCCGTGCGTTACCATTTGACAGGTGGAGGTATTAATTTTCTACCCTTGTTTTGGTATTTTCCCTGCACTTTCAAGTGTTGGGTTTTGTTTTTTTTCGTAGCTGAATTGGACATTTTCTGGGTTCAATTTTAAGGGTGAAATTACATTTACTTGCTGCTTCGTTTGGGGTCTTTTCTGGCATCGATTACATTGTTGAGCTTTCATTTGGTTTTGCCTACTTGAGGCCTCTATTTTCATCAGTGGGAATCATATTTGAGTTGGCTATTTGATTTAGTTTGTCCCTGTGCATTCACCAGTGGTACTGGCGATAGTAGCTGTTTTAACTTTTGTTAGTTCCGTGCACCATTGGTTGCACTTTCTAAGAGGTTTTTGTGGCTGATTTACTTTTGCTTTGATTAAATTTTTGTTGTGCACCAGTGGTACTGGTTGGGGTAGTATAACTACATTTGTTGATACTTGGTTCTAATTGGCGGGCTACTTGATTGCAAACTGCCAAACATTTTGATCTAGTTGTAGTCCAAATTTTGAACTACTTTTGCTGGTTGTGTCGGTTTCTTGGGTCATTTGCTACTTTTGGTAGGTTCCATTGGGTGTTTGCCTGTTCAATTGGAGACAGTTGTTGAGATTTTGGGTGGCATTGTGTCCCAGTGCTGAAATTTGTTCTTTTGATTAGCTAGTGGCACCACTCTCATTTCGTTAGACTTGTTGTTTTGGTGCATTGTTGGGAGCTGTGCTCTGGTATTGTGGGGTACTTTCTGCGTCCATTTATTGAATTGGAAGGCTACTGTGTCCCTTCCTTTGCTTATTACTGATCTATTGTGCCTAATTGACTTGCTTGGGGTACTCTGCCTCTTAAATTCATGTCCTACATCTTTGGAGCATTTGTTGCACTTTTGGACTGCATTGATTCTGAAATTGACTACATTGGGACCGTAAGTGCTTATTGATTGCCATTGCTATAAGTGTTGGGGTATTTGTATGTCCTCTGGGTGGTTGAATTGTGCATTTTATTCGTTGGGTTGGCTTTAAAATTGTTATTGCTTTGAATTTCCGGCTTCCATTATTTGTTGGCAATTGTAGTCTCTTGTTGCTTAGAGTGATATCTCGAGTCCATGGTGAAGCCATGAATGGCACCAGCTCCAGATGCGAGTTGATCCACAATTTCCACCTGAACCGCCCCTATTTTGATGACTTCAGGGAAGTACCGTTGCCCCTCTCCTTCCTTCTGCTTTTATATTATCACATTGAGGGCAATGTGTGAATTAGGTGTGGGGGGGGGATCGTTGTGGTGCTAGTATTTTTGTTTTTAGTTTCTATGGGCTTTTCCTTTATTTTTAGTTAGTTTTTGCCTATCTTTCATTTATTTTCTTTTCTTTTTCTTTCTAGTGATCAGTTTTATATGAATACCAAGTTTTGATGCTGGATTGTTGTCCTAATTCTGCTATTGCCAAATTTTAGTAATAAAAGGGTATCAAGTTGATGTGGTTGAGTTCAGAAACATCTCTTTGGTGAATATCAATAATTGCTTAACTTTTCTAATTTTTAGTTAACTTTTCTAGGCATAGGGAATGATTGTTGGCATTTTTCATGTGAATTGGTCCAGTTATTAATTTTAGTTCTTCATGTTTGGAAATTTGAGGCTGGCTGCTGTTATTTTTAGTTATTGTGTTATATGGTTGTAAATAAGAGTTTGTGACTCCCGCACTTCTCCCTAAGGCGAACCAAAGGGTATCCGCGGGACGCCTGCCTAGCTCTCGCCAGGACTCAAGCAATTCCATTCAACTTATAGCCGGACCACACAATACAAACCGATAACTTAGATACAATAAATGAGCAAGCGTTCAAATTTAATGATAGTCATCCATTCTCCAAACCACACGTTTGTATACAAAATACATTTCGTCCAAAAGTTACATTTCCATACCAAAAGTACAATCCCAAAATCAAAGACATAACAAAAAGTAATAGCAAACCCTAAAACAAAAGTACATCAGGAGGGCTTCTCCATTTTACCTCCGAGTTCACACCTGTTAAGAAAAACAAATTTACAGGGTGAGCAAAAACGCTCGTGAGGCCAAGAACACACATGCAGACACGTAGTCCAGATAACAACCAAATAACAATTCAAGTAATAGCTTGCAAGTAATTAATAATGCCAACAAAATGTAACCAGAAACAATTCAAGGATATGGAAGCTCTCAGGAGCTAAGTTCCACATTTTACCGATGTCATTTGTATATCTCCCCGTGATGACTCTCCATCAACCGGGTTGATATTTTCATATCCGTAGTTCACCACTTACTTCTCATCCGTCCACCATACACCGCTTCGGGCCCGCACGACACTTATAAGGCGATACTTCACGAGTATGCCAAGCGAGATCTCTCAAATAGATCAAACTTATCATGTAATTCTCATGGCTCACCAAGGTTCCCGACCAGGCCCATGCCGGCTCGAGTTCCAAGGTCGGCCTATGAGTTTGGGCGTCCCCCATGTATCATGTAAATGTCGAGGAGATTCACTCCATCGACGTATGCAATCATAGCATACCATGTCATATATTCAAGCATTTGACAGGTTTAAACATGTATTTCAGGTCATATAAACCAGGCAAAGCATGTCAGGCATGAGTCATTTGTTTCAAATGAGGACGAGTGCGATTAAGTACACACTCGACTCCATTTTTTTTTTCAAAATCAGATAGGCTAAACATGTAATCAGGTAAGTCAAGCATGAATCAAGCCTTTAGAGTTCAAGTAGGCATACACTTGACACTCACCAGTTATGCAAGCAAGTAGGTTGGAGAGAGAGTTCAAACTTTCACGGTAGGGTCCTCTTGGAGGTCCTCGTGTGTGCCTGAACATCGAATATTAGATAATTACTATAGGTCCCCAAGTGGTGAGAAAGATTGGACACGAGTAAGGTTCGGAAATATTTGAAAACTTCGTTTGACCTGTCTTTGAAGTTGGATTCTCAAAAGGGTGCAGGACTCAAGTAAAAATCGGATTATTATCCTTAAAATCATTGGTTGGAATCGAGTACGAGCAAAACAATCGCAAAACGAACGATCGAAATCGAAAGAGGGCAGGCCACGTCACAATCCGGCCGGATTTCTGGCCGGATTGGAGGCAGTGGCTAACCTCCCTTTTTTGTCAAATTTCACCACCAATCCGGCCGATAATCCGGCCAGAAACTGGCCGGATTCTGGTAGAATCCTTTGAAATTTCAGAATTTTCGATTTTTGGTCAAATCTTTGAAAAATCATAACTTCTTTTCTACTAGTCGAAACTTGATAAATTTCGTACCGTTGGAATCGTCTTTCCAAGTACTAAAAGTCCTTAGAAGACACTGTTCCATGAATCTAAGTGTAAGGTATTCAAAAATGAGCCTAAAGTTGCTGTTCTAGATTACCAGGATTGAGCCGGGGTTGGTTTTTCGCTAACTTTGGAAATTCGGCAAAAATCACTCGTTGCAAACCGGCCCTTGAAACTTATAACTAAATTAGAAGTGCAAGTAAATTTTTGGACAGAACAAGCGGCTCAAGAATCGGAGTTTCGAGTACCAAGATATGGTAGCTCAAAGTTGGGAAAAATTCAAGACTGTTACAAAATTTCCAGATTTGGTTCCGACTTTGGACCTTTTATTAAGTGTCGAAACGGACTTGGATTGACACCAAATTTTGCAGTATAATACTTCCATATAAAGGGTATCTCTCTATCAAATTTCATGGAAAAATACCCTCGGAAAGGTGGTTAATCAATCAACCAAAGTTTGGAAAAATCCTTAAGGCAATCTGTCCAAATCTAAGATTTTCAAAAATGAGGCAGTCGCCGTATTTTGATCATAACTCCCTCAATTTAACTCAGAATTAGGAATGGTTGATAGTGTTAGAAAATACATTCATAGGGATAAAATTTCACAGAAGAAATAGTTTCAAGTTTCAGCATGCAACTGGTTCGAAATTAAGCCTAAAGTTGCAGCATCATCAAATCATTTTGGCAGAACGGAGAAACGGGACAGCTGAATTCAGATGAATGGTACGGTTCACACACATGGAACCAGAATGTGCATTATACACCGTTGGAAACATGGGAATATCTAGTTTCAAATGCCGCTAACGGCACTCGATTTCGACATCGGAGTACGGAGTTATGGATGAAACACGAACACTGGTCTGGTTACGACGGCAACCATTTCCAGATTACTAGCTTTGGAAAATAAATTCTTTTGATCCACCAAAACTCAATATTTTTCAACGAAATTTTGTACACAACTTCTACAACATGTAAACAACACAGTCAAGCCATTAAATCCTCAAATATCTGCAGTAAAGTGGCCGAACAAACAGGGGCAAAATGGTCAAACTTGGCCATTGCACTCAACGTGAGTTTCCAGCAGTTTTCCTTCAACAAATCACTAACTTAAACACTGACCCGATATCATAAACTTCATCAAGCACAAAATCAGCAACAACCCAAGAGTGGGAATTCATAGAGCCCACTTTTTTCCAACAATACAAGCTACTAAAGTGAAGATTTCAGCTCAAATGCATAAATCAACCTCCATAAGACAAGTTTAAGGTAGTTGATCATTACCTACTTTGATGGTTGTTCAAATCAGAAAATTTTGGTCCCTTTGAAGCCTGAAGAAAACCGTGAAGCTCCTCCCTTTTTCAGCTTAAAGTGTTGTCCAAGTGTAGAGTTAAGTGTATGTGAAGTTTTGGTTGAATCTATGGAGGTTTTGGTAGTGATTTGGTGAATTTGTAGAAGGAATGGTAAAGCTGTTACGGAAGCTATCCGTCCATTGCAGCTAGAAGAAATGAGATGCGGTTCTGGTTTCCTTTGCGTACAAAAGACGCTTGACGTCTAATATTTTAAATACGTCAAATCAATTACAACTAGTGCCCTACGCGCGCGTTTTGTGTTCGATTTCTCTTACGTTTGTTGCACTAGTGCACTAAACCTCTAGGGCACTTACATTCATATAAATATTATTCATTCTTAATTGTCCCAAAATAATGGTCCAAAGTCCCTCAATTAAGCGCGCACGTGAAAACACGTATTTCTAATTTAGGCGCAATAAAATTGAAACCTTTGAGAAATTCTTATAACGATCGTACCACTAGCTATTACTTGTGTGTTTAAACCTAAAATTGTCTATTTTAGGACCATTGTATATGTCTCAAATTTTTGAGTTTATTGTACTCCCAATTGGCTAAAGTGTTTAGACACGTTTTCACTTTTTCGCTAAACAAGCTTATAAGAAAATATTTGTTTATTTATCTATTTTTATTTATTTTTTATTTATTTATTTTTAAAATGAGACACTTTAGAAATATAACGAAACTATAAAACCATGTACTTAGGTCTGAAAAGGCTAGAAAATATTATTCGTGGCAAAAATCCAAATAAATAATTAATTGAGCCAAAATTAGGGATTTTAAAATAATAAAAATTTCGAGTCCTCACAGAGTTGACTGTGCTCCGCTAGTGGTTACTACTGAGTAACCGGGGATCTTCACTTAAAATGTTGATTCTCGCGTCAAAAGGTAGTAGTTACTATGAGTGCGTGGTCCCGTAGCAATTGGAGTTGAGTAACCGGGCTCCTCCATCTGGCAAATATTGGAGTTCGCGTCAAAAGACTCTAAGGGCTATAGACTAAGTCTTTTGTTACTCAAAAAAAAAAAACAAAAAGAAAAAAAAAGAGAAGTAAAGTAAAGATTGTGTTAGTATGTAAATAAGTCAGCTTGCCCGTTTGTGATCTTAATGTCGAGATTTTGGTTAATAATTGGACCGTTTGCTGATAAATGTGAGCAACCATTCCGTTTTCTTAGATTAGTTTGCTTTAAATTGGAGGAGTTGGTGGTTTAAAGGCTAGACGGGGTGATTTTTCCTGGATCTTGATCTGTGATGTTTGATATTTGTTTTTCTTGGGTATCTTGGCAATACGGTAGTTGGAGCAATAGCCATTGTTGAATTTTTGGTGTTCAATTGCTTTTCTCATGCTTGAGGGCAAGTATAATTTAGGTGTGGGGGGAATTGATAGGGTGTTAATTGTTGGTTATTTTATTATTAATTTTCCCTTTGTCCTTGCCAAATAGTGTTTTAAATTGTTGATATATACTTATATTTGGTATTTGGACCTATCTACAGGAAATGGAATTAGAAAGTGCTAAAAAAGGGGACCTGTTGGAGAAAGTTGCTACACATGTGAGAGACTCCAAACAAGCTTCACAAAGCAGACGGATGGCATTTCCTTTTTGCTGATTAGGAGTTGAAGTCTTTGAGGAGCAAGAGGAAACGAAAAGAGAAAAATTCGGCTGGAGCTTACTTGTGGGAATTGGACTCTCAATTTGTGCGGGGACCACGGAGAGAAGAAAGGCATTAGTCATTTGAATTGAAAGTAGAGTTGCAAACGAATCGAGCCGCTCGCGACCGGCTCGAGCTCGAACTCGAGCTCAGAATATTAAGCTCGTTAGCTTGCGAGCCAGCTCGCGAGCTTGAGTATATATATATATATATTTTTTATTTAATAATAAAATTACGTATATTATATATTTTTTTATTTTTTATTTTCATAGTAAAATTACGTATATATCCTTAATATTTTATTATTTATTAAGAAAAAAAATTATTTTATTTATTTTTTTAAAAATAAAATAATAATTTTTTATTTTTTTCGAGCTCGAGCTCGGCTCGAGCTTGAAAATTGCCGACTCGTCGAGCTCGAGTTTGGTAAAATTTAGTCGAGACTCGGCTCGATTAGCTCAAAACTCGACTCGGCTCGATTCGTTTGCAGCCCTAATTGAAAGGAAACAAATGTGCAAAGGGTTGTTTTTGTTCCTTATTCGTGGGGACCACTGGATAGATAACTTTAGTCATTTCCTTTTGGCTATATAAGGACAATCGTAAGAAAGGCTACGGGGAGTTTTTAGCATAGTTTAGTTTTATTTTTTCTTGATTCCTTTGATGGCCTGGATCTCAATTAAATTACGTGGAGATTTTCTCATGAGGCATGGCTAAATTCTCATCTAGTCGAAGGCCAACTTGAAGGCGCGGTTCCAAATATCTGTAAGATCAAATTAATTTTATTTATTTCTTTTATTCATTGGTATTTGTACGTTTCCTGATTTAATTGCTTATGTTTGTTATGTTATTTGAATGTCAAGGGCCCGATATTCGAATTAACCTGATGATCTAATGCCATATTAATTGATTGAATCCGTAATTGTTCAATTGATTAATACCAGTGGCGACTAGCGTGATTGGTTTCATGTTAGGAAAACGTATGATCTAACTTAAACAAACCCTCGTAGCGTGTTTGTTGATTAGGGTTGGGTTTTTCTAATTATTAATGCAATCGAGTAATTAAATCCTACGGTCGTACCTAGGGTTGTTTCTTGATTAGAGAAATAGTTAACAGTCGTACATTAACTATCGAGAAATTAAGGAAAGGCTGGTTGTTCATCGCGTGTATGACAACTATAACCAATCTATTAATGAGTAATTGAATTATCTTTGCATCGATGATCAGTTGAATGGACCGTGTCTGAAAAGTTGCACCTTTGGCTAGAGTCGTATTGGTTATTGATTATTTTCTATTTATTTCTTTTAATTGTTTCATTAGTTAGTTAATTAGTAATTTTATATTCTCCAAAAACCCCCATACTTCGAACTCTGAAAGAAATAAGTTATCCCCAGTCCCTGTAGATTCGACCCTGTTCACCGTTATATACAAAATTGTATTTTTCTCGAGTAGGTAATTATTATTGCATAGGCTCGACATCCTGTCAGCATGATTGTTGAAAATTTCAGAGAAAATAGCACAATAGTATGGTATGAGCAAATTTCCCAGGAATGGCACGATTGTACGTATGCATACATAAAAAACAAAAGGATGAGGAAATTTTTTGTATTTCCTTTCTTTGTTTCCTCCTTTGTAACTCGTAAGTGAAACAAAGCATGGCGGAGTCACGACCAAAATGGTGGAGTCATGACCAAAATCACGAGGGACAATTGTTTATTGTTAGGCAATATAAGGATTGAATTGAGAGCCAACAATATTGATCGTAGTTGGAATTGGTCAAGGCTCAAAACAACTATCTTGATGGTATGGACAACTACAAGATGCGAAAACCCCGAATTTCTTATATAATGGGTAATATATTGTACTATTAATTGATAGTTAGCATAATGCGACTAATCTTAAGAAATGTTTTCTTGAAAAGCAAACTTAGAGTTAGCATTTCTTCTTGTTTTATTAGTTAGTTGAATAACTAGTATTTGTGTTTTACAAAATTATATGCACAATCAGTGAGTATTAAATTGTAGTGTATTTAATACCCAAATAAGTTATACAATTACAAATCATTAGAGAGTGAGTTAATAAATCAACCAAATAAAGAAGTAATAGTACAACATAATTCAAATTTAGCAAGAAAGAAATATTCTGAGAAATCTTTTGTAACGTAGAAATATTCTATGTGTAGTTTTCTTTGTTCTTCTTTTCCCATAATTAGCTCTTTTATCTCTTCAATACAATAAATATAATTGGCTGTCCCTTTAATATTACTTTCAATCTAATATCATTCATTTGATTTTTTATACATGTATTATCTTATTTCATATTTTTTGGATTTTGCTTCACTTGTTTCTTATTATAATGGGGTTTTGATTAATTGAAATTTTAGTAAGTACCCACTATTATTTTGTTTGTGGGGGTACAATACACAATTTCTGTAGTTTGAGAGGGTCCAAACTGTTAAACTATAGCTAAATAAAAATACAATTGACAATAATTGTAAGGTATAAAAGGAAATTTTAAAAATTTGAGGGAGCAATTACCCACCCTCAAATGTAAATAGCTCTGACCGTGCCCCCTACTACATTGAATAAAATTTCTCACCCTACTAATAAGTACAAACCACAAGCTTATTATTAAGGAATAATTTCAGAACCTTCCTTGTGGTTTCTAAAAATTTCATGTTGCTCGTCTCAAATTTTTAAAATTGCACAAACCTCCCTGACTTTTAATGTCAGACTAATTTTTTTTTCAAATATCCTAAATTACCTTTTTTAAATTGAAAAGAAAAAAGGAGAAAACAAAGTTTCCTAATTCCTTCCTCGACTCCTTGAACCATTTATGTTCCAAACAACCTACAGATCATCAAAACACCAAACCATCCAATGTAAAGACGATTTTCAGTGTTGGATATCCAATTGTCAACCCAAGCTTCATAAGTGCTCAAGCGCTTCCCCAACTAAAGCTTGCATTTTTTTTTAATGCGGTGTGGGAGCTGCCCTTTTCTTCTATTATTAAATGGATAGTTATAGGTAAAGATCACTCCTAATTGCTAAGATTAAATCTTAATTATAATATATTCCCAATCAAGGGAATCCTTTAAGGATTAAAGTAAGTAGGTTGGAAGGCCCACACTTCTGCCGATATAGAAAACCCAAATTCGATCCAATATAATCAAACCAATCCAGCAGCCAAAAAATCCCAACCAGGGCTCTTCACCTTGCGCCAAAACTCTCACCCTAAACAGACACTAATATTTCAAAGAAATTCAACCTCAATGCTTTCTCAATACAAAATTTCCATCAACTACCAATCTTTACATCCCAAACCGCCTCCACCTTTCTCTAGTCCATTTTTCAGCTTCTTTCTAACAAACAACCTAATTCCCATTAAGTCAAAAACCTCCATGTTTTAAAGTTTTGATCAATACAGTTCTTGTGCAGAAGATAAAAATAAAGGTTAAATGCAAAAAACTGTCATGAACTTTTATAACTATTGCACAATACATCCCAAAGTATGTTTATAGGCACTTTGCACCCTAAGAAAACTATCATTCACAAATTTCATGGTCAAACAAAGCGCGTGTCTTGCAAACTCTGTCTGTTGAAATTTCCTGACAAAATTGCCTTCCTTCCAAATGAGTATAAATGGCTATCTCCACCTACCGTCACTTGTCCATTCTGCTCATTTATTATCATCTTCATCACATCCTTAATTTCCTTTTCTTCACAGATGCTGCATAGTCTTCTACACACATGGAGCACAATCCTAATAGTTGTAGCTCAAGCAATGCATATGAAGCAACAAACTTCTACTCAAGATGTAGGTGTGGAAGAATAGCACCTCTATGCACTTCATGGACTATTCACAATCCAAGAAGAAAATTATTTGAAATAACTATTGTAGTATTTTTTGGGATGTGATGTATGTAAAAAAAAAAAAGATGATTGGAAAAATAAAAAGTTGATTGCAAATTGTGTTTGTAATGCAAGCAAAATATTATTTAGAATAATTTTGTTATCCAAAAAGAAAACAAAAAGTACAAAAATTTTATCTTCTCAAATGAGTAAAAAATTTCTAAAAAAGTGTCGTTAACGAATAATATACTGCTACTAATATTTTTGTTTTTATTTTTATTTTAATCTTATTAATTGCCACGTTACTATTAATAATTAGATTTGTTATGAGCTCATTTGTTTTAGATGTACCTAAATAATTTGAATACCATACAAAATATGCTTTGCAATTATTGTTACTACTAATAATTGAACATAGAAAAGAGATGAAAAGAGAATAAGTTGAAGTTCATTAAAAATACTATACGAATAACAATACTAAAAAATTAAAATAACTAGTCATACAAGACAGAAAAGAATAAGAAAAATGTAAAATGGAACAAAGTAAAGAGTAAAGAAAAAAGTACCAAAAATAATTGATATATAAATAATATTCCAAAAATTGTTTTTTTCACATACATCATATCCCAAAATTATTTAGATACTTCATGTACCATCACATCTCACTCCATGCAATACAATGGCCAACCGGACATGAAGAGTGCTTTTGTCCCTTTTTTTTTTGAAAAAATTGAACTTTCCATTAATGTTGTAATCATGCTTACACTGGCTGGATACATTCACAGATAACCAATTATCTGTCTATGAAATGATGGAAACCCTAACTTATCCATTCTAATATCCCCCCTGACCAACTATGGTAGATCTAAAAACCTATTAAACACCTGACTTAGAATCAGCACCCAAATTTGCAAGATGGTCAGCTGGAGCATTCGCTTCCCTGTAACAATGTGAAATCATTTGAAAATGTTGTTTAAACATAAGCAACTCATCCAGCTCCCTTTGCAACTGCCATGGGCAAGCACTAACCCCTTGAACGATCCGAATAAGGGTAAGAGAATCCGCCTCTAAGTGTAACTCCAAGTACTCTCGAGCAATACAGTATCTAACGCCAAGTAGCAGCGCCCGAAGCTCCGCATGCAGACTAGTCATTGTCCCAAAGTGCTCCGAGTAACCAAATACAAAATTACCTAGACAATCACGCACTAGACCACCTCCTCCACTCAATCCTGGGTTCCCCAGAGAACATCCATCCGAATTTAACTTGTACCCCCCTGCGGGGATACCCAGCTGACCGACTGAATGATCATCCTCTTTTGTCGGTTAACCAACTCTCGAAGCATCCCTTCCCACGAGGAATCTGACACTGAATCCTCGGGAATTGTACATGAAAGATGTCACTTAGTAGTTGGACTATCCGACTCACAGTCTCCCTGACCCTCATTCTCCGTCCTTCAAAAACCCTCATGTTCTTTATCCTCCATAATTCCCAGCAAATCATCGATGGGAGAACACTATTCAAAAACTTCAAATATATGTTATCCCCTCTCCGTAACCACCAAAACCATACCATATGTCGCACCATATTCACCTCCCTCATTTCACTAGCATTAATCTCGAAATGACGCCAAACCAATCTTGCCCCTTCTCCTGAACAAAAAACATGATTTAGGTCCTCCTCCCGTGGATCCTAGCAACACCAACACCTAGAGGGGCCGCTTATCCCAAATCTCCTCAATTAGTCCGTAAGAGGGAGGCCGCCCTACAGCTGTCGCAGCATAAAGAAAGAGATTTTAATTGGAAGACTGCTGCCAGACAAAGACAGAAAGCCATGAGCTATTAGTAACCCGTTCGACAAGTGAGTAGGCCGATGATGTGGAAAAGGTGCCAGAATTTGTCAAGGTCCAAACCATTCTATCATTGCCCCGAAAGGATGGGGGTGCAACCTCCAGAACTCACCCTACCAGAACCGCATCCAAATACTGATTAAGCTTGGCGACATTTCAGCCCCCCCGATCGACAAAATCAGCCATCAAATGGTCATGGAAGATCTCTACCTTGTTGCATAAGACTCCTGATCTCATCCAGTTGTCATGCCAAAAATCCATCGATCCTTGCTGTACGATCCAGCTAATGTGGTCCTCCCCTACTTGCTGCACCGCAACCATCCTCCTCCACGTATGGGAACTCCAATGGCTATCCTCAGCTAGACAAGGATGCAACCCTGCACAATAATTTCTTGACATAAACTCTGCCCATAGCGACTGCTGTTGTCTAAATTTCCACCAAAGTTTAATCGAGATTGAGTCGTAGACCTCCCTATTACCACATAGACCAATACCTCCTTCTTCCCGCGGCCGACACAAATCCTCCAACCGCATCTAGTGGAATTTAGTACCAAAATTAGATGACCCCCACAAGAAATTTGCAAATAACTTCTCCAATGCCACGAATACCCCCTTTGGAGGAAAAGAAGCTGTGAGCAAATGATTCGGCATTGAGGATAACATAGTTTTAATCAATACCACTTTATCTCCGGCTGATAAAACCTGATTCTTCCATGACAGGATATGAGCCGCCACCGCATTATATATATCTGCAAAGTAAACCTTTTTTCGCCTTCCTACGTACAACAGACATCCTAGGTATTGTATCGGGAAAGCTTGCTTTGGAAACCCAAGTACCTGTCCAATCAATGCTGCTCTCTGTGACGGAAACCGTGGATGAGTCAAGAAGCAGCTTTTTTGGGGATTGATCCATTGGCCTGATGCAACACTATATTCGTCCAGTACCCTTTTAATCAATTTTAGAGAAGATCTCATACCACTGGAGAATATAATAACATCATCATCATACGCCAAGTACAATACTACATGGCAACGAGGAGGTAGTTTGAAAGGGGTGAATCGCCTCTATGTGACTAAAGTATTTAGGGCTCGAGACAGCACTTCTGCTCCAATAACGAATAAGGCTGGCGATATGGGATCCATTTGTCATAAGCCCCATGAAGACTTGAAAAAATCTTGTGGAGAGCCATTAACCAATACCAAAAACCAGACATTAGAGACCAAGTGCCATATCATGTCTATCTAGGTCTCACTGAACCTGAAGTGACGAAGCACTTGCAGAAGAAAATACCATGAGACTCTATTGTATGCTTTCATCGTGTCTAATTTAATCACCACGTTACCATCTCGATTTGTCTTCTTGATATCTGTTAATAACTCCTGAGCCAGCAAAAAATTATCCTCAATCTGTCGCCCTTGCACAAAACCGCTCTACTGTGGAGATATGATCCGGGGTAATATCTTAGCCAATCTCTCCAATAGCAACTTGGAGATGATTTTGTTAGCAAAATTGCACAGACTTATGGGCCGAAACTGAGTAAAGTCTTGTGGGTTTTCCACCTTTGGCAGTAGAACAATTGAGGTAGTTGTGATACTCCGAAGGAGCTCAGCACAGCCGAAAAAGCTCACTACCGCCCTGTACACATCCGTGGCTACCATCTCCCATGCGAAGTTGAAGAATTTTCCTGTGAATCCATCTAGGCCCGCTGCGCTCTCCTCATCCAGTGCAAAGATTGTGTCATTGACGTCTTGAAGAGAAGGAATCTCCGTTAACAGCGAATTGTCTTGGGCAGTGACCAGTTTCGGAATGAACTTCAAAATTTCATTAGATGTCAAGCCTCCCTCTGCCGTGAAAAGCTCCTGGAAGAAACTTACCGCCGCATCACCAATCTGTGGCTCCTCCTCGATCCGCTCTCTATCTGCCTTCCTAATCCGATGAATCACTGCCCGACGTCTCCTTTCTGCTACCACTAAGTGAAAGAATTTGGAGTTCCTGTCCTCGTCCAAAAGCCACTTCACACGTGCTTTTTGCCTCCAAAAACCCTCCTCGAGTGTCAGCGCACGCCGCAATCGTCCTCGAGCATGATGCAGCTCACAGCACAGTTGATCCGTGGGATTCAGGTCGTATTTCATCTCAGCATCCACTACCTCGCACTTTGTGCATCGAGCTACCTCAAAAATATCACCAAACAAATTCTTAGACCATTGTTTGAGAAATTGTTTAACATTCCGAAGCTTCATTGCCAGTATATGCAAGGGACACCCACTGACCGATTGAGACCAGCAATCTTTAACCACCTCAACAAGTCCTTATGTGCGGTCCAAACATTCAAAAAGCGAAATGGCTTGGGTTTATTGTCCAACCTTGTAACCCTTGAGAGCAGTAACGGGGAGTGATCTGATGGATCACGCCCCAAATGCTGGACCATGACTTGTTGCTGCATCTCCAAAGCTAACTCACTTATTAGTAGTCTGTCAAGGCGTTTCCAAATCCGAGCTGCACCCGAGTGATTATTACACCAGGTATATCTCGACCCAGAGTACCCCGCACCACTCACTCCTGCCACTGACATGAAATTCAAGAAATCCAATCCTTCCGTCGGTGTGAATGGCAAACCGCCCCTTTTTTCCCCCTCATTTGTAATCACATTTAAATCCCTTTCTTGGTCCGTGCGCTTAGTATGAATACATGACAAACTAATGGAAGCTGGAAATAGGTGAGATTGTACTTGAATAGTTAAATTGTGGGGCGACTTCCCGATACTTTGACAATTAAACAAAGACAAGTAAAACACCCAAACAGAGCCCCATTGATTGGTTATGCAACAGTCCATCCCCAACTTTAGTCTAATATCAGTAATATTCTCCAACCCCGTCTTTAGTTCAACAATTATCACCAATTGTAATGTGTGCAGTTTGATAAGTTTCCTCAGTCTTTTTAAATTAGGAGCTCCACTCCCCTTATATTCCAAAAAAGCAACTTAATCATCAGATAAGACAGAGAAGTAATTTGTTGATAAATTAACCATAGATCTTAGAGTTCTATCAGAAGGGAAACCTGCACGAATACCTCGCGACTTTGCAAAGGACATCTCCTTGAGTCCCGTTTTCTCCTACGCATGGCTGCCAGAGATAACCACCGGGTCTATATGCAATGTTTCCAGCAGTGATGCCTCCCCTTGAACAGCATTCCTGTGACATCCGCCCCTAGGGGATAAATTTCCCACCCGTCGCTGAGTTTCCTGTAGTTCCTCAGTCTTCCCTGCGTCAGCTAAATCCCTTGATGTCCGCCCTTCTGCTTGCACCCCACCAGCCTCCTTTGCCATCCCCTTTCCACTAGATTTGATGCTCCCCTCACCAGTCCCAGGCAGGGTAGTCACCTCCCCTTCGCTTGTCTCTTCCAGGGCGGCCATTGCTTGACTGTCAGCCGCGACACTCTTCCCCACAGCAAAATCTGGATGCATATGTATAGTGGGTGGTCACATAACTGCCCCATCAAGACTCTCATTGGAGTGTCCTCCCACATTATCCTTTGTGCTGATAGGAACAAGGTTCGTAAGTATCGGTCCCGCCTGAGGCTCAGCCGCGGCCATCTGCAGCAGCAAGGTAGACGGCTTCCCAATCACTTTCGTTGGCACCTTGCCATGGTCATCTGTGGCAGCCGACTTTACATGACCTTTTATATTAGAAAATAAAATTCAATACAAGATTCTTGCATAATATTCCAATATTAGGATGACAAGAAATAACATTAACAAACAGATCAAACGGGAACGCCATATCCTTATTTAGCAACAGTAAAACTACTCTGGACGTTCATAGTTATGCCTAGTATAGCATTTGTTCCCATTTTCTACATGCAAATCTTGGGAATGTGCAGCAGCTAGCTTTTTGTAACTCCAGAAACAGGAAACATAGACAGTTTTAATGGAACCAAAGATGGAGAATTCCCTCAGCATTTAAAATAACAGAAGCAAGCAAATCCAAACCGCTTCTGTGACAAGCTACATGCTGAGCTCCCTCCCAACTCTTGCATTAGCTGTCGCAATTCTCAGTTTTTATGCATACCCTAGTCCATGTCTGGCTGCGCTTCGGGCAAATTTTTCCTACTGCCTCCGCCATCTGTAACTCTGTATACAATAAGCAAGAACATGCTAAAAATTTTCAGTTTTTATGTTAATTGTTTTTGTTTATGTGATCAGAGCATGATGCTTAGTAAAGCTAAATCAAGTTTACCCTTTCTAATAGTTTCTAAAGGGCCCTAAAGATTAATGTAAATATGTGGTTTTCATGCAACTCTTAATTTTCATAAAGAAGTATAGTAGGCCTAAGTAAAGAACGAGAACAAGTGAGGGGCTAAGTTATAAATGCTGGTTGACAGAAAAGAAAAAGTTGATGACCGCATTTCAGAAAATAAAAAAAAAATCTATTAGTTTATGTAGTGTAAGAGAGTTGCATTTTATATCCAACTTTGATAATCTCTCTTGGACTTAAGACTATTATTAGTAGTTAAGTACTATACTGATTCTTTTTAAAATTTTGTTATGTAATGGTAATATTGATAAATGACAACATGCCAGAGCATTACATACTTGGGAAATTGGAATAAAGAATGACTTCAGGTGCGTGATTCACCGCAAAGCTTGGTATAAATAGTGGAAGTTGACGGGATTTTTATATCAATGCAAGTTTAAATCCGATTTTACACCCGTTGGACCGCAAGTATACAGGTCGCAATTGTAGTACAAGATGTGTATCGGGTCAATCCCACGAGGAGCAATTTAAACAATTACTAAGCCCTTGTTTTCTCTATTATTTAGACTTACAATTAATTTGAGCAGAGAGAGTATAATGCTGTAGTTTACAAATCTGATATACAAATCTAGTTTAACAAATGCTTAATGCAAATAGAGAAATTTCACTTAAGGAAGATTCTAGGGATGTAGATTCCACTTATGGCGTAAACAATACAAATGAATGGATTTACTTCTTGCTATTATTCTTGTTTAACCAGAGATTCATTTCCCAAGTTTCCAAATCTCATTTTCATGATGAAATGGCCTAAGGCAATATAGATTTCCCTATTTTCATGGTGAAATACTACTATTACTCTGTTTTCTTTCATGAAATGCTAAATAATCCACCTAAGTGTATCTCTATTTTCATGAACATACAACTCAAGCTCTACTCATGTGTTTCCATTGTTATTACCAATTCTCATCGAACAATAACAACTATAACCAAGCTATTGGTGATCAATCAATAACAAGTAATCACAGCTACACAAGTAGACAAGTTAATTCAAGATATAACAAGTGTAAATCACATTCAATTCATATTATTTAGCCATAAGTTTCATCTACTCCCTAGATAAAGAAAATTAGCTACTCATGAATGATTTAACAATCAAACTCACAAGTTTATTAATGCAAAACATCATAAAGTACAAGTATAAGAAAGATAAAAGAAAGCTTAGCCAATTGAAGGTGAAGCTCTCAAATTCCTGCTATGCTCTTGTACAATATGATTACAAGTGAAAATTCCAAAAATTGCTTCTCCAAGAACTCCTCGCTAGAGAGAAAACTAGTTACAAGAAGGAAAACTAGCTACGTATGGTGTATCAGGCTTCTCCCTTGTGTTTCTGCATAAAAGGTGGTAGTGTGACGGTCCCACCTACCCCTAAGGCGAACCAAAGGGTTTAGCGGACCGCCTGCCCAACTCTCGCCAGAACTCACTTACTTACTACATTCCTCAAGTAAATTACAAGGTACAACTCGAATAATACATCCAATTCTCCAAAAATTACATATCATAAGCGAAGCGGAAACTAGTTCTAAGCGTAGAATGTAGATATACCTCCGATTCAATTCCAAATATTTATACAGGCCCAAAAGTACATAAACCAAAACCAAATCTAAACTATACAAGATGTACGCCATCCAGCCACACAGAGATCCAAATACAAGTTCTTCCTTTACTTTGATCCCTGTGGGGAGAAGAAGATAATAGGGGGTGAGGTAGAAGCTCAGGGAGTGACCAGTAAATCAACAGCCAAGTATATTTCACAATAAAGCATTGATATGATTGTCATGATGCAGTAATCAAATGTTCATTTATTGCTCACGAGAGCCAGTGAAGTTCTTGTCCTCAAATATCCAATGCTCGTTTAGATCAGGTAACCGTGAAACAAAAGTAAGGAGCCATCGTGCTCCAAAGAATGTGTAAACAGTAGTGGAGACATTGGTTCTAAGCACAAGACTTTTCAAGAACTCATTGGAGCCAAATTATGTCATGGCACACACCCGAACCCAAATGATATGCAATGGAGTCATAAATGTAAGAATTTGTTCAAAAGTAACTTTGGAAATAGTCGAGGGATCACTCACCAACCACGACTCACGAACCTCATCCATCATTTATTATTGTCTTGCTCAAGTCCAAGCCCTAGATCACAAATGGAAATAAGGACTAAAACGATCAAAGCGGAAAAACAGTAAAGGAATGCATCGGGCGTGCGCGGAAATAAAAATGGTACAAAACGGGTTACACGATTTTGCCCATAACTGGAGCTGTGGTTATCAGATCAAAATGTACTAGGTAGCCTCTCGAAGCTTAGACAAAGAATTACAACTTTCATGAAGACACCTCAACCTAGTTTTCAGTGTATCCAAGTCAAATTTGCCAAATATAGAACTAGAACTCCAAAGGCTAGTTTATCTTTCTCTCAGGTTACCAAGGTCCGATTCAGGTGTTCTTGGAGCCGTTTAAAAGCTAAGACAGAATACTAAAACTTTCATGTTTTGGCAAATAGCTAAATCAGTACAGACCATAGTGAATAAATACGATTAACTGGATGAATTGTCCAAAACGGATCACTGGAATGCATCCTAGAGCAGCGAGAGTACTTTGGCCTTTTCACAGTCTACATAGCTCCGATTGGGCTGAAATTTTGTAGGCACCTATAAAATACTATTCTCTATAACTTTCATGTTTTAGGCCAAGCCTAATTCGGCCTCTACCTATGAGTACTAAAACCGGCAGAATGTAAACATAAAATTCCAGAAATCTGGAGTTTTTGGGTTTTCATGACAATCTATGTATTTCTTGCTTCCAACACTACCAAAGCCCCTTATATAATTTTATATACAACATATACTAACCATACAACAAGTTTGGGCAGAAATTTATTAAACCCTAACTTGCATATATCATCCAAAATTATCCCAACAACTTGCATATCTTGTAATCAAGCCAAAACATGAACTAGATAACATCTTAAACCAAAATTTAAAAGAACAAGAACCATGATCAGATCTTATACCTCAAAGACAAAGTTTGGAAGAGTGATACTCCACCTCCTTTGGAAATTTCTAGTTCCCCTAGCTTCCCAACTCACAACTAGCACTTTAATCGGTTTGGAAGTTTGATTTCTCACTTGGATGGCTAAGATCAAGAAGAAGGAAGTTGTTTCTTGCTCTCTCTTTCTCTCCTCTCTTGCTCGGCCAAGCTGCTGAAATAATGAAGGGAAATGAGCAAAAATTGGGCTAAAAAGGAAGACCATCTCTCTTGGTCAAGAAGCCCTTAGGTGGCGACACTTGTCGCCACCACCACCTTTCATTTTTTTCTCTCTCTTTCTTGCATTACTAGCCTCAAATTTTGGTCAAGCTAGCTGGAAATTGAGAAGATATTTTGCTCAAATATCAATAAGCTTGTATGGTAAGAAAGTGGTGGTCAAGTGGTGCGTTCAATCGCTTGTGCGCGGTACCCGCCGGTTCGCGCCGTTTTTCTTAAAAACACACGTACTAGGGTTTTTACTTCCTATTCACTAACCTTGTATCATTGCTTCTATTCACATATTATTTCTCACTTAAAAGTCATTTTTAATCACCAAATTTGATCCTTGCTCCGTATCGAAAATTCATCCAGCGAAAAATCGCAAAAACCCTAATTTTGCCCCAATCTTGAAACCAAAAGTGAAATCCTACTTTCTAGGTTCATTGGCACTTATTGTGGGGTGATTGAGTAGTAGGGCCATTATAAAGTAGTATTTGTCAAAGAAAAGGGAATTTTTTAAAGAAAAATATAAGAAATTTGCACGGCTTCTGGCCGGATTCTCCACAAAACACTATTCACCAGAAATTTTTCCCTTTTCTTCTGCCTCGGGACGTCACAAACTCCCCTCCTTAAAAGAATGTCGTCCTCGACATTCCAACTTGTACTAATCAGATCAAAATAGTTCTCGGAAGTCGATCACGTATTAAGAATCATTTCAATCTCGCTTATCTTAATCAAATACTAATCAGATCAAATATCTCAAAGGTCAATCACATACTAAGAATCACTCATCACAATCAAGTACTAAAAGTACTCCAATCCAACTTATCAAATAATCTTGATCCAATAGATAGTCAGACGATTAATTGGATACATATACAAAAGGGGCTCGAAATCAGACTTAAAGTCCCTGATATTTGGAAAAATAATCCAGGACATAACGATGTCTCAGGTCAGAAATTACCCCTGGTGGTGCTTGAAAACACAACAAGCTAGCACTCAGCTATACTTCACCAGAAAGTCTCAGGAATTTGTCCCCGGTGGTGCTTGAAAACACAACAAGCTAGTACTACGGCTAAGCTTCACCAGAGCCTCAGATGTAGGATTTTGTCCATGGCAGTGCTGGACAACACAACAGATTAGCACAACGGTTATACCTTGCCAAAGAACCTCAGTTTAAAATTTCATCCTTGGTGGTGCTTGATAACACAACAAGTTAGCACAACGGCTAAACTTCACCAAAGGATCTTAGCTCAAGAAATTGGCCCTGGTGGTGCTTGGAAACACAACAAGCTAGCACTACGGCTAAGCTTCACCAGAGAGCCTCAAGTCAAAGTTTCATCCCTGATGGTGCTTGAAAACACAACAGGCATGCCTCGCCAGAAGAATGGCGGTGCTTGAAAACACAACAGGCCATACCTCATCAGAGAGGTTCTGTTCAAGAATTTCAATCCCTGATGGTGCTTGGAAACACAACATGATGCGGACGAGACCCATGGTGTTCAAGTAGACCCTATAAAGGTGCTCCAAGGGCCAGTGACACGAGCACGATCCAAGAGATTCAAGGAGTCGCTTCAAACCCTGGTTTATGCCATCCAAGCCCAAGAGAAACCGCCCATTGAAGGGATTGAATTTGAAGATCCTGGCGAGACTACTAAAGTATTGCTTACGCTGAGCTGTACGGGGGTCTCCCTTAAGTAGCCTTAAGACATGTTTTACATGCAGTTTTTGCGATATTATTAATAAACCTTCAGAATTTCGTCTTGCATTAAGGCAAATTCCTTTAGCTTGTGAAAGCTAAGTTGAACATCCTAGCGTGGCTCCTAGGTTGTTTATTGACTTATCAATCAAGCGATCACACTTGATTGTAGCGTCCTCCACCGTTGAATTCGTTCTTGAGTGGTCCAAGCTGGATTCAACTCCATCAATTCGCAACGTGTACTCTAAGATCCAATCTTTACTTCCGCGTCTCACATCATCTGGTAATCAGAGCAAGGTTAGAGGTATCACGTATATCCCGTTTTTCTTTTTTCTTTGAGTCTGTTTTATTCCCTAAATATTCGTCGCTAAGTGGTAGGGTTGTTGTCGTGGTCATTGTTGTTTCGTAGCAAATCTATCTTTGTTGTTTAGTTCACTATCCACAATTTCCAGATTTGTTGCACCGTGTTTTGCGTTAAATTTTCCAGATTCATTCATTGTTTGCGTGTGTCTAGTTGTGTTGGTTACCTGTGTCTGGTTCAAAAAAAAAATATTTTTTTAAAAAATATTAGCGGCGGCTAGGGTTTCTTCCCTTCTTGTCGCGCCTTGAGTCGCAATCTGTCCAGAAAATTTGTTTGCCATTTGTTATTTGCCTAGGGTCAGATTATAGTGTAGTTCTTGATTGGGTTTGAGTCGTTTGGGTGTGGCAAAAAAAAAAAAAACCCAGCCGAAGGTCAAAAAAAAAAAAAAGGAAGGGTGTTACTTACCTTGTTGTCGAGTACCATTGCTGGAATTTTCTCTTTGGTTGCTGCCGAACCTGTCTTGCGTTTGTTCCTTGAATATTTGTGTTGTATCTTGTAAATCTTGAGTGCCAAAAGTAGATTTGGGGAGTTCTTGAACTTCTTGATCAGCCTTCTTGGAATTCTTGAAAAAAAAAAAACAGATTTGGAAACTCTTGGGAAGAGCCTTGGGTTCTTGAAACAAACCTCCATCTTTCTTGGCAATCGTGAACCTTTGATCCGAGACTTCAAATTGGTTGGGACTGAATCTGATTTCTGGAAAAAAAAAATCCTTTAGTGATCCGCAAAAGAAAAAAAAAAGAAGAAGAAAGAAACAAACGAAAAAAAAAGAGGGAAAGTTGCGGCTCTAGTTTCCAATTGAGAGCCAAGTCCCAACCGTGAGCTATAACCAATTCTAGTCCACTTGGGATTAGAAGCAGCCAAGAAAACCCACTGCCCAAAGTCCTAATTACCCCAAGAGCCTCCCAACCGACCTCACCAGCCCCACAAGCACTCAAAACAGTTTCCTAAACTAAACCTGACCCGCCACACAAAACCAAGCCGAACTGCCTTTGGATCCTCAAATTTCTAACAATCGGTTGCAGTTGTTTGGCAAATTGATTTGACTGCATTTTGAGGACCGAATTGTACCTAATTGGAGCACCCAAAATCTCCAAAACACTGACCAAAAAGGCCACGAACCAGCAGCTCAACCAAATTCCAGAATTTGGGTCACGGGTAGAGTTTTTTAGGATTTTCAATATTTCAGCTTTGAGTTCATTTGTTTTGCTTTCTCTTCCGAGTCTTAGTTATTGTTAGTCCTATTCTGAGTTTTAGATTGCTTCTAGATCCTCATTCACCTCCATTCATAGCTACCTTCTTGTGTTACTTGTTGATTAGCCAAGAACGTACCTTGCGGTGACGCCTAGGTTGTTCAACCCGAGCAAATAGCAAGCCAAGGAATTGTTGGTGAGATTTTTAGAGAGTGATACACTTGAGTGAAACACGAGTGTGAGTGACCTCTACATTGTAAAAAAAAAAAAAAAAAAAAGAAGTCGTTTTGTTTTGTTTTCTTTTACAGGTGTACCTAAGCATGTCTAGTGGAGTTGGTGACCAAGCAATGGACCTTCAACTACGCCTAGATGCCATGATGGGGGAGTTCAAGCAATTGCTTAAAACCTCCATTGAACCATTGCATGACCGGATTGATCAGTTGGAAAACTCGAGGAATCTACATAGCTCGAGTAAAGGCAAGGAATCGGTGTACTCCAGTGATGAAGAGGAGCCGTTGGAGGGGAGGTACCAAACTGATCACCGTGCACAAAAGGCGAGGAGACGACACCATTAAGGGGGTCAAACTCAAAATTCCTTCCTTCCAAGGCAAGTCCGATCCCGAAGCCTACTTGGAATGGGAACGGAAAATCGAATTGGTCTATGAGTGCCACACCTACTCGGAGGAACAAAAAGTAAAACTTGCAGCCGTGGAGTTCACTGACTACGCCTCCATTTGGTGGGACCAATTACGACTAAGCCGAAGAAGAAATCGTGAAAGGGCCGTGGAGACTTGGGATGAGATGAGGAGTCTCATGAGGAAAAGGTTCGTGCCGAGCTACTATAGCCGTGACTTACACCGACGGTTACAATCTCTCACCCAAGGTTCCTTGTCAGTCGAGGATTATTATAAAGAGATGGAGATGGCCATTATGAAGGCAGACTTGCGTGAGGATGGAGAAGCCACTATGGCTAGATTTTTGCATGGTTTGAGGCCCGAGATTGCCGAAGTAGTGGAACTCCAACACTACCTCGACATGAATGAAATGTTGGAGAAGGCGGTTACAGTTGAACGACGCCTCAAGAGGAGGGGAAGTACACGGTCTAGCACCACGTACCAAGCTGGAAATTGGCGTACCCCTCAACCAAAGAGGGAGGAGAAGGCCACAGCTCCGTCTCAACCACCAAGGCCGAATGCCTTTCCACTCAAGGCAACGGCCAAACCTGAATTTAACGCTAATAATGGAGCTTCTAAGCCGCGTGGCCGAGACACTAAGTGCTTTAAGTGTCAAGGCTATGGTCATATCGCATCTCAATGTGCCAACCAAAGGGCTATGCTACTATTGCCAAATGGCGAGATTGTGTCCGATGAAGAGGAGGAATACGAAGGGATGCCACCTCTAGAGGGTGAAGGGGATGATTCAAGTGAGGAGGTACCCACACATGAGGAGATTGGATGCTTGGTGGTTCGAAAGGTCCTCACCACCCGCGCCAAGGAAGAGGAAATAGAGGTACAACGGGATAACCTTTTCTACACGAGATGTCATATCAAGGATAAGGTTTGTAGTGTTGTTATTGATAGTGGGAGTTGTGCCAATGTAGCTAGTCTACTCATGGTAGAGAAGCTAGGGCTCCCAGTCATCAGACATCCTAGACCTTATCGCCTTCAATGGTTGAACAATGAAGGGGAGGTCCGTGTATTTCGACAAGTGAAAGTGCCATTTCGAATTGGCAAGTATGAAGATGAAGTCACTTGCGACGTAGTGCCAATGCAAGCAAGCCATCTCATTCTTGGGCGACCTTGGCAATACGACCGAGATGTGGAGTTCAAAGGGAAAGCTAACAAATACGTCTTTACTCATTGTAATCGAAAAGTGACTCTTGTACCCCTCACACCAAAGCAAGTGTATGAAGATCAAATGAAACTCCAAAGGGAGTATGAGCTAGAACTTGAGAAAAAAAAGCAAGAAAAAAGTGATGAGAAAAAAATTGAGAGTGTGGCCGAACCCGTAGGGAAGAAAAAGGCTAGAAGTGAGTCGGCCATGAGAGGAGAAAGTAAGGGGAAACTAAGCTTGCTAGCAAAAGCCAAAGATGTAAAGCGAGCTTTGTCTTCTAACCAACTCTTACTTGTACTTGTGTGCAAAGACGAGTTGGTCATCTCATCCATACCTACTGACTCTTTACCTCCTTGTATCTTGTCTCTTTTACAGGAATTTGAGGACATTTTTCCTGAGGATGTGCCCGATGGACTACCACCCTTAAGGGGAATCGAGCACCAGATTGACCTCATTCCTGGAGCTCCATTACCTAACAAACCGGCCTATCGCATGGGCCCTGAGGAAACTAAGGAGTTGCAAAGGCAAGTGGAGGAGTTACTAAGGAAAGGTTGGGCTCGTGAAAGTCTAAGTCCGTGTGCTGTACCTGTGATTCTCGTGCCTAAGAAGGATGGAACTTGGAGAATGTGCACTGACTGTAGAGCAGTCAACGCGATCACGGTAAAGTATCGTCACCCTATTCCTAGGTTAGATGATATGTTAGATGAACTGCATGGTGCCATTATCTTTACTAAAATTGATCTGAAAAGTGGTTACCACCAAATAAGAATGAAAGAAGGTGATGAGTGGAAAACTGCTTTCAAAACTAAACATGGTCTATACGAGTGGCTAGTGATGCCTTTTGGCTTAACTAATGCCCCTAGTACTTTCATGCGTCTGATGAACCATGTTTTGAGACCTTTTCTTGGGAAATTTGTAGTGGTTTACTTTGACGATATCTTGATCTATAGCAGGAGCTTAGAGGAGCACCTTGAGCACCTCAAAGCTGTTTTTGATGTACTTCGAAAGGAAAGGCTATACGCCAACCTTAAGAAGTGCACATTTTGCACTGACCGTGTCGTGTTTCTAGGATATGTGATAAGTGCGCAGGGCATTCATGTGGATGCAGAAAAGGTCAGGGCCATCCAAGAGTGGCCAACGCCTACCTCTGTAAGTGAAGTGCGCAGCTTCCATGGCCTAGCAAGCTTCTACCGCCGCTTCGTGAAGGATTTTAGCACCATTGCTGCACCTCTTACCACGGTCATGAAAAAGCATGAGAAGTTCTTTTGGGGGGAAGCACAAGATAAGGCCTTCCAATTATTAAAACACAAACTCATACATGCACCACTTCTTGCACTATCTAACTTTGACCTTACTTTTGAAGTGGAATGTGATGCATCAGGTGTTGGAGTAGGAGCCGTATTAATGCAAGGTGGCAAGCCAATCGCCTATTTCAGTGAGAAGCTAAGTGGCACGGCTCTCAACTACTCTACATATGACAAGGAGTTGCTCGCCCTTGTACGTGCCTTAGAGACCTGGCAACACTACCTCCGCGCCAGGGAATTTGTCATCCAAACTAACCATGAGTCCCTCAAGCACCTCAAGGGACAACAAAAATTAAGCAAAAGGCATGCCCGATGGGTAGCCTTCATCGAGTCATTCCCATACGTCATCAAGTACAAGACAGGTAAGTCTAATGTAGTGGCTGACGCTTTATCTCGTAGACACAACTTGCTCACTGCTTTAGATGCAAAACTCCTAGGGTTTGAGGTTATGAAAGACTTGTATACAAGTGACCCTGACTTTTCAAATGCCTATGAGAATTGTGGGAGGGCTAACTTTGAAAAATTCTATGTGCATGATGGTTTCTTATTCTATCTTACTAAGTTATGCATTCCCCAAGATTCTATTCGTGACTTACTTGTCCATGAGTCACACAGTGGTGGACTAATGGGACACTTTGGTGTCACCAAGACTTTAGCTATGTTGCAGGATCACTTCTACTGGCCACGCATGCGCCGGGATGTGGAGAGGATTGTTGAACGGTGTGGTGTGTGCCACAAAGCTAAGTCTCGGGTCAATCCAAACGGTTTGTATACTCCTTTACCTATACCTCACCAACCTTGGGTGGACATTTCCATGGATTTCGTACTAGGTCTACCTCGATCTAAACGTGGTCATGATTCCATATTTGTTATGGTAGACAGGTTTTCCAAAATGGCTCACTTTATTGCATGTCATAAAACGGATGATGCTTTGCACATTGCTGACTTATTCTTTAAAGAAGTTGTTCGTTTGCATGGCATACCTAGGACTATCGTGTCTGATAGAGATGTCAAATTTTTGAGCTATTTCTGGAAATCTCTATGGGGTAGGTTGGGAACCAAACTGTTGTTCTCTACTTCTAGTCATCCTCAAACGGATGGACAAACTGAGATAGTGAATAGGACATTATCCACGCTCCTACGTGCAATTATAAAGAAAAATCTCAAGTCATGGGAGGAGTGTCTACCTCATGTAGAGTTTGCATATAATAGGGCTGTGCATAGTGCTACACAATTATCACCTTTTGAGATTGTGTATGGTTTTAACCCCCTTGGATTTGTTGCCATTACCTTCTTCTGAGCATGTAAACCTAGATGGCAAGAAGAAGGCCGAGTTCGTTAGGACATTGCACGACAAGGTTCGTGCCAACATCGAGAGGAGGACGGCCCAATATGTACAACAAGCAAACAAGCACAGGCGCCAGCTTGTCTTTGAACCTGGCGATTGGGTCTGGTTACACTTGCGCAAGGAGAGATTCCCAAAGCAACGACAAAGCAAGCTATTACCAAGAGGAGATGGGCCTTTTCAAGTCCTTGAGCGCATCAACGACAATGCCTATCGCTTAGATTTGCCTGGTGAGTATAATGTTAGTGCTACATTCAATGTCGCTGATTTAAGTCCGTTTCTTGCAGGGGACGAGCACGATTTGAGGGCAAATCCTTTTCAAGAGGAGGGGAATGATGCGGACGAGACCCATGGTGTTCAAGTAGACCCTGTAAAGGTGCCCCAAGGGCCAGTGACACGAGCACGATCCAAGAGATTCAAGGAGTCACTTCAAACCCTGGTTTATGCCATCCAAGCCCAAGAGAAACCGCCCATTGAAGGGATTGAGTTTGAAGATCCTGGCGAGACTACTAAAGTATTGCTTACGCTGAGTTGTACGGGGGTCTCATCAGAGAGGTTCTGTTCAAGAATTTCAATCCCTGATGGTGCTTGGAAACACAACAGGCATGCCTCGCCAGAAGAATGGCGGTGCTTGAAAACACAACAGGCAATGCCTCACCAGAGAGGTTCTGTTCAACCGCTGCAGAAGAGTAGTAGCCGGTCTATAACCAAACAAGTACGAAAATGTTCAGAAACAGAGTCAAAAGCAGGGTTCAAGTGTATCGGTTCAAAAGAAGGGTCAATTATTTCAGATTCAAAAAACATGAGTACGAGTAGGAACTCACTCGCCTAGCTTATGCCCAGTAATTCACACTCTCAAGCAGTCATCAAACTCAAATCCACATACAGATCATATATGAATCAAGATACTTGCTCAAGAGTAAAAGAGATACCCTATTTTCCGTCTGGTCAGGTCTATCAAGTGTACGTAAGGGTACACTTAGCCGATACAAATTCAAGTTTCAAATGAGCTCAGTCTAGTCGGTCTTAGACAGTTTAAATATCTCAAAACTTAACATTTACCACTCGGGTGGTATAACCTTAATCAAACAGGAAAATTAGAAGAAAAATGCAAACCAAAATTTTTCTCAACAATTCCGGCCACCACCATAATCTATTAAAACCCTAGCCAAGAATCTAAAACTAAGAAACTGTACAGCTCAGGCCATACGCTCTCAAGTGTAATTCAACCAAATCATATCTTACGCGTACCACTTTCAAGATCACAACTGACGCTCCAAAAGAGCACTGAAGGTACAAACCAATCCCACAGTTCGGCATCCTAAACTTTAAGCCTAGGATACACTACAAAGATCTGAAGCCTAAGCTCTGATACCACCTGTGACGGCCCCACCTCCCCCTAAGGCGAACCAAAGGGTTTAGCGGACCGCCTGCCCAACTCTCACCGGGACTCACTTACTACATTTCTCAAGTAAATTACAAGGTACAACTCGAATAATACATCCAATTCTCCAAAAATTACATATCATAAGCGAAGCGGAAACTAGTTCTAAGCGTAGAATGTAGATATACCACCGATTCAATTTCAAATATTTATACAGGCCCAAAAGTACATAAACCAAAGCCAAATCTAAACTATACAGATGTACGCCATCCAGCCACACAGAGATCCAAATACAAGTTCTTCCTTTACTTCGATCCCTGTGGGGAGAAGAAGATAATAGGGGGTGAGCTAGAAGCTCAGGGAGTGACCAGTAAATCAACAGCCAAGTATATTTCACAATAAAGCATTGATATGATGTCATGATGCAGTAATCAAATGTTCATTTATTGCTCACGAGAGCCAGTGAAGTTCTTGTACTCAAATATCCAATGCTCGTTTAGATCAGGTAACCGTGAAACAAAAGTAAGGAGCCATCGTGCTCCAAAGAATGTGTAAATAGTAGTGCAGACATTGGTTCTAAGCACAAGACTTTCCAGGAACTCATTGGAGTCAAATTATGTCATGGCACACACCTGAACCCAAATGATATGCAATGGAGTCATAAATGCAAGAATTTGTTCAAAAGTAACTTTGGAAATAGTCGAGGGATCACTCACCAACCACGACTCACGAACCTCATCCATCATTTATTATTGTCTTGCTCAAGTCCAAGCCCTAGATCACAAATGGAAATAAGGACTAAAACGATCAAAGCGGAAAAACAGTAAAGGAATGCATCGGGCGTGCGCGGAAATGAAAATGGTACAAAACGGGTTATACGATTTTGCCCATAACTGGAGCTGTGGTTATCAGATCACATTGTACTAGGTAGCGTCTCGAAGCTTAGACAAATAGTTACAACTTTCATGAAGACACCTCAACCTAGTTTTCAGTGTATCCAAGTCAAATTTGCCAAATATAGAACTAGAACTCCAAAGGCTAGTTTATCTTTCTCGTGAAAATTTAGCAGCATGCCCCTTGTGTTTACCTAATTTTCCAGCCATTTATGGTCTCATTATTTTTCCTCAACCAATCCCAAAGTCATACATATCATAGATTCAAGTAAATAGCCATTCCATAGGCTCATAACAACATAAGAACAAAAATCAAAGTGATAACAAGTGCGGAAATGTAACCTAGCAAAAGACAGATTTGACGTGTGGTTGCGGAAAGAACACATCCGAGGCTACGTTTATCAGATTGTGGCGTAACTTGTATTTTTTCGAAGCTAAGACACAGGGCTACCATTTTTATGAAGATCACTTAGTCCAGTTTCCAATGTAACCTAGTCAAATTCCCAATTTACAGAACCAAAATCCAACTAGTCGGCTAATTAACCGCACTACATTTAAATGACTCTATCTCAGGTTACCAAGATCCGATTAAGGTGTTCTAGGAGGCGTTTAAAAGCTAAGACAAAATAATAAAATTATAATCTTTTGGCAAATAGCTAAATCAATACAGACCATAGTGAATTAATACGATTAACTGGATGAATTGTTCAAAACGGATCACTGGAATGCATCCTAGAGCAGCGAGAGTATTTTGGCCTTTTCACAGTCTACATAGCTCCGATTGGGCTGAAATTTTGTAGGCACCTATAAAATACCATTCTATACAACTTTCATGTTTAGGGCCAAGCCTAATTCGGCCTCTAATTATGAGTACTAGAACCGGGCAGAATGTAAACATAACATTCCAGAAATCTGGAGTTTTTGGGTTTTCATGACAATCTATGTATTTCTTGCTTCCAACACTACCAAAGCCCCTTATATAATCTTATATACAACATATACTAACCATACAACAAGTTTACGCAGAAATTTATTAAACCCTAACTTGCATATATCATCCAAAATTATCCCAACAACTTGCATATCTTGTAATCAAGCCAAAACATGAACTAGATAACATCTTAAACCAAAATTTAAAAGAACAAGAACCATGATCAGATCTTATACCTCAAAGACAAAGTTTGGAAGAGTGATACTCTACCTCCTTTGGAAATTTCTAGTTCCCCTAGCTTCCCAACTCACAACTAGCACTTTAATCGGTTTGGAAGTTTGATTTCTCACTTGGATGGCTAAGATCAAGAAGAAGGAAGTTGTTTCTTGCTCTCTCTTTCTCTCCTCTCTTGTTCGGCCAAGCTGCTGAAATAATGAAGGGAAATGAGCAAAAATTGGGCTAAAAAGGAAGACCATCTCTCTTGGTCAAGAAGCCCTTAGGTGGCGACACTTGTCGCCACCACCACCTTTCATTTTTTTCTCTTTCTTTCTTGCATTTCTAGCCTCAAATTTCGGTCAAGCTAGCTGAAAATTGAGAAGATATTTTGCTCAAATATCAATAAGCTTGTATAGTAAGAAAGTGGTGGTCAAGTGGTGCGTTCTGTCGCTAGTGCGCGGTACCCGCCGGTTCGCGCCGTTTTTCTTAAAAACACACGTATTAGGGTTTTTACTTCCTATTCACTAACCTTGTATCATTGCTTCTATTCACATATTATTTCTCACTTAAAAGTCATTTTTAATCACCAAATTTGATCCTTGCTCCGTATCGAAAATTCATCCGGCGAAAATCGCGAAAACCCTAATTTTGCCCCAATCTTGAAACCAAAAGTGAAATCCTACTTTCTAGGTTCATTGGCACTTATTGTGGGGTGATTGAGTAGTAGGGCCATTATAAAGTGGTATTTGTCAAAGAAAAGGAATTTTTTTAAAGAAAAATATAAGGAATTTGCACGGCTTCTGGCCGGATTCTCCACAAAATACTATTCACCAGAATTTTTTCCCTTTTCTTCTGCCTCGGGACGTCACAAACTCCCCTCCTTAAAAGAATGTCGTACTCGACATTCCAACTTGTACTAATCAGATCAAAATAGTTCTCGAAAGTCGATCACGTATTAAGAATCATTTCAATCTCGCTTATCATAATCAAATACTAATCAGATCAAATATCTCAAAGGTCAATCACATACTAAGAATCACTCATCACAATCAAGTACTAAAAGTACTCCAATCCAACTTATCAAATAATCTTGATCCAATAGATAGTCGGACGATTAATTGGATACATATACAAAAAGGGCTCGTAATCGGACTTAAAGTCCCTGATATTTGGAAAAACAATCCAGGACATAACGATGTCTCAGGTCAGAAATTATCCCTGGTGGTGCTTGAAAACACAACAAGCTAGCACTCAGCTATACTTCACCAGAAAGTCTCAGGAATTTGTCTCCGGTGGTGCTTGAAAACACAACAAGCTAGTACTACGGCTAAGTTTCACCAGAGCCTCAGATGCAGGATTTTGTCCATGGCGGTGCTGGACAACACAACAGGTTAGCACAACGGCTATACCTCGCCAAAGAACCTCAGTTTAAAATTTCATCCTTGGTGGTGTTTGATAACACAACAAGTTAGCACAACGGCTAAACTTCACCAGAGGATCTTAGCTCAAGAAATTGGCCCTGGTGGTGCTTGGAAACACAACAAGCTAGCACAACGGCTAAGCTTCACCAGAGAGCCTCAAGTCAAAGTTTCATCCCTGATGGTGCTTGAAAACACAACAGGCATGCCTCGCCAGAAGAATGGCGGTGCTTGAAAACACAACAGGCCATACCTCATCAGAGAGGTTCTGTTCAAGAATTTCAATCCCTGATGGTGCTTGGAAACACAACAGGCATGCCTCGCCAGAAGAATGGCGATGCTTGAAAACACAACAAGCAATGCCTCACCAGAGAGGTTCTGTTCAACCGCTGCAGAAGAGTAGTAGCCGGTCTATAACCAAACAAGTACGAAAATGTTCAGAAACAGAGTCAAAAGCAGGGTTCAAGTGTATCGGTTCAAAAGCAGGGTCAATTATTTCAGATTCAAAGAACATGAGTACGAGTAGGAACTCACTCGCCTAGCTTATGCCCAGTAATTCACACTCTCAAGCAGTCATCAAACTCAAATCGACATACAGATCATATATGAATCAAGATACTTGCTCAAGAGTAAAAGAGATACCCTATTTTCCGTCAGGTCAGGTCTATCAAGTGTACGTAAGGGTACACTTAGCCGATACAAATTCAAGTCTCAAATGAGCTCAGTCTAGTCGGTCTTAGACAGTTCAAATATCTCAAAACTTAACATTTACCACTCGGGTGGTATAACCTTAATCAAACAGGAAAATTAGAAGAAAAATGCAAACCAAAACTTTTCTCAACAATTCCGGCCACCACCATAATCTATCAAAACCCTAGCCAAGAATCTAAAACTAAGAAACTGTACAGCTCAGGCCATACGCTCTCAAGTGTAATTCAACCAAATCATATCTTACGCGTACCACTTTCAAGATCACAACTGACGCTCCAAAAGAGCACTGAACGTACAAACCAATCCCACAGTTCGGCATCCTAAACTTTAAGCCTAGGATACACTACAAAGATCTGAAACCTAAACTCTGATACCACCTGTGACGGCCCCACCTTCCCCTAAGGCGAATCAAAGGGTTTAGCGGACCGCCTGCCCAACTCTCGCCGGGACTCACTTACTTACTACATTCTTCAAGTAAATTACAAGGTACAACTCGAATAATACATCCAATTCTCCAAAAATTACATATCATAAGCGAAGCGGAAACTAGTTCTAAGCGTAGAATGTAGATATACCACCGATTCAATTCCAAATATTTATACAGGCCCAAAAGTACATAAACCAAAACTAAATCTAAACTATACAAGATGTACGCCATCCAGCCACACAGAGATCCAAATACAAGTTCTTCCTTTACTTCGATCCCTGTGGGGAGAAGAAGATAATAGGGGGTGAGCTAGAAGCTCAGGAAGTGACCAGTAAATCAACAGTCAAGTATATTTCACAATAAAGCATTGATATGATGTCGTGATGCAGTAATCAAATGTTCATTTATTGCTCACGAGAGCCAGTGAAGTTCTTGTACTCAAATATCCAATGCTCGTTTAGATCAGGTAACCGTGAAACAAAAGTAAGGAGCCATCGTGCTCCAAAGAATGTGTAAACAGTAGTGCAGACATTGGTTCTAAGCACAAGACTTTCCAGGAACTCATTGGAGTCAAATTATGTCATGGCACACACCTGAACCCAAATGATATGCAATGGAGTCATAAATGCAAGAATTTGTTCAAAAGTAACTTTGGAAATAGTCGAGGGATCACTCACCAACCACGACTCACGAACCTCATCCATCATTTATTATTGTCTTGCTCAAGTCCAAGCCCTAGATCACAAATGGAAATAAGGACTAAAACGATCAAAGCGGAAAAACAGTAAAGGAATGCATCGGGCGTGCGCGGAAATGAAAATGGTACAAAACGGGTTACACGATTTTGCCCATAACTGGAGCTGTGGTTATCAGATCAAATTGTACTAGGTAGAGTCTCGAAGCTTAGACAAATAGTTACAACTTTCATGAAGACACCTCAACCTAGTTTTCAGTGTATCCAAGTCAAATTTGCCAAATATAGAACTAGAACTCCAAAGGCTAGTTTATCTTTCTCGTGAAAATTTAGCAGCATGCCCCTTGTGTTTACCTAATTTTCCAGCCATTTATGGTCTCATTATTTTTCCTCAACCAATCCCAAAGTCATACATATCATAGATTCAAGTAAATAGCCATTCCATAGGCTCATAACAACATAAGAACAAAAATCAAAGTGATAACAAGTGCGGAAATGTAACCTAGCAAAAGACAGATTTGATGTGTGGTTGCGGAAAGAACACATCCGAGGCTACGTTTATCAGATTGTGGCATAACTTGTATTTTTTCGAAGCTAAGACACAGGGCTACCATTTTTATGAAGATCACTTAGTCCAGTTTCCAATGTAACCTAGTCAAATTCCCAATTTACAGAACCAAAATCCAACTAGTCGGCTAATTAACCACACTACATTTAAATGACTCTATCTCAGGTTACCAAGGTCCGATTAGGGTGTTCTAGGAGGCGTTTAAAAGCTAAGACAAAATAATAAAATTATAATGTTTTGGCAAATAGCTAAATCAATATAGACCATAGTGAATTAATACGATTAACTGGATGAATTGTTCAAAACGGATCACTGGAATGCATCCTAGAGCAGAAAGAGTATTTTGGCCTTTTCACAGTCTACATAGCTCCGATTGGGCTGAAATTTTGTAGGCACCTATAAAATACCATTCTCTACAACTTTCATGTTTAGGGCCAAGCCTAATTCGGCCTCTAACTATGAGTACTAGAACCGGGCAGAATGTAAACATAAAATTCCAGAAATCTGGAGTTTTTGGGTTTTCATGACAATCTATGTATTTCTTGCTTCCAATACTACCAAAGCCCCTTATATAATCTTATATACAACATATACTAACCATACAACAAGTTTAGGCAGAAATTTATTAAATCCTAACTTGCATATATCATCCAAAATTATCCCAACAACTTGCATATCTTGTAATCAAGTCAAAACATGAACTAGATAACATCTTAAACCAAAATTTAAAAGAACAAGAACCATGATCAGATCTTATACCTCAAAGCAAAAGTTTGGAAGAGTGATACTCCACCTCCTTTGGAAATTTCTAGTTCCCCTAGCTTCCCAACTCACAACTAGCACTTTAATCGGTTTGGAAGTTTGATTTCTCACTTGGATGGCTAAGATCAAGAAGAAGGAAGTTGTTTCTTGCTCTCTCTTTCTCTCCTCTCTTGTTCAGCCAAGCTGCTGAAATAATGAAGGAAAATGAGAAAAAATTGGGCTAAAAAGGAAGACCATCTCTCTTGGTCAAGAAGCCCTTAGGTGGCGACACTTGTCGCCACCACCACCTTTCATTTTTTTCTCTTTCTTTCTTGCATTTCTAGCCTCAAATTTTGGTCAAGCTAGCTGGAAATTGAGAAGATATTTTGCTCAAATATCAATAAGCTTGTATAGTAAGAAAGTGGTGGTCAAGTGGTGCGTTCAATCGCTAGTGCGCGGTACCCGTCGGTTCGCGCCGTTTTTCTTAAAAACACACGTACTAGGGTTTTTACTTCCTATTCACTAACCTTGTATCTGCTTCTATTCACATATTATTTCTCACTTAAAAGTCATTTTTAATCACCAAATTTGATCCTTGCTCCGTATCGAAAATTCATCCGGCGAAAATCGCGAAAACCCTAATTTTGCCCAAATCTTGAAACCAAAAGTGAAATCCTGCTTTCTAGGTTCATTGGCACTTATTGTGGGGTGATTGAGTAGTAGGGCCATTATAAAGTGGTATTTGTCAAAGAAAAGGAATTTTTTTAAAGAAAAATATAAGGAATTTGCACGGCTTCTGGCCGGATTCTCCACAAAACACTATTCACCAGAAATTTTTCCCTTTTCTTCTGCCTCGGGACGTCACAGGTAGAAAGTCTATTCTTCTCCTTCATAATTTCCTCCACTCAAATTTTGTAAAAAGAAGTCAAAGATATGATGTTTCTTTTTGTCTACACTCATTTGGTCTTCTCTTTGGTTGCAGAAGCATGTGCCACCGATTTCTGTCCCTCAAAATAGCTGGAAAAGTTGTGAAAAAGGTAAAGAAAAACGCTGTGCCATTTGCTGAGGAGAGAGGCATATCCGAGCCACTGATCCGAGGAGTGAAAATTGATCCGAGCTCGGATCTGTGGATCCGAGGACTCTCCATGATTGATCCGAGGTCGGATCTTCCTGACCTCGGATACACTTCGCCAGAAGTACAGACGAGGGCTCGGATCTTTCTTGTACACACGGATCCGAGCTCGGATCCGTGTTGAGCAATTTTCCATTTTTTCACTTCTTCCCTTTTTTCTACATTTTTGCTCCCAATTTCTTGTGTACTGTCCTCTGGATGACCCTTACATTTCTTTCAGCTTGTGCATGAATTTCATACATCAATTACCTTCACAATTTCACAAAATTAATGCATTAATCCACTCATTTATCAATTTTTGAACCCTTAAACAATATTTAAGCAATTATCACCAAAAGAGTTCAAATATGGCTTTGATCTTCTAAAAACATACCAAAAATTCATGCCAAATTTGTACAAAATGTACATTAAATATTCACTTATCAAATTCCCCCACACTTGAATCATTGCTTGTCCTCAAGCAATTTTACACAAAACTTATTTCAATGATTCAATAGATAAAACAATATACGTACTTCTGTCAAATTTAATTCCTCAAAATCCTAGAAACCAATCATTATGCCATTTCTCAGATTACACTAAATACTCATAATCTTCAATTAAATAAAAATAATTATGCCTTAATTTCAACAAATTCAAATCAATTCTCTCACTCTATCCTAATTTCACAAATAAGTAAATCACATAGTCAATTTTATGGCCTTCCTCATCCCAAAACTTATCAATTTAGAGGGATTTATTCACATTTCATCTTATTTAAATAGTGAAAACGTCTTTTTACGCGAAAATCAACACTTTTAGGTAAAAATTCCCGGTTACTCAACATTTCACTTATTTAAATTGCTAAGCATACTGTTAATTCCAATACTTTTTTACGCGAATGTCGACATTTGTAAATGCCAACCCCCGGTTACTCAGTATGTGAATCATTGGAGTAGAAAAGTAATAATATTATTCTCTTCTCTTCTCTTTTTTTTTTAACATATAATTTCTTTTTCCCTCTAAGTATAATTAAAGGAAGAATTTGGCCTTGTCTTTGACTATATCAATCGCTTACTTATAAAATTAAGTAAAAATGATAAATATCATTATTCTTGCAAAATTCTAAGCATAATTTTTCTTATTTAACCAAATATACTTTCTAAAATGTAAAAATCCTAATTGCATAATAATTCATTCCAAGCCAAATAAGAATTAAACTTTTCTAAAATACACATAGCATTTTATCCAATGGAAGAATTAGACACTTAAAATTTTAACATTTTAGCCATTTAATTGGAAGAATTGCAATGAAATATTGAAAAATATTTTAGAAAAATTTTGACAGAGTTTTCCCATAAAAATGGATGAAACTCCCTGCCAACATCCTCAATTTCACAAAAATTATCCTCATGACGATATCTCCAAATATAATTCCAACATTTTTAATCCATAAACAACTAAAATCATGCATTTCAAGACACAATCACCCATAAGATAAAGTAATCCCTCCCCCACACTTAAAATCTACAATGTCCTCATTGTAGAGGAAGGTAAAAAAAAATTGAAACTTCCCTCAAATAGGTGGTGATGCAATTTGAAGCCCTTAATCATCACGATCATCCAATTTCTGTTCAAAATGAGACAACAAAGGTACCAAACACCATAAGTAGCACAAGATGATTCAAATAAAAGAACAAGAAAATTTACGAAGTTTGTCTTAACAAAAGAAAAATAAGGAAATAAAAGATCCAATCCGCTAAGGAGCGTCATGGCTACTCGGAACGAGGGCCTACTGCCTCATCGGCTCAATGAGCACCCTGTGAGGTACCAATATGGCCCTCCTCCTGATGAGGTGTCGGAGTAGGGGACCGTCGGATATGGAAATGATTCTCGATCGCACGAAGGCGGCGATCATGTCAGTCGAGGCGCTCAGTCATCATCCGCTCCGTCTGGTCAATGCGCTCGACGACTCGCGTCTCCATACAGCAAATAGCATTGAGAATCTCTTGCCACTTGGAGCGCGTTGAGGAGGTGGTCGCGGAACCGGAGGAGGAAGAGTCTGCTGTGCCTTCGTCTCTTGAGTTTCCACTTGTGGTTCAGTGTGAGGCGGAGGCTGAGTGGAAGTCGATGCTTCTCCTGTATTCCGGACCAAAGCAGCTCCAAAATCCGTAAAAATATCCAAGGATTTGAGTATCGAAGCCTTTACCTCCTCGGCCGACCTAGTTACCACTGCTCTCTCGGTTCCAAGAGGAACCTTGAGCTTCTCAAAAACGAAGGATAGCAGTCGAGGAAATCCGAAGCAAGTCTCGCCAGCCCTCATACGAGCTGTGATCCGCATATAACTGATGATAATGCTAGATAGAGGAATACCAGTCAACTGCCTACCCACTCCATGTATCATCTTATCCAGAAAATAGAGATCGCTATTTCGGATCTCCCGTTTGCCACTCCTTTTCGGCACCACATTAAAGGCAAAAAGATAGAAGATCAGGTGGTACCGATTCTCGAAGGAGTCGGCATATACCGTGAGTTTTCGAACTTCCTCGCTCACGGTACTGACCTTTAAGTCGTCCCACAGCCTCTCCCACTTGCCAAGGGTCTCGAGCCTTGAACTCCTTGGTCAATTTGACATCGTCGCCTTCGTCTTTGAGTTTGACGAATTGTCTCAGTGTATCTCTATTGAGAGTCACTCTCCTGCATCTCACCCACGAGACGATAAGGTTGCCACTGTGGCTCTGCTTGTTTTCTACATTAGCATAGAACTCCCGGACCAGGTTGGGGTAGTAGTGCTTGGGCAACTGAAGGATGTTCTCCCATCCAAGTCGCTTGAATGCTGTCGAAATGTGGTAATGCGCATCCACCTCCGGTGCCAAGTGTTTCTCAATGATGATTTCTTTGTCCAGGCCGGCTTCATACCACTGTTGGTTTTCAAGCGATGTGAATCGTGTGGTATCGTAGTCCAGAGGTGGCTCGTCACGGCTAGTAGACGCGGTCTTCCGGCGAGAACGAGGTGGCGGTTCTGGCGAAGGAGATTCTTCCTCAGGTGACTCCTCATGCAAAGAGGGTGTGTTCCTCACTTGACGATGACGAAGGTGTGGGAGTCCTAGTCCTTCTTGTGCGAGCCATGATGCCTGTACACAAACAAGATGAATATGCATTAGAAACATTTTAAACTTGCTCTCAAATAATAAATAAGAATTTAAGAAAATTTCGGCAGAGTTTCCCCTTGAAAAAGGGCTAAACTCCCTGCCAAAATGTTCCCAAATTTAAACAAATAAATTTTCTAACAATTCTCAAATCCAATTCCCACATTTAGAAAGAATATTATCAATAAAGAAATCATGGCATGCATAATAAGTCCAAACAATTGAAAATTATATCCATGTGAAAGAATGAACACTCAAACACGTGAGAATATCTCCAATCCAATTCATAACACTCAGCTTACATACACATGAGTTCCAATTCATCCAAATAAATGCAATTTATCTCAAATAAAAGTGGTTCAATGTGCTTAACTTAATTGTGAACAAACTCTTTTATCCAATGGGCTTTTGCTCTAATGATAGCATGTCATTATAAATTAATATAACAGTGATTTATACTCCTCGGAACAAGTTCATATTTCCAATGAAAGCAAAATTCACAAGTCTAAATCACTAAAATGCTCAAACCCAAAAATTGAGAAAAAATTTTTAAAAAAATATCACCAAATCCACAGTTTTCTCAAAAATAAGCATGAAAATAGTTGTAACAATCTATTGAAGCACAATGTAGCACAATTGTATCAAGAAATTCCAACAAATATGCATTTATCATAATATTCCCAAAAACTAGAAAAATGTAGAATAAGAAATTATAAAATGTCAAAAAAATTCGCAAATTATTATCTCAAATGTATGGGAAGATGATAGAGGATGATAATGATGAAGAATGAGGAAGAAACAAGTCCAATTTCACTCAGAAATCAAAGAATTTCCGTGCGGCCCAAAATTCCCTTCTGAAGATCAAAATCCACTTTTGATGATGTGTCGTGGTGAAATATTTTAGGGTTTCTGATCATACAAGGGTTGTGGAGGTGTTTATGATGAAAGATTGGAGATTTGATAGTCAAAATGGAAAATTGGAGGAAAGGGGTAGGGTTTCGGTGGGAAGAGAGAAGAAGAATTTTGAAAAGTGCAGAAACGAAGCCTCGTTTCTATTATATCCGCGAACTGATCCGAGGACGGATCGTTTCTGGAAGGCCTCGGATCCTACCGGGCTCGGATCAGTCCCAACAGAAACGTAGACGATCCCTCGGATCTATCTGGGTTGGAATGGATCCGTGCTCGGATCAATGGATCCGCGGTCGGATCTTTCTGGACTTTTTCGGATCCGAGCTCGGATCATAATTTCTCTGCACTACTTGCAGAAACTGCAAATTTTCAAACTTTTTCTCCTTTTCTCGGCCAATTCCAAATCACACATTGGACAAACTTTTTATCAATTCTAACCTCCCACGCACATGTAATATACCATAAACACAATATCCAACATTTCAAAACACAACAAACACATTTACATTGAAAATCGAGGGGTGAGGTTCTTTGATCATTTTTGCACTTTTACACTACAATGGCATTTTTTGGCATTAAATACATATCAAATGAGTCCATGAACCTTTATAACCATGATATCACCAAAACTCACTTAAATATACTTGAAATGCACAATGTATGTATATGCATGGGAATTTTAAGCACTTAAAACACAATTTGGTAAGGAAAACTCCCTTTTTACACATGTTCTTCAAGTGCACCTCCAAGATGGATGATAAAACTACCGTACCTCCTACAAACAAGTGAAATACATCTAATTAGTCAATTAAATTACATCAAAATGTAAGAAACGCATAAAAACACACAAATACACTTTTATTATTGGGTTGCCTCCCAACAAGCGCTTTTTGTTTATAGTCGTTGGCTCGACTCTCCTATAACTTCTTTAATTCTCCATTGCGTTTCCTAAGGAGTAAATTACTCCTTTAGGAACCTTTTCTCTGGTCAAATAGGGTTTCAATCTTTGACCATTTACTTTAAATAGAGAACCATTTTCTCCTTTTATTTCCACTCCTCCATAAGGAAATACTTGAGTAACTTCAAATGGTCCCGACCACCTTGACTTCAATTTTCCTGGAAATAACCTCAGGCGTGAGTTGAATAAAAGTACATTTTGCCCTACCTGAAATTGTTTAGGAATAATATGCTTGTCATGCCAATATTTGATCTTTTCTTTATAAATTTTGGCATTTTCATATGCATGTAGTCGGTGTTCCTCCAATTCACTTGGCTCAAGTAATCGCTTTTCTCCTGCAAAATTAAAATCCATGTTAATAGATTTAATTGCCCAATAACCTTTGTGGTCAATCTCTATAGGTAGGTGACAAGTTTTCCCATAGACTAAACGATGCGGCGACATCCCTAGGGGTGTCTTAAATGCCGTTCGGTAAGCCCATAGTGTATCATCTAGTTTTGTAGCCCAATCCTTGCGTGATTTATTCACAGTTTTCTCCAAGATGAGCTTTATCTCTCTATTAGCTAGCTCTGCTGGTCCATTGGCTTGAGGATGATATGGAAGTGATGTCTTGTGCCTACAACCATATTTAAACAATAAGGAATCCAATTGTTTGTTACAAAAATGTTTCCCTTCATCACTTACTATAGCCTTTGGTATACCAAATCTACTGAAAATATTCTTTTTAAGGAATCTAAGTACAATCTTAGAGTCATTAATAGGTGAAGCGATTGCTTCTACCCATTTAGAAACATAATCCACTGCTACTAAGATGTACTTATTATTAAAAGAACTAGGAAATGGTCCCATAAAATCAATACCCCATACATCAAATAACTCAACTTCCAAGAATGTAGTCAGGGGCATTTCATTTTTTTGAGATATATTTCCAGTTCTTTGGCATGCATCACAATTTTTAACATATTCCCTAGCATCTCGGTACATAGTTGGCCAATAAAATCCTGATTGCTATACCTTTGCCACAGTCTTTGAAGTACTGAAATGACCACCTGTTTCAAGGTTATGACAATGATATAAAACATTATGTACCTCATCTTCAGGAATACATCCACGTATCATACCATCGGCACAATGTCTATATAGCAATGGTTCCTCCCAAAAGTAACTTTTGACATCATGTAAGAATTTCTTCTTTTGATGATAATTAAACCCCTTTTGAATCTCTCCACTGACCAAGTAGTTAGCAAAATCTGCATACCATAGAGAATTTCTAAGTGCTAGGACAAACTCATCCGGAAAATTCTCTTGAATTGGAACCTGATCTTTGATTGGGATATATTCCAAACATGATAAATGATCTGCAACTAGATTCTCCGATCCCTTTTTGTCTTTTATCTCCACATCAAATTCCTGCAATAAAAGAATCCACCGAATTAGTCTAGGTTTTGCATCCTTCTTATGTAGCAAATATTTAAGAGCTGAATGGTCAGTATATATAATAACTTTAGATCCTACTAAATAGGATCTAAATTTATCCAAAGCAAATATCACTGCCAATAGCTCTTTTTCTGTCGTTGCATAATTGAGTTGTGCCTCATTTAGCAACTTGCTAGCATAGTAAATGACGTGCAATCGTCCTTCTTTCTTTTGTCCCAAAACTGCTCCAACCGCATAATCACTTGCATCACACATCAATTCAAATGGTAGTGACCAATCGGGTGAAGTTATAATTGGGGCCGAAATCAATTCCTTCTTCAACCTTTCAAATGCAACCAAACAATTGTCATCAAATTGAAAAGGGGTATCTTTACATAATAAATCACATAATGGCTTTATTATTTTAGAAAAATCTTTAATAAAACGTCTATAAAAGCCAGCATGTCCTAAAAAACTCCTTATCCCCTTGACATTGCTTGGAGGTGGTAATTTTTCGATAACTTCTATTTTTGCTTTATCCACCTCAATTCCCATGGAGGAAATCTTGTGTCCTAAGACAATTCCTTCTTTTACCATAAAATGGCATTTCTCCCAATTCAGTACAAGATTTGTTTCCTCGTATCTCTGCAAAATCAATTCCAAATTATGAAGACAATGGTCAAAAGATGAACCATACACAGAAAAATCATCCATAAATATCTCCATAATTTTCTCAATATAATCTGAAAATATAGCCATCATGCAACGTTGAAAAGTTGCAGGTGCATTGCATAAACCAAATGGCATCCTTCTAAAGGCAAAAGTGCCATAAGGACATGTAAATGTGGCCTTCTCTTGATCCTCTGGAGCTATAGCTATTTGATTATATCCTGAAAAACCATCAAGAAAACAGTAAAATTCATATCCGGCTATTCGCTCCAATAATTGATCAAGAAATGATAGGGAAAAATGATCTTTTCTTGTTACCGTATTTAACTTATGATAATCAATACACACTCTCTACCCTACCACAAGTTTAGATGGAATCCATTCATCATTTTTACCTACGATTGTAGTTATTCCACCTTTCTTTGGTACCACATGAATTGGACTAATCCAAACACTATCGGAGATAGGAAAGACTATACCTGCATCAAGCCACTTAAGAATTTCATTTCTTACCACCTCTTTCATGTTTGGATTGAGTCTTCTTTGTGTTTCCACCACTGGTTTGCAATTGTCCTCCAATAAAATACGATGCATGCATATAGAAGGACTTGTACCTTTAATGTCTGCAATTGTCCATCTCATTGCCTTCTTATGCTTCCTTAGAACTCTTAGCAATTTTGTACACTGCTCATCATCAAGGTCAGCACTAACAATTACAGGTAAAGTACTATTTTCTCCAAGAAATTCATACCTTAGATGAGTTGGAAGTGGTTTGAGCTCTAGTTTTGGAGGTTCAATTTCTGAAGGTGGTGAAAAGCCCTTTTCCTTGGCCAAGACTTTCATACAAATTACCCCATTTATAAGGTGCTTGAAAATCCAAATATTTGGCCAATTCTTCAATCTCCCCACAATCCCCTTCTTGCATTCCTAAATTCATTAAACAATATTCAAGAGGATCAAAGTCAAAATTGACTTGGCTCATTTCTTGAGTTAGTTTATCAATTGTGCCAATAGAATATGCATGATCGGTAAAAGAAGGGTATTTTCCCATTTCATGCAAATTAAACTCTACCTCTTCTTCACCTACTTGAAACTTCAGCTTGCCATTTTTAACATCAATAATAGTACCTGCAGTAGTTAAAAATGGTCTACCAAGAATAATTGGCATAGATACATCTTCTTCCATATCTAACACCACAAAATCCACTGGAATGATAAATTTTTGAACTTTTATCAATACATTTTCCAACACTCCCAGTGGATATCTAATAGACCTGTCCGCTAGTTGCAAAGTAATATTAGTGCTTTTAACCTCCTTCAAACCCAATTGTCTAGCCACCGTTAGAGGAATCAATGATACGCTAGCACCAAGATCACACAATGCTTTAGAAAAATCAATGTTACCTATGGTGCAAGGTATAGAGAAACTTCCTGGATCCTTCAATTTCGGTGGTAGCTTATTTTGTATAATTGCACTACACTCCTCAGTTAATGCTATTGTTTCACAGTCTTCCAACTTCCTTTTTCTAGTCATGATTTCCTTGAGAAATTTTGCATAAGATGGAATCTGCAAAATAGCATCGGCAAAAAGAATGTTAATGTGCAATTGTTTGAAAAGTTTAACAAATTTTTCAAAATCCCTATCAAATTTATTCTGCTTTAATCTTTGTGGAAATGGAACCGCAGGAGCTATTGGAATGGTAGCGGAAGATGATGGTTGATTTTCTCTTGATTTCTCCCGGCTATTTTCTTCCACTATCGCCTCTTGGTTCCTCTGCTTTTCTTCTTATTTTTCATTCTCATCTTTCTCAACTTCCATCACTGGAGGATCTTCTAATTGCCTACCACTACGAAGAGTAATGGCTTTGACATACTCCTTAGGATTTACCTCCGTTTTGCTAGGTAATTCTCCTTGATTACAATTATTCAAAGAACTAACAATTTGACCAATTTGGACCTCTACATTCCTGTACATTGTAGTGAGTTGGTCCAATCTTCCTTCTACTCGCTCAAATCTGTCCGAAGTAACTTTTGCGAGTTTTTCCACTGCCATCTCCCAACCAGGTTTAGTTCAGCTTGTTGTTGCCTTGATTGAAATCCCGGTGGATTGGTTGGTCTTGGTTGATTTCCTTGATCCTTCCATCCAAAGTTTGGATGATTTCTCCACCCCAGATTGTAAGTATTCGAGTAGGGGTTATTTTGAGCATTACGATTGTAATTATTGACGAATTGTACCTGCTCAGAATCAACACACTCATTAGTATCATGTTCACCTCCACATATAGAACAACATGCTACATGTGCATTAGATGAACTTGGACCAACTCCACCTTGTCTACTTAACAACTTCATCACATTATTCATTTGAGCACTCAGCATATTGAGAGTGTCCATTTCTATCATACCTGCGTGACGTCTTGTATTACCTCTCTCATTGGCCCATTAGTAGTTATTTGCTGTCATTTCTTCTATCAAATTATGAGCTTCTTGGGGTGATTTACCCATTAAAGCTCCACCTGCAGCTGCATCGATCATAGTTTTAGTAGAAAAAACTAAACCATTATAGAAGATTTGTATGATTAACCACTCCGGCAATCCATGATGTGGACATTTTCGAACCAAATCTCTAAACCTTTCCCATGCCTCATATAATGATTCACCTTCTAATTGGCTAAAACTAGTGATATCCATTCTAAGCTTAGCAGTCTTACTTGGTGGAAAATACTTATTTAAGAATACTCTTGATAAATCATCCCATCCGGTGAAAGTATTAGCAGCATGAGAGTGTAGCTAAAGTTTGGCCTTATCTCTCAATGAAAATGGGAACAATCTTAGCCTTATAGCATCATCACTAACTCCATTCATTTTAATTGTATCACAAATTTTCAAGAATGTAGCTAAGTGTATATTAGGATCTTCTACTGCATTACCTCCAAATTGAGATTGTTGAACCATTTGGATAAGTGATGGTTTAATCTCAAAGTTGTTAGCATTTACCGAAGGCCTTGCTATACTCGTTTGAGATCCTTGTGTTCCTGGTAGAGCAAAATCTCGTAGAACTCGCCTATTTGCTTCGTTTTCTGCCATATCTTCTTCAAATTGTAATTCTATCAAGATATCTTCTATTGGCTGCCAAACCTCTTGTTCCTCTTGATGTGATGTACTCCTCCTTTTTCTGTGTAATGTTCTTTCAATTTCAGGATCGAAATGTGCAACTTCTCGATTTGATCAGTGCATACACTACAAACAAAAACAAGAGAAATTTTGCAGTTTTAATTCAACAACTTGAATAAAAAATAATGAAAATATCTAAATTAATAGAGATGATTAGGCCCTAATATTGCTGCTCCCCGGCAACGGCGCCAAAAACTTGACGGAATTTTTATATCAATGCAAGTTTAATTCCGATTTTACACCCGTTGGACCGCAAGTATACAGGTCGCAATTGTAGTACAAGATGTGTATCGGGTCGATCTCACGAGGAGCAATTTAAACAATTATTAAGCCCTTGTTTTCTCTATTATTTAGACTTACAATTAATTTGAGCAGAGAAAATATAATGCTGTAGTCTACAAATTTGATATACAAATCTAGTTTAACAAATGCTGAATGCAAATAGAGAAATTTCACTTAAGGAAGATTCTAGGGATGTAGATTCCACTTATGGCGTAAACAACACAAATAATGGATTTACTTCTTGCTATTATTTTTGTTTAACCAGAGATTCATTTCCCAAGTTTCCAAATCTCATTTTCATGATGAAATGGCCTAAGGCAATATAGATTTCCCTATTTTCATGGTGAAATACTACTACTACTCTGTTTTCTTTCATGAAATGCTAAATAATCCACCTAAGTGTATCTCTATTTTCATGAACATACAACTCAAGCGCTACTCATGTGTTTCCATTGTTATTACCAATTCTCATCGAACAATAACAACTATAACCAAGCTATTGGTGATCAATCAATAACAAGTAATCACAGCTACACAAGTAGGCAAGTTAATTCAAGATATAACAAGTGTAAATCATATTCAATTCATATTATTTAGCCATAAGTTTCATCTACTCCCTAGATAAAGAAAATTAGCTACTCATGAATGATTTAACAATCAAACTCGCAAGTTTATTATTGCAAAACATCATAAAGTACAAGTATAAGAAAGATAAAAGAAAGCTTAGCCAATTGAAGGTGAAGCTCTCAAATTCCTGCTATGCTCTTGTACAATATGATTACAAGTGAAAACTCCAAAAATTGCTTCTCCAAGAACTCCTAGCTAGAGAGAAAACTAGTTACAAGAAGGAAAACTAGCTACATATGGTGTGTCAGGCTTCTCCCCTGTGTTTCTGCATAAAAGGTGGTAGAAAGTCTATTCTTCTCCTTCATAATTTCCTCCACTCAAATTTTGTAAAAAGAAATCAAAGATATGATGTTTCTTTTTGTCTACACTCATTTAGTCTTCTCTTTGGTTGCAGAAGCATGTGCCACCGATTTCTGTCCCTCAAAATAGCTGGAAAAGTTGTGAAAAAGGTAAAGAAAAACGCTGTGCCATTTGCTGAGGAGAGAGGCAGATCTGTGCCACTGATCCGAGGAGTGAAAATTGATCCGAGCTCGGATCTGTGGATCCGAGGACTCTCCATGATTGATCCGAGGTCAGATCTTCCTGACCTCGGATACACTTCGCCAGAAGTACAGACGAGGGCTCGGATCTTTCTTGTACACACGGATCCGAGCTCGGATCCGTGTTGAGCAATTTTCCATTTTTTCACTTCTTCCCTTTTTTCTACATTTTTGCTCCCAATTTCTTGTGTACTTTGTCCTCTGGATGACCCTTACATTTCTTTCAGCTTGTGCATGAATTTCATACATCAATTACCTTCACAATTTCACAAAATTAACGCATTAATCCACTCATTTATCAATTTTTGAACCCTTAAACAATATTTAAGCAATTATCACCAAAAGAGTTCAAATATGGCTTTAATCTTCTAAAAACATACCAAAAATTCATGCCAAATTTGTACAAAATGTACGTTTAATATTCACTTATCAGAAGTTTTTGACAACTAACCGATTGAAGCAATGAGGAGAAAGCAGAAGAGGACTGCAACCAAGGTCTTGTAGCTGATCAGTTGAGATTTAGCCATTTCCAATCTTTAATCTCTTTGCAATTCGTGTTTGAAAAGAGTAAAGATGACATGTATATATAGCAAAAAATCATTCTATGTTAGGGATCTGACCTCACAAGTTGAAATACGTCGAGTTCAAACTGATTATTATAATTTGTATAACTTCTGGTATAAACTTAGTTCAATTTTGAAGTAATTATAAACTGCGCATCAATTTAGTTGTATAAGCTGATAGATTCAAGTTTACATCTAAACTACGTGAGTTTACAATAAATATTATAAGAATTATAATAGTCAGTTTGAACTACATAAACTAGATAGAAATTCAACTTATGAGGTCTCGATCCCTAAATTAATGATTTATTTTTAATATTTTTCTGAGATCAACTTTATCAATCAATAATATGAACTCAGTGAGTGGTGCTCAGTGGTACAGGTCAAGTAGTAGACATTGATGCATATGGACAGGCACCACTTGCTAGATTAAGCAAGTCAGATTGTTCAATATACCACGTGCGTAGGGTCATGAGCAAAAGAAGCAAAATACAATGGATTGGAAGTCAAAAAACTGCGCGCATTATGCAACAAGTTGACATGGTTGCTACTGATTGAATGTCAAAGTGCTCCATATCTTATTTGTTAGTTCCTTTTCAATCAACATTCTTTGTTATAAATGTTTTTTGGTTCCTCACACAAGCATAAATGAGGGATACAATTTTGGACATATCGGCAAATCAAGTTTCAATCTCTCCTTTTTTTTTTGGGGGGGTTGTGTCGGTAGAGTGTTAGGTCCTATATTGGCAGGACACTTATTTCTTCATTTTTTTTCTCTTTGAAAAACACTTTAGTAGGTTCTTGGTATATGAGTTTACTTGTGAATCATATACATTTTTAAGAGATACATTAATTTTCCTGCATCTTCAGACATGATAACTACCACTTTTTGTATGTCATCGTATGTCAAAAGTAATTATTCTTGAATACCAATATGGTCTACAAATGAGTCGACAAACTATTTCTACCCAAGCATTTTTTCCCTTCTTTTTGGTAGTATTAAAATATGTGCTTGGTTTTTTTTTAAAAAAAATTGGGTGCCATAGAGACACATAAAAAGCACAAAAAGAAAAGGAAAAGGAAAACACATTGGAGGTGAGGGTTGGAGCCATTATGAGAAGTATAGAACTACTATTGACTGCTTCAATTGCATACATGTTCACACTAAAACACTTTAACTCTTTTACGGAGCAAATGACACCAAATGCAATGAGCTAAAAGAGTAAATCTTCTATATACTTTCAGTATAAACTGAGTTTAAATTGATGGCTTACCATATTGTGCCATTTCATTGCTAGAAATGAGTAGCTTATTGAAGCCTGTATTGATTATCAAAATATTTAATTAACAAATATTTAGTTTGTAACAAAATCATCATAAAAAGTACTTCATCTTCTTTTCTCCCTCTGTTTATCATTATATTTTGTGCTGAAATTGGTGGTTCCCCACTGATTTGCTGCAAAATTAATTGGAAGACAGATTTGATTTGTTTAATCTTTTCTCCTTCTACGTTATTTCGATCATACACTATCTTTTGCTTATTAGGTTTTCGCAAAGTGTGAACCCTAATTCAAATATTTTTTCAAGTTAGGATGGATTTTGTAGTATGAATAAAGAAATTTTTGTATGGTGTAGACACCAATTTTTAGCGTAATTTCATTTGCTATTTATTTCTTAGTTTTTATTTGTCGTGATAAGTTTTATTCACTTTTTAGCTTTTTAGTTTTTTATTTTTTTTTATTTTTATTTTTTAGGTTTCTAGCATAAAATTTCTCGAAAAGAAAGAAAAGAAAAAAGCATTCAAAAATATACTTTAGTTGTTTTTTTATTTAAATTCAATGTTTTCTTGAAAAAAAAAAGAGAAGAAAATGATGAAAAATGAAAATGAAAGAAAAAGATTGAAAATGGCAACTTTGTTGTTTTAGTTTGTTTATTTTTTATTTTACTTAAAATTGTTGTTTTATTTAGTTTTATTATCAATTTTGTTAAATTATTAAAAAAAAAAAAAAGGCCGCGCATGCAGCGTAGGAAATGATATCATTTTCATGGTTTTTTCTGGTGGATTGGAGGGCTAGATTTTACGGTAGTAACAAGCCCCTCATCCTCAACGTTGAGATGAGGGTTTAGGGGATGGAGGTCCCCATATAAAAGGGAAAAGAAACAGCCGCAGCTGGGGAGGGAGAATGACGGCTAGGAAAAAACCAACGAGAGAGGTTGCATTTTGGGGCAGCAGCCGCAAGAGAGGGAGTTTTGGGAGAAGAGGTAGAATCCAGTGACGGCTAAGGAGGGCTGGAAAAAGGAAACGGGAAGAGCGAAACCGAGACTGAGAGAGATTGAGAGTGAAAGAGAGAGAGCCGAGAGCGAGCGAGAGCTTGAGGGCTGAGAAAAGAGAGACCAAAAGGAAAAGGAAGTGATGGACGGCCGCAAAATCTAGAGGAGAAAAAAAGGAAGAAAACAGGCTGAGGAAAGAAAAAGGTTACGGGGAGAGGCTAAGGGTTCAAAGGGGGCGGCTGAGAAGAAAAATCTGGAACGGCTAGAGGGAAGAAAGGATACGGCGGAGGGATAGAGAGGAACCAGAAAAACGACGGCTGAAAACAACCGAGAGAGAGAGTTACGGCTGAGTGGCGGCTGAGAGTAAGGAACTAGAACCTACGGGCTGAGGAGAGATTGCTGACAGCTGAACGGGAGATAAAAAGATGGAGAGGAGGAGCCACGGTTGAGTGAAGAGCTGGGGGCGGCGGACAGAAAACAAGAAAAGGAAGAAGAAATTTCTGCAAAATTTTCGGCAGAATGGGCTGATTTTCGGCACACCTTGCGGCATGATTATCTCCTGTCTTGTTGTTCAATCCGATTGGATTTTGGTTTCTGCACAAATTACGAAGTCAGGGGAAGAATTCTTGTTCAGAAATCTCGGAGAGAAAACATTAGAAAGACCCTCGAATTTGGCCCTGAATTGGTCGGTCTCAAATCCCTGTTACATGTTCGAAGCCGCAAACGATTCCAGCAGTCTCTTCTTCACGCGTTTTCCTACCCTGATTTTGATCCAAAAGGCTTTCTCAGGTAATCTCTTCCTCCCTATTTGTGTCGATTCAACATTTTTCTTTGGGTAAAAATCAGAGCTTTCTTGTATGAACTGTCAAACCTTTTGCTGCTGTTTTGATTTCATGATTTTCATCATGTTTTGATTCTTAATGTTTCCCTGGTCGCTGTGTCTTTTATGTTTTTGCGATGTTGATGGGCTTTAGCAATGAAAGACTTAGATAACATGGTTGTTGTTGGTTTGGAGATGGGTTGGCCTTTCTGGTTTCGAAATTTGCATATTTGAGCAGCAAGTTCCCATTACTTTGCTGCATTTTGTGTCCGAGGGTGTTTGTTGGGTGCCTTCCCCTCTCCTTTGCCTCATATTCTCTCATTTCTGGCCTTGGACAAATTGGGAACTGCATTATATCATTCCTTTGCTATGCTGGCTTCCAGATGATTTTCTTTGCCCATGAATCTTGTTGCTTTAATTCAAGTTTTTGTTGTTTAAATCATTAGCGGTATTCGAATGAAAAGAAATTACATCAGAAACTGTGAAAGCTGTGTTGTGAGCTTGCTGCTGTACTCTTATGCATGATTTTTCCAAGAATTTGTATCAAATCTTTCTATGTTTCTTGCTTGTTGGATGCTGGAGTGATGTGCCTTGTTGATTAGCCTCAAAGTTGTGATTTTTGGTCGAGAAATCTTCGCGCACAGCTGCGTATATGGGTCCAAGGTCTGAGTGGAAAACAAGAATGTAGCAGGCCTCACTTTAGGTGGCAAAAAACTTGCGGCACTTTTTCCTTTTTTCCTCTATTGCTGTTTTGCTGTTTGCTTATATCCTTGATGATCAGCTTCATTTCCTTTGCTTCAATCCTGCAATAAAGTTGCATGAACCCAGAATTTGTAGAAGGCCGTGTCCTTCGGTTTCTTTTGTGCATGATCTGGATAAGAAAATCTTTGGGGAATGCATAGTATACAGTTGTTTTTTGATGATAGGATGCATGAAATATTGTTTTGGGGTTCAAAAGATTGTTGTTGTTGGGACTTTATCATTCGCATTCTGATATGGAAGTCACAGCAGCGGAAATTGCAGAAACCAACAATGATAAAGATGGTTTTTACGTAGCATGCATGAAATGTGTTCTAAAGTTTGCACTTTAACCCCTCAAGTTTCCCTTTATGCCACTATGACCCAACCAATTGAATAATCTCCTCAATTTGGTCCTTGGTAGTTTCAATTTTACAACTTCATTGCTTGTTTGCTTCAATTAACTACTATGCTTTGTTTTAATTGCACTTAAGTCATGACTTTAGGGGGTTCATGACCAAGTGAGATTTGTTTTGCACATTTTCTTTAATTTTCTCAAATAAATTGGTACCTTGACCATTTCTTTTATTTTGGAGGATAAATAAGTGACTTCACCCCATTGGAACTCCATTTCAAGGGAAGTATAATTTCTTTTATCTTTTTTTGTCTCTCTTATGTGATCCAACGTGCTACGTGAGAATTGCATGTCTACTTGTTTCCTTTGTTTTTCTTTAATTCCTTTCATTTACTTCATTTACTTTTACTTTCATTAAGTTATTTCTTATGGGGTATGTGTACACCTCTTGGCTAGTAATAGATAGGGTTTGGAGAGCATTCGATGAAGACCTATTGAAGACGTGTGCCTAGCTAGCAAATGTAATAGGTTCATTAGATTGATTGTTTGCTTTTGTTGCTACGTGTTAACTTGCTTTATTAGGTTCTTGCATCTAGTCGAGCATGCTAAGTGTTATGTGTTATGTGTTTATGAGTGTTTGGCATGTCTACTTGCTTTCTATAGTTGTAGATGAATGTGATGGATGAATGTACGTCACCACACTAGTCCAATGCTAGTTGTGGCTCATTAATCCGTTAGAAATTCATAGAATGTGCTAGTCCAATGCTAGGCCCAATAGGCCATCTCCTATCGTGAGTCCATACTTGCTTGTTTCATTACATTTCATGCATTTTTCTTAGTTTTTATCAGTTGGCATGCTCCTCGAACCCTTTTCCCTTCACTTTAGGTTTTTGCATCTCATTCTAGTTATAGGGTACATTTGTTTGAGAGTCCCCTTTCGATAAGGGAAACGAGCGAGTTTGACTACAAAATAGCCTTAGCACGCTAGTTCTTCCTTCTAATCCAAGGGAAAATCGAAGTCGTAAAATTAGGAGTCCTTCCCGTGCCCGATTTGATGTATCCCCTTAGGGTCATACACTTGCATTCTTTTTTATATCACCTCTTCACCTTTTAACCATATTTTCTCATTTTTCTCAATCCACACTTTCTCAACATCTTTTTATCACTTATTTATTTCTCACCTCACAAATGGCACTCAAAATTACACTTATATGTATCTACTATTCTATTTTTCATCCATTTACACACGAACACCTTTATTTTATCACATTTTCACACTTGCACTTACCTTTTTTTTACATTTCGCATCCTTCATACATTTTCACACTTGCACATATTTGAGTCTTCATTTGCATTTTGCTATGACCTCTATGAGATTCTTCTTATTGGCCATCACAAACCCATGTGATTGGGACCAAAAATCTCATAAGAGACATTTAGATTTAGGTTTACATTTTCCTTTCCATTTCGCATTCATCTAGTCATATCCAACATGCGATACATGCCTTGGGTAGAAAATTAGGAAAAGTGGGGCTAATTCACGCAACTAGCTTTGGCTAGGGTAAGGGAGTACCTTAGGCTCCGCCTTTGCCTTCTCCCTTACCAAACGTGACCCCCGATCCCTTTCTTTGGTTACGTAGATCTAAAAGTTTTCAAAAAGGGTTTGTTTACTTTTTCATTCAAAAACAAAAATCATTTTTGGGTGACTTGGTACACCCTAACTCTATACCAAGTGGCGACTCCATTTTTCATGCATAAAACTCTTTTGAACTTTACTTGACCAAAACCGTCGCATTTTACAATCCCACGGTGTTTGCTTTCACTTCTACACACGTTCACACACACTACACACACTACTTCCACACTCAGTTCAAAAAGTGGGGCGCGACAACTTGGCGACTCCACTTTGGACTTCCTAAGTGGGTCCAAGCATTTGATTTAGCCATTCTTTTCCTTTTCTACCCTTTTTATGCATAGCATTTGGATATTAGGGTTGCATTTTCCCTTTTTAGGACCTTTTGTCTCACGTACGCATCAAACTACTTCCTCGCTCACGAATGTATGATTGGTTGTTTGGATGTATGTTTTACTTACTTATCTCGCGCTTTGCATTGCATTTTGGGGGGGGTGTATCACCTTTAGAGTCTCGCGTGGTTCTCAACCCTTTCCCTCAAAATAGGGAACACTTCATACGTGCACGTTTACTTATTGTTATCCCATTTTATTTTATTTTTCGTGGGCGCTATCCCACACCGCCTTGTAGGATTAGGATCGATTGTCTTGGGCAGGCAGATGTTGTGCACTGCGCCCATAGCGCTACCTAAGGGATCACTCGAGCCACCGATCGAAGGCCTTGGGAGTGATGACCCTTTGCCTTTAGGTCTGAAGGCTTGGGGACCTTTTAAGCCTTATCGAGTCTAGTTGCATTAATGAGCCCCAGCTTCATGCATCCATGTTAGAATTTTCCTAGGTTAGAGTCAGCCTCACCCTTTTTAAGCACATTAGGCACGAGGGAAGGGGTTCCACCCCTTTTACTTGCTTTTATTGTATTTCTTTTCTTAATTGCTCCCAATATGTTATGTGTACTATCAATTGCACTAACCATTCTTTTGTTTTCTTGGCTTGCATCCATATGCCTTTGCAATAAGAGGCCTCTTTGGCACTCTTTTAGTGACTTACCCACTAGATAACTCGCATGTTTAAATTTCAGTTATTGCACTTAATTTTCAATAAGTACATTTCATTTTAGACCTTTTCCCCTCGATGCATTATTTATGTCCTTTAGGCCATACTTGTCACATATTTACATCGCTTTAATAAATGGCATCATACATTAAACCCTAGAAAGGGAATGCCATTTAGGGAATCCCGTGTTTAGGAATAAGCCACCTTGTGTCTCGGATACTTAATCCAGTGAGACTTGCACGTTTACATTTTGTACCATCCAAAGGGGTAGTACACAAAGTAAGGTAGGATCCGATCATTTTCATAGAGTGATCTTTGGAATATGAGCATCTAATAATCATTTTTTGGCCATTTTATCAAAAATTGGTAAAAATCCCTTGCGTGAAGGACATTAATTTGAAGAAATTCACAAATGATTCCTCATATTGAGACGATAAATAAATTGAGACCAAAATTTGATTTTTAGAAGGTCATAGACTAATGCACCTCAATAATTTTGAAATAACCAATGGCCGGACAATTCAACCAATCCATTTTGCCAATTCATTCAATAAATCATCAATTCATTTGATCAATTTACCCTTTTTAGGGTCACCTGGTCGATTTTTGAATAAATCATCAATTCATTTGACCAATTTACCCATTTTAGGGTCATCCGGTCGATTTTTGAATAAATTGTCAAATTTACCCATTTTAGGGTCATCCGGTCGATTGTGAATAAATCGTCAATTTATTTGACCAATTTACCCTTTTTAGGGTCATTCGGCCGATTTTTTAATAAATCACTAATTCAATTTCATTCATTTGGCCAATTTACCCATTTTAGGGCAACCGAGCCGATTTTGAATAAATCAAGTTTCGTTCAATCTATTTGATCAATTTACCCTTTTTAGGGTGATCTGATTAATTTTGGATAAATTAAATTTCATTCAATTCATTTGACCTGTTTCCCTTTTTAGGGTAATTCGGTCGATTTTTAATAAATTGTCAATTTCATTTGACCAATTAGGATTTCAATGTCGAATTTCAAAATGGAAAACCTAGTCGATTTTGAGAAAAACATCCATTGCATCCAGCCATTTGATCAGTTGGAGTTTTGACCCGTGCTTCACTGAGAAAAGTTGTCAAAACGAATTCCAATCTCTTCGATAGGAAGTTCGTCAAGGTCAAACCCGAGCGTTTTTGCAAGTTCTTATATCGATCAAAAGTGATCAATCCATTCGGACGTTGACCTTATTTTGACAAATGTCTCTCGTCACTCCAATTGACCAAATTTTTCAAAAATTATTTTTTTCACTCAATAAGTTGATCAGATCCATCAGGTATGGTATAGTGCCTACTCTAAAAGATTGTATTTTCATGATAGGCCTACCCTTGGCATAAAAGGGTTCCCCCATAGGACATGCATACCGATTTTATATTCTTGTTTACTAACTCGGGGTGTTTTTCTTTTGTTTCCCCTCTCCCCTGCATTCACAAAAAAGGTTTCAATAAGATGAAAATATTTCCCTATATTGGATAACAATTTTTGATCCGATAAAGTTTGGAAAGTATTATTTGATTCTTGGGCAGATCCAACAATGGAAACCTGAAAGATCCATCTGAAAGCTCTAGGCTAAGAGCTTCTAAGAGATTTCATAATTGTTTCAAAGGAAAATTTTGTATATTTGATTTGTTAATACATTTTGTTCCAAAAGAAAATGAGACAAAAAGTGTATATGTGGAGCTCTTTACAAGTTTCTCCCTTCTCATTTGTATCGTAATTGAACAGGAATTTTTGTTTCAAACTTTTTCAGCAATAAAATTTTTGGACAATTATTGTCTTGTGTATATGTACATTTCATTCTTTATTCTTACTCATTAGAGATTTCATGATGAATTTTGAGAAATAAGACCAAATTGAGATTTTTTCAACCTATAGCCTGAATTTCGCAAGTGTATACTCTCTAAAATCCTCATGTACACTAGATTGGTGATCCGAGCTATACAATAAGAGTGCTCAGAAAAGGGTGAACAGTCACTCAAAAGACCCAATGAAATACCTTTTCTCCTTCACTTAACCCCAGAATAAAATCAGTCACATTGATTGATAAATTGCAAATTGGGGTCATCTTTGCTTGAAAATATCCATTGTGTTTAACCGATTCAATTCACATCTAAGTGAAAGCAAAAATGTGCATTATTCTTGTTTGTTTTGAAAATTTGGAATGATATTTTGAGCATTCTTTTCTCTACCTATACACATTTTATCATTTGCTCTCCCATTTGAGCCTTTAAACGAATAATTTCGTTTCAAATAAGAGCCCTAATGATCACTACCCTTCATTGGAAAATTTTCAAATATCAAAAAGGGAATGGATTTTCAATGACATTTCGTTACCTTGGTTGTCATGAGGTGTAAGAATGATACTTTGACCGTCATTTCTAAAACCTAAACACTGATCATCCCTTGCATCCTCATTTGAGCTAAAATTGGTGGTTCTTTTCAAAGCACTTACGATCGTACCCCACATTGGAGAGGGAGATTGGAGAATTTTCCAAAAAGGGGAAAAGCAAAAATGCTAGAATAAGGAGGGAACCGCAAATTGGGGTAATTTGATTCCACTTAGGGTCCAATTTTTTCTTAAAAAAAAAAAAAGAGGAGATTTGTCCGCACGGACCGCCTATGTTTCACAAATATGGATGAACAAGGATCTTCCTCAGTCAGTTAATTCAGATACATGCCAGAAATTTTTCATTAATGAAAGTTTCCTTTCAGAGTTATTGTAAGGAATGGAATAAAAGTCAGGCCCTCTTCTTTTCCAATCAAACGTTCTATCCTTAGTTTTCCCTTTTGAGCCATCAGAATAAATTATTTCGTTTGGCAACCCCTGAGAATCGCAAACCCCACACTGGGGGCAAGTTTGAGTTGAAAAAGGAAAAATTTCAAGAGGTGAAAAGTGATAATGCCGCAAAATCAAAAAAAAAAGAGAAAAGAGAACCTCAGTTCAGAAATAAACTGGGGCAAATTTTGTGAAGGTTCAAAAGAATGGCAGAAGGCAGAAAAATCAAAAAAAAAAGAAAGAAAATGAAAGAGAAAAAGCCTCAATTGAGCATAAACTGGGGCAAATTCTGATTTAGCCCTAAAATAGGGATGGCGCAACAATGCGATCTCAGATTCTTTAAACCACTTTTGAAATCTGCTTTCAAGCCTTAACTTTTTCTAAGCACCCCACCTGACCCCATTACGAAAGCCGAAAGTCCTGACTTCTGTTCTTTGCAATGGCCCTGTCAAGAAAATTTCTGATGCCGGAAAATTTTAGCTGTATTTCTGAATTGCTTGGGTATGGGGTTGACGCTACTCACCATGTGAAAACCCACCAAGTTGAGGGAAAGGAAAAGAGGCAAAAAGCAAAGCAAGAGAAGTAAATGCAAGAAAATGCACAAAAATTCGACGCTGAAGTCCCTTGTGAATGATGAGAAAAATGCAAACCAAGTCTAAGATCTTTGAGTTCAAAATAGGGGCAATTTTGGGAAAAAGGCGATCTACGGTGCAATGTCCTTGAAAGTCTTATCATTCAACAATCGTTTCAAGCCACATTACAAGCTAATAAAGTCCATCGTTGACTTATTCCTTCATGACAATCCAAAGTGAGGATTATACTCGTAAGAAATCCATCAATCATTTGTGATGATGGGGGTATAACCAGTTTTCACAGGTTTAGTTATCGCTTCTACCCATTTTGTTGCAAGCCTATAAAGCTTATGCGTTGACTAAGTTTTCTTAAGAAATAAGGGTGACAAACTCTTTGCTTTCAGTAAGATGTGGTATTGAAGGGATTACATACAATTTGAGCACAAAAATAAGACAAATCCTGACCTCTCATTTTCCTTAGCCACCTCAAAATCAGAAATAAAGTCACTTGATTGGTCCTGAAGATGAGCCAACTGGAAATGGTGACCCATTACCCAAAACACAGATGCTAAAAGTGAGGAAGAAATCTTCTGTAATTTGGTATTATTTCAAGAAATTCATCATGAAATTTTCTTTTTGGAAACATAGTTTCTTACAGTGTTCGAATAAATGGAAAGTCATCCAAACAAGTTTTTGCAATTAAATGGCCCATACTGGGGCAAATTTTTGTTTATGAGATTTCGTGAGAATAAGCCCACACAGGGGCAAATTTTTTATAGTCCATTTGAGGATTTCGTCAAAGATTCAAGCAAGACTTTCAAATCAATCACGCTACTCTTTCTATGAGTAGTAGTTGCATTAATTTTTAAAATAATTTAAGTGCATGTGTACTTTGGTAAGCCCCTGTGCAGGTATCCATGGTTAAAATCGACGAAGGAGCGTAAGTCAAAATCTTATGAATCAAGGCCTCAAGGAGGAGCAACCACGCCGTAAGGTAAATCAATTGATCAGTTTAATAATTGGTGGAGACTGGGGCAAAAATTATTTCTTGAAAAGTTTCTCCCAAACGAAAAGGAAAAAACGGGAAAAATAAAAATCATTTTCAATGTCAGATTTTAATTTCTTGTTGGCGAGTCTCAACGCCCGCCGCGCACCCTTCCATTTCCCTATTTTTGACAACCACTTTTAATTCACTAACTTTAACCACCGTTAGCATCGACTCTATCTCACTAACGCGTGCGTTTTCATTTCACCACCGTTAGCATCGAGTCTATCTCACTAACGCGTGCATTTTCACCCTATCACCGTTAGCATCGAGTCTATCTCACTAACGCGTGCGTTTTTCTTTCACTACCGTTAGCATCGAGTCTATTAGCATCGAGTCTATCTCACTAACGCGTGCGTTTCTCTTTCACCACCGTTAGCATCGAGTCTATCTCACTAACGCGTGCGTTTTTCTTTCACCACCGTTAGCATCGAGTCTATCTCACTAACGCGTGCGTTTTCACCCCACCACCGTTAGCAACCACCGTTAGCATCGAGTCTATCTCACTAACGCGTGCGTTTTCACCCCACCACCGTTAGCATCGAGTCTATCTCACTAACGCCTGTGTTTTAATTCCACCACCGTTAGCATCGAGTCTATCTCACTAACGCATCGAGTCTATCTCACTAACGCGTGCGTTTTTCTTTCACCACCGTTAGCATTGAGTCTATCTCACTAACGCGTGCGTTTTCATTCCACCACCGTTAGCATCGAGTCTATCTCACTAACGTGTGTGTTATTTTTTAGTCTATCTCCGTTAGCATTGGGTTCATCCCACTAACGTGCCTTTCTATTTCCGATTTTCAAGACAGGTTCGGGTTTAATCCCACTGACCAATTCATCATACTGGGGCAAATTATTTCGACAAGTCTCTCTCAGTCAAGAAAAATCAAAAATCAAAAAATCAAAAAATCAAAAAAATCAAAAAAATCAAAAAATAAAAAAAATCAAAAAATCAAAAAATCAAAAATCAAATCAAGTTCATCACGGTAGGTTCGGGTTTGATCCCACTGTCTGATTGTCAAGACATTTCATTTACATCGCTACTGGAGCGTGGGTTAGTCCCGCCAGTGAGCATTTTCTTTTATTTCGCCGCTAGCCGTGGGTCAGTCCCACTAGTGAGCATTTCCTTTTTGCACCGCCACTAGCCGTGGGTCAGTCCCACTAGTGAGCATTCCATGATTTTATTTTATTTGGGCCAGTCCCATGATTTTAAATTTCTTGTTCGGGTCAGTCCCGTTTTAATTTCCTGTTCGGGTCAGTCCCGTTTTAAATTTCCTATTCGGGTCTATCCCGTTTTAAATTTCCTGTTCGGGCCAGTCCCATTTTAAAATTCCTGTTCGGGCCAGTCCCGTTTTAAATTCTTGTTCGGGTCAGTCCCATTTTAAATTTCTTGTTCATATAGTCCATTAAAAATTTCTCGTCCCAGTTAATCTCATCAAAAGGGGTCAGTCCCCATCATTCGAGTCGTTCACAGCCAAATAACACAGGTGAGTATTTGGTGTCTACTTCTTTGTCTCAAGTTTTTTCAAAACTCAGACAAAGAGGGGCAAACTGTAGACACCAATTTTTAGCGTAATTTCATTTGCTATTTATTTCTTAGTTTTTATTTGTCGTGATAAGTTTTATTCACTTTTTAGCTTTTTAGTTTTTTAGTGTTTTATTATTTTTATTTTTTAGGTTTCTAGCATAAAATTTCTCGAAAAGAAAGAAAAGAAAAAAAGCATTCAAAAATATACTTTAGTTGTTTTTTATTTAAATTCAATGTTTTCTTGAAAAAAAAAAGAGAAGAAAATGATGAAAAATGAAAATGGAAGAAAAAGATTGAAAATGGCAACTTTGTTGTTTTAGTTTGTTTATTTTTTATTTTACTTAAAATTGTTGTTTTATTTAGTTTTATTATCAATTTTGTTAAATTATTAAAAAATATATATATATAGGCCGCGCATGCAGCGTAGGAAATGATATCATTTTCATGGTTTTTTCAGGTGGATTGGAGGGCTAGATTTTACGGTAGTAACAAGCCCCTCATCCTCAACGTTGAGATGAGGGTTTAGGGGATGGAGGTCCCCATATAAAAGGGAAAAGAAACAGCCGCAGCTGGGGAGGGAGAATGACGGCTAGGAAAAAACCAACGAGAGAGGTTGCATTTTGGGGCAGCAGCCGCAAGAGAGGGAGTTTTGGGAGAAGAGGTAGAATCCAGTGACGGCTAAGGAGGGCTGGAAAACGGAAACGGGAAGAGCGAAACCAAGACTGAGAGAGATTGAGAGTGAAAGAGAGAGAGCCGAGAGCGAGCGAGAGCTTGAGGGCTGAGAAAAGAGTGACCATAAGGAAAAGGAAGTGATAGACGGCCGCAAAATCTAGAGGAGAAAAAAGGAAGAAAACAGGCTGAGGAAAGAAAAAGGTTACGGGGAGAGGCTAAGGGTTCAAAGGGGGCGGCTGAGAAGAATTGAAAAATCTGGAACGGCTAGAGGGAAGAAAGGATACGGCGGAGGGATAGAGAGGAACCAGAAAAACGACGGCTGAAAACAACCGAGAGAGAGAGTTACGGCTGAGTGGCGGCTGAGAGTAAGGAACTAGAACCTACGGGCTGAGGAGAGATTGCTGACAGCTGAACGGGAGATAAAAAGATGGAGAGGAGGAGCCACGGTTGAGTGAAGAGCTGGGGGCGGCGGACAGAAAACAAGAAAAGGAAGAAGAAATTTCTGCAAAATTTTCGACAGAATGGGCTGATTTTCGGCACACCTTGCGGCATGATTATCTCCTGTCTTGTTGTTCAATCCGATTGGATTTTGGTTTCTGCACAAATTACGAAGTCAGGGGAAGAATTCTTGTTCAGAAATCTCGGAGAGAAAACATTAGAAAGACCCTCGAATTTGGCCCTGAATTGGTCGGTCTCAACTCCCTGTTACATGTTCGAAGCCGCAAACGATTCCAGCAGTCTCTTCTTCACGCGTTTTCCTACCCTGATTTTGATCCAAAAGGCTTTCTCAGGTAATCTCTTCCTCCCTATTTGTGTCGATTCAACATTTTTCTTTGGGTAAAAATCAGAGCTTTCTTGTATGAACTGTCAAACCTTTTGCTGCTGTTTTGATTTCATGATTTTCATCATGTTTTGATTCTTAATGTTTCCCTGGTCGCTGTGTCTTTTATGTTTTTGCGATGTTGATGGGCTTTAGCAATGAAAGACTTAGATAACATGGTTGTTGTTGGTTTGGAGATGGGTTGGCCTTTCTGGTTTCGAAATTTGCATATTTGAGCAGCAAGTTCCCATTACTTTGCTGCATTTTGTGTCCGAGGGTGTTTGTTGGGTGCCTTCCCCTCTCCTTTGCCTCATATTCTCTCATTTCTGGCCTTGGACAAATTGGGAACTGCATTATATCATTCCTTTGCTATGCTGGCTTCCAGATGATTTTCTTTGCCCATGAATCTTGTTGCTTTAATTCAAGTTTTTGTTGTTTAAATCATTAGCGGTATTCGAATGAAAAGAAATTACATCAGAAACTGTGAAAGCTGTGTTGTGAGCTTGCTGCTGTACTCTTATGCATGATTTTTCCAAGAATTTGTATCAAATCTTTCTATGTTTCTTGCTTGTTGGATGCTGGAGTGATGTGCCTTGTTGATTAGCCTCAAAGTTGTGATTTTTGGTCGAGAAATCTTCGCGCACAGCTGCGTATATGGGTCCAAGGTCTGAGTGGAAAACAAGAATGTAGCAGGCCTCACTTTAGGTGGCAAAAAACTTGCGGCACTTTTTCCTTTTTTCCTCTATTGCTGTTTTGCTGTTTGCTTATATCCTTGATGATCAGCTTCATTTCCTTTGCTTCAATCCTGCAATAAAGTTGCATGAACCCAGAATTTGTAGAAGGCCGTGTCCTTCGGTTTCTTTTGTGCATGATCTGGATAAGAAAATCTTTGGGGAATGCATAGTATACAGTTGTTTTTTGATGATAGGATGCATGAAATATTGTTTTGGGGTTCAAAAGATTGTTGTTGTTGGGACTTTATCATTCGCATTCTGATATGGAAGTCACAGCAGCGGAAATTGCAGAAACCAACAATGATAAAGATGGTTTTTACGTAGCATGCATGAAATGTGTTCTAAAGTTTGCACTTTAACCCCTCAAGTTTCCCTTTATGCCACTATGACCCAACCAATTGAATAATCTCCTCAATTTGGTCCTTGGTAGTTTCAATTTTACAACTTCATTGCTTGTTTGCTTCAATTAACTACTATGCTTTGTTTTAATTGCACTTAAGTCATGACTTTAGGGGGTTCATGACCAAGTGAGATTTGTTTTGCACATTTTCTTTTATTTTCCCAAATAAATTGGTACCTTGACCATTTCTTTTATTTTGGAGGATAAATAAGTGACTTCACCCCATTGGAACTCCATTTCAAGGGAGGTATAATTTCTTTTATCTTTTTTTGTCTCTCTTATGTGATCCAACGTGCTACGTGAGAATTGCATGTCTACTTGTTTCCTTTGTTTTTCTTTAATTCCTTTCATTTACTTCATTTACTTTTACTTTCATTAAGTTATTTCTTATGGGGTATGTGTACACCTCTTGGCTTGTAATAGATAGGGTTTGGAGAGCATTCGATGAAGACCTATTGAAGACGTGTGCCTAGCTAGCAAATATAATAGGTTCATTAGATTGATTGTTTGCTTTTGTTGCTACGTGTTAACTTGCTTTATTAGGTTCTTGCATCTAGTCGAGCATGCTAAGTGTTATGTGCTATGTGTTTATGAGTGTTTGGCATGTCTACTTGCTTTCTATAGTCGTAGATGAATGTGATGGATGAATGTACGTCACCACACTAGTCCAATGCTAATTGTGGCTCATTAATCCGTTAGGAATTCATAGAATGGGCTAGTCCAATGCTAGACCCAATAGGCCATCTCCTATCGTGAGTCCATACTTGCATGTTTCATTACATTTCATGCATTTTTCTTAGTTTTTATCATTTGGCATGCTCCTCGAACCCTTTTCCCTTTACTTTAGATTTTTGCATCTCATGCTAGTTATAGGGTACATTTGCTTGAGAGTCCCCTTTCGATAAGGGAAACGAGCGAGTTTGACTACAAAATAGCCTTAGCACGCTAGTTCTTCCTTCTAATCCAAGGAAAAATCGAAGTCGTAAAATTAGGAGTCCTTCCCGTGCCCGACTTGATGTATCCCCTTAGGGTCATACACTTGAATTCTTTTTATATCACCTCTTCACCTTTTAACCACATTTTCTCATTTTTCTCAATCCACACTTTCTCAACATCTTTTTATCACTTATTTATTTCTCTCCTCACAAATGGCACTGAAAATTACACTTATATGTATCTACTATTCTATTTTTCATCCATTTACACACGAACACCTTTATTTTATCACATTTTCACACTTGCACTTACCTTTTTTTTACATTTCGCATCCTTCATACATTTTCACACTTGCACATATTTGAGTCTTCATTTGCATTTTCCTATGACCTCTATGAGATTCTTCCTATTGGCCATCACAAACCCATGTGATTGGGACCAAAAATCTCATAAGAGACATTTAGATTTAGGTTTACATTTTCCTTTCCATTTCGCATTCATCTAGTCATATCCAACATGCGATACATGCCTTTGGTAGAAAATTAGGAAAAGTGGGGCTAATTCACGCAACTAGCTTTGGCTAGGGTAAGGGAGTGCCTTAGGCTCCGCCTTTGCCTTCTCCCTTACCAAACGTGACCCCCGATCCCTTTCTTTGGTTACGTAGACCTAAAAGTTTTCAAAAAGGGTTTGTTTACTTTTTCATTCAAAAACAAAAATCATTTTTGGGTGACTTGGTACACCCTAACTCTATACCAAGTGGCGACTCCATTTTACATACATAAAACCCTTTTGAACTTTACTTGACCAAAACCGTCGCATTTTACAATCCCACGGTCTTTGCTTTCACTTCTACACACGTTCACACACACTACACACACTACTTCCACACTCATTTCAAAAAGTGGGGCGCGACATATGGTAAAATATTTTGAAAGAAAAGTAGGAAACAAAGATGAAATAGATGCTGAAAGCAATGATGAAATAAATACATCATATATAAGGGAAAGACACTAATGTTATGGCGGAAATAGTTGCAGCTCTGTGACTGGAAATCCTAATTAATAAGTTTTTCTTAAATATATCCAACGCATTTGTTTTTTTATTCAATTATTGGTTGCGTTTAGTGAAGTTTGTCTCTCAAAGTTTGATATCGCGTTTGCGGTTGGATCCTAGAGTTCCTAAATCACTCCATGGAAAGAAACATCCTAGATTAACTTGAAGGATGGATTTTAATTAGAGTCCACTATCATTCCAAAATTATATTGGCTATTATCCTTAGAGTTTGGTTTGTTTATTTGTCAAATCGAGTTTGAACAAGTTTTATATCAAATTTGACTGTTATAGAACATAAAACGCTGTTCAAATTTAGCTTGATTAATTGGGAAACTAAGATCGAACGAATTTTTACCAATCGGATTTCGATTCAAGTATTGAGTAATTTATCTTTCAACTTTGTCTAAATCACCCCATGAAAAAAAAATCCCAAATTAACTTGACGGATGGATATGTATATGTAGCTTTTGGATTGCTTTGATGGATTTGCTAGCTTTTGGATTGAGATTGCTTGTTAACCTAAGTATATGTTGTTAATTTTCAATTATGTATATAAATTGGTAGTGAGATATAGAAGTCGGACCACGACGACGAAGCCGTAAACATAGGCAAACCCAAGAGCAAGGGGAAGAGCAGGAATCTGCAGTTAACTAGAACCAGGAACAAGGAACCCATATAAGTGATCTAGTAGCTACTGCTTTAAATCGGATGACCGACCTTTTAGAGTGTATAGCACCCCGACAGGATCAAGGGGTTGGGATTGTAAATCAACCTAGGGAATGGGAGGTAAAATTATCCATTACGAATTGGGAAAATCGTTCAAAATATCCCTCACATTTTACAAAATGACTTTTTTTGTCCCTTACTTTTAAAAGTGTACTTTTACGTCCCTTACAAATTTATATTGATTAAATTTGGTCCCTATCTAGGTTTCTGACTAGTTTTTTATCGGAATCCACCACGTGCCTTGCACATGATCATTTTTTAAGGGCAAAATTGTCAAATCAAAATTTACATAATTCAATCCATAGTCTCTCACATTTCACAATATGAATTATTTTGTCCCTCACATTTCACAAAAATGAATTTTTTCATCCCTCATATTTTACAAAATAAATTTTTTCATTTCTCATTGTTCATGTGTATGAATAACTTTTTTTTAAACTAATTTATATATCTATTTGATCTTATATGGACAATACAAATAGCATGTAATATATCTCTATTTTTTTTAAAATAAAAATTTTATTGCTGCAACCAACAAACATACCCAGATCGGGTCCAACCCATTTCCAGGAGTACAAATTCAAAACCCTGACCAAACCCACCACCCCCTACCACCGGCACCTATGAAAGCTTGGGAACCCATACACATCCAAGGTAATGTCCCCCCTCACCAACCTCGGTAAAGCACTATAACCCTCATAAATGATAGTATGCCCATCCTCCACTCCAGCGTTAGACAACCTGTCCGCCGACTTGTTTGCCTCCCGATAGCAATGAGACACGGCTTCAACATACCGTCCATATTGTTGCAGTTCTCGTAGCTCCTTCTGCAATCGCCAAGGACATCTAATCTTCCCCTGAATAAACATCTATTTAATTTTTGCTTAAACATACTGTTTATGTGAAATTAAAATAGATATATATATATATATATATGTAGGGGTTTAAAAAAATTGTTAGTTTTTCACTCATATTCAATCCTTTTACTCGAAAATTAAAAACCAAGAAGACATTTAATTCTAAACATTATCAAGTATTTATATCGAATTAAATTTAGACAGAAAAAATAAACAAAGCAAAAGTATCACAAAAAGAAGTAAGTAATTGACACTTTCAAATTTTAAAATAATCATAAGGTAAGAAATTCAATTGTTGGACTTAAAGGTAGCGAGTAAAAATTTTAGATTTAAATTGTAATTTGTTAGCATGACTATAGAATTCAAATTAACACCAATTAATTAGATACTCTTATTAAACAATTCAATAAATGAATTATTACTAAAATAGAAAAGATTACAAATATTGAATAGATTCACATAGTGAAATCACATATATATATATATTTATATATATAGGTTTAAAACAAAATTATTAGATTTAAACCCATGTACATATTGATCTGTTTAGGTGCAATCAAATAGAGATATTTATATATTATTTGTACTGTTTAGATAAAATCAAATAGATATATTCATGAATTTAAAAAAAATAAAAACTATTCGTACACGTGGTCAATGAGAGATAAAAAAAATTCATTTTGAGAAATCTGAGGGACGAAAAAATTAATTTTGTGAAATGTAAGGAACGAAACGATTCATTTTGTGAAATGTAAGGGACTATAGATGGATTATGTAAATTTTGCCCCTAAAAAATGATCACATGCAAGTCATGTGATGAATTCCAGCCAAAACTAGTCGGAAACCTAGATAGAGACCAAATTTGACCAACGTGAATTTGTAAGGGATGTAAAAGTACACTTTTAAAAGTAAGGGACGAAAAAAGTCATTTTACAAAATGTGAGGGACGTTTTGAACGATTTTTCCTTACGAATTATAGAAGGGTTGCATTTAAGAGATATAGGAAGCAATCCAGGAACTAGAAGATAAGATGCGAAAAGAATATTTGAAACTCTTTATAATGGAAGGTATGAATTTCGAGGGCGAAATTTCTTTAAGGGGGGAAGGATGTGAGAACCCGAGAAAATTATGTGTATACCTTGAAATTATTTTATTTTATTTACATTGATATGAGAAAAATTATATAACGAATAAACGGTTAACTTAAATGTCTAATTGAATCCCTATAAATTGAGAATTTTGAAAATAAATTCAATAAGTACATGTCTAGAAGTGTAGAAAATTTTACGAATTAAATAAATATATGACATGCATATCATAAATTGTGTTAATTACAAATATTATTAGACACGTAACCTATACTAAAAGTGTAACAAGAACATGTCTAATAAGTTTTTCTTAAAGCTAAATGTGTTAAAAATCAATGTAAGAAATTTCCCACGAAAATACAAATGAAGTTAGGAGTTCATGCATAAAATCATAAAAATTTCAGGACTTAGAGAGTAATTAAACTACAACCAAAAGACCAAACTAACCTTAAAATTCTAGACTAATTACCATGCGGCCATCACTTGAGCTATCAGAATTTCACAATAACAAATGGAACCGAATGGAAGCTAGGCAATTATCTGCTAAATCCAAGCGGTGGGAGGTTAGGATCTAACTGAGATTGGGTGGTGAATTGAGAAAGCTGTCAGGAGGGAATGCATCACCAAATTGCTGAATAAGCAATAACCGGATGAGAACAGCGTAAAGAAACAAAAATTGGCGGTGGCTGAGAGCAAAACCAAAGCTGTCGTCCTTTCTTACTTTCTTTCAAAAACAGACTCGAGTGAGTGAGAAAAGAGAGAGAGCACGGTTAAGAGAAACCAGTTACAACTTAGGTAAGCATCATAATCAATTAGCCAGAGCTGAGGAAGGGACTGCAAGGAACGGGAGAATCGAGTGCTAGGAATTGAGGAGCTGAAACCGAAACTTGAGCAGCCTGCAACATCGAACTTTAAGGGGAACAGGTAAGATTTTATAACAACTCGCTGTTTAGTTGGTATAAATGGATAAACACCAGCTGCATGTCGAATTTAGCTAGGAATTTGAGCTTGTGGCTGAAGTAAATGTCGGGCAGCAACTGTAAAATTGCAGGAAAAGGGAAATTGCAGAAAACTGAGATTAAAGCCTGAACCTGCAACTGTTATCAAATTTTTCTTGGGATGATAACATTAAGAAGTGCATGCAACAGATATTTCTTCAGTATTCTCGTGAATTCTAATCATAAGCTGTCATCCTTTCTTTAGGATAATTTTTAGCTAAGTCATTACCCTCTATACGTTCAGTTGGGACATAAAACTGAATTCGATGGAGTCTGATGCATGCTGCCATGCATCAGGTTTTGCTGCTAAGCTCAGGCACGGGATTTAGCCCAGCATTCCTCTGAATTTTGGTCATGAACGACTCTGCTTAGCTTAAGATAACCTGCAGTAGATTGAGTGTCCTCTGCATAAGTGATTGAGACCAGAAACTGAGGAAGTAAAGGCGAGAAAATGTCAAAAGATAAGCCACTGTTTTACTGGAAAAAGTATTTGCTGCAACCGAGGGGGGGGGGGGGGAAGAAAGAAACTTTGGTGATCCTCTATAAACTTTAACTTCTAAACCTGTGCAGTAAATGTAACATGTCATACGGACCTTAAACCTCAACAAGGAAGATTGGAACCAGTAGAAACTCAACTAAATGCTAAAGTAGAAATGAGTGCAGGTTGGTTGGCCGAGGGAGTGAAGCAGAATGTGCTTTTGTCCGGCCATTTTTGATCCTGAAAATGTGAGAACTGGGTGTCGATGTCTTCATAAGAATGGTTGACGCTATAAAATTCACCTCAATCCCATAAGTGTAGCTTCAGTTATGATCAAAACACCAGAGATTGGCAAAGCTACATTTCTCGTTGCCTCTCTCTTGTTTTTCCGAATGCATTCTACTTGATGGTTGTGACGCACCCACTTCTCCCTATGGCGAACCAAAGGATATCCGCGGGACGCTTGCCTAGCTCTCGCCAGGACTCAAGTAATTCCATTCAAACTTATTAACGATCTTCACAGCACACGTAAATAACTTAAATACAGTAAATGCGAAAGCGTTCAAGCTTAACAATAGTCATCCATTATCCAGCCCGCACGTCGGGTGTTCAAAGTACATCATAATCCCCAAATATACATCACACCCCAAAAGTTACATTTCAATTCCAAAAGTACCACCCAAAACCAAGGGCATAGCCAAAATATAATAGAAATCCTAAACAAAAGCTCATCAGGAGGGTTTCTCCAGTACGCCTCCGGGTTCAAACCTGTTAAGAAAAACAAATCTATAGGGTGAGCAAAAACGCTCGTGAGGCCAAGAACACACATGCAGGCACATAGTTCAGGTAACAAACCCAAATAACAATTCAAATAATAGCTTGCAAGTAATTAATAACGCCAACAAAAATGTAACCAGAAACAATTCAAGGATATGGTAGTTCTCAGGAGCTAAGTTCCACATTTTGCCGATGTCATTCCTATATCTTCCCGCGATGACTCTCCGTCAACCGGGTTGATATTTCATATCCGTAGTTCACCACTTACTTCTCATCCATCCACCATACACCGCTTCGGACTCGCACGACATTTATGAGGCGATACTCCACGAGTATGCCAAGCAAGATCTCTCCAATAGATCAAGCTTATCATATGAATCTCATGGCTCACCGAGGTTCCCGACCAAGCCAATGCCGGCTCGAGTTCCAAGGTCGGCCTATGAGTTTGGGCGTCCCCCATGTGTCATGTAAGTGTCGAGGAGATTCACTCCAACGACGTATGCAGCCATAGCATACCATATCATGTATTCAAGCATTTGACAGGTCTAAGCATGTATTTCAGGTCATGTAAATCAGGCAAACCATGTTAAGCATGAGTCATTTGTTTCAAATGAGAACGAGTGCGAGAAAGTACACACTCGACTCCATTTTTCAAAACCAAGTAGGCTAAGCATGTAATCAGGTAAGCCAAGCATGAATCAAGTCCATAGAGTTCAAGTAGTCATACACTTGACACTCACCGAGCAAATCAAGAAGAAATATTTTCTGGAAGTTCAAGTGTGCACGGTAGAATCCTCTTGAAGGTTCTCGTGTGCGCCTGGGCAAATAATAACGTATTATCATTCATATATCCCAATTATCAAGGAAGATTGTACACTAGTACAATCTAAGGAAATTCCACGAAATCGAACCTCAATTACTCGTAAATCGAGGTTCAATTAGAGTTTCTTCAAGTACAGGAGCATTTGGATTTTTATCTTGGAAATCGAGGTTAAAATGTTTGCATAATGTCGAAAGAATAAAAAGTTCTTGGAAATCTCTATTTCCTTGAAAGTTGGAAAATTTCAGTTTTGATATGGATCTTTGAAAAATCGTATCTCACTCGATACAAGTCTAAAATTGGAAAACTTTATACCGTTGGAAACCTCTTGAAAATTACTAAAAGTTCTTACAAGACACTATTCCACGAATCTAAATGGAAGGTATTCAAAAATGAGTTTAAAGTTGCTGTCCCAGATCACCCAGGATTGAGCCGGGGTTGGTTTTTCGCTAACTTTGGAAATTTGGCAGAATTCACTCGTTGCAAACCAGCCCTTGAAATTTATAGATCAATTAGAGGTGCAAGTAAGGTTTAGGGCAGAACAAACGGATCAAGAATCGGAGTTTCGAGAACCAAGATATGATAGCTCAAAGTTGGGAAAAATTCAAGACTGTTACAAAATTTCCAGATTTGGTTCCGAATTTGGACCTTTTGTTAAGTGTCGAAACGGACTTGAATTGATACCAAATTTTGTAGTATGGTACTCCTATATGAAGGGTATTTCTCTATCAAATTTCGTGGAAAAATACCTTCGGAAAGGTGGTTAACCAATCAACCAAAGTTTGGAAAAATTCTCAAGGCAATATGCCCTTAATCCTTTTCTTCCCAAATCCAATCGTTTGGCTAAGAAAATCCTCCAATCATGGTTCATATGTGAAAGGAAAGTTTAAGAAACATTCATGGTACATTTGGTAGGTGTTTAGTATCAAGAAATTCATTTAGTAAGACCACCACAAATGTCACGTCAAATCTGTCCAAATCCAAGGCTTTCAAGAACAAAACAGTCACCGTATTTTGATCATAACTCACTCAATTTAACTCGGATTTGAGCATGGTTGATAGTGTTAGAAAATACATGCATAGGACTATAATTTCACAGAAGAAATCGTTCTAAGTTTCAGCATGCAACTAGCTTGAAATTAAGCCTAAAGTTGCAGTATCATCAAATCATTTCGGCAGAATGGCGAAACAGGGCAGCTGAATTCAGATGAGTGGTCCGGTTCACACACATAGAACCAGAACGTTCATTATACACCGTTGGAAAGATTGGAACGTCTAGTTTCAAATGCAGCTAACGGAACTTGATTTCGACGTCGGAGTACGGAGTTATGGATGAAATACGAACACTGGTCTGGATTACGACGAAACCGTTTTCCAGATTACTAGCTTTGGGAATAAATTCGTTTGACCAACCAAAACTCAGTATTTTTCAATGAAAATTTTTACACAACTACTACAACATATAAACAACACAATCAAGCCATTAAATCCTCAAATTTCGGCATTAAAGTGACCGAACAGAGCAGGGGTAAAATGGTCAGATTTGGCCTTTTGCACCTAACGTGAGTTTCTATCACTTTTCCATCAACAAACCACTGATTTAAACACTAATTCCACATTATAAACATCATTAAGAACAAAATCAGCAGCAACCCAAGAGTGGGAATTCATAGAGTCCACTTTTCCAATTTCTCCAACAACAACCACAATCTATATGCAAATTCAAGCTCATAAGTGTAATTTAACTTCCATAGGACAAGTTTAAGGTATTAGATCATTACCTACTTTGATGGTTTGTCTAAACAGAATTTTCGGTCCCTTTGAAGCCTGAAGAAAACCGTGAAAGCTCCTCCCTTTTACAGCTCAAAGTGTTGTCCAAGTGTAGAGCTAAGTGTATGTGAAATTTGGTGTGAATCTATGGAGGTTTGAGCAAGATTTTTGAGGTGAAGTTTGTGAAATTTGAAGATGTTTTGCCTCAGCTGCAGCTCGGCCAGAATGAGAAGAAAAGAGGAATGTTTTGATCTGATTCCTTTGCGTATAAAGAAAGCTTGCCGTCAAATATTTTAAGTACGTAAAATCGATTGCAACTAGTGCGCCTACGCGCGCGTTTTGTACTCGATTTCTCTTAAGTTTGTTGCACTAGTGCACTAAACCTCTAGGGCACATTTATTCATATAAATATTATTCATTCTTAATTGTCCCAAAATAATGGTTCAAAGTCCCTCAATTAAGCGCGCACACGTATTTCCAATTTAGGCGCAATAAAATGAAACCTTTGAGAAATTCTTGTAACGATCATACCACTAACTATCACTTGAGTCTTTAAGCCTAAAATTGCGTATTTTAGGACCATTGTATATGTCTCAAATATTTGAGCTTATTGTACTCCCAAATGGCTAAAGTTTTCAGACACGTTTTCCCTTTTTCACTAAACAAGTTTCTAAGAAAATAATTTTTTTTTGAAACGAGATACTTTAAAAATATAACGAAGCTATAAAACCATGTACTTAGGTCTAATAAGAATAGAAAATAATATTCGGGGCAAAAATCCAAATAGATAATTAATTGAGCCAAAATTAGGGGTTTTAACAATAATAATTTTACGAGTCCTCACGTGAATTGAGTATTAATTCCTCCATTAACCTTTCTTAATCTATTATTGATTGTTCTTAATTCTTCAATATTAATACACTCCCTATTCAAGTATAGCCTAGAAAAACATGCACCCGTCGTTCCGGACTAATCAAATTTTCGAAAAGCGAATTTTTCAACAAAACGCTTTAAAATTATAAAGAGGCGTCATTCCATATAAATGGATTTAAAATGGTCGAAATAAATAATTCGAAGAAAATGAGTGAATAATCATTTAAATATTCCAGTAATATTCTATAAAAATAAGAAAATTTTCGGATCCTCACATCCTCCCCTTCTTGAAAGGAATTTCGTCCTTGAAATTCATACTTAGAACAATATCATTCCCTTCATGGTTAAGCCTATCAGATCAATCATTGACTTACGTTTTCCAACTCACCCCAAATCATGAGTTGATTGCTTTCTTCCGGAAGATTTTAACTTTCAGAAGGCATATACAATCACCTCATCATATATTATTAATATACATTCTAAACCATCCTTTGAACCATCTGTATAAATCACAAAATCACCTTATCCGCTCGGTAAAGCCAACACAAGTGCACTGGTTAAACGATTTTCACCTTCAAATTCTTCCTCACATTTAAAATCTCAAATAACTTGCCAAGTTTCGTATCCTTAGAAGTCCCTGATCAAACCAAGGTAATATTCGACTACCTCTAAGAACTTCAAATTTCGGTAGGATTTTCTAGTCATTTCCTCTTAAACAGCTTCCACTTAAGCTGAGTTAACAACAATTTCTTCCTTAGATATTATATAACTTAGAAAGGCTATTTCTTCCCATCGATCTCACCTTTATTGGACTTAACAAAAGTTAGCGTTCTCTCGGGGTTTGTAAAACTACCATCAGGTATTTTTTCATGATCTTCTCAAACTTTAGGGTATATCAATACATCATCAATAAATGCCATCACAGATTAATCCTATTACGATTTAAAACCTTGATGCATTAATGCAATAATTGCTGCTAATACATTAGTCAACCCAATTGGCATAACTGAAAATTCAAGCATCCCCATCTTAAATTGGAAGTGGTTAAGCACATCAGTTTCTAGGATTCCCGGTTGGTAGTAACTCTACTTTAAATCCCTTATTCGCTGCTCCTGACCCTTGATTATAATTCTCGTTTATGTGAGGTTATGGAGCATTTGTTCTTAATAGTCTCATCGTTCAACTCTCAATAATCTATGTATATATAGCCTCAAGCGTCCATTCCAAATATACCATCCGGTCCCTAATCGTTAGGCTCATTCAAGCCATCAAATATTTCCTTTCACTCACCCAAATCTCACAACTTTTAATATCTCAAATTGGCGATTAAACATTGGATCCCATCTCAACCCTAAGTTCTCGACTTTTTTTTTTCTTCCCAGAATTCAGCCAATTTAGTTTGGAATTCCAACTCCTTGTGAAAAATTTCTATTTCTATTCGCATCTCTTCCAAACTTTTCATTCATCCATTTTCTTAATCCTGACTGTTAGCCTATCAGCTCAAGCATCTAAATAAGTAGCAAATCAGAATTTGAAACTCAACTATCCACAACCTGTAAATTCTCACGCATCTAAGTCATCCAGGTATATTTACTCTTCCCTCTCCTCGAATGATACTTAAGAAAATCCACACACACGACTAAAGTAATACCTCTTGATATAATGATATGTACTTCCATTCTAAGGTCTTACTCCCGTGTGTAGTGAAACCAAAAAACCATAAATTATACGCCATATGAAACAAGTTCCAAATCCTAACAAAAAAACTGTTACGCACTAGCAGGACCAAAATCCGTTTCCTCAAAATTTTGTCTAAATCAAACCAATCATGACTTACAAGATAAGGTCAAGACTTTTGATCTATTTTGAATGTATCTGTGGCAAAATACGATTCAAAATTTTCAAAATTAGAGTTAAAGATACAAATTTTTCTTCATGACCCAAAACTAAATTTTCTTAGTAAGAGATTTCAAATAATGTTTAACCACAATCATCAATACATATTTAAAATCTCTCAAATAGATTTAAGAATATTAATCATGCAACTTAATGCATGATTTTTAAAACATATACATAATAATCATAACATATACATGAAGGGTGTTCCAACACTTTTTCTCAAAGTTTCGAGTTAAATCTATGTTCGAGTAAGGCGTATATTTTAGAAAATACCTTTAAGAAAGATAGGTAAACATGTAGGTTCATTTTCGCATAACCTGTGATCCAATACCTTTACCACCCTTTTATCCAACCAAGAGTTAACTCTACTGGTACATAAAACCCGATCATTTCTAATATCTGATTCATAACAAATAGGCATTCATGTTCCTAAGAAAGATTCGAACTTGAACTCTATCTGATTTCGAGTCTCAAACGAGTTCAAAATTTGTATACATACATATATATATATATATATATATATATATATATATAAATTTTGTGAAAAGTAAAACAAGTGAATCTGGGTATAGTATTAGTCAAGTAAAATTGAAAGCGCTTTTGTTCAAGTAGAACAAATTGGTAATGAGTTCAGGTCATCTCACCAAACCCACGAAATACTTTTGGAGTTCAAACTTTGACAAAAGTTGAAATATGGCCACAGGACCAATCATAATATACGTATAAAGCAGTTATTAAAATTTCACACAGGAAAATCTCACTAAGTTCCCAACTAGGTTAATCCATTATACACTGGTAGATCTAATCTTCTGGTTTATTCTCGATTCATATTCAGTACTAGGATCTCATTAAATTATATAAGGCCATCCATCAATTTTTCTCACGAGTACAGGGTTGTCTAAGCTCTCGGCCACGACCCCTTTTTCCTATTCCTGCTACCATACTTAATAGGAGTCTATAAGCGCAAGAAAAGGAATAATTAATCATAAAAGAACTTAATGCATATACAAGTTGCAAAAATATTTAGAATCAAGACATGATTCTTTACATGTATCGAAGGTTATAGTACGAGTTAAGAAGTCACAAAACAAGACCAATATGTCAAATACTGTATATAGGCAATTAAGGGTCACAAAATGTAGAAGTATATGCAAGCGGGATACAAAAGGTCTCATGGCGTGCACCACCCTTCCTAAGTCCTTAATTAAACCAATGGGTCCGAATATCACTAATTCCAATCAGATCACATGCCTTTATGAAATTAGATCCAATCAAACCATAACACAAGTGGAAACCAAAGGTTATCCATTCGAAGTTCAAAATCTTTAATAAGCAAGCCACCAACCAGAGCACCATCATCTCCAAGAATAACTAGTCTTAGGGTTTTATAGTTAAAGCCTCAAGCTCCAAGTTCAAACCCAAGAAATAAGTACAACTTGCTAACTTACGTGTCAAATGGAAACCAAGTCAATTCACACTAACTGCGTGTTCTTGAATGCGGTTACTCTATATCTCAAAGTTCCCTCAATCCGTACACCTAAAGATAGGCTCACCCTTCTTGAAAACCAAGAATTTTAAAAGATAAGAAGAGTATTTAAAGTAACAAAAATCTTATCAAGTTCAAGATTTTCATTATAAAAACATAAGTTCGCCGTTCTTCCGAAAATTCAAGATATTTTTATTATTATTATTATTATTATTATTATTTTGTAAAGCATAGATGAATTCAAGTGTGAGAATACACCAGTATACAATCAAGGGGGAAAATCTAGTTTAGAAAATTTTAACCTTGTATCAACCCATCACATACAAAATTTCAACAAACTCATCAGTTATTCACAAATTTTTAAATTGAAATTCAAGTAAAATTCACATATTTACCAAAATCGAAGAATTACACATACTTAAAGCATATATATATTATTTCCAATTATCGTTTGAAAATAAAACTAGTACATCCCCATTTTTCTTTTAGAATTTCAAAGCATAATTTCTCTAGGAGGTAAATGAGCAGGAAAATGCATTTTATACCTTTGAAACTCTTTCATCTGGGTTCACAATCACGATACATGGAGTTTGACCATCAAATCTCGGTCTCTTATCTGCTTTAGCCAGCACTAATAATTGTCTCACTTCTTTCCATACTTACAAGTATAATAATAATTCAAATTCGTCCAATCTTTCATTACTAATCTCTCATCCCATATTTTCCTTCAATATAACATCAGCTAATTCCTCAATTTTTATTTCTACAAGTCCCAAGTAAGAAACTCTCAAGTAACCAATTTCTTTAACCCGTAGGATACAATAGACCCTCTAGTTCACATAATATTCAAATTCATCCCACAGTCAGGCATCCTAAACTTTAATCCTAGGATACACTACAAGATCTAAAGCCTATGCTCTAATACCAACTGTGACGCCCCCACTTCTCCCTAAGGTGAACCAAAGGGTATCCGCGGGACGCTTGCCTAGCTCTCGCCAGGACTCAAGTAATTCCATTCAAACTTATTAACGATCTTCACAGCACACGTAAATAATTTAAATACAGTAAATGCGAAAGCGTTCAAACTTAACAATAGTCATCCATTATCCAGCCCGCACGTTGGGTGTTCAAAGTACATCATAATCCCCAAATATACATCACGCCCCAAAAGTTACATTTCAATTCCAAAAGTACCACCTAAAACCAAGGGCATAGCCAAAATATAATAGAAATCCTAAACAAAAGCTCATCAGGAGGGTTTCTCCAGTACGCCTCCGGGTTCAAACCTGTTAAGGAAAACAAATCTATAGGGTGAGCAAAAACGCTCGTGAGGCCAAGAACACACATGCAGGCACATAGTTCAGGTAACAAACCCAAATAACAATTCAAGTAATAGCTTGCAAGTAATTAATAACGCCAATAAAAATGTAACCAGAAACAATTCAAGGATATGGTAGCTCTCAGGAGCTAAGTTCCACATTTTGCCGATGTCATTCGTATATCTTCCCGCGATGACTCTCCGTCAACCGGGTTGATATTTCATATCCGTAGTTCACCACTTACTTCTCATCCATCCACCATACACCGCTTCGGACCCGCACGACATTTATGAGGCGATACTCCACAAGTATGCCAAGCAAGATCTCTCCAATAGATCAAGCTTATCATATGAATCTCATGGCTCACCGAGGTTCCCGACCAAGCCAATGCTGGCTCGAGTTCCAAGGTCGGCCTATGAGTTTGGGCGTCCCCCATGTGTCATGTAAGTGTCGAGGAGATTCACTCCAACGACGTATGCAGCCATAGCATACCATATCATGTATTCAAGCATTTGAAAGGTCTAAGCATGTATTTCAGGTCATGTAAATCAGGCAAACCATGTTAAGCATGAGTTATTTGTTTCAAATGAGAACGAGTGCGATAAAGTACACACTCGACTCCATTTTTCAAAACCAAGTAGGCTAAGCATGTAATCAGGTAAGCCAAGCATGAATCAAGTCCATAGAGTTCAAGTAGTCATACACTTGACACTCACCGAGCAAATCAAGAAGAAATATTTTCTAGAAGTTCAAGTGTGCACGGTAGGATCCTCTTGAAGGTCCTCGTGTGCGCCTGGACAAATAATAACGTATTATCATTCATATATCCCAATTATCAAGGAAGATTGTACACTAGTACAATCTAAGGAAATTCCACGAAATCGAACCTCAATTACTTGTAAATCGAGGTTCAATTAGAGTTTCTTCAAGTACAGGAGCATTTGGGTTTTTATCTTGGAAATCGAGGTTAAAATGTTTGCATAATGTCGAAAGAATAAAAAGTTCTTGGAAATCTCTATTTCCTTGAAAGTTGGAAAATTTCAGTTTTGATATGGATCTTTGAAAAATCGTATCTTACTCGATACAAGTCTACAATTGGAAAAATTTATACCGTTAGAAACCTCTTGGAAATTACTAAAAGTTCTTAGAAGACACTGTTCCACGAATCTAAATGGAAGGTATTCAAAAATGAGTTTAAAGTTGCTGTCCCAGATCACCCAGGATTGAGTCGGGTTGATTTTTCGCTAACTTTGGAAATTTGGCAGAATTCACTCGTTGCAAACCAGCCCTTGAAATTTATAGATCAATTAGAGGTACAAGTAAGGTTTAGGGCAGAACAAACGGATCAAGAATCGGAGTTTCGAGCACCAAGATATGATAGCTCAAACTTGGGAAAAATTCAAGACTGTTACAAAATTTTCAGATTTGGTTCCGACTTTGGACCTTTTGTTAAGTGTCGAAACGGACTTGAATTGACACCAAATTTTGTAGTATGGTACTCGTATATGAAGGATATCTCTCTATCAAATTTCGTGAAAAAATACCTTCGGAAAGGTGGTTAACCAATCAACCAAAGTTTGGAAAAATTCTCAAGGCAATCTGCCCTTAATCCTTTTCTTCCCAAATCCAATCGTTTGGCTAAGAAAATCCTCCAATCATGGTTCATATGTGAAAGGAAAGTTTAAGAAACATTCATGGTACATTTGGTAGGTGTTTAGTGTTGATCTTGATCCCTATCTTTTGATGTTTACAAAACAAATGGATGATACTAATATTTCTTCAAGATATATTTTCAGTTATGAAATTATTTGATTCCATGAACAAGTGCAATTGGAAGAAAACAAAGTATGCTGAAACTGTCGGACGCTCAAAAAGACTGCATCGGACGTCCGACAACCATTGAGTATCTTCGGACGCAGAAAACTAGCCTATCGGACGTCCTAAGGAATTGAAGAAAAATTTCCAGTTCTATATCATACCTTCGGACGCAGAAAACCAGCCTATCGGACGTCCGAAAGAATTGAAGAAAAAGTCTTAAACTCTCTGCCTGCTGTCGGACGCATAAAACAGAGCTATCGGACGTCCGACACTGCCAACGGCTAGTTGACTGTTCAGCTACTTTCTATCCGTTGGAAGCATTAATGAGGCACTTTCTTGGTCCTATATAAATAGTGGTTGGTCAGACACTTAAAACAACTTTGGCACACTGAAGATACAAAAGATCTAGAGAGATTTTAGTGAGAAAATACTCCAAAAAGAATATTTGTAGTTTTAGTGGTGTGAGGTTCATTGTAAGCTTTTCATTTGTGAGTGAATCTTTCATGAGTGTAGCTTTGTGAGGGTTGTCCTGAGGGATAGTAAAACGTCCTGGCTTGACCGAGTGCTGCTTGGGGCAAGGAGGAGGTGAACCTTCCTTTGTACACAAGAGTGATTGTAATTCATCAACTTGAAGTAGCTTGTTTCAATTAATCTACAAGCTCAAGAGGAGTTGGGTAGTTAATTGGTTTGCAATCCTTTCCTTTTTATTTACTTATTGTTTCGTTTATGATCTTTGCATTGGTTGTTTTGGGCCTTACAATTGGTATCAGAGCTTGGTCTCCTAGAGATTAAGCTCAATCGGCTTTGGAGTAAAGATGACAACCAATAATGCTATATTTTTTGAAGGACATTCTGTTATTAGACCACCTGTGTTTAATGGGTCAAATTATATGAGTTGGAAAGAAAGAATGATTATCTTTTTGCAATCTATTGATATCGAATTGTGGTTTATTGTTAGTGAAGGTCCATATGATGCCATCTCTTATAGATGAAAATACTCATGCATCTAGACCGAAAACAAGAAGTGAACTGACTGCTGTGGATAGAGCTCATCTCACCTTAAATGCAAAAGCCATGAATGTGTTATATTGTGCATTAGACTCAAATGAATCTATTAGAGTCAAGGGTTGCAAGTCAGCTAAAGAAATATGGGACAAACTGAAAGAAATTCATGAAGGTAGTGAGAATGTTAGAGAACAAAAGAAGTCCATTCTAGTTACAAAGTATGAATCTTTCAAGATGGAACCTCATGAAAATGTTGATCAAATGTATTGTAGATTCAATGATCTCATTAAAGATTTAGAGGTGCTGGAAAAAGAATATTCTCTTGGTGAGAAAAATAGAAAAATCCTGAATGCCTTGTCCAATGATTGGGAAAATAAAGTGACTGCTATTGAGGAGGCTAGAGATTTGAATACTATGCCTATTGAATCTCTTATTAATTCTCTTACCTCTTATGAGTTGAAACTTAAGACTAAGGTGCAAGAGGAAGAGGATGCAAAAGTGCGAAAGAATATTGCTCTAAAAGCCTCACAAGATGAAGATGATTCTGCCTCCCTAGATGAAGAAGATGTGGAAGGTGATGACAATGATATCACTCTCATCACAAAAAGTTTCAAACGAATACTCAACAAGAGGAGATTCAGAAATGGTGGACCTAGCAATTCATTCCCAAATCAGTTCAACAACTCGAGAAACAAAGGGAAGCTAGAGTTCAACAAAAAGCAAACTGATCAGTGCTTTGAATGCGGCCAATCTGGACACTATGCAAGTGACTGTCCAGTGATGAAGAAGCAAGAAGGAAGAAAACCAAGAATAAACAAATTTCAATTCACATGGAATGAATGCAATTCCGATGGTGAAATTGAAGAGGAAGATCAATCTGCTCAATTGGCTTTCATGGCCATTGGAGATGATGAGGTAACATCTTCTAGCTCTCAATTTGAAAGTGATGATGAAGATGATGATGATCTTGAATCTTTCATTATAAAATTGCATGATAGTTTGAAAGAATCTTATGTTAGAAACAAGGAATTAAAATAGAAAATTAGTTTTTTGCTTCGAGATAATGCAAATCTTTTTCAACAAAACAAAAAGTTGAAAGCTGAAAATGATTACTTCAAAAAAAGTGAGACTGCTTTACACTTGGATCTTGATAGAAAAACAAGTTTTTGTGAAATGTTCAAAAGGGGACAAGATGATTTGAAAAGAAGAATGGATGATTTAAATGAGTTGCTTCAACATAAAAAACAGGACTGTTTTCAAAGTAATAAATCAAAACCTCATTTTAAGATAAATTCTGCTGCAAATGAGTTTGCTTTCCATAGGAGAAGACAAGTAAGATTTATTAAACCTGTTCATATGAATAATTCCCTGATTATGTGTAATTTCTGTTGTCAAAAAGGTCATATGAAAAGTGATTGCTATGTGAGAAAGAATATAAAAAAAGGCATGAAATGCATGCGGATAGTTAGACATGATGCTAATTTTAACAAGTAGGAGGTTTTGTCTAATCATTGCAGTGATTCTTGTTCAGAATATTTTTTCTTTTGATACTTTGATCTGAGTTTTCGCTGATATCTTTGAATACTACTGAATCTATATGATGTCAAAAAGAGAGATAAAAGAATAATGCTGATCTCATGATGATTTGCTGTGATTGCTGTCATTTCTCTATTTTTTCTTGGAATATTGAATTCTCTGTTATTGTTGCTGGATTATAGTAGTTGATTTTTAGTCTTATGATGACAAAAAGGGGGAGAAATGGATGCAATTTGTAAGGGGAAGTTATTTTGAGATTATGAGTTTGGCTCTTAAAAGTTTTGGTTGCAATGATTGAGGGGGAGCTTATACTTATTTTTGTTTCTTTCCATCCATTGTTTTGTCATCATCAAAAAGGGGGAGATTGTTGATTTTGATCCCTATCTTTTGATGTTTACAAAACAAATGGATGATACTAATATTTCTTCAAGATATATTTTCAGTTATGAAATTATTTGATTCCATGAACAAGTGCAATTGGAAGAAGACAAAGTATGCTGAAACTGTCGGACGCTCAAAAAGACTGCATCGGACGTCCGACAACCATTGAGTATCTTCGGACGCAGAAAACTAGCCTATCGGACGTCCTAAGGAATTGAAGAAAAATTTCCAGTTCTACATCATACCTTCGGACGCAGAAAACCAGCCTATCGGACGTCCGAAAGAATTGAAGAAAAAGTCTTAAACTCTCTGCCTGCTGTCGGACGCATAAAACAGAGCTATCGGACGTCCGACACTGCCAACGGCTAGTTGACTGTTCAGCTACTTTCTATCCGTTGGAAGCATTAATGAGGCACTTTTTTGGTCCTATATAAATAGTGGTTGGTCAGACACTTAAAACAACTTTGGCACACTGAAGATACAAAAGATCTAGAGAGATTTTAGTGAGAAAATACTCCAAAAAGAATATTTGTAGTTTTAGTGGTGTGAGGTTCATTGTAAGCTTTTCATTTGTGAGTGAATCTTTCATGAGTGTAACTTTGTGAGGGTTGTCCTGAGGGATAGTAAAACGTCCTGGCTTGACCGAGTGCTGCTTGGGGCAAGGAGGAGGTGAACCTTCCATTGTACACAAGAGTGATTGTAATTCATCAACTTGAAGTAGCTTGTTTCAATTAATCTACAAGCTCAAGAGGAGTTGGGTAGTTAATTGGTTTGCAATCCTTTCCTTTTTATTTACTTATTGTTTCGTTTATGATCTTTGCATTGGTTGTTTTGGGCCTTACATTTAGTATCAAGAAATTCATTTAGTAAGACCACCACAAATGTCACGTCAAATCTGTCCAAATCCAAGGCTTTCAAGAACAAAACAGTCACCGTATTTTGATCATAACTCACTCAATTTAACTCGGATTTGAGCATGGTTGATAGTGTTAGAAAATACATGCATAGGACTATAATTTCACAGAAGAAATCATTTTAAGTTTCAGCATGCAACAAGCTCGAAATTAAGCCTAAAGTTGCAGTATCATCAAATCATTTCGGCAGAACGGCGAAACAGGGCAGCTGAATTCAGATGAGTGGTGCGGTTCACACACATGGAACCAGAACGTTCATTATATACCGTTGGAAAAATGGGAATGTATAGTTTCAAATGCCGCTAACGGCACTTGATTTCGACGTCGGAGTACGGAGTTATGGACGAAATACGAACACTGGTCTGGATTACGACGAAACTGTTTTCCAGATTACTAGCTTTGGGAATAAATTCGTTTGACCAACCAAAACTCAGTATTTTTCAATGAAAATTTTTACACAACTACTACAACATATAAACAACACAATCAAGCCATTAAATTCTCAAATTTCGGCATTAAAGTGACTGAACAGAGCAGGGGTAAAATGGTCAGATTTGGCCTTTTGCACCTAACGTGAGTTTCTATCACTTTTCCATCAACAAACCACTGATTTAAACACTAATTCCACATTATAAACATCATTAAGAACAAAATCAGCAGCAACCCAAGAATGGGAATTCATAGAGTCCACTTTTCCAATTTCTCCAACAACAACCACAATCTATATGCAAATTCAAGCTCATAAGTGTAATTTAACTTCCATAGGACAAGTTTAAGGTATTAGATCATTACCTACTTTGATGGTTTGTCTAAACAGAATTTTCGGTCCCTTTGAAGCCTGAAGAAAACCGTGAAAGCTCCTCCCTTTTACAGCTCAAAGTGTTGTCCAAGTGTAGAGCTAAGTGTATGTGAAATTTGGTGTGAATCTATGGAGGTTTGAGCAAGATTTTTGAGGTGAAGTTTGTGAAATTTGAAGATGTTTTGCCTCAGCTGCAGCTCGGCCAGAATGAGAAGAAAAGAGGAATGTTTTGATCTGATTCCTTTGCGTATAAAGAAAGCTTGCCGTCAAATATTTTAAGTACGTAAAATCGATTGCAACTAGTGCGCCTACGCGCGCGTTTTGTACTCGATTTCTCTTAAGTTTGTTGCACTAGTGCACTAAACCCATGTTTTTAAACTCGGACCGGACCGGCCGGTCCGACCGGTTCAACCGGGAACCGGTCAAGTGTCCGGTCCGAGCTGCTCTAAAAACTCGGATGACAGAAACTCGGTCAAGCCCGGGTCAAAACCGGGTTTGACCGGAAACCGGTAAAACCGATAAGAACCCGGTTTTTTTGTTTGCCCTTTTTGTTGCCTTTTTTTTTTTTTTCTTTGCCCATCTAAAATCCTCCTGATCTCTCACCTCTCTAAAACCCATTTTCACCTCCTCAGCTCCTTCAATTTAGCCACCACAATCAGTGCTTGATATCGTTTTCTAAATAAGATTTAATCTTAGATATGGGGAAAATACCAAAAAAAAAAAAAAAGAGAGATGAAGAAAAGAGCAGATTGAAGAAAAAAGATAAAAGTTTGATTATTTGTTAGTTTTGAAAATAAATACCTAAGGATATAAGAATGGAAATCCTGAAAAGAAATAAGAAATAAGAATGGAAAAAAAAACTCAAAAAAAAAAACGAAAAGCAGAAAGAATGGACAAGACTAGCTTGTCCACTTTGTTCTTGAAGTTGTAGTCAGAACCCAGAACAGACAAGACTTCAATGTCTATTGTAAAGCTTACTCTTGCACTGAATCCATATCAAGAGAACTAAAAAATCAACAGCATTGTCAAAAATTCGCTGGAAAAACTTAAAGATTGCTCAACCTCTTCGAATTCGTCCATCTCAAAACACAGGGGAAATGTTTCTCAAAACATTCGGAGTGGCTGCCTAAGAGCTTTTGCCACCGATGGCCTTGAGACTTGAGAGCTTATGCGGCCTTCTATGTTCTATCCTTCTTTGGATTTTTTTTTTAAAAAAAAAAGAAAAAGAAAAAGGAAGAGTGGAATGAACGGAGAACAGGAACAAGAAAAGGTTGCACTAGTTTAGAAAAGCCTTTGTCGGCGGTTAGAGGTAAAGGAGGAAGGAATTGGGGGAATATTAATGTAGGGTTCAAAAAGCTTTTTCAATATTGTATTCTAACCCCTTGGATATTGAAAAACTATTAACATACCTAAAAATGTTTCATAGTCTATAAATATTCTCCACAAATTTAACTTTGAACTTGTAAATATGCATTAAATTATATGAATTACTATTTGATTGTTCTAATTTCTTTGCACTTTCTTGTTAAACAGCTTTGAAACATCAAACACATATGTATACACCTTTATTGATATTAGCATGCTTTTAGATATTTTACATAATATTTTAATTTCAAAATAATTTTTATTAATAACATTGAAGTTATGACAAATCTAAACTTATGAAGTTGTAAACCACCAATTTAAAGATAAATTTTATATCTTATTTTGATTAAATATTATTAATAAATATTTATGACATATTTATGATGTCATTTAATTTGACCCCGGTTGAACCCGGTCGAACCCATTGACCCCTGACCCCTGAGCTCAGCCGAGTCAATATCCGGTCCGAGTCTGAAAACATAGCACTAAACCTCTAGGGCACATTTATTCATATAAATATTATTCATTCTTAATTGTCCCAAAATAATGGTTCAAAGTCCCTCAATTAAGCGCGCACACGTATTTCCAATTTAGGCGCAATAAAATGAAACCTTTGAGAAATTCTTGTAACGATCATACCACTAACTATCACTTGAGTCTTTAAGCCTAAAATTGCGTATTTTAGGACCATTGTATATGTCTCAAATATTTGAGCTTATTGTACTCCCAAATGGCTAAAGTTTTCAGACACGTTTTCCCTTTTTCACTAAACAAGTTTCTAAGAAAATAATTTTTTTTTGAAACGAGATACTTTAAAAATATAACGAAGCTATAAAACCATGTACTTAGGTCTAATAAGAATAGAAAATAATATTCGGGGCAAAAATCCAAATAGATAATTAATTGAGCCAAAATTAGGGGTTTTAACAATAATAATTTTACGAGTTCTCACGTGAATTGAGTATTAATTCCTCCATTAACCTTTCTTAATCTATTATTGATCGTTCTTAATTCTTCAATATTAATACACTCCCTATTCAAGTATAGCCTAGAAAAACATGCACCCGTCGTTCCGGACTAATCAAATTTTCGAAAAGCGAATTTTTCAACAAAACGCTTTAAAATTATAAAGAGGCGTCATTCCATATAAATGGATTTAAAATGGTCGAAATAAATAATTCGAAGAAAATGAGTGAATAATCATTTAAATATTCCAGTAATATTCTATAAAAATAAGAAAATTTTCGGGTCCTCACAATGGTGGCCGTGAGGAAACCTATTTTTGAACAGTATTTCATCTAATTTCCAACCCTGTAAGCTTTCATAAATGATAGCTAAGGTTGCTCTGAGATTTAACGACTATATCTAGTTCCACGAGTAGAGTTAAATTAAAGCAAATGAGAAGAAAACTCATGATAGTTATATACCTAAATTGGCTTCTAATCACTTAATATTGTCTTTACACATATGTTAAAAACTATAAATTTGAGGGCCGACTGTAGTGGAATAAAATTTAATTTACAAATAACTTAGAGTTTAACTAATTTAAAAAGGGAACCAATGGAATATTCCTAAGTTTTAAACTTAGAATCTGGAGTAGAAAATGATTTAATCCTAATGTAAACATTTTATAAATTATTAATTTTGGAAAGTATGTATATTTCTTGATTTAAGATAATAAAGTCAATAAGTCTCGAAATAAATTGGGGAATAAATATTGCGTATATTTTGTATTTTAAGGTCAGACTTGATTTTAATAGTTTAAACAATAAGGTAGAATAAATATTGAATATGTTATATTTTTTATTTTAAAGTCAAACCTAATTCAAATGATTTAAATAATAGTTGAACATCTACAAATTATAAATTTACCATGGAATTATATATTTATCTTAGGAAGTAGCTGCGAGTCAGGAAACAAACCCGAGACTTGAGAGTAAATTATTTGGATAATTTGTGAGTGCTTTTCGAATTTATGTGTTTAACTGTTTATGTGTATCTAAATGAAATTATGTGACAAATGTGCTTATTATGAATTATTACTAAATGATTCCTTGTGAAGTGTATCTCAATTGTCCCTTGTCTTCTAAGTCGAGGGTGTACTTTATCGCACTCGACTTAGTTGAGCTTGAAGGTCGATAATTGACTGAATGTTACTGTAAGTGTGCATGAATGTAAGCCGTATGTGTGCCTCGCCGCATCGGCTGAACTGGGCCCCAAAACCCTCTATTCAACGGACTATTCGAGCCAGCAAAGGGCTTGGTCGGGTAGGACGGTAGCTTTGGGTAAATGTTTCAATATACTTGAGTATTACCATGAGGTTGGGAGATTATTGAACTGATTATTGAATGTAGTGGATTGTTTATTGTTTTGGAGGACATAAGGAGGCGAATTGGCGGAATTTGCAGTGATATTGAAATGAATGTACAATAACAATGAAATGAGTGTCTCTTGACACAGAAATGAATGCTCAATGACATTGAAGTAGCTCTAATGCGAGAACCGTATCCTTTTAAAAGTGATTGTTTACTGATGTGTTTTCTCAATTACTTAATGAAAGTGATTGCACAGTGAAATGTGCACTACTTGCTTAATTGTACTGATTTAAGTGTTTATTAAATGTAACTTGCTGGGCAAACCTCACTGAGTTTTAGCTCAGCCCTTTAGTTTTGTTTTTCTTACAGGGGTTGGAGTCTGAAGGATGATCAAGTAGAGTTAGAGTGTTTTGAGAGGCCTAATGTTATATATTGATGTTAAGACCTGCATTTTGTATCTCTTAACGGATAGATTTATATTTCATGCTACTTGGTGATGTACTTAAAAATGAACGTTTGGATGATTCACTTTTGTAATTTGTAGTGGATAAAGCTTTTGTCTTACTAAGAAGTATTAAGAATGGATGCTTGGATGATTAATGAGAATTGTTATCTCTGAAATTAATGTTAGTGAATGAGTCCTTGCGAGAGCCAGGCGGGTGGTCCGCTAACTTCTAGGATATGCCCTAGGAGGAGACCGGGCCATCACAATTTGGGTAATGGATACCTATTGGCAATTGATTAAAGGGGGCTCAAGTGTTAGTTTTTTGGAAAAGTATAATTAATTTGAAAAAGTATTACAATTTTTTTTTCTTTTTTTATCTGCTAAAATATTTAACTTACTCCTACTCCTACTTTATTGGGCGGAGTCTAAAGAGGCATGTGTGGGAGTTAGGAACGCGAAGAATCAAACCGGACAAGTACACTGTTGCACTCTCTGAATTTTTTAAAACAAGAAGTACTATATTTCTTGTGTGATACACTAAACGGGTGTTTGAACTTTTGACCTAGTGCACAGGAGAGTTTAAAGGATCTTTCCTTGGCAATCTGAAAGTATCCCAATTCAGAGGTATAATAAATATGATGTATGTATTTACATAATAACTTAGGTATGAATATGAAAGTATCCCAATTCAGAGGTATAATAAATATGATGTATGTATTTACATAATAACTTAGGTATGATTTAAATGTTTTAACGAATGCCAAATGAAAAATTCAATAATCAATTGCTCTGTTTGGTGACACAAATATGAAATATTAATGCTGTAACGTGAGAGAGTTTTCGAACCTACTGCCCAACTTGAAAATAAAGTGGCTTGACTCTTAATTCTCAAAAATTTATCGAACCGAAGGACAACATTGGGCTGAACCAATTTTGGAGCCTTGAGTCTATATGGAGACATTAAATCCCAATTTGTCACTCAAAGATACTTGCGCAGCTATATGACCTTTAACAGGTGAAAGTACTTGAAATTCTACTAACAACCAACAGCAACCATCTCTTCGATATGCCAAGACACATGCTTACAAAATTTCTACTTGAGTATTCAAAGAAATGACAAGATTTATTTGTCCGTGAAATTAACTGGAGGATCAATCAAGTCTGGCGTTAATTGACGGTGTCTCTTTCATTTGCCGGTGACTTGGTCATTGTCATTGGCCGCTCGTCCATCCCAACTTGGGCAATTCAACACGGATCAGCTTTACAGTGGTACGGCTTTGTGGTGGGATTTAATTTCTTTTCTTGTTCAGCCAAAAGACTCTTTGGCCAGAAAAGCAACAAGTATTTCTCAAGAATATCCGTACAACATATGAATAAGTCAGCTATTGTTGCTTTCTCATAACAAAAACACAGGATTGAATTCTTTACAAAAATTAATATAGATTCCACGTCATTAATTTTGGTGGAGATTAATTAATTTCTTAAGTGTTCTTTTCATTAATTCATAAGTCAGCTATTGTCATTTTCAGGATTTTTTTCCTTCATTGGATAGGATATGATATCAGCTTAGGTTGAAATTAGGAATTCAGCCTGGCCATAACAATTTCAATAATTTCATAAAGACCCATATCTACACGGAATATATATGTGGGGAGGATTGCGCGCGTGTGTGTGTATATATATATATATATATAGAAAATGCAAAACCAACGTTATTAATAAGTTAGCCGAAAATCATACAACACAATTTATTTGACAAAGTCAGGGGGAATTCCAAAAAGATTCAATTAGATTGGTAGATTTAGCATAGTTTGCTAAAGTTTGTGTAACCTTATTTGCTTCTCTAGGAATCCGTTGAACATCAACATAAATTTGTTCTAATAAAACCAATCGCACATCTTCAATGTTACCTATTGTTATGAGCTGATATTCACTTAAGATAAGCATCTTTTTAGGGAGTAATTTGGAATCAAAACTTTATGGAGTCAGTTAAGATGTTTCAACTTTTATTCCCAATATAGAAAAATTTTCCGCATTTTATTTTTTTGGTATTCATGCTTCTTTTAGCTTATTCTTGTTTGTTGTAAATTTTGCAATAGTTGATCATAGAATGTAATTATGGAGAAAAAAATTCAGAATCAATTAAGTTAAGTCCTAGGTATATTCTAGATTTTGACCTTTTTGGTTTAAAAAAAAATTTAAAATCTAGATGTAAAAGAAAATGAAAACAGTCCCTATAACCAAGACAATACAATCTTTTAATTATAGAATAATTATACCTATTTATGGCTTTGATTAATTTTTATTTTGTATTTCTTTAGCATGCAGTAATATTTATTATTCCCTTACATTTTCCCAACTTCCAGTTTTTAAAAAAAATCACACTTGGGGCCCGTGCCTCACCAAAAACTCCTACAAACTCACTCTTTGAAAAAATTATGAATTTTTATAATGTGTCCCACCCTATTGATGTCAATTAATGGAAAACAAATAAAGTACATGGTCTTCGGTTTCCTATTCAACTAAACTATAGGAAGCTAAGTCAGAGTCAACGGAAACCTTCAAAAAAAAAAAAAAAAGGAAAATAAAGCAGTAAAATGGTAAAATAACCATCCTTTTTTAGTGTCATGTTTTCGCCTTTTGGATATTCCAAACAAAGGGTCATCTTTTCAAAATCAACACAACTTTCCATTTTACCATTTGAAAAAATTACCTTTTGCGTGCCACTACACTCCATGTGAGGGCCATGTTTAAGGTTCATCCAAAATCAGTACATTCAAACTTAATAATTACATTTTTTTTCTTAAAAAGTTTGATTTTCAAAAAACAAAAAAAAAAACCTCAAATATGGCACATAGGGAGTGCAAGATTTTCAAGGCCAATTTTTATATTTCAATCAGTGTTTATTTTTTGTTTTTCATGGAGAATATTGGTTGTGCATATGACTTTCTTTCTTTTTTTTTTCATTAGACTTTTTTTTTTGCATCCAATTCTTTAGCAGATATTTTTGGTGTTTATCAGAGTCCAAACATAATAATCACATGTACTCATAACAAGTTGAAATCACAGAAGATGACCCTTATACTTGGACAGAGGTAGTCCATTTATATTTAAATGAATACAAGACAGATCGCAACAGACACACATGGATAGACTGATTAAGTTATCACTGAGCAGTGATTTTTCAATGATAACACAGACAGCACCGTACGTTATTAGCAACTGACATAGGAACAACAACTATTGGCGGCACATATGCAATTCTAGTGAATTGTTCGCCTTTATTTGAATACAAAGTACGTTGCAAATTGCAGAAAATAGTAGGCTTTCAACAGTTGTAGACACAGTAGCAAGCATAATAACGATGCTGACCATTGCCATTCCAATTACATTCTCCGGAGTAAACATGCTCTGTATACTTGCAATAATTGTAGCACCTGTCAGAGGAACAATCCCCGGACCAGTTCTTGGCAAGCCTCTTGCAAAATGAAGCTTCAGCCATTGGCATCTCTGCATGAAACAAAGCAAAACATTAGAGTTAGTCCAAAGTGTATGGTATATATCAGGGATCTAGCCCGTCCACCTAAGGGATAGGTGTTTGTTAGTATTACAGGGCATGGTTCCTCTATGTCATTTTTTGTGTCAATCTTTATCCCATTTTCTATTTTTATGCCACATGTATTGTTATTCGCAACACTATACATGTATACTTGCAGTATAATTACATGTCACGAGAAATTAGAAAGCGCGAGAGAAAATTCAAAAGCAGAGTACAGGGCTAAACTTTAAGCAAAAACATTTATTGAAAAGCATACGGCGCATATGTAATACAAATTAGTTCGTAAAATTTTGATTGTGAGTGTACATATACATGATACACACTTATAACTATTCTAATTCGTTGCTAGTGACAACCATTTCTGTTTGTTCTACTCGAAGTTCTCTAACTAAGAGAGAGGTAGAGACAAATAATTAAAACTTTGGGAATGTACAAATATACGCCATTCTATGCACGTGTTCACCATTTAAGACTATAGAAGTGTAAACTCTCTTACTAAAGACTAGCTACAACTTACTATTTGGTACGAGGAGGAGGAAGCAGATGAGCAGGGCAAAGAAGGTTGCGCAGCTGAATTGAGATTTAGCCATCTCCGATATCTTATGTTAGCTATGCTTGTGAGAACACAAGTTAATGATGATAACTATTTATAGCAAGAGATGGTGCAATTTGCCAAAACCTAATCGGTAGTTGTGTTGAAACTTCTTATCGCTGAGTTGTTAAGAGAAAGCTACAAATATCAAAGAATTAAGACAAAGTCTAAGTCAGAATTAGCTTACGAAAGGAGTTTAAATAGAGCATCAACATCATTAAGATTTGAAATTTTTAAGTCCAGCAATTTCTAACCTCTTTTAGTGGAAAAGATAATGAACATTAGCATAATGTCGCAAAGCTTAAGTATAAACTCATCTGGTTGCGGGATCGACGGTTACATCATTTTCACATACAATCGATGGACGCATGCCGAATTTTGGTACATCAATTTCGAATGTAGAAGCCACAAGGCAGGAAGGACGGCAGCAATGGAATGCTGATAATTGAGCTATTGCATGCATGATACATATACAGTTTGCACACACATATAAATGTATACATACATATGTACATTGTCCAAAATTTATATTGAGGATTGAAACTTGAACCCCATATCCCTCAAGTTTTCAATGGACATTCTTGTGCTTTATTTTCTGACAACCAAGACTATCTAGTAAAGGAAGATGAAATATAAGCTTTTAGAATTCTTTTTACCTATGATCTATTTAAGTTTTCTTGAGATTTAACCATGTCCATTATTTGTATTTTACCAAGCGCGTGGAATAAAAAAATCAAGGATGATAAGAATTTATAGCAGGGCACATATAGCGAGCTTTTCAACAACTTGATATACGTTGAAATTTGAATCATTCATATCCGTGGAAGATCAAACAAAAGGAAATGTACGAATAGAATAAGGACCGGTACATTCAGCAAACATCACTTATCCAAGGACATAATTAATAGCATTAGGACCGGTACAAAATTTGAACAGATCAAAAGATAGCTTAATTTCCTACCGTCTTAATAATTGTGGGGAACTAAATTTGGACATCCTTCGCCGCATAGTGTTATTCTAAATCGCTGTCAGTGTCCTGTTAAGGATTAACGCATACTTTTGTCTTCCTTCGAAAGAATCGTTTTCTAATTTCAGCCCCTAATTTTCACAGTTTATTGCACGTAATTACTTTAGTTCAATGTCTTTCACTTCTTCAAACGCCTTGTGTTCGTAAAATATGCCATTACTTGTTACTAAAAATTAAACTACAGGAAAAACTCTTTAAAATTTTGTTTCTTGAGAAAGATCTTGTGAGATCTGGTGCTTATTTCATCAATTACTTGAAGGCTTACCACTGAAGAATCTTGTTTTGATCGATTGTTTGAGAGATTAGTCTACTCACTGCACTCAAAATCTTTTCTACTGTTAGATTCAGGGTTCAAATATCATGCCTGCCAATTGGAGATGGAAAAGGTGTGGAGAGAGATGGAAAAAAAATCTTGTGTAACTTTGACATGTATTAGAGTTTTTGGAACTTTGAATATTTTTTTTTTAATTAGTTGATTCTGACTCTAAGAGTTTGGTTACGTCATTATGGATTTTAGCTCTCCAATGCAAAAGAAAAAGAAAAAAGAAATAGTATTCACTGGTAATCTTGAAAACCTAGTTTGGTAAATAATTGGAAATAGTTCTTAACCCTGATATAATAACTATTATTTGATCCCGTCTCGATTATCTTGAGGAGACAAAGTCGCAGACAATATAATATTAGAGGTAGCCTGCCAACTACACCAAACCTGTACGCTAATTAGTAATAAGTTTGGATAGTTGACTAATGGTAATATAGTGTCCTTCATTTCGATCCACGCATGTATTATATTAGCTCTACCAAATCAAACTTTGCATCCATAGTAATGTTCACACAACACCAATACGCAACACACATCAGGCTGTTATAATAAATGAGAGTCAAATTATCAAGTTGCGTGAAACATTTACAACAAGAAACAGACACTTTCTCTCGTAGAGTTTTCTAACGAAGTCTATTCTTTTCTAAGAATTTCTAATGAGAGTTTTGTTAGTTTATATTTCTCTTATTGATCTAAATTTTCTCAGATTCTATTGTCGAATTGAGATTCCTTAATTAATCTTGTCAGATTTCACATTAACATTTGAATTTGAATCAGTTTATTAGCAGATTTAGGAGAAAGTAAGTGGTGCAATTGGAAGCACAGATAGATGATCATGGGAGTACAAGCCCTTTATCTTTTAAAGATTTTCTGAATTTCACCCTATAATATTCTCTTGACTTTTCACATCTGTAGTATCTAATTTTCTTCTTCAAATCTATTTGTATCTGTGTATAGTTGATGTAATTTCTATTATTAGTACAGATTTAATGAATGATGATATTTTATATATAAAAAAATACTTTCTCTAGTTTTGCTCTAAAAGGATGCCTCGAGATACTATTAGAGTAAAACTGAAATATTGTAGCTGGATGTAAATATTAGGTGACGCCTCCTTGTGTAAATGCCATTCTTGGAAACAAAACTTTCATCCTTTTAATTCAAAAGCACACGGGGTAATTAGGTATTAATCTTCAACTTCCATATTCAAATTTTAATTGCCTGTGTGCAAGACATAATATATGCCACTAAAAAAGTCGTTCAGATAAAATTATTCTTCCCCAACGTTTCTTTGTCAAGTAATCTTCCTTGGAGCTTCAGCATGATTATAATATATAAGTCAATATATCTTTGATAGTGCCATTTCTTTAGAAATAGTTTCTTACTGCTCGCATGATTGTTGAAAATTTCAGAGAAAATAGCACAATAGTGTGGTATGAGCAAATTTCCAAGGAATGGCACGATTGTACGTATGCATGCATAAAAAACAAAAGGATGAGAAATTTTTTGTATTTCCTTTCTTTGTTTCCTCCTTTGTAACTCGTAAGTGAAACAAAGCATGGCGGAGTCACGACCAAAATGGTGGAGTCATGACCAAAATCACGAGGGACAATTGTTTGTTGTTGGTCAATATAAGGATTGAATTGAGAGCCAACAATATTGATGGTAGTTGGAATTGGTCAAGGCTCAAAACAACTATCTTGATGGTATGGACAACTACAAGATGCGAAAACGCCTAATTTCTTATATGATGGGTAATATATTGTACTATTAATTGATAGTTAGCATAATGCGACTAATCTTAAGAAATGTTTTCTTGAAAAGCAAAATTAGAATTAGCATTTCTTCGTGTTTTATTAGTTAGTTGAATAACTAGTATTTGTGTTTTACAAAATTATATGCACAATCAGTGAGTATTAAATTGCAGTGTATTTAATACCCAAATAAGTTATACAATTACAAATAATCAGAGAGTGAGTTAATAAATCAACCAAATAAAGAAGTAATAGTATAGCATAATTCAAATTTAGCAAACAAAGAAATATTCTGAGAAATCTTTTGTAACGTAGAAATATTCTACGTGTATTTTTTTTTGTTCTTCTTTCCCCATAATTAGCTCTTTTATCTCTTCAATACAATAAATATAATTGGCTATCCCTTTAATATTTCTTTCAATCTAATATCATATCATTTGACTTTTTATACATGTATTATCTTATTTCATATTTTTTGGATTTTGCTTCACTTGTTTCTTATTATAATGGGGTTTTGATTAATTTAAATTTTAGTAAGTACCCACTATTATTTTGTTTGTGGGGGTGCAATACACAATTTCTGTAGTTTGAGAGGGTACAAACTGTTAAACTATAACTAAATAAAAATACAATTGACAATAATTGTAAGGTATAAAAGGGAATTTTAAAAATTTGAGGGAGCAATTACCCACCCTCAAATGTAAATAGCTCTGACCCTGCCCCCTACTACATTGAATAAAATTTCTCAAAAAGTACAGACCACAAGCTTATTATTAGGGAATAATTTCAGAACCTTCCTTGTGGTTTCTAAAAATTTCATGTTGCTCATCTCAAATTTTTAAAATTGCACAAACCTCCCTGACTTTTAATGTCAAACTAAAATTTTTTTCAAATATCATAAATTACCTTTTTTACATTGAAAAGAAAAAAGGAGAAAACAAATTTTCCTAATTCCTTCCTCGACTCCTTGAACCATTTATGTTCCAAACAACCTACAGATCATCAAAAGATCAAACCATCCAATGTAAAGACGGTTTTCAGTGCTGGATATCCAATTGTCAACCCAAGCTTCATAAGTGCTCAAGCGCTTCGCCAACTAAAGCTTGCATTTTTTTTTAATGTGGTGTGGAAGCTGCCCTTTTCTTCTATTATTAAATGGATAGTTATAGGTAAAGATCACTCCTAATTGCTAATATTAAATCTTAATTATAATATATTCCCAATCAAGGGAATCCTTTAAGGATTAAAGTAAGTAGGTTGGAAGGCCCACACTTCTGCCGGTATAGAAAACCCAAATTCGATCCAATATAATCAAACCAATCCAGCGGCCAAAAAATCCCAACCAGGGCTCTTCACCTTGCCCCAAAACTATCACCCTAAACAGACACTAATCTTTCAAAGAAATTCAACCTCAATGCTTTCTCAAAACAAATTTCCATCAACGACCAATCTTAACATCCCAAACCGCCTCCACCTTTCTCTAGTCCATTTTGCATCTTCTTTCTAACAAACAACCTAATTCCCATTAAGTCAAAAACCTCCATGTTTTAAAGTTTTGATCAATACAGTTCTTGTGCAGAAGATAAAAATAAAGGTTAAATGCAAAAAACTGTCATGAACTTTTATAACTATTGCACAATACATCCCAAAGTATGTTTATAGGCACTTTGCACCCTAAGAAAATATCATTCACAAATTTCATGGTCAAACAAAGCGCGTGTCTTGCAAGCTCTGTCTGTTGAAATTTCCTGACAAAATTGCCCTCCTTCCAAATGAGTATAAATGGCTATCTCCACCTACCATCACTTGTCCCTTCTGCTCATTTATTATCATCTTCATCACATCCTTTATTTCCTTTTCTTCACAGATGCTGCACAGTCTTCTACACACATGGAGCACAATCCTAACAGTTGTAGCTCAAGCAATGCATATGAAGCAACAAACTTCTATTCAAGATGTAGGTGTGGAAGAATAGCACCTCTATGCACTTCATGGACTATTCACAATCCAAGAAGAAAATTATTTGAAATAACTATTGTAGTATTTTTTGGGATGTGATGTATGTAAAAAAAAAGATGATTGGAAAAATAAAAAGTTGATTGCAAATTGTGTTTGTAATGTAAGCAAAATATTATTTAGAATAATTTTGTTTTCCAAAAAGAAAACAAAAAGTACAAAAATTTTATCTTCTCAAATGAGTAAAAAATTTCTAAAAAAGTGTCGTTAACGAATAATATACTGCTACTAATATTTTTGTTTTTATTTTAATCTTATTAATTGCCACTTTACTACTAGTAATTAGATTTGTTATGAGCTCATTTGTTTTAAATGTACCTAAATAATTTGAATACCATACAAAATATGCTTTGCAATTATTGTTACTACTAATAATTGAACATAGAAAAGAGATGAAAAGAGAATAAGTTGAAGTTCATTAAAAATACTATACGAATAATAATACTAAAAAATTAAAATAAGTAGTCATACAAGACAGAAAAGAATAAGAAAAATGTAAAATGGAACAAAGTAAAGAGTAAAGAAAAAAGTACCAAACATAATTGATATATAAATAATATTCCAAAAAATAGTTTTTTTCACATACATCATATCCCAAAATTATTTAGATACTTCATGTACGATCACATCTCACTCCATTCAATACAATGGCCAAACCGGACATGAAGAGTGCTTTTGTCCGTTTTTTTTTTTTTTGAAAAAATTGAACTTTCCATTAAAGTTGTAATCATGCTTACACTGGCTGGATACATTCACAGATAACCAATTACCTGTCTACGAAATGATGGAAACCTTAACTTATCCATTCTAATATCCCCCCTGACCAACCGTGGTAGATCTGAAAACCTATTAAACACCTGACCTGCGTTAGAATCAGCACCCAAATTTGCAAGACGGTCAGCTGGAGCATTCGCTTCCCTGTAACAATGTGAAATCATTTGAAAATGTTGTTTAAATATAAGCAACTCATCTAGCTCCCTTTACAACTGCCATGGGCAAGCACTAACCCCTTGAACGATCCAAATAAGGGTAAGAGAATCCGCCTCTAAGTGTAACTCCAAGTATTCTCGAGCAATACAGTATCTAATGCCAAGTAGCAGTGCCCGAAGCTCCGCATGCAGACTAGTCATTGTCCCAAAGTGCTCCGAGTAACCAAATACAAAATTACCTAGACAGTCACGCACTAGACCACCTTCTCCACTCAATCCTGGGTTCCCCAGAGAACATCCATCCGAATTTAACTTGTACCCCCCTGCGGGGATACCCAGCTGACCGACTGAATGATCATCCTCTTTTGTCGGTTAACCAACTCTCGAAGCATCCCTTCCCACTAGGAATCTGACCACTGAATCCTCGGGAACTGTACATGAAAGATGTCACTTAGTAGTTGGACTATCCGACTCACAGTCTCCCTGACCCTCATTCTCCGTCCTTCAAAAACCCTCCTGTTCTTTGTCCTCCATAATTCCCAGCAAATCACCGACGGGAGAACACTATTCAAAAACTTCAAAAATATGTTATCCCCTCTCCTTAACCACCAAAACCATACCATATGTCGCACCGTATTCACTCCCTCATTTCACCAATATTAATCTCGAAATGATGCCAAACCAATCTTGCCCCTTCTCCTGAACAAAAAACATGATTCAGGTCCTCCTCCTGTGGATCCTGGCAATACCAACACCTAGAAGGGCCGCTTATCCCAAATCTCCTCAATTGGTCCGTAAGAGAGAGCCCGCCCTGCAGCTGTCATAGCATAAAGAAAGAGATTTTAATTGGAAGACTGCTGCCAGACAAAGGCAGAAAGCCATGAGCTGTTAGTAACCCGTTCGACAAGTGAGTAGGCCGATGATGTGGAAAAGGTGCCAGAATTTGTCAAGGTCCAAACCATTCTATCATTGCCCAGAAAGGATGGGGGTGCAACCTCCAGAACTCACCCTACCAGAGCCGCATCCAAATACTGACTAAGCATGACGACATTCCAGCCCCCGCTGATCGACAAAATCAGCCACCAAATGGTCATGAAAGATCTCCACCTTGTTGCATAAGACTCCTGATCTCATCCAGTTGTCATGCCAAAAATCCATCGATCCTTGCTGTACGATCCAGCTAATGTGGTCCTCCCCTACTTGCTGCACCGCAACCATCCTTCTCCACGTATGGGAACTCCAATGGCTATCCTCAGCTAGACAAGGATGCAACCCCGCGCAATAATTTCTTGACATAAACTCTGCCCATAGCGACTGCTGTTGTCTAAATTTCCACCAGAGTTTAATCGAAATTAAGTCGTAGACCTCCCTAATACCACGTAGACCAATACTCCCCTCTTCCCGCAGCCGACACAAATCTTTCAACCGCATCTAGTGGAATTTAGTACCAAAATCAGATGACCCCCTCAAGGAACTTCTCCAAATAACTTCTCCAATGCCATGAATATCCCCTTTGGAGGAGAAGAAACTGTGAGCAAATGATTCGGCATTGAGGATAACACAATCTTAATCAATACCACTCTATCTCCGGCTAACAAAACCTGATTCTTCCATGATAGGATATCAGCCGCCACTGCATTATATATATCTGCAAAGTAAACCTTTTTTCACCTTCCTACGTACAACAGACATCCTAGATATTGTATCGGGAAAGCTTGCTTTGGAAACCCAAGTACCTATCCAATCAATGCTGCTCTCTGTGACGGAAACCGCGGATGAGTCAAGAAGCAACTTTTTTGGGGATTGATCCATTGGCCTGATGCAACGCTATATTCCTCCAGTACCCTTTTAATCAATTTTAGAGAAGATCTCATACCACTGGAGAATATGATAACATCATCATCATACGCCAAGTACGATACTACAGGGCAAGGAAGAGGTAGTTTAAAAGGGGTGAATAGCCTCTGTGTGACTAAAGCATTTAGGGCTCGAGACAACACTTCTGCTCCAATAACGAATAAGGCTGGCGATATGGGATCCACTTGTCGTAAGCCCCATGAAGACTTGAAAAAATCTTGTGGAGAGCCATTAACCAATACCTAAAACCAGACATTAGAGACCAGGTGCCATATCATGTCTATCTAGGTCTCACTGAACCCGAAGTGACGAAGCACTTGCAGAAGAAAATACCATGAGACTCTATCGTATGCTTTCATCATGTTTAATTTAATCACCACGTTACCACCTTGATTTGTCTTCTTGATATTTGTTAATAACTCCTGAGCTAGCAAAAAATTATCCGCAATCTATCGCCCTTGCACAAAACCGTTCTGCTGTGGAGATATGATCCGGAGTAATATCTTAGCCAATCTCTCCGATAGAAACTTGGAGATGATTTTGTTAGCAAAATTGCACAGCCTTATGGGCTGAAACTGAGTAAAGTCTTGTGGGTTTTCCACCTTTGGCAGTAGAACAATTGAGGTAGCTGTGATACTCCGAGGGAGCTCAGCACCGCAGAAAAAGCTCACTACCGCCATGTACACATCCGTGGCTACCATCTCCCATGCGGAGGTGAAGAATTTCCCTGTGAATCCGTCTAGGCCCGCTGCGCTCTCCTCATCCAGTGCAAAGATTGTGTCCTTGATGTCTTGAAGAGAAGGAATCCATTAACAGCGAATTGTCCTGGGCAGTGACCAGTTCTGGAATGAACTTCAAAATTTCATTGGATGTCGAGCCTCCCTCTGTCGTGAAAAGCTCCTGGAAGAAGCTTACCGCCGCATCACCAATCTGTGGCTCCTCCTCGATCCACTCTCCATCTGCCTTCCTAATCCGATGAATCACCGCCCGACGTCTACTTTCTGCTACCACTGAGTGAAAGAATTTGGAGTTCCTATCCCCGTCCAAAAGCCATTTCACCCGTGCTTTCTGCCTCCAAAAACCTTCCTCGAGTGTCAGCGCGCTCCGCAGCCGCCCTCGAGCATGATGCAGCTCACAGCACAGTTGATCCGTGGAATTCAGGTCATATTTCATCTCGGCATCCACTACCTTGCACTTTGTGCATCGAGCTACCTCAAAAATATAACCAAACAAATTCTTAGACCATTATTTGAGGAATTGTTTAACATTCCGAAGCTTCGTTGCCAGTATATGCAGGGGACACCCACTGACCGATTGAGACCAGCAATCTTTAACCACCCCAACAAGTCCTTATGTGTGGTCCAAACATTCAAAAAGCGAAATGGCCTAGGTTTATTGTCCAACCTCGTAACCCCTGAGAGTAGTAATGGGGAGTGATCTGATGGATCATGCCTCAAATGCTGGACCATGACTTGTTGCTGCATCTCCAAAGCTAACTCACTTATTAGTAGTCTGTCAAGGCGCTTCCAAATCCGAGCTGCACCCGAGTGATTATTATACCAAGTATACCTCGACCCAGAGTACCCTGCATCACTCACTCCCGCCACTGACATGAAATTCAAGAAATCCAATTTTTCCGTCGGTGTGAATGGCAAACCGCACTTTTTTTCCCTCTCATTTGTAATCACATTGAATTCACTTTCTTGGTCCGTGTGCTTAGTATGAATACATGACAAACTAATGGAAGTTGGAAATAGGTGAGATTGTACTTGAATAGTTAAATTTTGGGGCGACTTCCCGATACTCTGACAGTTAAACAAAGACCAGTAAAACACCCAAACAGAACCCCATTGATTGGTTATGCAACAGTCCATCCCCAACTTTAGTCTAATATCAGTAATATTCTCCAACCCGGTCTTTAGTTCAACAATTATCACCAATTGTAATGAGTACAGTTTGATAAGTTTCCTCAGTCTTTTTAAATTAGGAGCTCAAGCCACTCCCCTTATATTCCAAAAAAGCAACTTAATCATCAGATAAGACAGAGAAGGAATTTGTTGATGCATTCACCATAGATCTTAGAGTTCTATCAGAAGGGAAACCTGAACGAATACCTCGCGACTTTGCAAAGGACATCTCCTTGAGTCCCGTTTTCTCCTACGCATGGCTGCCAGAGATCACCACCGGGTCTATATGCAATGTTTCCAGCAGCGATGCCTCCCCTTGAACAGCATTCCTGTGACATCCGCCCCTAGGGGATAAATTTCCCACCCGTCGCTGAGTTTCCTGTAGTTCCTCAGTGCGTCCGCTAAATCCCTTGCTGTCCGCCCTTCTGCTTGCACCCTACCAGCCTCCTTTGCCATCCCCTTTCCTCTAGATTTGATGCTCCCCTCACCAGTCCCAGGCAGGGCAGTCACCTCCCCTTCGCTTGTCTCTTCCACGGCGGCCATTGCCTGACTGTCAGCCGCGACACTCTTCCCCACAGCAAAATCTGGATGCATATCAATAGTGGGTGGTCGCATAACTGCCCCATCAAGACTCTCGTTGGAGTGCCCTCCCACATTATCCTTCGTGCTGATAGGAACAAGGTTCGTAATTATCGGTCCCGCTTGAGGCTCAGCCGCGCCCATCTGCAGCCGCAAGGTAGACGTCTTCCCAATCACTTTCGCTGGCACCTTGCCATGGTCATCTGCGGCAGCCGACTTTACATGACCTTTTATATTAGAAAATAAAATTCAATACAAGATTCTTGCATAATATTCCAATATTAGGATAACAAGAAATAACATTAACAAATAGATCAAACAGGAACGCCATATCCTTATTTAGCAACAGTAAAACTACTCTGGCCGTTCATAGTTATGCCTAGTACAGCATTTGTTCCCATTTTCTACATGCAAATCTTGGGAATGTGCAGCAGCTAGCTTTTTGTAACTCCAGAAACAGGAAACACAGACAGTTTTAATGGAACCAAAGATGGAGATTTCCCTCAGCATTTAAAATAACAGAAGCAAGCAAATCCAAAGCCGCTTTTGTGACAAGCTGCATGCTGAGCTCCCTCCCAACTCTTGCATTGGCTGTCGCAATTCTCAGTTTTTATGCATATCCCAGTCCATGTCTGGCTGCGCTTCGAGCAAATTTTTCCTACTGCCTCCGCCATCTGTAACTCTGTATACAATAAGCAAGAACATGTTAAAAATTTTCAGATTTTATGTTAATTGTTTTTGTTTATGCGATCAGAGCATGATGCTTAGTAAAGCTAAATCAAGTTTACCCTTTCTAATAGTTTCTAAAGGGCCCTAAAGATTAATGTAAATATGTGGTTTTCATACAACTCTTAATTTTCATAAGGAAGTATAGTAGGCCTAAGTAAAGAACGAGAACAAGTGAGGGGCTAAGTTATAAATGCCGGTTGACAGAAAAGAAAAAGTTGATGACCGCATTTCAGAAAATAAAAAAAAATCCATTAGTTTATGTAGTGTAAGAGAGTTGCATTTTTATATCCAACTTTGATAATCTCTCTTGGACTTAAGACTATTATTAGTAGTTAAGTACTATACTGATTCTTTTTAAAATTTTGTTATGTAATGGTAATATTAATAAATGACAACATGCCAGAGCATTACATGCTTGGGAAATTGGAATGAAGAATGACTTCAGGTGCGTGATTCACTGCAAAGTTTAGTATAAATAGTGGAAGTTTTTGACAACTAGCCGATTGAAGCAATGAGGAGAAAGCAGAAGAGGACTGCAACCAAGGTCTTGTAGCTGATCAGTTGAGATTTAGCCATTTCCAATCTTTAATCTCTTTGCAATTCGTGTTTGAAAAGAGTAAAGATGACATGTATATATAGCAAAAAATCAGTCTGTGTTAGGGATCTGACCTCACAAGTTGAAATACGTCGAGTTCAAACTAATTATTATAATTTGTATAACTTCTGGTATAAACTTAGTACAATTTTGAAGTAATTATAAACTGTGCATCAATTTAGTTGTATAAGTTGATAGATTCTAAGTTTACATCTAAACTACGTGAGTTTACAATAAATATTATAAGAATTATAATAGTCAGTTTGAACTACATAAACTAGATAGAAATTCAATTTATGAGGTCTCGATCCCTAAATTAATGATTTATTTTTAATAATTTTCTGAGATCAACTTTATCAATCAATAATATGAACTCAGTGAGTGGTGCTCAGTGGTACAGGTCAAGTAGTAGACATTGATGCATATGGACAGGCACCACTTGCTAGATTAAGCAAGTCAGATTTGTTCAATGTACCACGTGTGTAGGGTCATGAGCAAAAGAAGCAAAATACAATGGATTGGAAGTCAAAAAACTGTGCGCATTATGCAACAAGTTGACATGGTTGCTATTGATTGAATGTCAAAGTGATCCATATCTTATTTGTTAGTTCCTTTTCAATCAGCATTCTTTGTTATAAATGTTTTTTGGTTCCTCACACAAGCATAAATGAGGGATACAATTTTGGGCATATTGGCAAATCAAGTTTCAATCTCTCCTTTTTTTTTGGGGGGGGGTTGTCGGTAGAGTGTTAGGTCCTATATTGGCAGGACACTTATTTTTTCATTTTTTTTCTCTTTGAAAAACACTTTAGTAGGTTCTTGGTATATGAGTTTACTTGTGAATCATATACATTTTTAAGAGATACATTAATTTTCCTGCATCATCATACATGATAACTACCACTTTTTGTATGTCATCGTATGTCAAAAGTAATTATTCTGGAATACCAATATGGTCTACAAATGAGTCGACAAACTATTTCTACCCAAGCATTTTTCCCTTTCTTTTTGGTAGCATTAAAATATGTGCTTGAATTTTTTTTTTTTTTAAATTGGGTGCCATAGAGACACATAAAAATCACAAAAAGAAAAGGAAAAGGAAAACACATTGGAGGTGAGGGTTGGAGCCATTATGAGAAGTGTAGAACTACTTTGACTGCTTCAATTGCATACATGTTCACACTAAAACACTTTAACTCTTTTACGGAGCAAATGACACCAAATGCAATGAGCTAAAAGAGTAAATCTTCTATATACTTTCAGTAAAAACTGAGTTTATATTGATGGCTTACCATATTGTGCCATTTCATTGCTAGAAATGAGTAGCTTATTGAAGCCTGTATTGATTATCAAAATATTTAATTAACAAATATTTAGTTTGTAACAAAATCATCATAAAAAGTACTTCATCTTCTTTTCTCCCTCTGTTTATCATTATATTTTGTGCTGAAATTGGTGGTTCCCCACTGATTTGCTGCAAAATTAATTGGAAGACAGATTTGATTTGTTTAATCTTTTCTCCTTCTACGTTATTTCAATCATACACTATCTTTTGCTTATTAGGTTTTCGCAAAGTGTGAACCCTAATTCAAATATTTTTTCAAGTTAGGATGGATTTTGTAGTATGAATAAAGAAATTTTTGTATGGTAAAATATTTTGAAAGAAAAGTAGGAAACAAAGATGAAATAGATGCTGAAAGCAATGATGAAATAAATATATCATATATAAGGGAAAGACGCTAATGTTATGGCGGAAATAGTTGCAGCTCTGTGACTGGAAATCCTAATTAATAAGTTTTTCTTAAATATATCCAACGCATTTGTTTTTTTTATTCAATTATTGGTTGCGTTTAGTGAAGTTTGTCTCTCAAAGTTTGATATCGCATTTGCGGTTGGATCCTAGAGTTCCTAAATCACTCCATGGAAAGAAACATCCCAGATTAACTTGAAGGATGGATTTTAATTAGAGTCCACTATCATTCCAAAATTATATTGGCTATTATCCTTAGAGTTTGGTTTGTTTATTTGTCAAATCGAGTTTGAACAAGTTTTATATCAAATTTGACTGTTATAGAACATAAAACGCTGTTCAAATTTAGCTTGATTAATTGGGAAACTAAGATCGAACAAATTTTTACCAATCGGATTTCGATTCAAGTATTGAGTAATTTATCTTTCAACTTTGTCTAAATCACCCCATGGAAAAAAAAATCCCAAATTAACTTGACGGATGGATATGTATATGTAGCTTTTGGATTGCTTTGATGGATTTGCTAGCTTTTGGATTGAGATTGCTTGTTAACCTAAGTATATGTTGTTAATTGTCAATTATGTATATAAATTGGTAGTGAGATATAGAAGTCGGACCACGACGACGAAGCCGTAAACCTAGGCAAACCCAAGAGCAAGGGGAAGAGCAGGAATTTGCAGTTAACTAGAACCAGGAACAAGGAACCCATATAAGTGATCTAGTAGCTACTGCTTTAAATCGGATGACTGACCTTTTAGAGTGTATAGCACCCCGACAGGATCAAGGGGTTGGGAATGTAAATCAACCTAGGGAATGGGAGGTAAAATTATCCATTACGAATTGGGAAAATCGTTCAAAATATCCCTCACATTTTACAAAATGACTTTTTTTGTCCCTTACTTTTAAAAGTGTACTTTTACGTCCCTTACAAATTTATATTGATTAAATTTGGTCCCTATCTAGGTTTCCGATTAGTTTTTTATCGGAATCCACCACGTGCCTTGCACATGATCATTTTTTAAGGGCAAAATTGTCAAATCAAAATTTACATAATTCAATCCATAGTCTCTCACATTTCACAATATGAATTGTTTTGTCACTCACATTTCACAAAAATGAATTTTTTCATCCCTCATATTTTACAAAATAAATTTTTTCATTTCTCATTGTTCATGTGTATGAATAACTTTTTTTTAAACTAATTTATATATCTATTTAATCTTATATGGACAATACAAATAGCATGTAATATATCTCTATTTTTTTTAAAATAAAAATTTTATTGCTGCAACCAACAAACATACCCAGATCGGGTCCAACCCATTTCCAGGAGTACAAATTCAAAACCCTGACCAAACCCACCACCCCCTACCACCGGCACCTATGAAAGCTTGGGAACCCGTACACATCCAAGGTAATGTCCCCCCTCACCAACCTCGGTAAAGCACTATAACCCTCATAAACGATAGTATGCCCATCCTCCACTCCAGCGTTAGACAACCTGTCCGCCGACTTGTTTGCCTCCCGATAGCAATGAGACACGGCTTCAACATACCGTCCATATTGCTGCAGTTCTCGTAGCTCCTTCTGCAATCGCCAAGGACATCTAATCTTCCCCTGAATAAACATCTATTTAATTTTTGCTTAAACATACTGTTTATGTGAAATTAAAATAGATATATATATATGTAGGGGTTTAAAAAAATTGTTAGTTTTTCACTCATATTCAATCCTTTTACTCGAAAATTGAAAACCAAGGAGACATTTAATTCTAAACATTATCAAGTATTTATATCGAATTAAATTTAGACAGAAAAAATAAACAAAGCAAAAGTATCACAAAAAGAAGTAAGTAATTGACATTTTCAAATTTTAAAATAATCATAAGGTAAGAAATTCAATTGTTGGACTTAAAGGTAGCGAGTAAAAATTTTAGATTTAAATTGTAATTTGTTAGCATGACTATAGAATTCAAATTAACACCAATTAATTAGATACTCTTATTAAACAACTCAATAAATGAATTATTACTAAAATAGAAAACATTACAAATATTGAATAGATTCACATGGTGAAATCACATATATATATATATATTTATATATATAGGTTTAAAACAAAATTATTAGATTTAAACCCATGTACATATTGATCTGTTTAGGTGAAATCAAATAGAGATATATTATATATTATTTGTACTGTTTAGATAAAATCAAATAGATATATTCATGAATTTAAAAAAAATAAAAACTATTCGTACACGTGGTCAATGAGAGATAAAAAAAATTCATTTTGAGAAATCTGAGGGACGAAAAAATTTATTTTGTGAAATGTAAGGAACGAAACGATTCATTTTGTGAAATGTAAGGGACTATAGATGGATTATGTAAATTTTGCTCCTAAAAATGATCACATGCAAGTCATGTGATGAATTCCAGCCAAAACTAGTCGGAAACCTAGATAGGGACCAAATTTGACCAACGTGAATTTGTAAGGGATGTAAAAGTACACTTTTAAAAGTAAGGGACGAAAAAAGTCATTTTACAAAATGTGAGGGACGTTTTGAACGATTTTTCCTTACGAATTATACAAGGGTTGCATTTAAGAGATATAGGAAGCAATCCAGGAACTAGAAGATAAGATGCGAAAAGAATACTTGAAACTCTTTATAATGGAAGGTATGAATTTCGAGGGCGAAATTTCTTTAAGGGGGGAAGGATGTGAGAACCCGAGAAAATTATGTGTATACCTTAAAATTATTTTATTTTATTTACATTGATATGAGAAAAATTATATAACGAATAAACGGTTAACTTAAATGTCTAATTGAATCCCTATAAATTGAGAATTTTGAAAATAAATTCAATAAGTACATGTCTAGAAGTGTAGAAAATTTTACGAATTAAATAAATATATGACATGCATATCGTAAATTGTGTTAATTACAAATATTATTAGACACGTAACCTATACTAAAAATGTAACAAGAACATGTCTAATAAGTTTTTCTTAAAGCTAAATGTGTTAAAAATCAATGTAAGAAATTTCCCACGAAAATACAAATGAAGTTAGGAGTTCATGCATAAAATCATAAAAATTTCAGGACTTAGAGAGTAATTAAACTACAACCAAAAGACCAAACTAACCTTAAAATTCTAGACTAATTGCCATGCGGCCATTACTTGAGCTATCAGAATTTCACAAAAACAAATGGAACCGAATGGAAGCTAGGCAATTATCTGCTAAATCCAAGCGGTGGGAGGTTAGGATCTAACTGAGATTGGGTGGTGAATTGAGACGGCTGTCAGGAGGGAATGCATCACCAAATTGCTGAATAAGCAATAACCGAATGAGAACAGCGTAAAGAAACAAAAATTGGCGGTGGCTGAGAGCAAAACCAAAGCTGTCGTCCTTTCTTACTTTCTTTCAAAAACAGACTCGAGTGAGTGAGAAAAGAGAGAGAGCACGGTTAAGAGAAACCAGTTAATGTTAGGACCGGCCCAGGAATAAACAAACTAAAGTTAGTACAAATTAGGCGGTATAACCGACCATATAAAGACGGATAACAAAGTAGATAAAAGACACAGGAGATTTACGTGGTTCGGTCAAATTGACCTACGTCCACGGGCGAGGGAGGAGTAATATTTCTACTATGAAGAAGAAATACAAAAGCCGTAGGAAAGTGGTTCCTAGGCCAAAAGGCACTTATAAAAGGTTTAGGAAATATTCCTAAACACAATACAAGAGAACCTAAAATATTTGACTAAATGGGATAGATGACTCAAGAAACTAATAACCCATATAACTCTCTTGAGTGGTGCCCATCAAACGTTCAATGGCCTCTTCTATTTATAGGGATCAAGAGGGAAGCCTTCCGTTTCTGATCTTAGATGTAGGACGCAAAATTCTGCCATCCAAGGTCAAGAATTGCGGCTGCGGCTTGACAAATCAACAAATCTCCACTTTGGAATAATTTTAGTTCCACCATTGACAATAGTAAAATTACTTCACCTTCTCCACATAAGCCCCAATGGGCGTAACTCACCAACAATGAATACCAACCAAATCCAAGCACTGCTTGAATTTGTAAACTGGAAGAGGTTTCGTAAACATGTCAGCTGGATTGTCCTTGGTATTGATTTTCTGAACAAGGACCTTTCCTTCAGCAATGATATCCCGAATGAAGTGATACTTTACATCAATGTGTTTCGTCCTCTCATGATACATCTGATCTTTAGTCAAGTGTATGGCACTTTGACTATCACAGTGAATAACAGTAACACCTTGATGTAGACTAAGTTCGCTAAATAAACTCTTCAACCACAAGGCTTCTTTGACTGCCTCAGTCACAGCCATATATTCTGCTTCTGTAGTAGACAAAGCTACGACAGGTTGTAGAGTAGCTTTCCAACTAACAGCACAACCGCCAATACAAAATACATAGCCTGAAAGCGATCTTCTCCTGTCAAGATCCCCAACGTAGTCTGAGTCTACAAAACCAACCAAAGTGTTATCATTTCTTCCAAGCTCCAAACATACATTTGAAGTACCTCGTAAGTATCTGAGAATCCACTTCACAGCTTGCCAATGTGCTTTACCAGGGCAAGACATATATCTGCTAACAACATTGACTGCTTGTGTAATATCTGGACGAGTACAAACCATTGCATACATAATACTGCCGACTGCACTGGAATAAGGAACCCGTGCCATATAATCTTTCTCTTCATCTGATTTTGGTGATTGAGCAGCAGATAGCCGAAAATGGCTAGCAAGAGGAGTAGATACTGGTTTAGCATCTTTCATGCCAAAACGCTCCAAGACTTTCTCAAGATAATTTTTCTGGGTTAAGAACAACTTCCCTACTCCTCGATCTCGATTGATATCCATGCCAAGAATTTTCTTAGCTGCTCCCAAATCTTTCATTTCAAATTCACTATTTAACTGCAGTTTCAAAGTGTAAATTTCTGACAAATTCTTGGCAGCAATGAGCATGTCATCAACATATAATAATAAGTAAATGAAAGAACCATCATTTAACTTCCGGAAGTAAACACAACTATCATACATGCTCCTCAAATAACCATTACCCAACATAAAGGAATCAAATCTCTTATACCACTGTCTTGGAGACTGCTTCAATCCATATAAGGATTTCTTCAATAAGCAAACATTGTCTTCTTTACCTTCAATTTCAAAACCCTGGGGTTGTCTCATATAAATTTGTTCTTCAAGTTCGCCATGTAAGAAAGCTGTCTTAACGTCGAGCTGTTCTAACTCCAAATTATACATGGCAACTAAAGCAAGCAAAACACGAATAGAGCTATGTTTAACAACAGGTGAGAATATATCATTAAAATCAACACCTTGTACCTGACTATAGCCCTTTGCAACCAATCGTGCTTTATATCTTCCATCTTCAACCCCTGGAATACCTTCCTTTTTCTTGAAGACCCATTTGCAACCAATTATTTTCTTATTTAACGGCGGTTTTACAAGAACCCAAGTTTCATTCTGATAAAGAGATTCAATTTCTTCATTCATCGCAATCAACCATTTTGCAGAATCATCACAAGAAACTGCTTCTGAATAGGTGGAAGGCTCACCAACTGCATCAGTTTCTTCTGCAACAGACAAAGCATATGCAACTAAATTTGCATATCTTTGTGGTGGTCGAATGTCTCTCCTTTGTCTATCTCTGGCTATGGAATACTCCTTTTCTTCTGAACTATCTTCAACAGTAGATTCAGGTGCATCTATTGGTACTTGCTGAATAGAAGATTTGGATTGAGAAGGACCAGAACTGTCAATATCAAGCTCCACCTGCTTCTGTGTACTATCAATAGTACAAGGACTAGAAGACTCCTTCTTGGAAGATAACATAGACAATTCATCAAAAGTAACATCTCTACAGATTACAAATTTTGGGGATTTGGGATCAGGACACCATAATCTGTATCCTTTCACCCCAGAAGCATATCCAAGAAAAATGCACTTTTTAGCCCTAAGCTCCAATTTTCCATCATTCACGTGCATGTATGCTGGACACCCAAAAACTTTTAAATTGGAGTAATCAATAGGAGTACCTGACCAAACTTTCTCAGGAGTTTTGAAATCAAGAAATACAGAAGGAGAACGGTTGACAATATAACAGGCCATATTGATCGCCTCTGCCCAAAAGTCGTTTGTCAACCCTGCATTGGAGATCATACATCTTGCTCTCTCCAAAAGCGTTCTGTTCATACGTTCGGCCACACCATTTTGTTGAGGCGTCATCCTGACGGTGTGATGCCGAGCAATTCCTTCATTCTTACAAAATTCATTAAATTCACCTTCACAAAATTCCATGTCATTATCTGTTCTCAACCGCTTAACATGTTTTCCTGTCTGTTTCTCAATCAAAACTTTCCATTGCTTGAAAGTTAGAAAAACATCATTTTTATGCTTAAGAAAATAGACCCAAACTTTTATTGAATAATCATCAATGAAAGTCAACATGTACCTGGCACCACCTTTAGAAGGAGTACGAGAAGGACCCCATAGATCTGAATGAATGTAATCAAGAGTACCTTTTGTCTTGTGAATTGCTGGTGAACTGAAGCTGACTCTTTTCTGCTTCCCAAAAATACAATGTTCACAGAATTCCAATGGCTCGGTACTTTGTCCACAAAGAAGTCCTCTTTTGCTTAGTATGCCCAAGCCTATTTCGCTCATGTGCCCCAAACGCATATGCCATAATTTGGTGATGTCTATATCTGACAAAGATGATGTTGAAACAGCAGAGCACCTATAACAGTAGATCCCTGCAAAATATATAAAGTACCAGATCTGTGTGCCTTCATAACAACAAGAGCACCTCGAGTGATTTTGAGAACTCCATCTCCACCTGAATACCTGCACCCAATAGACTCAAGAGTGCCCAAAGAGATGAGATTTTTCTTCAAATCTGGAACATGTCTAACATTTGTGAGCGTCCTCACAATACCATCGTACATTTTAATCCGGATCGTACCTTTACCAACAACTTTACAAACAGCGTTGTTGCCCATTAAGACAACTCCACCTTCAGTTGATTCATATGTTGAAAATCAGTCCCTATTAGGACATATATGATACGAACAACCCGAATCTAAAATCCACTCATTGTTAGACCTAAAAATATTTTTCGTTGCACAGAATATGGTTCCATCATTCTCATCAGCTGCTATACTAGTTTCAGCGGATTCAGTGTTTTTCTCAACAAATTTCCCCTTTTGCTTTTCTTTATTTTTCAATTTAAAGCAATCAGAGATAACATGGCCATTTTTTTTACAATAGTTGCACACCACATTTTTATATCTGGACTTGAATCTACTTCTATTTTCTGTGTTTCTCTTTTCAGATCTACCCCGAACAAATAAGCCATCGGCTTGACTCCCACTAGTTTCCCCAGTAATATCCCTATCTATCTGCTCTTTAGATTTTAGTGCAGATTTAATTTCCCGATATGAAATTGTTTCCTTTCCATAAATCATAGTATCACGGAAATACTTAAAGGATTGGGGAAGGGAACACAAAAGTAATAGGGCCTGATCTTCATCATCAATTTTCGAATCTATATTCTCCAAATCCATAATAATGGAATCAAATTTATCAAGATGGGAGAGTATAGATGTATCTTCAGACATCCGAAGCATATACAAACTCTGCTTCAAATATAGCCGATTCTCGACTGTCTTCTTCATATACAAGGCTTTCAATTTATCCCACATAGTCTTGGCCGAAGTCTCCGTTGCTACCTCACGCAATATCTCATCGGAGAGATTCAAAATTATGCTGGATCTAGCCTTCTTATCCATATCAGCGAAATCTGCATCCTTTACATCTTCTGGTTTGTTCTCGATTCCATGAATCGCTAAATCAACTCCATCTTGAACAAGAATGGCCTCCATCTTGAGCTGCCACATGCCGAAGTTAACATTCCTGTCGAATTTCTCGACAACCGTCTTTGTTATCGTCATTGTTGTCACAAAATCTGTAACCTGAAGTTTGTCTAAAAAACTGGCGAAACAAATATGCAAGTCTCGTGAGTGGGCCCCACAGGGTGAGCGGGCCCCACGAGATAAGCGGGCCCCACGGGACGAACGGACCTCACAAATGAACGGGCCCCACCAGATGAACCTGTCTTGCAAAATATATCAACCAACTCTGATACCAGTTTGTTAGGACCGGCCCAGGAATAAACAAACTAAAGTTAGCACAAATTAGGCGGTATAACCGACCATATAAAGACGGATAACAAAGCAAATAAAAGACACAGAAGATTTACGTGGTTCGGTCAAATTGACCTACGTTCACGGGCGAGGGAGGAGCAATATTTCTACTATGAAGAAGAAATACAAAAGCCGTAGGAAAGTGGTTCCTAGGCCAAAAGGCACTTATAAAAGGTTTAGGAAATATTCCTAAACACAATACAAGAGAGTCTAAAATATTTGACTAAATGGGCTAGATGACTCAAGAAACTAATAGCCCATATAACTCTCTTGAGTGGTGCCCATCAAACGTTCAATGGCCTCTTCTATTTATAGGGATCAAGAGGGAAGCCTTCCGTTTATGATCTTCGATGTAGGATGCAAAATTCTGCCATCCAAGGTCAAGAATTGCGGCTGCGGCTTGACAAATCAACAGTTACAACTTAGGTAAGCATCATAATCAATTAGCCAGAGCTGAGGAAGGGACTGCAAGGAACGGGAGAATCGAGTGCTAGGAATTGAGGAGCTGAAACCGAAACTTGAGCAGCCTGCAACATCGAACTTTAAGGGGAACAGGTAAGATTTTATAACAACTCGCTGTTTAGTTGGTATAATTGGATAAACACCAGCTGCATGTCGAATTTAGCTAGGAATTTGAGCTTGTGGCTGAAGTAAATGTCGGGCAGCAACTGTAAAATTGCAGGAAAAGGGAAATTGCAGAAAACTGAGATTAAAGCCTGAACCTGCAACTGTTATCAAATTTTTCTTGGGATGATAACATTAAGAAGTGCATGCAACAGATATTTCTTCAGTATTCTCGTGAATTCTAATCATAAGCTGTCATCCTTTCTTTAGGATAATTTTTAGCTAAGTCATTACCCTCTATACGTTCAGTTGGGACATAAAACTGAATTCGATGGAGTCTGATGCATGCTGCCATGCATCAAGTTTTGCTGCTAAGCTTAGGCACGGGATTTAGCCCAGCATTCCTCTGAATTTTGGTCATGAACGACTCTGCTTAGCTTAAGATAACCTGCAGTAGATTGAGTGTCCTCTGCATAAGTGATTGAGACCAGAAACTGAGGAAGTAAAGGCGAGAAAATGTCAAAAGATAAGCCACTGTTTTACTGGAAAAAGTATTTGCTGCAACCGAGGGGGGGAAGAAAGAAACTTTGGTGATCCTCTATAAACTTTAACTTCTAAACCTGTGTAGTAAATGTAACATGTCATACGGACCTTAAACCTCAACAAGGAAGATTGGAACCAGTAGAAACTCAACTAAATGCTAAAGTAGAAATGAGTGCAGGTTGGTTGGCCGAGGGAGTGAAGCAGAATGTGCTTTTGTCCGGCCATTTTTGACCCTGAAAATGTGAGAACTGGGTGTCGATGTCTTCATAAGAATGGTTGACGCTATAAAATTCACCTCAATCTCATAAGTGTAGCTTCAGTTATGATCAAAACACCAGAGATTGGCAAAGCTACGTTTCTCGTTGCCTCTCTCTTGTTTTTCCGAATGCATTCTACTTGATGGTGGCCGTGAGGAAACCTATTTTTGAACAGCATTTCATCTAATTTCCAACCCTATAAGCTTTCATAAATGATAGCTAAGGTTGCTCTAAGATTCAACGACTATATCTAGTTCCACGAGTAGAGTTAAATTAAAGCAAATGAGAAGAAAACTCATGATAGTTATATACCTAAATTGGCTTCTAATCACTTAATATTGTCTTTACACATATGTTAAAAACTATAAATTTGAGGGCCGAGTGTAGTGGAATAAAATTTAATTTACAAATAACTTAGAGTTTAACTAATTTAAAAAGGGAACCAATGGAATATTCCTAAGTTTTAAACTTAGAATCTGGAGTAGAAAATGATTTAATCCTAATGTAAACATTTTATAAATTATTAATTTTGGAAAGTATGTATATATCTTGATTTAAGATAATAAAGTCAATAAGTCTCGAAATAAATTGGGGAATAAATATTGCGTATATTTTGTATTTTAAGGTCAGACTTGATTTTAATAGTTTAAACAATAAGGTAGAATAAATATTGAATATGTTATATTTTTTATTTTAAAGTCAAACCTAATTCGAATGATTTAAATAATAGTTGAACATCTACAAATTATAAATTTACCATGGAATTATATATTTATCTTAGGAAGTAGCTGCGAGTCAGGAAACAAACCCGAGACTTGAGAGTAAATTATTTGGATAATTTGTGAGTGCTTTTCGAATTTATGTGTTTAACTGTTTATGTGTATCTAAATGAAATTATGTGACAAATGTGCTTATTATGAATTATTACTAAATGATTCCTTGTGAAGTGTATCTCAATTGTCCCTTGCCTTCTAAGTTGAGGGTGTAGTTTATCACACTCGACTTAGTTGAGCTTGAAGGTCAATAATTGACTGAATGTTACTGTAAGTGTGCATGACTGTAAGCCATATGTGTGCCTCGCCGCATCGGCTGAACTGGGCCCCAAAACCCTCTATTCAACGGACTATTCGAGCCAGCAAAGGGCTTGGTCGGGTAGGACGGTAGCTTTGGGTAAATGTTTCAATATACTTGAGTATTACCATGAGGTTGGGAGATTATTGAACTGATTATTGAATGTAGTGGATTGTTTATTGTTTTGGAGGACATAAGGAGGCGAATTGGCGGAATTTGCAGTGATATTGAAATGAATGTACAATAACAATGAAATGAGTGTCTCTTGACACAGAAATGAATGCTCAATGACATTGAAGTAGCTCTAATGCGAGAACCGTATCCTTTTAAATGTGATTGTTTAGTGAAGTGTTTTCTCAATTACTTAATGAAAGTGATTGCACAGTGAAATGTGCACTACTTGCTTAATTGTACTGATTTAAGTGTTTATTAAATGTAACTTGCTGGGCAAACCTCACTGAGCTTTAGCTCAGCCCTTTAGTTTTGTTTTTCTTACAGGGGTTGGAGTCTGAAGGATGATCAAGTAGAGTTAGAGTGTTTTGAGAGGCCTAATGTTATATATTGATGTTAAGACCTGCATTTTGTATCTCTTAACGGATAGATTTATATTTCATGCTACTTGGTGATGTACTTAAAAATGAACGTTTGGATGATTCACTTTTGTAATTTGTAGTGGATAAAGCTTTTGTCTTACTAAGAAGTATTAAGAATGGATGTTTCGATGATTAATGAGAATTGTTATCTTTGAAGTTAATGTTAGTGAACGAGTCTTGGTGAGAGCCAAGCGGGCGGTCCACTAACTTCTAGGGTATGCCCTAGGAGGAGACCGGGCCGTTACAGGTAATGTGAGAACTCGAAAAATTACGTGTGTGCTTTGCATTTATTTTATTTTATTTACCTTGATATTGAAAATATAACATATAACGAATAAGTGGTTAAATTAAATGCCTAATTGAATTTTTATAAAATTGAGAATTTAGGAAATATCCTAGAATGGTATAGAAAAATTTTACGAATTAAATAAATAGATGACATGCATATCGTAAATTATGTTTGCGAATATTACTAGACACGTTTTTTTTTAAAACACTAAAAAAACACTTTATTGAAAACGAAAGTAGGTGAATGAAAACATACAAAGCTTATATATCCCACATCCTACGAAAATTAGGACAACCTACGCGCTCCAAAGCCAGTTCCCCCCGAACCTTACGAGGCAAAGCGGAAAGACAAGTAAAAACCCTCTCCTGTTTCGAATCCGCCCCCATATTAGCCAAGCAATCAGCAGGCTTGTTTGCCTCTCGATAGCAATGCGTGATCTCTATGAAGTAGTGCTTATAGCTGAGCAACTCGTACATCTCCTGTTGGAGCCGCCACGGGCAACTTTGACTCCCTAACAAAATCCGCACCAAGATGAGCGAGCCCGACTCGATGTGCAAACCATGCAAACCTTGAGCGACACATAACCTTACCCCAAACAACATTGCCCTGAGCTCCGCATGCAAACTCGTCAACGAGCCAAAGAAACAAGAATAGCGGACAATGAGCTTCCCTTCCCTATCATGCACCATACCTCCACCTCCACTAATCCCCGGATTTCCTCTAGAGCATCCATCTGAGTTCAATTTATGCCCTCCCGTAGGAGCCACCCATGCCACCTGAATAATAGACACCCTCCGTCTCACACCGACCAAAGCCGAGTGGAGAACATCCCATGACTCAAAAGGACCATTAACCTCAGGGAAGCGGCAATGGAGTAAAGCACACAGTTGTAAAAATACCTGACGCACCACCTCCGTGCACACCGCTCTCCTCCCCTCAAATACCCCAATGTTCCGTGCTTTCCACAACTCCCAACAGACTAGCATTGGGAGTAATCGATAGACAAATTTGATGCACGCATTGTGTCCCCGGCGCAACCACCAACGCACAACCCGATGACACACCGTGGAGACCCTAGCCAACTCTCCCTGACTTTCCTCGAAGCAAGCCCAAACCGCATGTGCTAACTCCCCCGTGCAGAAGGTGTGTTGGATCCCTTCCTCACTCGGCTCAGAGCAACAACCACACCTAGATGGGCCCTGAACCCCAAATCTCCGTAGCATATCCATAAAGGGAAGACGCGACCGCAACAGCCGGAGCATGAAAAACCTAGACACGTAACATACACTAGAAGTTTAACAAGTACATGTCTAATAAGTTTTTCTTAAAGTTAAATGTGTCAAAATCAATGTAAGAAAATTATTCACTAAAATACAAACGAAGTTAGGAGTCCATGCATGAAATCATAAAATTTTAGGCCTTGGTGAGCAAATAAACTACAACAAAAAGACCAAACCGACCTCAAACTTCAAGACTAACTACCATGCAGCCATCACACAAACTATCAGAATTCATAAACAAAACCTAGAGAAAGTAAGATTTGCTGTGATAGGAACCGAATGCAAGCCTCTAATAGATCAAGTGGTGGAAAGGAAAAGGAGTAGAAATTGTCTGACAGTTTGGGCGGTGGAACATTTGCTGAGTTAAGTAATGACCGAGAGAAAGGAAGTGCTCTGCCATTTTGGACTTCAACCGAGAGCAAACAAATAGAGATAACAGAGTACTAAGCTTTCTTCCTTTTCCATACCCAAAACCGAGAGAAAGAGTGAGAGTGAGGGAGCTCTCTGATTCCATTCTTTCCTTCCAGTCAACCGAATGAGTAAGAGAGTAAGGTAGAAAAAAGGGGAACTTGGAGCTTTCATCATGAGGAAACGAAGGAGGAAGGAGTCTGCCTGCGGGTTTCTTCTTTTCCAACTTCGATTGTTAGAAAAAGGCAGGTAAAATGCTGCAACAATCTTTTAATTATCTAGTATAACTGAATACTTAAGCTGCATGTTAAGTTTTAGCTAGGAAAAATAAGTTTTGGCTGAGGAAAAATTCTGTTTAATGACTGATTAAGAGCTACAAGAAAACTCTGTGATGGCCGAGAGAGTGGACCTGGAATTGCAGCTTGTTACCAGAATTTCCTTTGGAGAATGATGCTAGGATTGCATGAAATAGGTTCATCTCTGATCTTATAGGATATCTATTTGTGGAACTAGTAAAAATGTTGATAGATTTGGCTTGAAATGTTGAAAGAAAGCTGCTGAAATTTTTCAGCATGGCCGAGAGAAGGAAACAAAATTTTATCCAACTTTCCCTTTGAATCTTTGGCTGTAAATTTCATATTGTTGCACAAGATACACCGTAGCATGATAACTACACTCTGCATGTTGAGCTGGAGTGGAAAAATGAAGAATTTGTGGAGAAAGTTTCACATTAAACTGTCAAATTGCTGGAAGATTATATGTTAGCTGATGACAGATTTATGGGGACTTCTTGGTGGAATAATTTGCTGCAATTACCTGTTGTTTGATTCATTTCATATTGGACAGAATGTATGTTAAGTGTTTAGTGTTTAAAGCAAGCAAAGGATGGAAACCTTGTTGAAAATTTTGGAGCAATGTTGCTGGAAAATCTGTTTTGCTGGCCGAGAGAGGGTGAAGGCTGAAACTCTCATGTTAATTTCGAAAATTTCATGATAATTGGCAGTAATCTTAAGTAAAACATCTCATAACATCTTGTCCTAGTTTTCATGTACATCTTATTGATTTTAACACTTGAAAAGCTGGTGAATTGGAGCAAATTTAAACAACAAGCAAACTAGAATCTGGTTTAGCTTAAAAGGAAAGAAATGAAAAGTTCACTAACCTTAATCTTTAAATTTGGCATGAAAATAGTTTAACCTTAGTTTAAACACCTTACAAGACCTTAAATTTGGTATACATGAATATTTCCCTTGTTTGAGTTGATAAATTTGATGAATCTTGAAGAGAAATGTGAGGAAGGTTGCTGGAATTGTTGCATCTTGTGTGACAAGCTAAGGGACTTGAGTTCTAGCAATTTAAACCTTAAATTGGTGAGTGATTAGTAGTCGGACATAAAGATAAATGGATGAGAAAAGTTGTTATATCAACTATAGGGATCTAATAGGCTATAAAACTTATATGAAAAGATATACAAATAAAACATGATTCAAACGGCTTTATAAGCATTGTATGTTCACCGTTAAGGTAATAAACTAGTTTTACTCATGATCATAAGTAAGTAAAAGAGATTTATAGGACAATAAAGTACTTTAAAGGTAGTTATTTCTAAAATTTACTTTATTAAAGGTTAATGTTGAGTTTTAGTACGATAAATCTAGCAGTATAAAAGTAATGAAGTCACAATACTGGAATTGCTACTTAAACTTCCTCTCTTTTGAAAACTAAAAGTCGAAGGGATGAGTGAATGTAAGAAATGCACTAGTCGCCTCATTTAAACAAAGCAATAACTGAGAATTCGGTTGGAATGGTGACTTAAGGCTAGAATACAACACGTATGTTGATTATACTTTAGAACCTCACCAAATGAGTAGTTAAATAATTATGGCAATTATAACTTGTCTTAGGAGATAGCGGTGTGCAAGAAAGCAATTCCGAGATCGAAGTGTAATTTTTTATTACGGTGAGTGTTTCTGAATTTATGTGTTTAACTGTTTATGTTACTTAAGTGAAATTATGTGATAAATGTGCTTATTATGAAATATTGCTAAGTGATTCATTGCAAAGTGTATCTCAATTGTCCCTTGCCTTCTAAGTCGAGGGTGTACTTTATCGCACTCGCTTTAGTTGAGTTTGAAGGTTGATAATTGATCAAGTGATATTGTAAGTGTGCATGACTGTAAGCCGTGTGTGTACTTTATCAGATTGGCTAAATTGGGCCCGAAAACCCTCCGTTCAACGGACTATTCGAGCCAGCAAATGGCTTGGTCGGGTAGGACGGCAGCTTTGGGTAAATGTTTCGATATACTCGAGTATTATCATGAGGTTGGGAGATTATTGAACAGATTATTGAATGTAGTGAATTGTTTATTGTTTTAGAGGACATAAGGAGGTGAATTGGCAGAATGTTCAGTGATATTGAAATGAATGTACAATGACAGTGAAATGAATGTCTCTTGGCACTGAAATGAATGCTCAATGACATTGAAGTAGCTCTAATGCGAGCGCCGTATCCTTTTAAAAGTGATTGTTTAGCGAAGTGTTTCCTCAATTACTTAATGAAAGTGATTGTACAGTGAAATGTGTACTACTTGCTTAATTGTACTGATTTAAGTGTTTATTAAATGTAACTTGCTCAGCAAGCCTCACTAAGCTTTAGCTCAGCCCTTTAGTTTTGTTTTCCTTACAGGGGTTGAAGTTTGAAGGATGATCAAGTAGAGTTAGAGTGTTTTGGGAGGTCTAATGTTCTATATAGATGTTAAGACCTGCATTTTGTATCTCTTAACGGATAGATTTATATTTCACACAAGTTGGTGATGTACTTGAGTGATGTATTTAAGAATGAACGTTTGGATGATTCACTTTTGTAATTTGTAGTGGATAAAGCTTTTGTCTTACTAAGAAGTATTAAGAATGGATGCTTGGATGATTAATCAGAATTGTTATCTCTGAAATTAATGTTAGTGAATGAGTCCTTGCGAGAACCAGGCGGGTGGTCCGCTAACTTCTAGGATATGCCCTAGGAGGAGACCGGGCCATCATAGTTTGGGTAATGGATACCCATTGGCAATTGATTAAAGGGGCTCAATTGTTAGTTTTTTGGAAAAGTATAGTTAATTTGAAAAAGTATTACAATTTTTTTTCTTTTTTTATCTGCTAAAATATTTAACTTACTCCTACTCCTACTCTATTGGGCGGAGTCTAAAGAGGCATGTGTGGGAGTTAGGAGCGTGAAGAATCAAACCGGACAAGTACACTATTGCACTCTCTGAATTTTTTAAAACAAGAAGTACTATATTTCTTGTGTGATACACTAAACGGGTGTTTGAACTTTTGGCCTAGTGCATAGGAGAGTTTAAAGGATAAGTATCCCAATTCAGAGGTATAATAAATATGATGTATGTATTTAGGTGGCGTTTGGTTCGCACATCGGAATCAGATTCGGATTCGGAATTGGATATCTTGGGTTTGGAATGAGGTCATTCATTCCAATACATTTGTTTGGTTCAAGTACTTGGAATGTGTATCATTACTATAGTTGATGTTTGGTTCGTCGACTTTTTTGGAATGGAATATAATAAATCTATTATAAACCACATCGTAAATGATAGTTATTGGCTCTTTGTAAATGGGATATAAGAAATTTTTCACTAATTAAATATATTAGTATAAATGTATTAGTAAATTTAGTCTAACTAATTAATAATTTTTATCAGTAAACATGTATAATTATTTGTATAATTGATAATATTAATTATATTACATAAATTAATATACATTATATAATACATATAACTAATAATATTTTTATTATAAGTTTGTAACTAATTAAATTAACTATTATATATATAATTAAATATAAATATACAAATGTTATAATATAAATATATAATTATAATTATATAATATATACAAATATTAATTATACTAATATTTTATATAAATGTAATATATATTACATATTAAATATAGTTATTATTATATATTATTATATTTAAAATAATAATTATAATTCTAATTATATAACTTATTAATATTACATACATGTATATATTATAATTATATGCACATATAATATACATTTATAAATATACATACATATTATAAATATATTATTATATAATATTAATAAATTTATAATATATATTATATAGGTATAATTATATTTAACTAAATAATTATAATATATAATTATATGATATAATAATAATATTATTATAAGTTTGTAACTAATTAAATAAATTATATATATAATTAAATATAATATACAAATGTTATATTATAAATATATAATTATAATTATATAATATAAACTAATATTAATTAATATATACTAATACTAGTTAGCTCAGGAGGTGGTGTCGGGTATTGGCAAAAGAGCCAGGGGTGGCAATGTCGTCTTGAAGTTAATTAGATATGTCCAAGGCTTATGACAGAGTGTCTTGGTTGCATATTATTGGGGTATTACGGAAGTTTGGTTTTGGGGAGCGATTTATTGATCTGGTATGGCGGTTGTTGTCTAATGTGTGATTCTCGATCATTATCAACGGGTCGTCATACGGCTTCTTTAAGTCTATGAGAGGGTTACGTCAGGGTGACCCGCTGTCGCCGGCCCTGTTTATTATTGGAGCTGAGGTCTTGTCGAGAGGGTTAAATGGACTCATGGTTCAATCGGGGTTCTTGGGGTTTAAAGTCCCTAATGGCTGCCCCTCTGTAACTCACTTGGCATTCGCGGATGACGTGATTATATTTGCGAACGGGTCCACCTCTGCTTTGAAGGATATTATGCAGGTGTTGGAGATGTATCAACGGTGCTCGGGGCAGCTGATAAATGCTCAGAAAAGTGGCTACTTGGCTTATCCGTCATTGCCTCCGACTAGAAGAAGAGCGATTGAACGTGTTACGAGGTTTGCTTGGCAGCCTTTTCCTATACGTTATTTAGGGTTTCCGCTGTACCTTGGGAGGTGTAAATCGTCGTATTATGGTGAAGTGTGTCAGTCTATCCTTGGAAGGGTCCTGTCATGGAAGTCAAAATTCCTGTCTGCGGCAGGCAAGATGGTGTTAATCAAGCACGTGTTGTCATTGATGCCAGTTCACTTGCTGTCCACGGCTGTGATTCCTGGCAAGGTGTTTAACACTATAGAGAAGGTTTGCGCGAACTTCCTGTGGGGGTCATCACCCGAAGAGTCGAAGTTCCACTGGATACGGTGGTCTCAGCTGTGCTATCCGGTTGAGGAGGGTGGAGTGGGGTTTCGAAGGCTTATGGACGTCTATTTAGCTTTCTCTTGTAAACTCTGGTGGAGTTTCTGAACGGGATCGTCATTGTGGGCTACTTTCATGCGAGCAAAGTACTGCAGAAGGACCCACCCTTGTCAAGCAGAAATGAGGTTGACTGATTCGGCAGTCTGGAGACGGCTGTTGAACGTGCACCGACACGTAGAATTGTCCATGATTTGGTTGGTCAGTGACGGGTCGTGTCACTTTTGGTACGACAACTGGTTGGGCACTGGGGACTTATTTCTTTGAGCATCAGTTGATCCGAATCTCTCATTTCGCAATTGCACGTCAAATGGGCACTGGGATGCAAACCTCTTGCTTCAAGCTTTGCCACGGGATATTGTTACCTCCATTTTACAACACCCGATCCCTGATGGGCGATGTGCTGATGAAATCATTTGGTTGCCAACACCTTCTGGAGAGTTCACATTAGCCTCTGCTTTCCGGGATGTGCGGCAGGCCCGTAACACGTCGGTGGTCTTCTCGAAGGTTTGGCGCTCCCGAATCCCTTTGAAAGTGTCATTTTTTATGTTGCGGCTGTTGATGGGGAGGTTGCCGCTACCGGATACTTTATGTAAACTAGGGTTTCATTTGCCGTCTAAATGTTGGTGTTGTCAAGTTGGGGCGGAGGAGTCAATTGAGCATGTGTTCTCGACTAGCCAGATAGCGTTGGAGGTTTGGACTTTTTTTGGTGGTCTGTGTGGTCTTAATTCGCTGGGTTCTTCACTGTGTGCTCACATAGTTGACTGGTGGTTGCGATCACACAAGTCGGAGATGCGACGTTTTATTTGCCTTATCCTGCCAAGTTTTACCTGTTGGCATATTTGGAAGGCTAGGAATAAAGCAATGTTTGAGGGTGAACAAATGCGGTCTTCAGCCATTTGTCAAGCCATCTTCTCGGAGATTAAATCCATTGTGGAGATTCAGTTCAAAGAGAGGATTGGGGTGCAAACATTTGGTCAGCTGTATGATTGCTCAAACTCGCCTGCCAGTGTTAGCTTCAAATTTGTACGCTGGGAGGCAAAGGAGAGGGGGAGGTTGGTACTGAATACGGATGGATGCTCTAAAGGTAATCCGGGAGTGGGTGGAGGGGGTGGGGTTCTTCGGGATTCAACGGGGCTACCCCTGGTTGCGTTTTTGGCCTTCTTTGGAATAACTACTTGTCTTCGCGCAGAGACTTTGGCCCTTCTGGTTGGGCTTCAAACGTGTGCTAATAGGGGTTTTACTAATCTATGGGTGCAATTGGATTCTTTGGTCTTAGTTGGGGTTCTCCAGCGGCGTACCCAGTGCCCGTGGCAGATTCGACGCGAGGTCCGGCAAATTTGGCAGTTAGTCGAGGATCCTACTCGATTCTCCCATTGCTATAGGGAAGCAAACACAGTAGCTGATGCGTTGTCCAATGTGGGTATATCTCATCCTGAGCACCAGGTCAAAGTCTATGATTGCTTTCGTATGTTCCCGAGGTTGGCCCGCGGGGCAATCAGGCTGGATAGATTAGGCATGCCTTCTATTCGAAAATTTTGGCATATGTAAGCGGAACTTATTGATTGTTTTGGTGGAATAAGAATTACAGTTTGATTTAAAAAATATATATATATAAATATAATATATATTACATATTAAATATAGTTATTATTATATATTATTATATTTAAAATAATAATTATAATTATAATTATATAACTTATTAATATTACATACATGTATATATTATAATTATATGCACATATAATATACATTTATAAATATACGTATATATTATTATATAATATTAATAAATTTATAATATATTATATAGGTCTAATTATATTTAACTAAATAATTATAATTTATAATTATATGATATAATTTTTCCCTGCAATCTAATTATATTATAGAAAATTTTTCCGCATTTTATTTTTTTGGTATTCATGCTTCTTTTAGCCTATTCTTGTTTGTTGTAAATTTTGCAATAGTTGATCATAGAATGTAATTATGGAGAAAAAAAATCAGAATCAATTAAGTTAAGTCCTAGGTATATTCTAGATTTTGACCTTTTTGGTTTAAAAAAAAATCTAAAATCTAGATGTAAAAGAAAATGAAAACAGTCCCTATAACCAAGACAATACAATCTTTTAATTATAGAATAATTATACCTATTTATGGCTTTGATTAATTTTTATTTTGTATTTCTTTAGCATGCAGTAATATTTATTATTCCCTTACATTTTCCCAACTTCCAGTTTTTAAAAAAAATTACACTTGGGGCCCGTGCCTCACCAAAAACTCCTACAAACTCACTCTTTGAAAAAATTATGAATTTTTATAATGCGTCCCACCCTATTGATGTCAATTAATGGAAAACAAATAAATTACATGGTCTTCGGTTTTCTATTCAACTAAACTAAAGGAAGCTAAGCCAGAGTCAACGGAAACCTTCAAAAAAAATAAAAAGGAAAGTAAAACAGTAAAATGGTAAAATAACCATCCTTTTTTAGTGTCATGTTTTCACCTTTTGGATATTCCAAACAAAGGGTCATCTTTTCAAAATCAACACAACTTTCCATTTTACCATTTGAAAAAAATACCTTTTGCGTGCCACTACACTCCATGTGAGGGCCATGTTTAAGGTTCATCCAAAATCAGTACATTCAAACTTAATAATTACATTTTTTTTCTTAAAAAGTTTGATTTTCAAAAAACAAAAAAAAAAAAACCTCAAATATGGCACATAGGGAGTGCAAGATTTTCAAGGCCAATTTTTATATTTCAATCAGTGTTTATTTTTTGTTTTTCATGGAGAATATTGGTTGTGCATATGACTTTCTTTCTTTTTTTTCATTAGACTTTTTTTTTTGCATCCAATTCTTTAGCAGATATTTTTGGTGTTTATCAGAGTCCAAACATAATAATCACATGTACTCATAACAAGTTGAAATCACAGAAGATGACCCTTATACTTGGACAGAGGTAGTCCATTTATATTTAAATGAATACAAGACAGATCGCAACAGACACACATGGATAGACTGATTAAGTTATCACTGAGCAGTGATTTTTCAATGATAACACAGACAGCACCGTACGTTATTAGCAACTGACATAGGAACAACAACTATTGGCGGCACATATGCAATTCTAGTGAATTGTTCGCCTTTATTTGAATACAAAGTACGTTGCAAATTGCAGAAAATAGTAGGCTTTCAACAGTTGTAGACACAGTAGCAAGCATAATAACGATGCTGACCATTGCCATTCCAATTACATTCTCCGGAGTAAACATGCTCTGTATACTTGCAATAATTGTAGCACCTGTCAGAGGAACAATCCCCGGACCAGTTCTTGGCAAGCCTCTTGCAAAATGAAGCTTCAGCCATTGGCATCTCTGCATGAAACAAAGCAAAACATTAGAGTTAGTCCAAAGTGTATGGTATATATCAGGGATCTAGCCCGTCCACCTAAGGGATAGGTGTTTGTTAGTATTACAGGGCATGGTTCCTCTATGTCATTTTTTGTGTCAATCTTTATCCCATTTTCTATTTTTATGCCACATGTATTGTTATTCGCAACACTATACATGTATACTTGCAGTATAATTACATGTCACGAGAAATTAGAAAGCGCGAGAGAAAATTCAAAAGCAGAGTACAGGGCTAAACTTTAAGCAAAAACATTTATTGAAAAGCATACGGCGCATATGTAATACAAATTAGTTCGTAAAATTTTGATTGTGAGTGTACATATACATGATACACACTTATAACTATTCTAATTCGTTGCTAGTGACAACCATTTCTGTTTGTTCTACTCGAAGTTCTCTAACTAAGAGAGAGGTAGAGACAAATAATTAAAACTTTGGGAATGTACAAATATACGCCATTCTATGCACGTGTTCACCATTTAAGACTATAGAAGTGTAAACTCTCTTACTAAAGACTAGCTACAACTTACTATTTGGTACGAGGAGGAGGAAGCAGATGAGCAGGGCAAAGAAGGTTGCGCAGCTGAATTGAGATTTAGCCATCTCCGATATCTTATGTTAGCTATGCTTGTGAGAACACAAGTTAATGATGATAACTATTTATAGCAAGAGATGGTGCAATTTGCCAAAACCTAATCGGTAGTTGTGTTGAAACTTCTTATCGCTGAGTTGTTAAGAGAAAGCTACAAATATCAAAGAATTAAGACAAAGTCTAAGTCAGAATTAGCTTACGAAAGGAGTTTAAACAGAGCATCAACATCATTAAGATTTGAAATTTTTAAGTCCAGCAATTTCTAACCTCTTTTAGTGGAAAAGATAATGAACATTAGCATAATGTCGCAAAGCTTAAGTATAAACTCATCTGGTTGCGGGATCGACGGTTACATCATTTTCACATACAATCGATGGACGCATGCCGAATTTTGGTACATCAATTTCGAATGTAGAAGCCACAAGGCAGAAAGGACGGCAGCAATGGAATGCTGATAATTGAGCTATTGCATGCATGATACATATACAGTTTGCACACACATATTCATGTATATAAATGTATACATACATATGTACATTGTCCAAAATTTATATTGAGGATTGAAACTTGAACCCCATATCCCTCAAGTTTTCAATGGACATTCTTGTGCTTTATTTTCTGACAACCAAGACTATCTAGTAAAGGAAGATGAAATATAAGCTTTTAGAATTCTTTTTACCTATGATCTATTTAAGTTTTCTTGAGATTTAACCATGTCCATTATTTGTATTTTACCAAGCGCGTGGAATAAAAAAATCAAGGATGATAAGAATTTATAGCAGGGCACATATAGCGAGCTTTTCAACAACTTGATATACGTTGAAATTTGAATCATTCATATCCGTGGAAGATCAAACAAAAGGAAATGTACGAATAGAATAAGGACCGGTACATTCAGCAAACATCACTTATCCAAGGACATAATTAATAGCATTAGGACCGGTACAAAATTTGAACAGATCAAAAGATAGCTTAATTTCCTACCGTCTTAATAATTGTGGGGAACTAAATTTGGACATCCTTCGCCGCATAGTGTTATTCTAAATCGCTGTCAGTGTCCTGTTAAGGATTAACGCATACTTTTGTCTTCCTTCGAAAGAATCGTTTTCTAATTTCAGCCCCTAATTTTCACAGTTTATTGCACGTAATTACTTTAGTTCAATGTCTTTCACTTCTTCAAACGCCTTGTGTTCGTAAAATATGCCATTACTTGTTACTAAAAATTAAACTACAGGAAAAACTCTTTAAAATTTTGTTTCTTGAGAAAGATCTTGTGAGATCTGGTGCTTATTTCATCAATTACTTGAAGGCTTACCACTGAAGAATCTTGTTTTGATCGATTGTTTGAGAGATTAGTCTACTCACTGCACTCAAAATCTTTTCTACTGTTAGATTCAGGGTTCAAATATCATGCCTGCCAATTGGAGATGGAAAAGGTGTGGAGAGAGATGGAAAAAAAATCTTGTGTAACTTTGACATGTATTAGAGTTTTTGGAACTTTGAATATTTTTTTTTTAATTAGTTGATTCTGACTCTAAGAGTTTGGTTACGTCATTATGGATTTTAGCTCTCCAATGCAAAAGAAGAAGAAAAAAGAAATAGTATTCACTGGTAATCTTGAAAACCTAGTTTGGTAAATAATTGGAAATAGTTCTTAACCCTGATATAATAACTTTTATTTGATCCCGTCTCGATTATCTTGAGGAGACAAAGTCGCAGACAATATAATATTAGAGGTAGCCTGCCAACTACACCAAACCTGTACGCTAATTAGTAATAAGTTTGGATAGTTGACTAATGGTAATATAGTGTCCTTGATTTCGATCCACGCATGTATTATATTAGCTCTACCAAATCAAACCTTGCATCCATAGTAATGTTCACCCTACACCAATACGCAACATACATCAGGCTGTTATAATAAATGAGAGTCAAATTATCAAGTTGCGTGAAACATTTATAACAAGAAACAAACACTTTCTATAGTTTTGCTCTAACAGGATGCCTCGAGATACTATTAGAGTAAAACTGAAATATTGTAGCCGGATGTAAATATTAGGTGACGCCTCCTTGTGTAAATGCCATTCTTGGAAACAAAATTTTCATCCTTTTAATTCAAAAGCACACGGAGTAATTAGGTATTAATCTTCAACTTCCATATTCAAATTTTAATTGCCTGTGTGCAAGACATAATATATGCCACTAAAAAAGTCGTTCAGATAAAATTATTCTTCCCCAACGTTTCTTTGTCAAGTAATCTTCCTTGGAGCTTCAGCATGATTATAATATATAAGTCAATATATCTTTGATAGTGCCATTTCTTTAGAAATAGTTTCTTACTGCTCGCATGATTGTTGAAAATTTCAGAGAAAATAGCACAATAGTGTGGTATGAGCAAATTTCCAAGGAATGGCACGATTGTACGTATGCATGCATAAAAAACAAAAGGATGAGAAATTTTTTGTATTTCCTTTCTTTGTTTCCTCCTTTGTAACTCGTAAGTGAAACAAAGCATGGCGGAGTCACGACCAAAATGGTGGAGTCATGACCAAAATCACGAGGGACAATTGTTTATTGTTGGTCAATATAAGGATTGAATTGAGAGCCAACAATATTGATGGTAGTTGGAATTGGTCAAGGCTCAAAACAACTATCTTGATGGTATGGACAACTACAAGATGCGAAAACGCCTAATTTCTTATATGATGGGTAATATATTGTACTATTAATTGATAGTTAGCATAATGCGACTAATCTTAAGAAATGTTTTCTTGAAAAGCAAAATTAGAATTAGCATTTCTTCGTGTTTTATTAGTTAGTTGAATAACTAGTATTTGTGTTTTACAAAATTATATGCACAATCAGTGAGTATTAAATTGCAGTGTATTTAATACCCAAATAAGTTATACAATTACAAATAATCAGAGAGTGAGTTAATAAATCAACCAAATAAAGAAGTAATAGTATAGCATAATTCAAATTTAGCAAACAAAGAAATATTCTGAGAAATCTTTTGTAACGTAGAAATATTCTACGTGTATTTTTTTTTGTTCTTCTTTCCCCATAATTAGCTCTTTTATCTCTTCAATACAATAAATATAATTGGCTATCCCTTTAATATTTCTTTCAATCTAATATCATATCATTTGACTTTTTATACATGTATTATCTTATTTCATATTTTTTGGATTTTGCTTCACTTGTTTCTTATTATAATGGGGTTTTGATTAATTTAAATTTTAGTAAGTACCCACTATTATTTTGTTTGTGGGGGTGCAATACACAATTTCGGTAGTTTGAGAGGATACAAACTATTAAACTATAACTAAATAAAAATACAATTGACAATAATTGTAAGGTATAAAAGGAAATTTTAAAAATTTGAGGGAGCAATTACCCACCCTCAAATGTAAATAGCTCTGACCCTGCCCCCTACTACATTGAATAAAATTTCTCACCCTACCAATAAGTACAGACCACAAGCTTATTATTAGGGAATAATTTCAGAACCTTCCTTGTGGTTTCTAAAAATTTCATATTGCTCGTCTCAAATTTTTAAATTGCACAAACCTCCCTGACTTTTAATGTCAAACTAAAATTTTTTTCAAATATCCTAAATTACCCTTTTCAAATTGAAAAGAAAAAAGGAGAAAACAAAGTTTCCTAATTCCTTCCTCGACTCCATGAACCATTTATGTTCCAAACAAACTTCAGATCATCAAAAGACCAAACCATCCAATGTAAAAACGGTTTTCAGTGCTGGATATCCAATTGTCAACCCAAGCTTCATAAGTGCTCAAGCGCTTCCCCAACTAAAGCTTGCATTTTTTTTTAATGTGGTGTGGAAGCTGCCCTTTTCTTCTATTATTAAATGGATAGTTATAGGTAAAGATCACTCCTAATTGCTAATATTAAATCTTAATTATAATATATTCCCAATCAAGGGAATCCTTTAAGGATTAAAGTAAGTAGGTTGGAAGGCCCACACTTCTGCCGATATAGAAAACCCAAATTTGATCCAATATAATCAAACCAATCCAGCAGCCAAAAAATCCCAACCAGGGCTCTTCACCTTGCCCCAAAACTCTCACCCTAAACAAACACTAATATTTCAAAGAAATTCAACCTCAATGCTTTCTCAAAACAAAATTTCCATCAACTACCAATCTTTACATCCCAAACCGCCTCCACCTTTCTCTAGTCCATTTTGCAGCTTCTTTCTAACAAACAACCTAATTCCCATTAAGTCAAAAACCTCCATGTTTTAAAGTTTGATCAATATAGTTCTTGTGCAGAAGATAAAAATAAAGGTTAAATGCAAAAAACTGTCTTGAACTTTTATAACTATTGCACAATACATCCCAAAGTATGTTTATAGGTACTTTGCACCCTAAGAAAACTATCATTCACAAATTTCATGGTCAAACAAAGCGCGTGTCTTGCAAGCTCTGTCTGTTGAAATTTCCTAACAAAATTGCCTTCCTTCCAAATGAGTATAAATGGCTATCTCCACCTACCATCACTTGTCCATTCTGCTCATTTATTATCATCTTCATCACATCCTTTATTTCCTTTTCTTCACAGATGCCGCACAGTTTTCTACACACATGGAGCACAATCCTAACAGTTGTAGCTCAGGCAATGCATATGAAGCAACAAACTTCTGCTCAAGATGTAGGTGTGGAAGAATAGCACCTCTATGCACTTCATGGACTATTCACAATCCAAGAAGAAAATTATTTGAAATAACTATTGTAGTATTTTTTGGGATGTGATGTATGTAAAAAAAAATGATTGGAAAAATAAAAAGTTGATTGGAAATTGTGTTTGTAGTGCAAGCAAAATATTATTTAGAATAATTTTGTTTTCCAAAAAGAAAACAAAAAGTACAAAAATTTTATCTTCTCAAATGAGTAAAAAATTTCTAAAAAAGTGTCGTTAACGAATAATATACTGCTACTAATATTTTTGTTTTTATTTTAATCTTATTAATTGCCACTTTACTACTAATAATTAGATTTGTTATAAGCTCATTTGTTTTAGATATACCTAAATAATTTGAATACCATACAAAATATGCTTTGCAATTATTGTTACTACTAATAATTGAACATAGAAAAGAGATGAAAAGAGAATAAGTTGAAGTTCATTAAAAATACTATACGAATAATAATACTAAAAAATTAAAATAACTAGTCATACAAGACAGAAAAGAATAAGAAAAATGTAAAATGGAACAAAGTAAAGAGTAAAGAAAAAAGTACCAAACATAATTGATATATAAATAATATTCCAAAAAATAGTTTTCTTTTCACATACATCATATCCCAAAATTATTTAGATACTTCATGTACCATCACATCTCACTCCATGCAATACAATAGCCAACTGGACATGAAGAGTGCTTTTGTCCGTTATTTTTTTGAAAAAAATTGAACTTTCCATTAATGTTGTAATCATGCTTACACTGGCTGAATACATTCACAGATAACCAATTACTTGTCTACGAAATGATGAAAACCCTAACTTATCCATTCCAATATCCCCCCTTGACCAATCGTGGTAGATCTGAAAACCTATTAAACACCTGACCTGCATTAGAATCAGCACCCAAATTTGCAAGACGGTCAGCAGGAGCATTCGCTTCCCTGTAACAATGTGAAATCATTTGAAAATGTTGTTTAAACATAAGCAACTCATCCAGCTCCCTCTGCAACTGCCATGGGCAAGCACTAACCCCTTGAACGATCCAAATAAGGGTAAGAGAATCTGCCTCTAAGTGTAACTCCAAGTACCCTCGAGTAATACAGTATCTAATGCCAAGTAGCAGCGCCCGAAGCTCCGCATGCAGACTAGTCATTGTCCCAAAGTGCTCCGAGTAACCAAATACAAAATTACCTAGACAATCACGCACTAGACCACCTCCTCCACTCAATCCTGGGTTCCCCAGAGAACATCCATTCGAATTTAACTTGTACCCCCCCTGCGGGGATACCCACCTGACCGACTGAATGATCATCCTCTTTTGTCGGTTAACCAACTCTCGAAGCATCTTTTCCCACGAGGAATCTGACCACTAAATCCTCGGGAGCTGTACATGAAAGATGTCACTTAGCAATTGGACTATCCGACTCACAGTCTCCCTGACCCTCATTCTCCGTCCTTCAAAAACCTTCCTATTCTTTGTCCTCCATAATTCCCAGCAAATCACCGACGGGAGAACACTATTCAAAAACTTCAAATATATGTTATCCCCTCTCCTTAACCACCAAAACCATACCATATGTCGCACCGTATTCACCTCCCTCATTTCACCAACATTAATATCGAAATGACACCAAACCAATCTTGCCCCTTTTCTTGAACAAAAAACATGATTCGGGTCCTCCTCCCGTGGATCCTGGCAACACCAACACCTAGAGGGGCTGCTTATCCCAAATCTCCTCAATTGGTCCTTAAGAGGGAGCCCGCCCTGCAGCTGTCGCAGTATAAAGAAAGAGATTTTAATTGGAAGACTGCTGCCAGACAAAGGCAGAAAGCCATGAGCTGTTAGTAACCCGTTCGACAAGTGAGTAGGCCGATAATGTGGAAAAGGTGGCAGAATTTGTCAAGGTCCAAACCATTCTATCATTGCCCTAAAAGGATGGGAGGATGGGGGTGCAACCTCCAAAACTCACCCTGCTAGAGCGGCATCCAAATACTGATTAAGCATGGCGACATTCCAGCCCCCCCGATCGACAAAATCAGCCACCAAATGGTCATGGAAGATTTCCACCTTGTTGCATAAGACTCCTGATCCCATCCAGTTGTCAAGCCAAAAATCCATCGATCCTTGCTGTACGATCCAGCTAATGTGGTCCTCCCCTACTTGCTGCACCGCAACCATCCTCCTCCACGTATGGGAATTCCAATGGCTATCCTCAACTAGACAAGGATTCAACCCCACGCAATAATTTCTTGACATAAACTCTGCCCATAGCGACTGCTATTGTCAAAATTTTCACTAGAGTTTAATCGAGATTAAGTCGTAGACCTCCCTAATACCACGTAGACCAATACCCCCTCTTCTCGCTGCCGACACAAATCCTTCAACCGCATCTAGTGGAATTTAGTACCAAAATCAGATGACCCCCATAAGAAATTTGCAAATAACTTCTCTAATGCCACGAATATCCCCTTTAGAGGAGAAGAAGCTGTGAGCAAATGATTCGGCATTGAGGATAACACAGTCTTAATCAATACCACTCTATCTCTGGCTAACAAAACCTGATTCATCCATGACAGGATATGAGCCGCCACTGCATTATATATATCTGCAAAGTAAACTTTTTTTCGCCTTCCTACGTACAACAGACATCCTAGGTATAGTATCGGGAAAGCTCGCTTTGGAAACCCAAGTACCTATCCAATCAATGCTGCTCTCTGTGACGGAAACCGCGGATGAGTCAAGAAGCAGCTTTTTTGGGGATTGATCCATTGGCTTGATGCAACACTATATTCCTCCAGTACCCTTTTAATCGATTTTAGAGAAGATCTCATACCATTGGAGAATATGATAACATCATCATCGTACGCCAAGTATGATACTATAGGGCAATGAGGAGGTAGTTTAAAAGGGGTGAATCGCCACTGTGTGACTAAAGTATTTAGGGCTCGAGACAACACTTCTGCTTCAATAATGAATAAGGCTGGCGATATGGGATCCACTTGTCGTAAGCCCCATGAAGACTTGAAAAAATCTTGTGGAGAGCCATTAACCAATACCGAAAACCAGACATTAGAGACCAAGTGCCATGTCATGTCTATCTAAGTCTCACTGAACCCGAAGTGACGAAGCACTTGCAGAAGAGAATATCATGAGACTCTATCATATGCTTTCATCATGTCTAATTTAATCACCACGTTACCACCTCGATTTGTCTTCTTGATATCTGTTAATAACTCCAGAGCTAGCAAAAAATTATCCGCAATTTGTCGCCCTTGCACAAAACCGCTCTGCTGTGGAGATATGATCCGGAGTAATATCTTAGCCAATCTCTTCGATAGAAACTTGGAGATGATTTTGCTAGCAAAATTGCACAGACTTATGGGCCGAAACTGAGTAAAGTCTTGTGGGTTTTCCACCTTTGGCAGTAGAACAATTGAGGTAGCTGTGATACTCTGAGGGAGCTCAGCACCATAGAAAAATCTCACTACCACCCTGTACACATCCGTGGCTACCATCTCCCATGCGAAGGTGAAGAATTTCCCTGTGAATCCATCTGGGCCCGCTGCGCTCTCCTCATCCAGTGCAAAGATTTTGTCCTTGACGCCTTGAAGAGAAGGAATCTCCATTAACAGCGAATTGTCCTGGGCAGTGACCAGTTTCGGAATGAACTTTAAAATTTCATTGGATGTCGAGCCTCCCTCTGCCTTGAAAAGCTCCTAGAAGAAGCATACCGCCGTATCACCAATCTGTGGCTCCTCCTCGATCCACTCTCCATCCGCCTTCCTAATCCGATGAATCACTGCCCAACGTCTCCTTTCTACTACCACTAAGTGAAAGAATTTGGAGTTCCTGTCCCCGTCCAAAAGCCACTTCACCCGTGCTTTCTGCCTCCAAAAACCCTCCTCGAGTGTCAGCGCGCGCCGTAGCCGCCCTCGAGCATGATGCAGCTCACAGCGCAATTGATCCAAGGGATTCAGGTCGTATTTCATCTCGGCATCCACTACCTCATGCTTTGTGCATCGAGCTACCTCAAAAATATCACCAAACAAATTCTTAGACCATTGTTTGAGAAATTGTTTAACATTCCGAAGCTTCATTGCCAATATATGCAGGGGACACCCACTGACCGATTAAGACCAGCAATCTTTAACCACCCCAACAAGTCCTTATGTGTGGTCCAAACATTCAAAAAGCGAAATGGCCTGGGTTTATTGTCCAACCTCGTAACGGGGAGTGATCTGATGGATCACGCCCCAAATGCTGGACCATGACTTGTTGCTGCATCTCCAAAGCTAACTCACTTATTAGTAGTATGTCAAGGCGCTTCCAAATCCGAGCTGCACTCGAGTGATTATTACACCAGATATACCTCGACCCAGAGTACCCCGCATCACTCACTCCCGCCACTGACATGAAATTCAAGAAATCCAATCCTTCCGTCGGTGTGAATGGCAAACTGCCCCTTTTTTCCCCCTCATTTGTAATCACATTGAAATCCCTTTCTTGGTCCGTGCGTTTAGTATGAATACATGACAAACTAATGGAAGCTGGAAATAGGTGAGATTGTACTTGAATAGTTAAATATTGGGGCGACTTCCCGATACTCTAACAGTTAAACAAAGACCAGTAAAACACCCAAACAGAACCCCACTGATTGGTTATGCAACAGTCCATCCCCAACTTTAGTCTAATATCAGTAATATTCTCCAACCCCGTCTTTAGTTCAACAATTACCACTAATTGTAATGAGTACAGTTTGATAAGTTTCCTCAGTCTTTTTAAATTATGAGCTCAAGTCACTCCCCTTATATTCCAAAAAAGCAACTTAATCATCAGATAAGACAGAGAAGGAATTTGTTGATGCATTAACCATGGATCTTAGAGTTCTATCAGAAGGGAAACCTGCACGAATACCTCGCGACTTTGCAAAGGACATCTCCTTCAGTCCCATTTTCTCCTACTCATGGTTGCCAGAGATCACCACCGGGTCTATATGCAATGTTTCCAGCAGCGACGCCTCCCCTTGAACAGCATTCCTGTGACATCCGCCCCTAGGGGATAAATTTCCCACCCGTCGCTGAGTTTCCTGTAGTTCCTCAGTCCTCCCTGCGTCAGCTAAATCCCTTGCTGTCCGCCCTTTTGCTTGCACCCCACCAGCCTCCTTTGCCATCCCCTTTCCACTAGATTTGATGCTCCCCTCACCAGTCCCAGGCAAGGCAGTCACCTCCCCTTCGCTTGTCTCTTCCACGGCGGCCATTGCCTGACTGTCAGCCGCGACACTCTTCCCCACAGCAAAATCTGGATGCATATCTATAGTGGGTGGTCGCATAACTGCCCCATCAAGACTCTCGTTGGACTGCCCTCCCACATTATCCTTCGTGCTGATAGGAACAAGGTTCGTAAGTATCGGTCCCGCCTGAGGCTCAGCCGCGGCCATCTGCAGCCGCAAGGTAGACGTCTTCCCAATCACTTTCGCTGGCACCTTGCCATGGTCATCTGTGGCAGCCGACTTTACATGACCTTTTATATTAGAAAATAAAATTCAATACAAGATTCTTGCATAATATTCTAATATTAGGATAACAAGAAATAACATTAACAAACAGATCAAATGGGAATGCCATATCCTTATTTAGCAATAGTAAAACTTCTCTGGACGTTCATAGTTATGCCTAGTATAGCATTTGTTCCCATTTTCTACATGCAAATCTTGGGAATGTGCAGCAGCTAGCTTTTTGTAACTCCAGAAACAGGAAACACAGACAGTTTTAATGGAACCAAAGATGGAGATTTCCCTCAGCATTTAAAATAACAGAAGCAAGGAAATCCAAAGCCGCTTCTGTGACAAGCTGCATGCTGAGCTCCCTCCCAACTCTTGCATTGGCTATCGCAATTCTCAGTTTTTATGCATATCCCAGTCCATGTCTGGCTGCGCTTCGAGCAAATTTTTCCTACTACCTCCGCCATCTGTAACTCTGTATACAATAAGCAAGAACATGTTAAAAATTTTCAGTTTTTTTTGTTAATTGTTTTTGTTTATGTGATCAGAGCATGATGCTTAGTAAAGCTAAATCAAGTTTACCCTTTCTAATAGTTTCTAAAGGGCCCTAAAGATTAATGTAAATATGTGGTTTTCATGCAACTCTTAATTTTCATAAGGAAGTATAGTAGGCCTAAGTAAAGAACGAGAACAAGTGAGGGGCTAAGTTATAAATGCCGGTTGACAGAAAAGAAAAAGTTGATGACCGCATCTCAGAAAATAAACAAAAATCCATTTGTTTATGTAGTGCAAGAGAGTTGCATTTTTGTATCCAACTTTGATAATCTCTCTTGGACTTAAGACTATTATTAGTAGTTAAGTACTATACTAATTCTTTTTAAAATTTTGTTATGTAATGGTAATATTGATATATGACAACATGCCAGAGCATTACATACTTGGGAAATTGGAATAAAGAATGACTTCAGGTGCGTGATTCACTGCAAAGTTTGGTATAAATAGTGGAAGTTTTTGACAACTAACCGATTGAAGCAATGAGGAGAAAGCAGAAGAGGACTGCAACCAAGGTCTTGTAGCTGATCAGTTGAGATTTAGCCATTTCCAATCTTTAATCTCTTTGCAATTCGTGTTTGAAAAGAGTAAAGATGACATGTATATATAGCAAAAAATTAGTCTGTGTTCGGGATCTGACCTCACAAGTTGAAAAACGTCGAGTTCAAACTGATTATTATAATTTGTATTACTTCTGGTATAAACTTAGTACAATTTTGAAGTAATTATAAACTGTGCATCAATTTAGTTGTATAAGTTGATGAGAAATTTCTAAAATTATGATGAATTTTAAAAAAATTCTACAAATGGGGCATTTTGAGTGTGGGGTTCCATCCAAGGGATCTTCGCATTCAGCAAATACGAGCTCCCTCAACTCGCATTTGCTGAATGCGAAGTCTCTTGAATTTTCCTCCAACGAAATCCAAAAAAAAAAAAGAAAAAAGAAAACCAGACCTCGCATCTCTTAAATGCGAGGTCAGTTACCTCGCATCTCTTAAATACGAGGTCACTGTGCTCAGACCACAGACCGCAGAATGCGATCTCATCTCAAAGCTCAGACCCCAGAATTCTGGCGTGATGCCAGGAATACAGGAGATGGCACGGTCGTGTTACTAGTGCTGCTTACACCTCCCATGTCCTTGGTCTTGTGGAGAAGGAATGTTCCAGACAGGATAGTCACAAAGCCACATACTTCAGAGACAATTTGCGATGCATTTTGACTGTCCCAGTCCTGCATGAAAAGTTTGAAAGTCAGCCTTTTGTTGCTCTGATTCGTCCCTCCTCCTCCCAATCCACAACACTAAAATATATATATATATATATATATATATATATATATATATACACGAAAGGAAAAAGCTAATAATAAAAGCCAAATGAAAGTACCTTAAACATTATAATGCTAGCTAGGATGGTGAGGGATGTAAACATAACATAATATACTGGGGACACCACAGCTGTATTAAAGGCATCCAGTGCCTGCAAAATGACATGTACAATTATCAGATTACACATTTTTCAGGTAACTGGAATCCATTGCAGCAACATAAGAAAGGTACAACGAATTACAGTTTATCTACAACAAAATCCATAGTCAGAAATTTAGTATCACTTGTTCATGGAAAAGATAACAGGAAAAAATCAAGAAAGGGAACATTCGTGCTCTCTGAAGAACTGAAGAATTTGCCTGTCATAGCAAATGGTAAAGCCAAAGATAGTGTTCAAGACACAGATGGCAGAATTTGCTAATATTTCAGTATGTCTACTTGAAGCCAGTTGACGAACCTTGCTTTTAGACCAAAGGAAGTGATTTATCTTGCCCCAGGGACCAGTTTATTGTCATAGCGTAGGAAAGGAATCTCAATATAGTGTTTGTTTATCAGTGCTAATAAGGATGTAAAGAAATAGGCAGTAGATAACCATCATTTTCATATGATAATGCACTGATTGTTGAAAATTGAAATCCATCAACAAAGACATCATTTTCTTTTTGTTTATGTTAGAGCTGTCACGAAATGAAAAATATTGTCCTGTCAGAGCTCTCCTTTAAAAAATATTTATTTTCTATGAGTAAATGCGAGCTCCTAAAAAAAGTAAATATAAAAAATATTTTTGTTTTTTTATAGCTCGCATGTAATAGTAAATTTGTTTTCTTGGAGCTCGCATTTACTAATAAATGCGAGATCCTTCAAATATAAATTTAAAAAATATTTGTTTTCTTCGAGTACTAAATATTTAATTAAAAAAATTAAATATTTTAATTAAAAAAATATTTATTTTGCAGATATCTCATTTACTAAATGCAATGTCTAGTACAATCTTATTTTTTAAAAAATAATTGTTTATGCATTCATTGAGTGCGAGGACTAAATAATTTGGATCTCGCATTCGATAAATGTAAATTCCTAGAAAATTATATTCAAAATTTGCTTTTTTTTTTTTAATTAGGAGCTCACGATCATTTTTGTTTTTGCATTGGCATTTATCATAGAGGAATAAATCCATATGAATAATATGGATAAGCCATATGAATGTTTTTGAGAAGAGGCATTATTGCTCCGAATTGGTTGCCTAATTACTTTAGTGTGGATATGTTCTTCTATGCTCTGCGGTCCAACGAGGAGAGTGGAAATGCACAGGGCTATCTATATATGCACATATTTTAGTGAAGAGTGATGATAAGCAAATGCTTGTTGGCATATAAAAGTAATCAAGTAGAGGGTGTTTGTACTAACAATTCAAGAATTAATGAACTGTGTTCATATTCAAAATAATGGTTGATTTGGAATATGGAACTTGCAAATTGCATCTATATCTTTTTTGACATTTCTTACTTGGAAGGAACTAACATGCTTGCTCAATAAAAGACCACAAAAAAAAATTAAAGAAAAAAGTACACTGGAATGCGGTAGTTGAGTTGTATTGCACCACCTTCAAAAGTATACCATAGTAAGAAAATTAACCAAGGCCGGGTTGGATGTATGTACCCTCCTCAATGGAGTTAAACTAAAACAACCTAATTAAGAGGGATTCTTAATCCTGTTGAGGAACTTGAGAGAGAGCTGAGGTTAAGCCATTTGACACGGGCAAAAGCAAGGAGCAATTTCTTGCGATGAATGTCATTGCTTTGAATTTCAATGAACAAGAACTACAAGCTGAAGATTGCTGGAAATGCACTGAACATTCATTTTTAGACATCTGAAACCAAGCAATAGAGCAATTCAAAAATACTCTTCTTAATTCTTGGTACTTGTTTAAAACAAAAAATGAGACTGTATGCAAGCTACTTCACATGTATAGGACAACGATGTGGAGGCCCCAACAGTTAAGTGGTAAATTTGACGTGAGATCTGTACAGATAGCCCACTGAGGACATTCCCAAGGATGTCTCTAGCAGCAAAACCAGTAGCCACTCCTGCATGGCAAGTCAAAGCATGATGATATCAATTATCAATGCTTCTTAAATTTAAACACAACTCTTCTTTAAAAATATAGAATGCAAGCATTTTTTCCCCTTCAATTGGAAAAAAAAACTTCTAATAAGAATTTTCAAAATCAGGAGAGCTGAATCAAAATATTCACAGGTCTTAGTGCCATTTTTTTTTTTTTTTTTTTGCAATAACCAAAGCAAGCTCTTTGCCTTTCATTCTATTTTTACTTTGATCAAAATATGACCATTTAATCCAACCATGGCATAACTTGGTGACTACAACCTGTTGCTTCCACTACATTCATAAATAGCTGTCTAATAATCCCTATAAGCCCTCCCCCAGATACCAAGTTCTTTCTTAGTGACTACAACCTCCAGCTTCCACTACATTCATAAACAGTTGTAGACCTCCCCCTGATACCAAGTTCTTGACCCTGAAATATCTTCTAAAAGGCAGTTTAAACCTGTTGAGCTGCTATGAGAATCACATAGGGATGCGTAAAGGAAAGCAAAATCATGTGGGAGGAGCAGCTTGGCTGCTGTTGCTGTTTCTATTCGTGGCGCTGCATTTTTGGAACTCTATCATGTACTATTGGGTTCCTATTGCTTCTTCCTATAATCAAGTGGATTATGACGAAAATTTTTTGGGGTAATACGAGTCAGCTTATTGTTCTTGTGTGTATATCATTATTAAATCAAGCTGAAACAAATTATATCCAGAGCGGTGCATTTCATATTATATCCACAACTTCACTTAATTCATCATCTTTGAGGCAGGAGGACGCCTCATATATTGCAGAAGTTAGCAACTTCTGTTCAGGAATTTTCACAAACGCCTTGTATACATCCATAAAATCACAGGAATTTACACTTTCTTGCTTAAATATCGCTCCAAAAAATATCTATCTAATCACACGAATTTACAACTCAAACACGAGACCAAATGCATCAACAAATGACACCATCATTGAAGACTAGGCATGGCAAGCAAATAAGAGACAAAACGAAAGAACAAGAACGCTCAATAAATTGCCAATCAGAAAAACCATTTCAATTCAGAAAACAAAAAATCCCAGAAAAAAAAGAAACTCAGAAAAAAAAAAGAAATTCATTCTTGGAAACCTCCCTTGAGGGTTTGTCTAATATCACTTAAAATTCTTGAAATGTTAAAAATATCACTAACTTCGCATTGGATTGTGCTAAAAACATGAATAAAAGAAAAGGAAAATAGAAAAACTCCAACTATCTCTATCTATAAAATTTCAATTGTTAGAATGTACAAGCCAAAAAAACTTTACGTGGTGGATCATTTATACTCCATTATTGACAAAAATAGAATTAACATAATACAAAGAATTCAAATTACATGTATGTTTATTTTTCTAACTTAATTATATTCTTCGTTTATAAAAAATTTTGATGATTGTGGTTTATATGCAATAGAGTCATGTATATACAATACTTTTGGTAAAACATGATATTATCAATATTTGATATGTTAGAATTCAAGCTATAAATCAAAAAGTGTTTCATTCATGATTTCAAATTCAATCTTAAGGGATATGCCAACTACATTGGAATGTTTTCTGTCTCTTTTCATTTAATAAAATTTTTAAAAGTAACTAGCTTAAAAAAATAAATAACATAAAAATACTATATTATGATGTTGATGATCAAAATTTCATAAAAAATTTTTAGTATCTGAAAAATAATATATTTTAAAATATTACAATCACGTGCAAAGCACGTGAACTATTACTAGTTGATATAAATGCTTGGGAGAGTTGCCGTAGCTCCTCCATCTCCAACAATATGGATATGACAACTTGCTAAGCAGAGTGTTAACCAAAGCGAGTCAAGCTGTATATGGAACCTGTTATAAGTTCTGTTCAAACATTGATGTACACAAAACAACACAACCTTGATCAATTTCCTGAGATATGTACAGGAAGTGATCAGCTCAATTATCTCAAAAACCAACATAAACTTCCACCTACAAGCCTTGTGAATTTTCTGATCAAGTTAATATGTTTCTAGATGCTTATCCAACCATAAATTCCATTATAAGGAAAAATCAAACACTTTAAGCATACAATTTACAATCACTTGCTTCAAACACCAGAAAATTCATGACAGCTATAAGAAATAAACTCTTCAATTTGGTTCAAGAATTTTGGATTGGACTGGCGTCCATGATGTACCAAGATCATTTTAACCCCTGTTGCTAAGGTAACATAAAGCAAGGCATTCTGCAATAATTTAACTAGGTGGCAGAACTAAAAGGCTAACTACGCAAGTGAGACTGAAAATGAATAGAATGCTAAGAAGTCCAAGAGGTTAAGTTCGTTTCTAGCATATTCTCCATATGCTAAGAAGTCCTAGAGGTTAAGTTGGTTTCTAGAATATTCACCATATGCCATCGTCAAGAACTAGAAATTATGCCATTGTTTCTTTTGCTTTTTAGAAACTAATATGCCATTGTCAAACTCAAACTTCATGGCATTAGAATTTCTTCAAAAAAGTGACCCTTATACAGGTTGTATGCCCCAATCCCCAACTCTTGCTTCTACCGAGCTTGCAATTTTTTCCATGGTTGATTGTATGAACAGATTTAAAATATAAAAATAAAAACAGAGGAGTTGTACAGTCCGGAATGGGTATATTCATTCTAGTTCCTCAACCAAGAAAAATTCACAGTTGCCCTCACAATTAACTAAGATTGGGATCAAAACTTCCATGCATTCATAAGCCTACATGCAAGTACAAAATATTTAGATTCTTCAAAATCCAATCATATTAGGATGGACCTTACTGACTATACTCAATGATCAGATTTAAGATGGAAGAAGGTTGAATGTTGCAGAAAGAAAGACCACTGTGCCAGCAGTGTGTCTTGAATAGCAAATGGACTGGGTACCTCAAGGTTTCTAGCCATGCAAAAACAGTTATTTAGGTGTATTACCTAAGCGAGCCTCATTATGCAAATGTTGATGATCTAGAATTGTTAACAGTGATAACTCAGAATTGTAAGACTAGATATATGGTGCAAGGACCTACAGGTTTTTCCTGCATCTCAAAACTATACATAGTTTCTCAATAAGAAGCAAAACTTCAAAACAAGTAGCTAATACATACCACTACTTAAAAAGGTAAAACAAATTGCATCGTTTAATAGTAAGTAGCTAATAGCAGTTTTTTTTTTTTTGGGGGGGTTACAAAAGCATGAACTAGAACCTGAAACCTTACTGGTCTGGTAGCATTACAACCCATCAAGGTACTGAAGAAACAGCATTACAACAAAACTAAAAGATGGACAACTTAACTTAGCCACTAGAATGCCACAAACAGACTATTCACTAAGAGAATCCTAATTGATTCAGCATATTTTAAGCATTAACCGTATATTAAGCAGCCAGCTAGTAAACTTTCAAAATTGCCAAGTTATAAATAGCAATGCCAATACCGTGGATGCTAATCACGAAATCCAACTTACTGGTATCATGCAAAAATGCCAAATGGCTGGTCACATGAACACTAGAACCAAGTCAAAGTTATCGGTAACTCAAAAGAAAATGAAGCAGGACTAGCTGTGAAGTTATATGCAAATACCACTAATTTTATCTACATCTGTCTCTGTCGTTTTCTTTCTGCATTTACGTTTACTCTGGCTCTGCGGTGCAGTGGGTCATTTGACCCAAGGATTTCCCCTCCCTGAAGATATTTCCTCAGACTCGACAGAAAAAAATGGAAAAAGCAGCACAACCCACATGATATTTACATCCAAATTTGACATCAAATCTGAACTTTACATCGGATTAAAGTATTAAATAAATATAAAACGCATAAAAATCAGGCTTTGCAACAAAAGTTCATACCTTTTATGCTGTTTGTGAGCTACAGAGCACAGCCACGAATTTGAAAGCCATTTGCGAAGGGAAAAGAAAATGTGCAGCGCAAAGGGTCACAAATTTGGTTGGGGATGACTGCTGAGGCAGAAATGGCAGCTGGTTGGCGTGCAAATGGCGTCTGGTGGAAGCTCAACAATGGCGGACAACAACCGACGAGAAAGAAAGAGATTGAGGGATTTTGGGCAATTTCCTCTTGGAAGCTTGGACTGGTGTCTAGCTACGCAAAAGACGAGAGAGTGAGCTGGATGTGCAAAGTTTCGTTCCAATTTCTGCCCCTCTGCTTATGGATTTGAATGCCGAATGTTTGACGTAAAGAACGGAGCTCTATTTTTGGGTTTAGGTGAAAGAGACTGAGAAATACGAGGTACTTTCTTTTAAAATATATATATATATCCTAGCTCGTTAAGTTCGCATTCAACAAATGCGAACAACCTCATTTTAGATTCGCCTCCACCAATAGCTTTACTTGTAGAAACTCTTTTTTTTTTTCATCATAATTCAAGAATTTACTTATAAGTTGATAGATTCAAGTTTACATCTAAACTACGTGAGTTTACAATAAATATTATAAGAATTATAATAGTCAGTTTGAACTACATAAACTAGATAGAAATTCAACTTATGAGGTCTCGATCCCTAAATTAATGATTTATTTTTAATATTTTTCTGAGATCAACTTTATCAATCAATAATATGAACTCAATGAGTTGTGCTCAGTGGTACAGGTCAAGTAGTAGACTTTGATGCATATGGACAGGCACCACTTGCTAGATTAAGCAAGTCAGATTTGTTCAATGTACCACGTGTGTAGGGTCATGAGCAAAAGAAGCAAAATACAATGGATTGGAAGTCAAAAAACTGCGCGCATTATGCAACAAGTTGACATGGTTGCTACTGATTGAATGTCAAAGTGATCCATATCTTATTTGTTAGTTCCTTTTCAATCAGCATTCTTTGTTATAAATGTTTTTTGGTTCCTCACACAAGCATAAATGAGGGAAACAATTTTGGACATATCGGCAAATCAAGTTTCAATCTCTCCTTTTTTTTTTGGGGGGGTTGTGTCGGTAGAGTGTTAGGTCCTATATTGGCAGGACACTTATTTCTTCATTTTTTTTCTCTTTGAAAAACACTTTAGTAGGTTCTTGGTATATGAGTTTACTTGTGAATCATATACATTTTTAAGAGATACATTAATTTTCCTGCATCATCATACATGATAACTACCACTTTTTGTATGTCATCGTATGTCAAAAGTAATTATTCTTGAATACCAATATGGTCTACAAATGAGTCGACAAACTATTTCTACCCAAGCATTTTTCTCCTTCTTTTTGGTAGTATTAAAATATGTGCTTGGTTTTTTTTTTTTTTTAAATTGGGTGCCATAGAGACATATAAAAAGCACAAAAAGTATTGAAAAAGGAAAACACATTGGAGGTGAGGGTTGGAGCCATTATGAGAAGTGTAGAACTACTTTGACTGCTTCAATTGCATACATGTTCACACTAAAGCACTTTAACTCTTTTACGGAGCAAATGACACCAAATGCAATGAGCTAAAAGAGTAAATCTTCTATATACTTTCAGTATAAACTGAGTTTATATTGATGGCTTACCATATTGTGCCATTTCATTGCTAGAAATGAGTAGCTTATTGAAGCCTGTATTGATTATCAAAATATTTAATTAACAAATATTTAGTTTGTAACAAAATCATCATAAAAAGTACTTCATCTTCTGTTCTCCCTCTGTTTATCATTATATTTTGTGCTGAAATTGGTGGTTCCCCATTGATTTGCTGCAAAATTAATTGGAAGACAGATTTGATTTTTTTTAATCTTTTCTCCTTCTACGTTATTTCGATCATACACTATCTTTTGCTTATTAGGTTTTCGCAAAGTGTGAACCCTAATTCAAATATTTTTTCAAGTTAGGATGGATTTTGTAGTATGAATAAAGAAATTTTTGTATGGTAAAATATTTTGAAAGAAAAGTAGGAAACAAAGATGAAATAGATGCTGAAAGCAATGATGAAATAAATATATCATATATAAGGGAAAGACACTAACGTTATGGCGTAAATAGTTGCAGCTCTGTGACTGGAAATCCTAATTATTAAGTTTTCTTAAATATATCCAAAGCATTTGTTTTTTTATTCAATTATTGGTTGCGTTTAGTGAAGTTTGTCTCTCAAAGTTTGATATCGCGTTTGCGGTTGGATCCTAGAGTTCCTAAATCACTCCATGGAAAGAAACATCCCAGATTAACTTGATGGGTGGATTTTAATTAGAGTCCATTATCATTCCAAAATTATATTGGCTATTATCTTTAAAGTTTGGTTTGTTTATTTGTCAAATCGAGTTTGAACAAGTTTTATATCAAATTTGACTGTTATAGAACATAAAATGCTGTTCAAATTTGGCTTGATTAATTGAGAATTGGGAAACTAAGATCGAACGAATTTTTACCAATCAGATTTCGATTCGAGTATTGAGTAATTTGATTCATCTTTCAACTTCGTCTAAATCACTCCATGGAAAAAAAAAATCCCAAATTAACTTGACCGATGGATATGTATATGTAGCTTTTGGATTGCTTTGATGAATTTGCTAGCTTTTGGATTGAGATTGCTTGTTAACCTAAGTATATGTAGTTAATTGTCAATTATGTATATAAATTGGTAGTGAGATATAGAAGTTGGACCACGACGACGAAGCCATAAACCTAGGCAAACCCAAGAGCAAGGGGAAGAGCAGGAATCTGCAATTAACCAAAACTAGGAACAAGGAACCCATATAAGTGATCTAGTAGCTACTGCTTTAAATCGGATGACTGGCCTTTTAGAGTGTATAGCACCCCGACAGGATCAAGTGGTTGGGTTTGTAAATCAACATAGGGAACGGGAGGTAAAATTATCCATTACGAATTATACACGGGTTGCATTTAAGAGATACAGGAAGCAACCTAGGAACTAGAAGATAAGATGCGAAAAGAATACCTGGAACTCTTTATAATGGAAGGTACGAATTTCGATGGTGAAATTTCTTTAAGGGGGGAAGGATGTGAGAACCCGAGAAAATTATGTGTATACCCTAAAATTATTTTATTTTATTTACTTTGATATGAGAAAAATTATATATAACGAATAAACGGTTACCTTAAATGTCTTATTGAATCCCTATAAATTGAGAATTTTGAAAATAAATTCAATAAGTACATGTCTAGAAGTGTAGAAAATTTTACGAATTAAATAAATATATGACATGCATATCGTAAATTGTGTTAATTGCAAATATTATTAGACACGTAACCTATACTAAAAGTGTAACAAGTACATGTCTAATAAGTTTTTCTTAAAGCTACATGTGTTAAAAATCAATGTAAGAAATTTCCCACGAAAATACAAATGAAGTTAGGAGTTCATGCATAAAATTATAAAAATTTCAGGACTTAGAGAGTAATTAAACTACAACCAAAAGACCAAACTAAACTTAAAATTCTAGACTAATTACCATGCGGCCATCACTTGAGCTATCAGAATTTCACAAAAACAAATGGAACCGAATGGAAGCTAGGCAATTATCTGCTAAATCCAAGCGGTGGGAGGTTAGGATCTAACTGAGGTTGGGTGGTGAATTGAGACAGCTGTCAGGAGGGAATGCATCACCAAATTGCTGAATAAGCAATAACCGAATGAGAACAGCGTAAAGAAACAAAAATTGGCGGTGGCTGAGACAAAACCAAAGCTGTCGTCCTTTCTTACTTTCTTTCAAAAACAGACTCGAGTGAGTGAAAAGAGAGAGAGCAAGGTTAAGAGAAACCAGTTACAACTTAGGTAAGCATCATAATCAATTAGCCAGAGCTGAGGAAGGGACTGCAAGGAACGGGAGAATCGAGTGCTAGGAATTGAGGAGCTGAAACCGAAACTTGAGCAGCCTGCAACATCGAATTTTAAGGGGAACAGGTAAGATTTTATAACAACTCGCTCTTTAGTTGGTATAATTGGATAAACACCAGCTGCATGTCGAATTTAGCTGGGAATTTGAGCTTGTGGCTGAAGTAAATGTCGGGTAGCAACTGTAAAATTGCAGGAAAAGGGAAATTGCAGAAAACTGAGATTAAAGCCTGAACCTGCAACTGTTATCAAATTTTTCTTGGGATGATAACATTAAGAAGTGCTTGCAACAGATATTTCTTCAGTATTCTCGTGAATTCTGATCATAAACTGTCATCCTTTCTTTAGGATAATTTTTAGCTAAGTCATTAGCCTCTATACGTTCAGTTGGGACGTAAAACTGAATTCGATGGAGTCTGATGCATGCTGCCATGCATCAGGTTTTGCTGCTAAGCTCAGGCACGGGATTTAGCCCAGCTTTCCTCTGAATTTTGGTCATGAACGACTCTGCTTAGCTTAGGATAACCTGCAGTAGATTGAGTGTCCTCTGCATAAGTGATTGAGACCAGAAACTGAGGAAGTAAAGGCGAGAAAATGCCAAAAGATAAGCCACTGTTTTACTGGAAAAAGCATTTGCTGCAACCGAGGAGGGGAGAAGAAAGAAACTTTGATGATCCCGTGAGAACCCGAAAATTTTCTGAATTTCTAGGCCTTATTTTCTTTCTTTGTATCCGTTTTCTACATTTTTGTTATTATGTTAACTTTAGAGATATTTTTACAAGTAAATACAGTTTTTAAATTATTTTCTAGTATAAGTTAGTTAATGAGATATTTGAAGTGTATAGTGGATGTGGGACCCGCTAGTGCGTTAAGTGTAGTTAATTTGGCCAATTAGGTTCAATTTTGCATTAAGGGATTAATTGACTAGGTGTTAGGAGATAATTGGAGGTTAGCTAGATTAATTTGTTAGGAGAGACAAAAGGATAAGTGTTAAACCTAAAAGGTGCTAGGTGGCGCGTTTTGATTGGAGGGTGGACTTTGACTACTTTCTTTCACCTTACTAAACATGAATTTTGACCAATTTCATCTTCATTTTTCTTTCTCTTGGCCGAACAACATAGAGAGAAAAGAGAGAAAATTCCTCAACTTTTACCTTCTATTCTCTTGTTTAATCTCTTGATCCAACCATTTAAACTTCAAATTCCTCCATAAAAACCTATTGCTAGGTAGGATTGAAGAAGGTGGTGGAGTGGTTTTAGAAGTGGAGGTGCTAAGTTGCCATCTTTCTTGAGTTGTAAAGGTAAGTTGCTAAGAAATCTCCTTTTTGTTCTTAATAAGGAAAGATTAGTGGTTTCTAGTGGCCTAACATGTTAATTTGTGGAAGACTTCATGGGTTGAACTAGTGTTTGTTGAATTTCTGATTTAATGGAGATTTTTCTGATTTTATGGGATGATTATGGTTTAATTATGGTATGATAGCTTGTTATGGTGTAAAATGGAGCTTGTATATGTTAGTTACGATTGTTTGCTGAAAATTTCAGTTTTATGCAGAAATTTCAGCTTTAGGGTTCCAATTTTTTCCTGTTCTGTCTGGCTTTATTTGAGCATGCTAGAAGCTGAATCAATCTTAGCTTAAAACATGAAAGTTGTAGAAAATGATGTTAACTAGCTGCCTGCAGAATTTCAGCTCAATCGGAGCAGGTATCTTGTGACATGACAAAATTGCCCCTGCTGCCCTGTTTCTGTCAAAAATGATAATCAGCCTCTGTAAGTGGTTAGTTTGACCAGGAATATTACCGAATTGGTTGTCGACATCTTCTTAAGAATTATAGTCTTCTATCTTAGCTTTCAAATGGCTTTGGAATTACCTGAATTACAGTTGGGTGTGTTGAGATATGATTGAATGAATCAGGACTGCTAGTTGAATTTCATAGTGAGCTTTGAACTGGAAAATCTGGGGTTGTTTTGGTAAACTTGACCTAGTTAGGGTGAGAACTGGATTAAGTAGTTTTCATCAAAGTTATAGCCCTCTGTCTTAACTTCGAAACGGTATAACTTGCACTTCAATCCAATAAGCGTAGTTTCAGTTATGTCCGATACGCTAAGTAGCGGTGAATCTGCCTTTTTGGTTTCTTAGCTTAAAGCTCATTTCCGGTCATTTTCCTAGCTAAATCTTGTACTTGAATGACTTTGAGCCTATTGAATGGCTGTTGTGATGAATTTATATTGTGTATGACTTTGGAGTTGATTGAGGAAAATAATGAAGCCATAAGTGGCTGGAAAATAGGTAAATACAAAGGACGTGCTGCCCAAATTTACGCTCGAGAATTAGGTAACGATTTGAGAGCAAATACCATATGAACCATCTAGAATATTTGCGTCTTTTTTTATCGAGGTATATAAGTTCAAGTCTGGCTGAAACTTGTACACTTGGAAAAAATGAAATTTACGACTAATAGAAATACATTTTCTTCATTTCTTCGACTCAAATGGATATTTCAAAGTTTTATGAGCGAGAATAAGTTTTTCAAATATTTTACTCATGTCCTTTGGTTTAAATGTACTCTTTTCACTTCCAAAATCATTTTTATACTTTGTACTAGTAGTATTTGAATTGTTTTCAATTCACCTAACTTTTGCTGAAGGAACTGTAATATTTTCTCTTGATTAACCTTAGGATTCATCGGTGATTGAGAGTGTTACCCGGAAAGATATTCTGGACGTTATTTCGCTTTAATAGGTGAGTGTATCACTCCCTTGAATTGTTGTTTAATTGGTTCATCTATACTTGAAATGTGTGACATGGATAACTATGAAACTCTGTTATTCTGAATGAGACGAGGGTGTACTTTATTGCACTCGTTCTCTTGCCTGTACTGAATGAACTGGAATCTATTACTTGTACTTGTTATGTACTTGAACTTGCTACTTGCACTTGTTATGAAATCTTTTGGAAGTGTGTCCAACGATCTTCCTGTTAAACTTGAGCTCAACCTCATGGGGAGTTAATTAAATCAAGCCAGCAAGGGCTTGGTTGAGGTAATTGACAATCCATGGGTACCTGTTCCTGGAGAATCTTTGGGTATTGAAACTCTTGATTTCGCTATACTCGAGTATTACCATTACTGTTCCCGTTCGGCGTTCGGACCCGGTAAGGGGTATGTTTGGTGAACGGGATTTTGGCGTAAGAGAGGTCAACGGACATGAGTGTGTTATTAAACATTGACGGAGAGTCAACAAAGTTGGATCAAGTATTGCAACGGGGATTTGGCTCCTGAGGGCCACCTGTATCTTTTAAATTGTGGTGTTCGTTTATTTCTCTTACTTGATGTGTATGTGTGCCCTAAAAGTGTTTTCTCATGATTTTCACCGTTATGCTTTTGGTACCTCATTGAGCTTCTAACTCACCCCGTTCCGTTATCCTTGTTTTCCTTACAAGGAACCACTTTTGGAACTGTGATTTTGAAGCATGAGTTGAGCTAGTTTAGATATTTTGTATAGCTCCTCAATGGTTGGAAATCCTAATTGTACTTGGATTCAAATGTTCCCTTTTGATTTATAAAAATATGAATGTGGTTGATAAAAGCATGTACTCATGTTCATGTGTTATGTTTGGTTTATATATGTCCATTTCAAGGATTATATGAAGTCACTTGTATTCGATTGGGTCCCGGTCGGATGGTGACGTGGCAGGCACTATTCACTTTCTATTTCGATTTTCTTTTTCTATTTCGTGATTTTTGCTTTGTTTACGCGCGCTACTGTATTCCGACACGTTTTGAGTTGTGTATAACCGCCTTAGTAGTCCTAGCGAGAGTTAGGCAGGCAGTCCGCTAACCTCTTTGGTACACCTTAGGGGAAGGTGGGGCTATCACAGGTGATATCAGAACCGTTTCGCGTGGTCTCTACCCGGAGTGAGTTTGGGGCCAAGTGGTGTTGTGGTCTCGATCATGTGAATGAGTGTAAGGGACTAAGTGCTCTTTTGAGCATAAGCTATGGATCACAGTGTATTATAGGTTTTAAAACATTATTTTGGTACTTAGAGACTATGAATACATATGTCGGGTAGGAATTTCAAATGTAGATGATTTACTCTTGGGACTGGCCAGCTCGAGTGGTAAATTCTCTTATTTTGGATTCTTGTACCCGAATACGAAATGGGATGGAAGCCTAGGTTAGAATGACTTGGCGAATTAGACATCTGATTCTACGGAACTTTATATGATGTGTGGATGATTAACCCTGCTTAAGAGATAAATTGCGATTTTTTGTAGATTACGGATAGAACCCTAGGGGGGGAGCTTTTCGTTAGTTGCTTTTGTACTCCTGGTTTAGTTCATAGTGTGTACTATTGAATGACCCCCTTACTTCCCTAGAATTTCCTTTGCTTGTATTTGACTGACTGTTACTGTGTGATTTGTTTGATATAGTCGTGTTATATGTATATTTGCTTTTGAATTGATTCGGATGTATTATATATATCTGACTGACTGACCTCGTTAGTTGTATATTGTATTCGCACCTTGAGCCTAGATTAGTTAATCCAATGGAAGGAACTCGTAATGGACGAGGCCGGGGCTGTGGATGTAGGCAACCCTTGAATGAAGGGGGAAATCGGGAACCAATGCCTGAATCCAACCCTGAACGACCGACCTTTTGGCTCACGTAGTGGAACAGTAAGGCCAAAATCCTATTACTCAGCCGGGAAATCCTGGTAATCATACCGAGGGTGAGGATAAAGCTCTTGAACGATTTCAAAAGTTCTCACCACCGAATTTCTTGGAGGACCCAACCCTGATGTGGCCGAGAGGTGGCTAGAGAAGATGATTGATATTTTTGCCACGCTACATTATACTGAGGAGCGACAGGTAATATTTGCCGTCTTTCAACTGGAGGGAGCAGCCTGTTCTTGATGGAATATCATAAGACTGAAATAGGAAAGAGAACAAACCCCAAGGACGTGGGTGAATTTTATGAGAGAGTTCAACACGAAGTATTTCCCACCTCTGATCTAGGAAAAGAAAGAAGATGAATTCATTAGGCTTCGGCAGGGAACTCAAAGTGTCACCGAATGTGAGAGCCAGTTCACCAGGTTGTCTAAGTTCGCTCCCGAACTAATTGTGACCGAACAATGGAGGATAAGGCGTTTTGTCCAGAGATTAAATGTTGAGATTCAGAAGGACTTGGCGATAGCCCAACTCAATGCCTTTAGTGATGCGGTGGAGAAAGTTCAACGAGTTGAAAGCGCGAGGTTACAAGTTAGAAACTTCCAAACTAAGAAAAGAGGATTTCTTGGAAGTAGCTCAGAGCAAGGGGATAAGGGTACGCCTCCTAAGATTGGAAGGGGCAACGGGGGAGTACAACTACCAGGGATGTCAAGTGGTGCCTCACAGAGAGGCTCAGTCTCCACTTCCCGTGGTCCCTGCGGTTACTGTGGGAAGCCGAATCACACGGAGGAGTCTGTTGGAAGAAAGGAAGAAAATGTTTGCGTTGTGGGAGCGCAGATCATCAAATTGCAAACTGCGCAGGCCGATCTCGAGAAGGGAGTAGGAACCAACAACCAACCACGACCAACCCTGACCAGTCGAAGGGGAAGAAGGATGGACAAAAGGTGTCGGCTCGGGCGTATGCCCTATAGCAACATCAAGCCCCTGACTCGTTTGAAGACGTGGAAGGTAAGATTCTGGTATTCCACCGTACGACCACTAGAATGGTGTATAAGAATTTCACTTTGAGAAGGAAGAAAAAACTATACGAAAAATTCAATGAGCTTGGCTAGTGAAGGGATACTGATTGGTTAACTAAGTACGGTGCTCAATTTGATTGTGAGAAGGAAGTAATAAAAGTTTTGTATCCCGAAGAAGGCGATGATAAAAAATTTCGAGGACGAAATTCTTTTAAGGGGGAGAGAGTGTGAGAACTCGAAAATTTTCTGAATTTCTAGGCCTTATTTTCTTTCGTTGTACCCGTTTTCTACATTTTTGTTATTATGTTAACTTTAGAGATATTTTTATAAGTAAATACAGTTTTTAAATTATTTTTCTAGTATAAGTTAGTTCATGAGATATTTGAAGTGTATAGTGGACGTGGGACCCGCTAGTGCGTTAAGTGCGGTTAATTCGACCAATTAGATTCAGTTTTGCATTAAGGGATTAATTGACTAGGTGCTAGGAGATAACTAGAGGTTAGCTAGATTAATTTGTTAGGAGAGACAAAAGGATAAGTGTTAAACCTAAAAGGTGCTAGGTGCCGCGTTTTGATTGGAGGGTGGACTTTGACTACTTTCTTTCACATTTACTAAACATGAATTTTGACCAATTTCATCTTCATTTTTCTTTCTCTTGGCCGAACAACATAGAGAGAAAAGAGAGAAAATTCCTCAACTTTTACCTTCTATTCTCTTGTTTAATCTCTTGATCCAACCATTTAAACTTCAAATTCCTCCATAAAAACCTATTGCTAGATAGGATTGAAGAAGGTGGTGGAGTGGTTTTAGAAGTGGAGGTGCTAAGTTGCCATCTTTCTTGAGTTGTAAAGGTAAGTTGCTAAGAAATCTCCTTTTTGTTCTTAATAAGGAAAGATTAGTGGTTTCTAGTGGTCTAACATGTTAATTTGTGGAAGACTTCATGGGTTGAACTAGTGTTTGTTGAATTTCTGATCTAATGGAGATTTTTCTGATTTTATGGGATGATTATGGTTTAATCATGGTATGATAGCTTGTTATGGTGTAAAATGGAGCTTGTATATGTTAGTTACGATTGTTTGCGGAAAATTTCAGTTTTGTACGGAAATTTCAGCTTTAGGGTTCTAATTTTCCCTGTTCTGTCTGTCTTTATTTGAGCATGTTAGAAGCCGAATCAGCCTTAGCTTAAAACATGAAAGTTGTAGAAAATGATGTTAACTAGCTTCCTACAAAATTTCAGCTCAATCGGAGTAGGGTATCTTGTGAAATGACAAAATTACCCCTGCTGCCATGTATCTGTCAAAAATGATAATCAGCCTCTGTAAGTGGTTAGTTTGACCAGGAATATTACCGAATTGATTGTCGAAATCTCCTTAAGAATTATAGCCTTGTATCTTACTTTCAAATGGCTTTGGAATTACCTGAATCGGAGTTGGGTGTGTTGAGATATGATTGAATGAATCAGAACTGCTAGTTGAATTTCGCAATGAGCTTCGAACTGGAAAATCTGGGGTTATTTTGGTAAACTTGACCTAGTTAGGGTGAGAATTGGACTAAGTAGTCTTCATCAAAGTTATAACCCTCTGTCTTAGCTTCGAAACGGTATAACTTGGACTTCAATCCAATAAGCGTAGTTTCGGTTATGTCCGATACGCTAAGTAGTGGTGAATCTGCCTTTTTGGTTTCTTAGCTTAAAGCTCATTTCCGGTCATTTTCCTAGTTAAATCTTGTACTTGAATGACTTTGAGCCTATTGAATGGCTGTTGTGATGAATTTATATTGTGTATGACTTTGGAGTTGATTGAGGAAAATAATGAAGCCATAAGTGGCTGGAACATAGGTAAATATAAAATGTGTGCTGCCCAAATTTACGCTCGAGGATTAGGCAACGATTTGAGAGCGAATACCATATAAACCATCTAGGATATTTGCATCTTCTTTTATCGAGGTATATAAGTTCAAACCTGGCTAAAACTTGTACACTTGGAAAAAATGAAATTTACAATTAATAGAAATACATTTTCTTCATTTCTTCAACTCAAATGGATATTTCAAAGTTTTACGAGCGAGCATAAGTTTTCCAAATATTTTACTCATGTCCTTTGGTTTAAATGTACTCTTTTCACTTCCAAAATCATATTTATACTTTGTACTAGTAGTATTTGAATTGTTTTCGATTCACCTAACTTTTGCTAGAGGAACTGTAATATTTTCTCTTGATTAACCTTAGGGTTCATCGGTGATTGAGAGTGTTACTCGGAAAGATATTCTGGACGTTATTTCGCCTTAATAGGTGAGTGTATCACTCCCTTGAATTGTTGTTTAATTGGTTCATCTATACTTGAAATGTGTGACATGGATAACTATGAAACTCTGTTATTCTGAATGAGACGAGGGTGTACTTTATCACACTCGTTCTCTTGCCTGTACTGAATGAACTGGAATCTATTACTTGTACTTGTTATGTACTTGAACTTGCTACTTGCACTTATTATGAGATCGTTTGGAAGTGTGTCCAATGATCTTTCTGTTAAACTTGAGCTCAACCTCATGCGGAGTTAATTAAATCGAGCCAGCAGGTGCTTGGTCAAGATAATTGACAATCCATGGGTACCTGTTCCTGGATAATCTTTGGGTATTGAGACTCTTGATTCCGGTATACTCGAGTAGTACCACTACTGTTCCTGTTCGGCGTTCGGGCCCGATAAGGGGTATGTTTGGTGAACGGGATTTTGGCGTAAGAGGGGTCTACCGACATGAGTGTGTTATTCAACATTGACGGAGAGTCAACGAAGCTGGATCAAGTATTGCAACGGGGATTTGGCTCCTGAGGGCCACCTGTATCCTTTAAATTGTGGTTGACAGGTCGTCAGCCTGTGCAATAATAAAATTAAACCTAATTGCCAGTTAAAATGACCAAAACCCAATTCCAAGTACTGGAGCAGGGACTCTAGGTGTGCAATGGGTTATTTGATTCACCCTATTCCCGAAAAGTTTGCTTGATCCGATATACCCGAATGGAATGGTTATTCCTTTTCACAAGTGATTATGAATTTGTAGACAGGGTAAGTAGGGTCGTATCCACAGAGACTGGGTATATTCGTTTCTTAAGAAATCCAAAGTGACACAGGGGGTGATTTTGTAGGAACGACGATAATTAAATAAATTCAAATGGGAAAGTAAAAATAAACAACTAACTAGAAATTAAACCACAATTTTCTGAACTCAGGATAACAATAATTAAAGGCCTAAATTAATTAAAACGAGGAAACAATCAAAAATAAAATAAAGTAGGCAATTAAAAGTCAAATGGCAATCCACTACAATCAAGAAAATATTAACTAAAGATCTAGCCAAGAAGTAACTTCAGCAATGGTTCACCTAATTGATCATTGATGCAAAGCCAATCCCACTTATTTACCAATAAATAGGTTATAACTACCAAACAAGCGATGGCAGCCAACTCCTCCTTACTGTGTCGGTGATCAAGGTACGCCCGTTAATCACTGCTCTAATTGAGAAATAATCTTAGGTACGCCCGTAAGATTTAATTTCCCAATTGCCTTACGTATTAGAGGAGCCCTATTCTAACCAAATAACGCACTACCAGGGTTATTTTAGATTAGCCCACGTAATCCCCTGACACAAATCTAATCATGCCAATTGTCACTATTTTGAGGTAATTAAACAATTACGGATTTAATACCCCAATTGACAATAGATTACCCAATCAATTAATTATCCGGATCCAAGACAAGTAATTAATTAAATAACCATAAGCTTAGCAATCAAGGAATATGCGAATACCGATAAATAAAAGGAAAATATTAAATTAGAATGATCTCACAATTTTAGGTGACCCAAAGCATCCATTGCTCCTTGACTAGAGTGGAAAAATTAGTTCATAATTGATGAACTAAACCCACACAAAATTGCAGAGAAACTAGCGGCCATGTCCGTTGAAATTTGGCAAAATCCAATTCGTCTCAATATATCGAATGAATAGAAAAGCTACGAAAGTTCATGGTTTTCACTTCGTCTCAAGCTAAAGAAAAAAGTCAAAAGAAACAATTCTCCAATGCTCCTGCCATGCGCAGGATTCAAAAGAGAGGAAAAGGAAAAGTCAAAGTCCGAGGCTAACAAATGCCTTTTCTTCCTAACATCCGTAGGCTTCTCAAGCCAAAAAGTGAATTACAAGGGAAAAGTCAAAAATTGCTGCTAAGCTCCAGACGGAGAATCAAGAACAAGCTAGCTCCCACAGGGTTGCTGCCTTTCCCTCTTTTAATTGCGGCGGGACCTCCACAGGAAGCGAAGCCCTCCGTCCGTCATTTCCTTGCGAAAATTACCAAAATGGGCATGACATCTTCTCTTCCAAAAGTGCCCCTGGGACAAGCTTTCTCATCTGAATTCTTTTTTTTCCCAATTTGGCACCTGTTATCATATTTATATTCTACTCCCTGAAATAAACGTCAAATACTAAAAGTGAGTAGAATCCAGCAAATAAATCCACATCAAGTCAGGTAATAGGAGGAATTAATAATAAAATAAATGAATAAATTGCACCCTATCAATTCCCCCCACACCTAAACCATGCTTGTCCTCAAGCATAAGAAAAGTAAACGAACACCAAAATTCGACGATGGCCATTGCCCAATCTCCTATATTGCCAAGACATTCAAGAGAAAAACACATATCGAGCATTGGTGATTAGAATCCAAGAAGCATCCCCCCGGTTAGCCCCTAAACTGCCAATTCCTTCAATTTCCAGGTTAACTACTCTAAGAAAAGGGAATGGCGCACAACATTTATCAGCTAACGGTCCAAATATTCACACAAGTCTCCATATTAAGTCCAAAAACCAGCAAGCCTTCCCATTATTTATTCTCTCTTTTTTTCATTTTTTTTCCTTTTTTTTCAGAACAATAATAATTAATACAAAAAGACTTAGTCGTTAGCCGTCGGGGCATTTTGACGCGAACTCCAACATTTTTAAATGAAGGAGCCCGGTTACTCAGCTCCTACCGCTATACGACCACGTACTCATATAAAGTACCACCTTTTGTCGCGAGAATCGACACTTTTAGGTGCCGATCCCCGGTTACTCAGTAGTAACTTAATAGCGGAGTACAGTCAAGCTTATTCACAGCCAAGCAAAGCCAAAAACACATACTAACAACACTAAGAACCAAAAATAGGAACAGCTCGCCTCATTATTGTCAAACATAGAGAACTGGAGTCAATATTGGACCAGTTCACATTAAAATGCCAACAGTCATTCCCCATGCCTAGAGAAATTAATCACAGAAATCAAAGGAGCCGAGCAATTCGATATTCACCAGGAAGATATTCTGGATCCAACCACATTAACCCGATACATTTTGTATTTTAAAAACTTGGCAAAAGTAGACTTGGAGTCAATAAGTCCACATCTCAACTTTTAGCATTCACATGAAGGGTAAGCACCAAGAAGAAAGAACGAAAACGAGCAACTAGAAATGAAACTACGAAAAACTACTAAAACTAAAAACTCACTTTTCTTTTTCTTTTTCTTTTTTTTTTCTTTTTTTTTCACATTAACCAACAAGATCAAGATTGAAAGAGAATGAACAAAAAGAAAATAAAACGAAAAACGGCTAAAAACTAAAACCCAAAGCTAAAAACTTAAAAAAACTAAAAACTACAAACTAAAATTACTAAAACTAAAAACACTAAAAACTACTAAAATGAAAAGCTGAAAACTGAAAACTACTAAAAACGGAGCACACTTGCATAACTTTAGATCCCCCCCCCACACCTATAGGACACATTGTCCTCAATGTGACAAATAAAAGCCAAAAGTGAAGCAAAAGTGAGAGGGAATTAGCCAAACTTCCCTGAAATTGGGTCATAGCGGAGGGCGAGGTGGGAATGGAGGTGCAAAGCCTGTATGCATCAGAAACTGCGCCAAATTCTGTGCTATGCCTGCGACATTGGCGTCGACGTTGTTCATTCGGGCCTGCAAATCCTGAACCTGCTCCTGGAGTTGCTGCCATTCAGAAGTCCCACGGCGTGGAGGTGGTGCAGAAGATGACGGCCCAGCCGTGTCCTCGGCCGACTCATGAAAGGAAGAGGGTCCTGGTCGGGGCGTAGGGCGTGCACCCGGAGCTCGAGGTGGTCCCGGAGGGGTAAACTGGTAGGAACCATCGGGCAAGCGCTCGACGATTCCCATCCTCTCTAAGCAATCCACATCCAAGAGCTCTATCTCGAATGCCAAATGTAGGTCATGGTCCTCCAAGTCAAGAACCCCTAGCTCGGTCGCCAAGTGAGTGATAAAGGACCCAAGGATCAGAGGTTTGTTCTTCTTGGTCAGAACCGTCTTGAACTGCGCCGCCAACCAACACCCCAAATTGACCTTGATGTTGTTCTTCATGCTCCAGAGGAAGAAAAACTCGGGGCGAGAGAGTATACCGGAGCTGTCCTTGCGCCCTGAGTAGCTGCAGGCTAAAAATCGCTGAACATAGCGGGCACTAGGGTCCTTAAGAAAGGAACTCCTAGATCGAGAAGGATCGTAGCGCTCCCCATCGACGGATATTTCCTCCCATACATCATGGTAGCGGGAGAGGAATGGCTCTACATAGTTACAGGCACTCTCACTATACTCCCTCGTCTCCGCATACTCTCGAGTAATGAATCCGAATGCCAAATTAAATTCGGTAATCGAAAAATTAAATTCCCGACCCATCAGACGGAAGCGAATGACATTAGGTGTCGCAACGGTGAACCTCGAGGGCAACTCAAACTCAAAGGTAGCATAAAACTCCCGAGTCAGCTCGACAAATGCGGGACAGAAGATATAGAGATATGGGCGCCACCCGATGGCTGTAAACATCTGCTCGACCTCCTCTCGTATGCCTAGGCCCATCATGCTTAATTTGTCACTAGTCTTACAAGGTATGATACGCCGCTCACAGACTTTGGCATACCTCTGCTGATCCGCAGGTCTGGTTAAGGTCAAGTGCCCTCCAAAGTGAGCTGGGGTATCTACCTGAGCACCCTACCCCTACCCAAGCGGGTTCGGACATTAGAAGAGTACGGTAGGTTGGTAGGTGTATTCACCGGAATAGATGCCTGTGGAGGGGGTTGAGACTGAGAGGCCCTAGACCTAGAGGATGACTTCGGTCGCACCATGTCCTCCCACAGTGAACTCAAACCAACAAGAAGCTTCAACAGGTATAGAAACCAGCAAATGTAACTAGCAAAGGAAACTCAGCAGATCACAACAATAATTCCCCAGGAAGGACCCAACCAATAACAAAAAGAGGAGTTTGAGCAAGTAGCAATGCCCAATGCCCGATACAGGAAGACCCCTCAAAATCAGCAATTCAACAAGTAATTAAACTGAATATTACCAATCTCAACAAGTAGAGCATGCGGCCAGTCTCTCCAAAGCAACAAGAAATTTCAGAAATAACCCAACTAAAAACCCAAAAAGTGTCGCCCAAAGTCAACAACCAATCACAGCAATTTAGCTCACCCAAAGTCCCAACAAATGGCTCCAGTTGGCCAATTAATTGCACAATTTAACACACCCCAAGAGAAATAGCAGTTCCAAGCAAGAATAGACCAACCAGTACTACTGGAGGAAATCACACAATCGAGAAATAACCTCCAACCGTTGACAATAGCAACTAGTTATCAACCCAGGCAGTACCAATTAGATATCAAAAATTGGGGAATAAAGTCCAAATACCTCCACTAGTACCCCGCCAGTCTGCAGATAGAGCAGCTAGCTGTGTCGTGAAGCTGGAGTGAGAGGGGGCTGCGGTCTGCTGTGGCTGGTACGGCTGTGGTTGCGTGAGGGAAGAGCTGCGGCAGGAGCAGCAGCGCGGGGAAGGCGTGGCGCGTGCGCGGTCGAAGAGCGGCGGAGCGCGCGATTTGGGGCGCGCGATGGTGGGAGAAACTTCGGCCGCCGCGCAGATCTGGTGGCGGAGAAGATTCGTCAGTGGGCGGCGGTGGCGTGAGCAGCAGAGGCGCGCGGGCGGAGGGTCTGGTTTGCGCGCGAGCTGCTTCTGGGCTGCGCGCTACAGCAGCGGCGGCGTGCGGCTGCTTGGCGTGGCTAGGTGGAGGAAGCGGCGGTTGATGGGTCGACGACTGGATCAAGTCGACAGGAGGAAACAGCAGCGGAGAACAAAGAAAGAAAGAAGAGAGAAAGAAGAAAGAAAGAAAAGAAAAGAAGGAAATTTTTTTTTTTTTAAATAAAAGAAATTGCTACGGTTAAGAGGAAAATTTTTTTTTTATATAAAAGAAATTGCTACGGTTAAGAGGAAATTTTTTTTTATTATTATTTGAATAACTGAAATAATAATAATAGTTTTTCTATATTTTTTTTCAATTTTTTTTTCATTTTTTTTTATTTATTTGAATCCTTACCTTTCCCGCGAACGTGACGCGGGCACGTCATGAGGCCAAAAGAGCTCCCAGAAGTTTCAGAATTTTCTGATCGTGAGCGTCCTGCACATCACCACGCGGGCACGTCATGAGGGCAGGAGAGCTCCCAGAAGTTCAGAATTTCCTGATCGTGAGCGTCCTGCACATCACCACGCGGGCACGTCATGAGGGCAGGAGAGCTCCCAGAAGTTCAGAATTTCCTGATCGTGAGCGTCCTGCACATCACCACGCGGGCACGTCATGAGGGCAGGAGAGCTCCCAGAAGTTCAGAATTTCCTGATCGTGAGCGTCCTGCACATCACCACGCGGGCGCGTCAAGAATGAAGGACACCTAAAAATCAGCAAAAACGAAAACTGAAACTCAAAATCAGTCAAATTAAAGGGAAAATAGATTTAAACTATGACCCGAAACCAACAAGTAATTGACAGAAACAATTGGGTTGCCTCCCAATTAGCGCCTTTCTTTAATGTCTTTGGCTAGACATGGTAAAGTGTCATTGATTAGGACACGGTGGTGCGTCTAGCCTTATTGTCTCCACCTCTCCACCTGAAAATCCTTCGTAATAATACTTGAGACGGTGTCCATTCACCACAAATTTGTTGTCTGTCTTAGCACTCTGGATTTCAACTGCACCATAGGGAAAAACATGAGTTACAATAAAAGGTCCAATCCAACGGGAACGTAGCTTACCTGGGAATAGCTTGAGCCTTGATTGGTATAGGAGGACCTTCTGACCAACTTCAAATGTTCTTCGTGAAATTTGTTGGTCATGAAATGCCCGGCTTTTCTCCTTATAAATCAAGGCGTTTTCGTATGCTTCGTTCCTGATCTCCTCCAATTCTTGCAAATCCAGCTTCCGTTGAACACCGGCCTCTTCTAGATTCATATTACATTGCTTTATCGCCCAAAAAGCCTTGTGCTCGAACTCCACTGGAAGGTGACACGGCTTCCCAAATACCAACCTGTATGGTGACATCCCTATAGGAGTCTTGTACGCCGTCCGATAGGCCCAGAGTGCGTCCTCCAACCTTTGGCTCCAATCTTTCCTATCAGGGCGCACCATTTTCTCTAAAATGGACTTAATCTCCCGATTTGACACCTCCGCTTGACCGTTGGTCTGAGGGTGGTATGACGTTGAGACCCGGTGGAGTACACCATACTTGCGAAACAACGCAGCTATGGTTTTGTTGCAAAAGTGCGTTCCCCTATCACTGACAATAGTTCTAGGCATTCCAAATCGTACAAAAATATTAGACCTGATAAAATCTGTAACTATTCTCGAATCATTAGTCCGAGTGGCCTTAGCCTCCACCCATTTAGACACATAATCAACTGCCAACAAAATATATAAATAACCAAATGAAGTAGGAAAAGGTCCCATGAAATCTATACCCCAGACATAAAAAATTTCAACAAAAATCAACGGGACCTGGGGCATTTGATCCCTGCGGGATATATTACCTACTCTTTGACAGCGATCACAGGACTTACAAAACACATAGGCATCTTTAAACAATGAAAGCCAATAAAATCCACTTTCTAAAATCTTATGAGCAGTTCTCTTAGGTCCAAAATGACCTCCACAGGCAAAAGTATGACAAAAAGCTAAAATTGATTGAAACTCCACTTCACTTACACATCTCCTCATTATTTGGTCGCCACATCTTTTCCATAGGTATGGGTCGTCTCAGATGAAATACTTGGCGTCACTCTTCAATTTATCTTTCTTCGATTTTGGCCAACCTGCAGGAAAATCACCCGTTACTAGATAATTTACCAAATCAGCATACCAAGGCAATTGAGAATTTAAGGAAAATAAATGCTCTTCAGGGAATGCATCCCTCAACGGCTCATTATCCTCCCCAATTGGTATGCGACTTAAATGGTCTGCTACTAGATTTTCTGAGCCTTTTTTGTCTCTTATCTCCAGGTCAAATTCCTGTAGTAGCAATATCCACCTGATGAGCCTCGGCTTTGCATCTTTCTTGGTCATTAGGTACCTTAATGCTGCATGGTCAGAAAATACAATTACTTTAGCACCTAGCAAATATGACCTGAATTTTTCTAAAGCAAAAATAACTGCAAGAAGTTCCTTCTCAGTGGTGGAGTAATTCAACTAGGCTCCATTCAATGCCCAGGATGCATAATAGATGACGTGAGCTGCCTTCCCTACTCTTTGCCCCAATACAGCCCCTACGGCCTGATCACTGGCATCGCACATGATCTCAAATGGTAGACTCCAGTCAGGGGGCTGGATAACTGGGGGTGAAGTCAACAATTCTTTTAACTTGTTGAAAGCTTCCTCACACTTATCATCGAATTCGAAGGTCACATCCTTTTGTAGAAGTTGGAACAACGGGGCTCCAATTTTTGAAAAATCCTTGATGAACCTTCGATAAAAACCTGCATGTCCAAGAAAAGAACGCACCTCCCGCACACTCGCGGGGTAAGGTAATGCAGAGATAATGTATATTTTAGCCCTGTCAACTTCTATGCCCTTAGACGATACAATATGACCCAGGACTATCCCATGCTCAACCATAAAATGACATTTTTCCCAATTAAGCACAAGATTAGTCTCTATACACCTTATCAGGATCAATTTCAGGTTATCTAAACAAGTGTCAAAACTATCACCATACACACTGAAATCGTCCATGAAAACTTCAATAATTTTCTCCACATATTCAGAAAAAATACTTACCATACACCTCTGGAATGTTGCAGGTGCATTGCATAACCCAAATGGCATTCGTCTATAAGCAAAGGTCCCGAACGGGCACGTGAAGGTTGTCTTCTCTTGATCCTCTGGGGCAATTGCTATCTAAAAGTATCCTGAAAATCCATCCAAAAAGCAATAATAAGCTCTACCAGCTAAACGTTCAACTATCTGATCAATGAAAGGGAGAGGAAAATGGTCCTTTTTGGTGACGGCGTTTAGCCTACGGTAGTCTATACATTGCCTCCATCTAGTGGGTTTGCGCACTGGCACGAGCTCACCCGTTTGGTTGGCTTCTACCGTTACTCCTGCCTTCTTTGGAACTACCTGGACCGGACTCACCCAAGAGCTATCAGATATTGCAAAGATGATCCCCACATCTAGCAATTTTAGAATCTCTTTCTTTACAACTTCCATCATGAGGGGGTTGAGCCTTCTTTGAGCCTGCCTAACAGGTTTGGCATCCTCTTCTAGTCTAATCCGATGCATACAGACGGCCGAGCTGATTCCCTTAATGTCTGCAATTGTCCAACCTATCGCCTCTTTATGCTCTCTAAGGACCCGGATCAATTTCTCTTCTTGGATTTTTGACAGTGCCGATGAGATAATCACCGGGAGTGTCTCATTATCACCTAGATATGCATATTTCAGGTGCTCTGGTAGAGGTTTCAACTCCAGTACAGGTGCCTGCACCACAGATGGCAATACCCTCTGGTGAGGCTCGGGAGTAAAAATAGGTAAGACTTCATACCTTTTCGTGGTGGTCTGCAACGAGTGTAATGCACCTATTGTGCATTCTAAATCCTCACTCCACTCCACCTGAGGAGTTGTCTCCAACTCGAGGTGCTTGGTTAAAGCCACCTCCATCTCATCCCTGCCATCAGTTTCAAACACTTCCTGTACTACAGGGTCAATAGCACTCACAGAAAAAACTGAGCTAAAGTTGGAGTTCGAGGGGTACTTCATAGTATCAAAAATATTAAAATGCACAATTTTCCCATCAAACTCCATGGACAGAATACCCTTATTAACATCAATTTTCGTCTGTGCTGTGCTCATAAAAGGTCTACCCAATAACAGAGGTGAGGAATCAGGGGAGTGATCATCATCCATATCAAGTACATAAAAATCAGCTGGAAACACCAAATCATTAACTTTTACCAACACATCTTCAACCAACCTATCAGGATATGCATTAGTTCGGTCAGCTAATTGAATGATTATTCCAGTTTCTTTTAATGGACCTAATTTTAGAGAAGCATAGATAGACTTAAGCATGACATTTATTGATGCTCCCAAATCCAACATGGCCCTTCTGATCACAGTATTACCTATCTTACAGGGAATAGTAAACATATCTGGGTCCCCGCACTTTGGTGGGAGCTTTCTCTGCAGGACCGCAGACACATTTTTCCCAACTATGACCCGTTCATCTCCCCTCAATCGCCTTCGGTTTACACACAAGTCCCTTAGGAACTTGGCATATTTTGGTACTTGTTTGATGGCGTCCAAGAGGGGGATATTTATCTCAACCTTGCGAAAAACCTCCAAGATCTCCTTTTCCTTATCCTGTTTCTTCGATTTTTCCAACCTGCTAGGAAAAGGAGGTGGGTTAGTTTTAACTGTAATTATTGGGTCATGAAGTACCTTTGGATCTGCACCATTGCTGTCCTCCCTTTCAAGATCATTTTCGATCTTCTCTTCATCCTTGTCCTTGGAAATCACAGGTTCAGGCCCCTGAATTTCTTTCCCACTCCTTAGGGTCATTGCGCTCACGTTCTTCGGATTCAACTCCGGTTGAGATGGCAGCTTCCCTTGGTTCTGGGACTCCAAACTATTAATTCTGGTGGCCATTTGACCTATCTGATTCCTTATGTCCTGCATTTCGGAGTCCGTCTTTTGCTGATTTTGCATAATAGCTGCCTCCGTCCTTTGCTGATTTTGCGCCATGGTTGTCATCATTTGTTTCAGCATCTCCTCCGTAGATGAACCAGATTGAGGTGGCGGAGGTGGTCGGGGTTGGTATTGCTGCTGGTACCCTGGTGGCTTATTCGGCACAAAGTTAGACTGCCTGTTCGGCGTGAAGTTGGATTGCCTATTCCCTCGATAATTGAGGTTGGGATGATCTCTCCACCCGGGGTTGTAGGTGTTTGAGTAAGGGTCGTACTGCTTCCTTGGCGCGGGCTCGTGGTCAGCCATATTCACCTGTTCTGCAGTTTCTTCCTGAATCATTGGGCACATGTCTGCAGAGTGGCCTATACCAGTGCAAATCCCGCATACCCTGGCTTGTGATGCATTTCTCACAGCCTGTTGCCTAACAAACGCAGTTAACTCATTTAGCTGCTGCTGTATAGAGGGTGTCTCTACCTCATTCACCCTACGTATTGGGACATCCTCTCTTGTACTGAATTGCTGTGAATTCTCTGTCATCCCCTCTATTAGCTCCCGTGCTTCCTGAGGGGTTTTGTTCACCAGTGCCCCTCCACTTGCAGCATCAATGATGCTCCTGTCTCTAAAAATGAGCCCCTCATAAAAATATTGTATGATCAACTGCTCACTTATTTGGTGTTGGGGGCACCTGCGCAACAAGTTCTTATACCGTTCCCAATACTCGTAAAGTGACTCCCCTGGATGCTGCTTGATCCCACAAATTTCCTTCCTTAGACTTGCAGCCCTGGACGCAGGAAAATATTTATCCAGAAATTTTTTCTTCAATTGGCCCCACGTGGTGATGCTACCTGGTGACAGGTAGTACGGCCAGTCCTTCGCAGAATCTTTCAAGGAGAAGGGGAATGCCCTCATTTTTATCTGCTCTTCTGTGATTTCTGGGGGTTTCATACTATTGTACACGACATCAAACTCCTGCAGATGCTTATACGGCTCTTCACCTGGTAAACCATGAAAAGAGGGTAAAAGCTGAATCAGACCAGATTTTAGTTCAAATGGAATGTTGTCATTTAAAGCGGGGAAAGTAATGCACAAAGGCTGCTGAGTTAAATCAGGAGCAGCCAACTCCCTTAATGTTTGTGCATTAGCCATGGTGAACTCCTCCTGGTCAGAGTCACTCGAAGTGTTACCAAACGAATCTGTTGGTTCAACTTCTGACTCGGGTCTTTGAGATGTAGCACTAGAGTGCTCTTCTCTGAGCTGTCTGGTTTCCTTTCTCGTTCTACGCGCGGTCTTCTCTACCTCAGGGTCAAAAACCAAATCACCTGTGCGAGAAGATCGAGGCATACACTAGAAGAAAACCAGAAAATTAAGACAAAAATTGAATTTAAAAAGAAACAAATAATAACGCCAGTCCCCGGCAGCGGCGTCAAAAATTGACAGGTCGTCAGCCTGTGCAATAATAAAATTAAACCTAATTGCCAGTTAAAATGACCAAAATCCAATTCCAAGTACTGGAGCAGGGACTCTAGGTGTGCAATGGGTTACTTGATTCACCCTGTTCCCGAAAAATTTGCTTGATCCGATATACCCGAATGGAATGGTTATTCCTTTTCACAAGTGATTATGAATTTGTAGACAGGGTAAGTAGGGTCGTATCCACAGAGATTGGGTATATTCGTTTCTTAAGAAATCCAAAGTGACACAGGGGGTGATTTTGTAGGAACGACGATAATTAAATAAATTCAAATGGGAAAGTAAAAATAAACAACTAACTAGAAATTAAACCACAATTTTCTGAACTCAGGATAACAATAATTAAAGGCCTAAATTAATTAAAACGAGGAAACAATCAAAAATAAAATAAAGTAGGCAATTAAAAGTCAAATGGCAATCCACTACAATCAAGAAAATATTAACTAAAGATCTAGCCAAGAAGTAACTTCAGCAATGGTTCGCCTAATTGATCATTGATGCAAAGCCAATCCCACTTATTTACCAATAAATAGGTTATAACTACCAAACAAGCGATGGCAGCCAACTCCTCCTTACTGTGTCGGTGATCAAGGTACGCCCGTTAATCACTGCTCTAACTGAGAAATAATCCTAGGTACGCCCGTAAGATTTAATTTCCCAATTGCCTTACGTATTAGAGGAGCCCTATTCTAACCAAATAACGCACTACCAGGGTTATTTTAGATTAGCCCACGTAATCCCCTGACACAAATCTAATCATGCCAGCTGTCACTATTTTGAGGCAATTAAACAATTACGAATTTAATACCCCAATTGACAATAGATTACCCAATCAATTAATTATCCGGATCCAAGACAACCAATTAATTAAATAACCATAAGCTTAGCAATCAAGGAATATGCGAATACCGATAAATAAAAGGAAAAGATTAAATTAGAATGATCTCACAATTTTAGGTGACCCAAAGCATCCATTGCTCTTTGACTAGAGTGGAAAAATTAGTTCATAATTGATGAACTAAACCCACACAAAATTGCAGAGAAACCAGCGGCCATGTCCGTTGAAATTTGGCAAAATCCAATTCGTCTCAATATATCGAATGAATAGAAAAGCTACGAAAGTTCGTGGTTTTCACTTCGTCTCAAGCTAAAGAAAAAAGTCAAAAGAAACAATTCTCCAATGCTCCTGCCATGCGCAGGATTCAAAAGAGAGGAAAAGGAAAAGTCAAAGCCCGAGGCTAACAAATGCCTTTTCTTCCTAACATCCGTAGGCTTCTCAAGCCAAAAAGTGAATTACAAGGGAAAAGTCAAAAATTGCTGCTAAGCTCCAGACGGAGAATCAAGAACAAGCTAGCTCCCACAGGGTTGCTGCCTTTCCCTCTTTTAATTGCGGCGGGACCTCCACAGGAAGCGAAGCCCTCCGTCCGTCATTTCCTTGCGAAAATTACCAAAATGGGCATGACATCTTCTCTTCCAAAAGTGCCCCTGGGACAAGCTTTCTCATCTGAATTCTTTTTTTTCCCAATTTGGCACCTGTTATCATATTTATATTCTACTCCCTGAAATAAACGTCAAATACTAAAAGTGAGTAGAATCCAGCAAATAAATCCACATCAAGTCAGGTAATAGGAGGAATTAATAATAAAATAAATGAATAAATTGCACCCTATCAGTGGTGTTCGTTTTTTTCTCTTATTTGATGTGTATGTATGCCCTAAAAGTTTTTTCTCATGATTTCCACTGTTATGCTTTTGGTACCTCATTGAGCTTCTAACTCACCCCGTTCCGTTATCTTTGTTTTCCTTACAGGGAACCACTTTTGGAACTGTGATTTTGAAGCATGAGTTGAGCTAGTTTAGATATTTTGTATAGCTCCTCAATGGTTGGAAACCCTAATTGTACTTGGATTCAAATGTTCCCTTTTGATTTGTAAAAATACGAATGTGGTCGATAAAAGCGTGTACTCATGTTCATGTGTTATGTTTGGTTTATATATGTCCATTTCAAGGATTATATGAAGTCACTTGTATTCGATTGGGTCCCGGTCGGATGGTGACGTGGCAGGCGCTATTCAGTTTCAGTTTCGATTTTCTTTTTCTGTTTCATGATTTTTGCTTTGTTTACGCGCGCTACTGTATTCCGGCACGTTTTGAGTTGTGTATAACCGTCTTAGTTATCCTGGCGAGAGTTGGGCAGGCAGTCCGCTAACTTCTTTGGTATGCCTTAGGGGAAGGTTGGGCTGTCACAGATCCTCTATAAACTTTAACTTCTAAACCTGTGTAGTAAATGTAACATGTCATACGGACCTTAAACCTCAACAAGGAAGATTGGAACCAGTAGAAACTCAACTAAATACTAAAGTTGAAATGAGTGCAGGTTGGTTGGCCGTGGGAGTGAAGTAGAATGTGCTTTTGTCCGGCCATTTTTTACCCTGAAAATGTGAGAACTGAGTGTCGATGTCTTCATAAGAAATGTTGATGGTATAAAATTCGCCTCAATCCCATAAGTGTAGCTCCAGTTACGATCAAAACACCAGAGATTGGCAAAGCTGCCTTTCTCGTTGCCTCTCTCTTGTTTTTCTGAATGCATTCTACTTGATGCTGGCCGTGAGGAAACCTATTTTTGAACAGCATTTCATCTAATTTCCAACCCTGTAAGCTTTCATAAATGATAGCTAAGGTTGCTCTGAGATTTAACAACTATATCTAGTTCCACGAGTAGAGTTAAATTAAAGCAAATGAGAAGAAAACTCATGATAGTTATATACCTAAATTGGCTTCTAATCACTTAATATTGTCTTTACACATATGTTAAAAACTATAAATTTGAGGAACGAGTGTAGTGGAATAAAATTTAGTTTACAAACAACTTAGAGTTTAACTAATTTAAAAAGGGAACCAATGGAATATTCCTAAGTTTTAAACTTAGAATCTTGAGTAGAAAATGATTTAATTCTAATGTAAACATTTTATAAATTATTAATTTGGAAAGTATGTGTATTTGTTGATTTAAGATAATAAAGTCAATAAGTCTCAAAATAAATTGGGGAATAAATATTGCGTATATTTTGTATTTTAAGGTCAGACTTGATTTTAATAGTTTAAACAATAAGGTAGAATAAATATTGAATTTGTTATATATTATATTTTAAAGTCAAACCTAATTCGAATGATTTAAAAAATAGGTGAACATCTACAAATTATAAATTTACCATGGAATTATATATTTATCTCAGGAAGTAGCTGCGAGTCAGGAAACAAACTCGAGACTCAAGAGTAAATTATTTGGATAATTTGTGAGTGTTTTTCGAATTTATGTTAAACTGTTTATGTGTATCTAAGTGAAATTATGTGACAAATGCGCTTATTATGAATTATTATTAAATGATTCCTTGTGAAGTGTATCTCAATTGTCCCTTGCCTTTTAAGTCGAGGGTGTACTTTATCACATTCGATTTAGTTGAGCTTAAAGGTCGATAATTGACTGAATGTTACTGTAAGTGTGCATGAATGTAAGCCGTATGTGTGCCTCACCGCATCGGCTAAACTGGGCCCCAAAACCCTCTGTTCAACGGACTATTCGAGCCAGCAAAGGGCTTGGTCGGGTAAGACAGTAGCTTTGGGCAAATGTTTCGATATACTTGAGTATTACCATGAGGTTGGGAGATTATTGAACAGATTATTGAATGTAGTGGATTTTTTATTGTTTTGGAGGACATAAGGAGGTGAATTGGCGGAATATGCAGTGATATTGAAATGAATGTGCAATGACAGTGAAATGAGTGTCTCTTGACACAGAAATGAATGCTCAATGACATTGAAGTGGCTCTAATGCGAGGACCGTATCTTTATAAAAGTGATTGTTTAGTGAAGTGTTTCTTCAATTACTTAATGAAAGTGATTGTATAGTGAAATGTGCACTACTTGCTTAATTGTACTGATTTAAGTATTTATAAAATGTAATTTGCTCGGCAAACCTCACTGAGCTTTAGTTCAACCCTTTAGTTTTGTTTTCCTTACAGAGGTTGAAGTCTGAAGGATGATCAAGTAAAGTTAGAGTGTTTTGGGAGGTCTAATGTTATATATTGATGTTAAGACCTGCATTTTGTATCTCTTAACGGATAGATTTATATTTCACACTAGTTGGTGATGTACTTAATAATGAATGTTTGGATGATTCACTTTTGTAATTTGTAGTGGATAAAGCTTTTGTCTTATTAAGAAGTATTAAGAATGGATGTTTGGATGATTAATGAGAATTGTTATCTTTGAAGTTAATGTTAGTGAATGAGTCTTGGCGAGAGTCAGGCGAGCGATCCACTAACTTCTAGGGTATGCCCTAGGAGGAGACCGGGCCGTCACAGGTAATGTGAGAACTTGAATAATTACGTGTGTGCTTTGCATTTATTTTATTTTATTTACCTTGATATTGAAAATATAACATATAACGAATAAGTGGTTAAATTAAATGCCTAATTGAATTATTATAAAATTGAGAATTTAGGAAATATCCTAAAATGGTATAGAAAAATTTTACGAATTAAATAAATAGATGACGTGCATATTGTAAATTATATTATTTGCAAATATTACTAGACACGTAACATACACTAGAAGTTTAAGAAGTACATGTCCAATAAGTTTTTCTTAAAGTTAAATGTGTCAAAATCAATGTAAGAAAATTATTCACTAAAATACAAACGAAGTTAGGAGTCCATGCATGAAATCACAAAATTTTAGACCTTAGTGAGCAAATAAACTACAACAAAAAGACCAAACCGACCTCAAACTTCAAGACTAAATACCATGCAGCCATCACACGAACTATCATAATTCAGAAATAAAACCTAGAGAAAGTAAGATTTGCTGTGATAGGAACCGAATGCAAGCCTCTAATAGATCAAGTGGTGGAAAGGAAAAGGAGTAGAAATTGTCTGACAGTTGGGCGGTGGAACATTTGCTGAGTTAAGTAATGACCGAGAGAAAGGAAGTGCTCTGCCATTTTGGACTTCAACCGAGAGCAAACAAATAGAGATAACAGTGTACTAAGCTTTCTTCCTTTTCCATACCCAAAACCGAGAGAAAGAGTGAGAGTGAGGGAGCTCTCTGATTCCATTCTTTCCTTCCAGTCAACCGAATGAGTAAGAGAGTAAGGTAGAAAAAAGGGGAACTTGGGGCTTTCATCATGAGGAAACGAAGGAGGAAGGAGTCTGCCTGCGGGTTTCTTCTTTTCAAGCTTCGATTGTTAGAAAAAGGCAGGTAAAATGCTGCAACAATCTTTTAATTATCTAGTATAACTGAATACTTAAGCTGCATGTTAAGTTTTAGCTAGGAAAAATGAGTTTTGGCTGAGGAAAAATTCTGTTTAATGACTGATTAAGAGCTACAAGAAAACTCTGTGATGGCCGAGAGAGTGAACCTGGAATTGCAGCTTGTTACCAGAATTTCCTTTGGAGAATTATGCTAGGAGTGCATGAAATAGGTTCATCTCTGATCTTATAGGATATCTATTTGTGGAACTAGTAAAAATGTTGATAGATTTGGCTTGAAATGTTGAAAGAAAGCTGCTGAAATTTTTCAGCATGGCCGAGAGAAGGAAACAAAATTTTATCCAGCTTTCCCTTTGAATCTTTGGCTGTAAATTTCATATTGTTGCACAAGATACACCGTAGCATGATAACTACACTCTGCATGTTGAGCTGGAGTGGAAAAATGAAGAATTTGTGGAGAAAGTTTCACATTTAAACTGTCAAATTGCTGGAAGATTATATGTTAGCTGATGACAGATTTATGGGGACTTCTTGGTGGAATAATTTGCTGCAATTACCTGTTATATGATTCATTTCATATTGGACAGAATGTATGTTAAGTGTTTAGTGTTTAAAGCAAGCAAAGGATGGAAACCTTGTTGAAAATTTTGGAGTAATGTTGCTGGAAAATCTGTTTTGCTGGCCGAGAGAGGGTGAAGGCTGAAACTCTCATGTTAATTTCGAAAATTCCATGATAATTGGCTGTAATCTTAAGTAAAACATCTTATAACATCTTGTCCTAGTTTTCATGTACATCTTATTGATTTTAACACTTGAAAAGCTGGTGAATTGGAGCAAATTTAAACAACAAGCAAACTAGAATCTGGTTTAGCTTAAAAGGAAAGAAATGAAAAGTTCACTAACCTTAATCTTTAAATTTGGCATGAAAATAGTTTAACCTTAGTTTAAACACCTTACAAGACCTTAAATTTGGTATACATGAATATTTCCCTTGTTTGAGTTGATAAATTTGATGAATCTTGAAGAGAAATGTGAGGAAGGTTGCTGGAATTGTTGCATCTTGTGTGACAAGCTAAGGGACTTGAGTTCTAGTAATTTAAACCTTAAATTGGTGAGTAATTAGCAGTCGGACATAAAGATAAATGGATAAATGGATGAGAAAAGTTGTTATATCAACTATAGGGATCTAAAAGGCTATAAAACTTATATGAAAAGATATACAAATAAAACATGATTCAAACGGCTTTATAAGCATTGTATGTTCACTGTCAAGGTAATAAACTAGTTTTACTCATGATCATAAGTAAGTAAAAGAGATTTATAGGACAATAAAGTACCTTAAAGGTAGTTATTTCTAAAATTTACCTTATTAAAGGTTAATGTTGAGTTTTAGTACGATAAATCTAGCAGTATAAAAGTACTGAAGTCACAATACTGGAATTGCCACTTAAACTTCCTCTCTTTTGAAAACTAAAAGTCGAAGTGACGAGTGAATGTAAGAAATGCACTAGTCGCCTCATTTAAACAAAGCAATAGCTGAGAATTCAGCTGGAATGGTGACTTAAGGCTAGAATACAACACGTATGTTGATTATACTTTAGAACCTCACCAAATGAGTAGTTAAATGATTATGGCTATTATAACTTGTCTTAGGAGATAGAGGTGTGCAAGAAAGCAATTCCGAGATCGAAGTGTAATTTTTGATTACGGTGAGTGTTTCCGAATTTATATGTTTAACTGTTTATGTTACTTAAGTGAAATTATGTGATAAATGTGCTTATTATGAAATATTGCTAAGTGATTCATTGCAAAGTGTATCTCAATTGTCCCTTGCCTTCTAAGCCGAGGGTGTACTTTATCGCACTCGCCTTAGTTGAGTTTGAAGGTTGATAATTGATCAAGTGATATTGTAAGTGTGCATGACTGTAAGCCGTGTGTGTATTTTATCACATTGGCTGAATTGGGCCCGAAAACCCTCTATTCAATGGACTATTCGAGCCAGCAAAGGGCTTGGTCGGGTAGAACGGCAGCTTTGGGCAAATGTTTCGATATACTCGAGTATTATCATGAGGTTGGGAGATTATTGAACTGATTATTGAATGTAGTGAATTGTTTATTGTTTTGGAGGACATAAGGAGGTGAATTGGCAGAATGTTCAGTGATATTGAAATGAATGTACAATGACAGTGAAATGAATGTCTCTTGACACTGAAATGAATGCTCAATGACATTGAAGTAGCTCTAATGCGAGCACCGTATCCTTTTAAAAGTGATTGTTTAGCGAAGTGTTTCTCAATTACTTAATGAAAGTGATTGTACAGTGAAATGTGTACTACTTGCTTAATTGTACTGATTTAAGTGTTTATTTTATGTAACTTGCTTGGCAAGCCTCACTGAGCTTTAGCTCAGCCATTTAGTTTTGTTTTCCTTACAGGGGTTGAAGTCTGAAGGATGATCAAGTAGAGTTAGAGTGTTTTGGGAGGTCTAATGTTATATATTGATGTTAAGACCTGCATTTTGTATCTCTTAACAGATAGATTTATATTTCACACTAGTTGGTGATGTACTTAAGAATGAACGTTTGGATGATTCACTTTTGTAATTTGTAGTGGATAAAGTTTTTGTCTTACTAAGAAGTATTAAGAATGGATGCTTGGATGATTAATGAGAATTGTTATCTCTGAAATTAATGTTAGTAAATGAGTCCCGGCGAAAGCCAGGCGGGCAGTCTGCTAACTTCTAGGATATGCCCTAGGAGGAGACCGGGCCATCACAGTTTGGGTATAGGATACCCATTGGCAATTGATTAAATGGGGCTCAAGTGTTCCGTTTTTGGAAAAGTATAGTTAATTTGAAAAAGTATTACAATTCTTTTTCTTTTTTTATCTGCTAAAATATTTAACCTACCCCTACTCCTACTCTATTGGGGGGAGTCTAAAGAGGCATGTGTGGGAGTTAGGAGCGCGAAGAATCAAACCGGACAAGTACACTGTTGCACTCTCTGAATTTTTAAAACAAGAAGTACTATACTTCTTGTGTGATACACTAAACGGTGTTTGAACTTCTAACCTAGTGCACAGGACAGTTTAAAGGATCTTTCCTTGGCAATCTGAAAGTATCCCAATTCAGAGGTATAATAAATATGATGTATGTATTTACATAATAACTTAGGTATGAATCTGAAAGTATCCCAATTCAGAGGTATAATAAATATGATGTATGTATTTACATAATAACTTAGGTATGATTTAAATGTTTTAACGAGTGCCTAATGAAAATTCAATAATCAATTGCTCTGTTTGATGACACAAATATGAAATATTAATGCTGTAACGTGAGAGAGTTTTCGAACCTACAGCCCAACTTGAAAATAAAGTGGCTTGACTCTTAATTCTCAAAAATTTATCGAACCGAAGGACAACATTGGGCTGAACCAATTTGGAGCCTTGAGTCTATATAGAGACATTAAATCCCAATTTGTCACTCAAAGATACTTGCGCAGCTATATGACCTTTAACAGATGAAAGTACTTGAAATTCTACTAATAACCAACAGCAACCATCTCTTCGATATGCCAAGACACATGCTTACAAAATTTCTACTTGAGTATTCAAAGAAATGACAAGATTTATTTGTCCGTGAAATTAACTGGAGAATCAATCCAGTCTGGCGTTAATTGACGGTGTCTCTTTCATTTGCCGGTGACTTGGTCATTGTCATTGGCCGCTCGTCCATCCCAACTTGGGCAATTCAACACGGATCAGCTTTACAGTGCTACGGCTTTGTAGTGGGATTTAATTTCTTTTCTTGTTCAGCCAAAAGACTCTTTGGGATTTTACTAATAACATTGACTTTTGGCCAGTAAAGCAACAAGCATTTCTCAAGAATATCCGTACAACATATGAATAAGTCAGCTATTGTTGCTTTCTCATTACAAAAACACAGGATTGAATTCTTTACAAAAATTAATATAGATTCCACGTCATTAATTTTGGTGGAGATTAATTAATTTCTTAAGTGTTCTTTCATTAATTCATAAGTCAGCTATTGTCATTTTCAGGATTTTTTTTCCTTCATTGGATAGGATATGATATCAGCTTAGGTTGAAATTAGGAATTCAGCCTGGCCATAACAATTTCAATAATTTCATAAAGACCCATATCTACACGGAATATATATGTGGGGAGGATTGCGTGTGTGTGTATATATATATAGAAAATGCAAAACCAATGTTATTAATAAGTTAGCCGGAAATCATACAACACAATTTATTTGACAAAGTCAGGGGGAATTCCAAAAAGATTCAGTTAGTTGGTAGATTTAGCATAGTTTGCTAAAGTATGTGTAACCTTATTTGCTTCTCTAGGAATCCATTGAACATCAACATGAATTTGTTCTAATAAAACCAATCGCACATCTTCAATGTTACCTATTGTTATGAGCTGATATTCACTTAAGATAAGCATCTTTTTAGGGAGTAATTTGGAATCAAAACTTTATGGAGTCAGTTAAGATGTTTCAACTTTTATTCCCAATATAGAAAATTTTTCCGCATTTTATTTTTTTGGTATTCATGCTTCTTTTAGCCTATTCTTGTTTGTTGTAAATTTTGCAATAGTTGATCATAGAATGTAATTATGGAGAAAAAAAATCAGAATCAATTAAGTTAAGTCCTAGGTATATTCTAGATTTTGACCTTTTTGGTTTAAAAAAAAAATCTAAAATCTAGATGTAAAAGAAAATGAAAACAGTCCCTATAACCAAGACAATACAATCTTTTAATTATAGAATAATTATACCTATTTATGGCTTTGATTAATTTTTATTTTGTATTTCTTTAGCATGCAGTAATATTTATTATTCCCTTACATTTTCCCAACTTCCAGTTTTTAAAAAAAATTACACTTGGGGCCCGTGCCTCACCAAAAACTCCTACAAACTCACTCTTTGAAAAAATTATGAATTTTTATATTGTGTCCCACCCTAGTGATGTCAATTAATGGAAAACAAATAAAGTACATGGTCTTCGGTTTTCTATTCAACTAAACTAAAGGAAGCTAAGCCAGAGTCAACGGAAACCTTCAAAAAAAAATAAAAAGGAAAATAAAACAGTAAAATGGTAAAATAACCATCCTTTTTTAGTGTCATGTTTTCACCTTTTGGATATTCCAAACAAAGGGTCATCTTTTCAAAATCAACACAACTTTCCATTTTACCATTTGAAAAAATTACCTTTTGCGTGCCACTACACTCCATGTGAGGGCCATGTTTAAGGTTCATCCAAAATCAGTACATTCAAACTTAATAATTACATTTTTTTCTTAAAAAGTTTGATTTTCAAAAAACAAAAAAAAAAACCTCAAATATGGCACATAGGGAGTGCAAGATTTTCAAGGCCAATTTTTATATTTCAATCAGTGTTTATTTTTTGTTTTTCATGGAGAATATTGGTTGTGCATATGACTTTCTTTCTTTTTTTTCATTAGACTTTTTTTTTTGCATCCAATTCTTTAGCAGATATTTTTGGTGTTTATCAGAGTCCAAACATAATAATCACATGTACTCATAACAAGTTGAAATCACAGAAGATGACCCTTATACTTGGACAGAGGTAGTCCATTTATATTTAAATGAATACAAGACAGATCGCAACAGACACACATGGATAGACTGATTAAGTTATCACTGAGCAGTGATTTTTCAATGATAACACAGACAGCACCGTACGTTATTAGCAACTGACATAGGAACAACAACTATTGGCGGCACATATGCAATTCTAGTGAATTGTTCGCCTTTATTTGAATACAAAGTACGTTGCAAATTGCAGAAAATAGTAGGCTTTCAACAGTTGTAGACACAGTAGCAAGCATAATAACGATGCTGACCATTGCCATTCCAATTACATTCTCCGGAGTAAACATGCTCTGTATACTTGCAATAATTGTAGCACCTGTCAGAGGAACAATCCCCGGACCAGTTCTTGGCAAGCCTCTTGCAAAATGAAGCTTCAGCCATTGGCATCTCTGCATGAAACAAAGCAAAAGAGAGAGCAAAACATTAGAGTTAGTCCAAAGTGTATGGTATATATCAGGGATCTAGCCCGTCCACCTAAGGGATAGGTGTATGTTAGTATTACAGGGCATGGTTCCTCTATGTCATTTTTTGTGTCAATCTTTATCCCATTTTCTATTTTTATGCCACATGTATTGTTATTCGCAACACTATACATGTATACTTGCAGTATAATTACATGTCACGAGAAATTAGAAAGCGCGAGAGAAAATTTAAAAGCAGAGTACAGGGCTAAACTTTAAGCAAAAACATTTATTGAAAAGCATACGGCGCATATGTAAGACAAATTAGTACGTAAAATTTTGATTGTGAGTGTACATATACATGATACACACTTATAACTATTCTAATTCATTGCTAGTGACAACCATTTCTGTTTGTTCTACTCGAAGTTCTCTAACTAAGAGAGAGGTAGAGACAAATAATTAAAACTTTGGGAATGTACAAATATACGCCATTCTATGCATGTGTTCACCATTTAAGACTATAGAAGTGTAAACTCTCTTACTAAAGACTAGCTACAACTTACTATTTGGTACGAGGAGGAGGAAGCAGATGAGCAGGGCAAAGAAGGTTGCGCAGCTAAATTGAGATTTAGCCATCTCCGATATCTTATGTTAGCTATGCTTGTGAGAACACAAGTTAATGATGATAGCTATTTATAGAAAGAGATGGTGCAATTTTCCAAAACCTAATCGGTAGTTGTGTTGAAAGTTCTTATCGCTGAGTTGTTAAGAGAAAGCTACAAATATCAAAGAATTAAGACAAAGTCTAAGTCAGAATTAGCTTACGAAAGGAGTTTAAACAAAGCATCAACACCATTAAGATTTGAAATTTTTAAGTCCAGCAATTTCTAACCTCTTTTAGTGGAAAAGATAATGAACATTAGCATAATGTCGCAAAGCTCAAGTATAAACTCCTGGTTGCGGGATCGACGGTTACATCATTTTCACATACAATCGATGGACGCATGCCGAATTTTGGTACATCAATTTAGAATGTAGAAGCCACAAGGCAGAAAGGACGGCAGCAATGGAATGCTGATAATTGAGCTATTGCATGCATGATACATATACAGTTTGCACACACATATACATGTATATAAATGTATACATACATATATACATTGTCCAAAATTTATACATACATTCTTGTGCTTTATTTTCTGACAACCAAGACTATCTAGTAAAGGAAGATGAAATATAAGTTTTTAGAATTCTTTTTACCTATGATCTATTTAACTTTTCTTGAGATTTAACCATGTCCATTATTTGCATTTTACCAAGCGCGTGGAATAAAAAAATCAAGGATGATAAGAATTTATAGCAGGGCACATATAGCGAGCTTTTTTTCAACAACTTGATATACGTTGAAATTTGAATCATTCATATCCGTGGAAGATCAAACAAAAGGAAATGTACGAATAGAATAAGATGCTAGATAAGAAGTTCAGCAAACATCACTTATCCAAGGACATGATTAATAGCATTAAGACCGGTACAAAATTTGAATAGATCAAAAGATAGCTTAATTTCCTACCGTCTTAATAAGATACATTGATTTATTTGAGGATTACTATATACGTGAATACTTGAAATCGTCTAGCAAGTGGGCTATACACTTGCATAGATTACTGATCAAGTTGTAGTGAGGATGTTGATAGATCATTTTCTTCATCAATCCACGCATGAAGAAACCACGTCAGCTCACCTAAGATATTTAGTAAACTTGAAAATGGTGAATTGAGTATAGGAACAACAGTTGTGTGTATGTACTAAATAATCAATTGGTTTGTTTAATGACATAAACATTAATGCTGTAGCATGGGACAGAGTTGTCGAACATACAACTAAACTTGAAAGTACAGTGGCTGATTCTTAGCATCAATTGGTCGAACTAGAGGGCCACATGGGCTGAACCAATTTGGACCCTTGAGACCTAAATAGAGACATTCAATCCCAATTTGTCACTTAAAGACACCTAACAAAATAGTTATGATATATATATATATTTTTTAGGTAAATACCTAGAACCTGTAACTGATGAAAGTACCTAAAAATTCTACTAATATGCCAAGACACATGCCTACAAGATTTCTACTTGAGTAAATTTACTTCTATTTATGAATATCTTGAATGATTAATTTTGTTGTTAGCCTTAGATTGATCTTTTGGGAACATTTTTTTTTTTTGCATAAAAAGTGAATTTCATTAAAGAAATTGTTGAAAATTGTCTAGCATAATTTATTTTACATCACAGAAATTTTCACTAATGGTAGGATAAAATGCAAGAAATAACAGATCTAGAATGAAAAATTACAAATAGATCTGAAAAAGACAAGAAATTTGAAAATGTTTTCTAATAAGTTAAATCACTGCAATAATCATTATTTTTTTTCTTGAATAATTTTTTATTTTATTGCAACAACATAATCTAAAAGTCCCTTTTACATATGCCCAACTTTCCTAACCAAAGGCATTCCTATCCTATCCAGCCGGACTTCCCCTTGAGCCCGCCGTGGAAGCATACGAAAGCAGTCATAGACCTTGACCTGCTGCTCAGGATGAGTTATCCCCACATTAGCTAACACATCAGCGACTTTGTTAGCTTCCTTGTAGCAATACGAAAACCGAACAGGATCCTCAACTAAGTGCCTGATCTGCCTCACTTCTCGTCGGATATGCCACGGACACTGAATGCGCCGGTGAAGAATCCCAACCAAGACCAATGAATCATTAAATCTACTAATCAACTGCTTTAATAAGTTCGAATAATGATGGTGAGATTTATTGACATAGACTCAAGATCCAAATGAATTGCAGACCTGATAACAAAATTTGAAATAAATTTAAATATAATAACAAAAAAGAAAAAGAACTACTTTCACTAAGAACTCCTAGGGGACTAGAAAAATCTGACTAGGAATTTTTTTAGAGAAATAGAGAATCTCAATAAGAAATCATAGGTGAGACTTTATTTAAAAAAAAGGTAAAAATGGAACGTGGAAAAGAAGGCATTTTGAGAAGAGAATAAGAAGTAGAGAGAAGTTGGAGAAGAGGAGAGGTAGAGAGAAGAATTTTGGGAACAAGTTGATCCCTCTTTTTGTTCAAGATGCATTATAAAATTTGATGATTTGAGTTGGAGGATAATTCATCTTTGCTATCAGAGGGACTATGAAAAGAGGTAGGGGCAAAATATGAGCCAAGTTAATAATTGTGGGGAACTAAATTTGGACATCCTTCGCAGCATAGTTGATAGGTTGTAATTTTATCAGTTATTTTATTATTAATTCCCCTTATTACCTGATCTGATGTGGATTAATTATTGGATTCTACTCACTTTTAGTATTTTGCATTTATTTCAGGGAGTAGAACGAAAATATGATAACAAGTGCCAATTTAACAAGAAAAGAGTCCAAATAACAGAGCTTGGCCCAGGGGCATTTTTGGAAAAGAAGATATTACGCCCATTTTGGTAAATTCTGCGAAGGAAGGACGGCTGAAGGGTTTTTCTTCTTGCTGGTAGGAGCCGCCGCAGACCTAGAGCCATTAGATAGGAATTAGAGAGGACTACTTTAAGTGGCTTTTGTTGGCTTTTCTTAGGGAGGCTTTTCCTTAGCCTCAATTCTCGTGTGTGAGGACCCATAAGAAGGCAAAGAAATCATTCTCTGTAGCAATTTATCTTTTTGACTTTCAGCCTTTCGTCATTGGTGGTTCTCTGGCCGCATACGCCTGGAACAATTAGGACAATGGCCGCTGCAATGTTTACATTTTTGCATGGGTTCTTCGAACCAAATATGAATTAATCTCCTCACCCTAGTCAAGGAGCAACGAATGCTTTGGCTCGCCTAAAATTGTGAGATCGATTTAATTTTACCTTTTTCTTTTATTTATTGGTATTCGCATATTCCCTGGTTACAGTGCTTATGATTGTTTAATTAATTGATTGTCTTGGATTCGGATAATCAGTTAATTTGATAATCTATTGTCAATTGGGAAGTTAAATCCGTAATTGTTTAATTGTTTCAAAATAGTGATAAATGGCATGATTGGGTTTGTGTCAGGGGAATACGCGGGCTAACCTAAAATAACCCTGATAGTGCGTTATTTGGTTAGAATAGGGCTCCTCTAATACGTAAGGTAATTGGGGAATTAAATTCTACGGGCGTACCTAGGATTATTTCACAATTAGAGCAGTGATTAACGGGCGTACCTTGATCACCGACACAGTAAGGAGGGATTGACTGCCATCGCTTGTTTGGTAGTTATAACCTATTTATTGATAAATAATTGGAATTGCCTTTGTTTAAATGATCAATTAGGTGCACCATTGCTGAAGTTATTTCTTGGCTAGAGCCTTAGTTATCACTCATTTGATTTTAGTAATTTGTTATTTAATTTTTAGTTGGCTATTTTATTTTTATTATTTTACTTTTAGTTGAATTGTTTAAATTGTCACTCCTGATATAAAAACACCCCCTTGTCACTGTGAATTTGAAAAGGAACAATTACTCCCAATCCCTGTGGATTCAACCCTGCTTACCGCTATCTACAGAAATCACTTTTAGTTTGAGCAGGTTTCATTATTGCACAGGCTGACAACCTGTCAATAGTGTTATTCTAAATCGCTGTCAGTGTCCTGTTAAGGATTAACGCATACTTTTGTCTTCCTTCGAAAGAATCGTTTTCTAATTTCAGCCCCTAATTTTCATGGTTTATTGCACGTAATTACTTTAGTTCAATGTCTTTCCCTTCTTCAAACGCCTTGTGTTCGTAAAATATGCCATTACTTGTTACTAAAAATTAAACTACAGGAAAAACTCTTTAAAATGTTGTTTCTTGAGAAAGATCTTGTGAGATCTGGTGCTTATTTCATCAATTACTTGAAGGCTTACCACTGAAGAATCTTGTTTTGATGATTGTTTGTGAGATTAGTCTACTCACTGCACTCAAAATCTTTTCTACTGTTAGATTCAGGGTTCAAATATCATGTCCGCCAATTGGAGGTGGAAAAGGTGTGGAGAGAGATGGAAAAAAAATCTTGTGTAACTTTTTCATGTATTAGACTTTTTGGAACTTTGAATATTTTTTTTTTGATTAGTTGATTCTGACTCTAAGAGTTTGGTTACGTCATTATAGATTTTAGCTCTCCAGTGCAAAAGAAAAAGAAAAAAGAAATAGTATAGTATAGTATAAGTCATATCACTGGTAATCTTGAAAACCTAGTTTGGTAAATAATTGGAAATAGTTCTTAACCCTGATATAATAACTTTTATTTGATCCCGTCTCGATTATCTTCGGGAGACAAAGTCGCAGACAATATAATATTAGAGGTAGCCTGCCAACTACACCAAACCTGTACGCTAATTAGTAATAAGTTTGGATAGTTGACTAATGGTATAATGTCCTTGATTTCGATCAACGCATGTATTATATTAGCTCTACCAAATCAAACTTTGCATCCATAGTAATGTTCACACTACACCAATACGCAACACACATCAGGCTGTTATAATAAATGAGAGTCAAATTATCAAGTTGCGTGAAACATTTATAACAAGAAACAGACACTTTCTCTGGTAGAGTTTTCTAACGAAGTCTCTTCTATTCTAAGAATTTCTAATGAGAGTTTTGTTAGTTTATATTTCTCTTATTGATCTAAATTTTCTCAGATTTTATTGTCAAATTGAGATTTCTTAATTAATCTTGTCAGATTTCACATTAACATTTGGATTTGAATTAGTTTATTAGCAGATTTAGGAGAAAGTAAGTGGTGCAATTGGAAGCATACATAGATGATCATGGGACTACAAGCCCTTTATCTTTGAAAGATTTTCTGAATTTCACAGTATAATATTCTCTTGACTTTTAACATCTGTAGTATCTAATTTTGTTCTTCAAATCTATTTGTATTCGTGTATAGTTGATGTAATTTCTATTATATAGTACAGATTTAATGAATGATGATATTTTATATATAAAAAAAACACTTTCTCTAGTTTTGCTCTAAAAGGATGCCTCGAGATACTATTAGAGTAAAACTGAAATATTGTAGCCGGATGTAAATATTAGGTGACGCCTCCTTGTGTAAATGCCATTCTTGGAAACAAAATTTTCATCCTTTTAATTCAAAAGCACACGGAGTAATTAGGTATTAATCTTCAACTTCCATATTCAAATTTTAATTGCCTGTGTGCAAGACATAATATATGCCACTAAAAAAGTCGTTCAGATAAAATTATTCTTCCCCAACGTTTCTTTGTCAAGTAATCTTCCTTGTAGCTTCAGCATGATTATAATATATAAGTCAATATATCTTTGATAGTGCCATTTCTTTAGAAATAGTTTCTTACTGCTCGCATGATTGTTGAAAATTTCAGAGAAAATAGCACAATAGTATGGTATGAGCAAATTTCCAAGGAATGGCACGATTGTACGTATGCATACATAAAAAACAAAAGGATGAGGAATTTTTTTGTTTTTCCTTTCTTTGTTTCCTCCTTTGTAACTCGTAAGTGAAACAAAGCATGGCGGAGTCACAGACCAAAATGGTGGAGTCATGACCAAAATCACGAGGGACAAATGTTTATTGTTGGGCAATATAAGGATTGAATTGAGAGCCAACAATATTGATGGTAGTTGGAATTGGTCAAGGCTCAAAACAACTATCTTGATGGTATGGACAACTACAAGATGCGAAAACGCCTAATTTCTTATATGATGGGTAATATATTGTACTACTTATTGATAGTTAGCATAATGCGACTAATCTTAAGAAATGTTTTCTTGAAAAGCAAAATTAGAATTAGCATTTCTTCTTGTTTTATTAGTTAGTTGAATAACTAGTATTTGCGTTTTACAAAATTTATATGCACAATCAGTGAGTATTAAATTGCAATGTATTTAATATCCAAATAAGTTATACAATTACAAATCATCAGAGAGTGAGTTAATAAATCAACCAAATAAAGAAGTAATAGTACAACATAATTCAAATTTAGCAAAGAAAGAAATATTCTGAGAAATCTTTTGTAATGTAGAAATATTCTACGTGTATTTTTCTTTGTTCTTCTTTCCCCATAATTAGCTCTTTTATCTCTTCAATACAATAAATATAATTGGCTATCCCTTTAATATTACTTTCAATCTAATATCATATCATTTGAATTTTTATACATGTATCTTTCATATTTTTTGGATTTTGCTTAACTTGTTTCTTATTATAATGGGGTTTTGATTAATTTAAAATTTAGTAAGTACCCACTATTATTTTGTTTGTGGGGGTGCAATACACAATTTCTGTAGTTTGAGAGGGTACAAACTGTTAAACTATAACTAAATAAAAATACAATTGACAGTAATTGTAAGGTATAAAAGGAAATTTTAAAAATTTGAGGGAGAAATTACCCACCCTCAAATGTAAATAGCTCTGACCCTGCCCGCTACTGCATTGAATAAAATTTCTCACCCTACTAATAACTACAGACCACAACCTTATTATTATGGAATAATTTCAGAACCTTCCTTGTGGTTTCTAAGAATTTCATGTTGCTCGTCTTGAATTTTTAAAATTGCACAAACCTTCCTGATTTTTAAAGTCTGAATAAAATTTTTTTCAAATATCCTAAATTACTCTTTTTAAATTGAAAAGAAAAAAAGAGAAAACAAAGTTTCCTAATTCCTTCCTCGACTCCTTGAATCATTTATGTTCCAAACAACCTACAAATCATTAAAAGACCAAACCATCCAATGTAAAGACGGTTTTCAGTGCTGGATATCCAATTGTCAACCCAAGCTTCATAGGTGCTCAGGCGCTTCCCCAACTTAAGCTTGCATATTTTTTTTAATGGGGTGTGGAAGCTGCCCTTTTCTTCTATTATTAAATGGATAGTTATAGGTAAAGATCACTCCTAATTGCTAAGATTAAATCTTAATTATAATATATTCCCAATCAAGGGAATCCTTTAAGGATTAAAGTAAGTAGGTTGGAAGGCCCACACTTCTGCCGATATAGAAAAACCAAATTCGATCCAATATAATCAAACCAATCCAGCAGCCAAAAAATCCCAACCAGGGCTCTTCACCTTGCCCCAAAACTCTCACCCTAAACAGACACTAATATTTCAAAGAAATTCAACCTCAATGCTTTCTCAAAACAAAATTTCCATTAACTACCAATCTTTACATCCCAAACCGCCTCCACCTTTCTCTAGTCCATTTTTCAGCTTCTTTCTAACAAACAACCTAATTCCCATTAAATCAAAAACCTCCATGTTTTAAAGTTTTGATCAATACAGTTCTTGTGCAAAAGATAAAAATAAAGGTTAAATGCAAAAAACTGCCATGAACTTTTATAACTATTGCACAATACATCCCACAGTATGTTTATAGGCACTTTGCACCCTAAGAAAACTATCATTCACAAATTTCATGGTCAAACAAAGTGCGTGTCTTGCAAGCTCTGTCTGTTGAAATTTCCTGACAAAATTGCCTTCCTTCCAAATGAGTATAAATGGCTATCTCCACCTACCGTCACTTGTCCATTCTGCTCATTTATTATCATCTTCATCACATCCTTTATTTCCTTTTCTTCACAGATGCTACATAGTCTTCTACACACATGGAGCACAATCCTAACAGTTGTAGCTCAAGCAATGCATATGAAGCAACAAACTTCTACTCAAGATGTAGGGGTGGAAGAATAGCACCTCTATGCACTTCATGGACTATTCACAATCCAAGAAGAAAATTATTTGAAATAACTATTATAGTATTTTTTGGGATGTGGTGTATGTAAAAAAAAAAAAAGATGATTGAAAAAATAAAAAGTTGATTGCAAATTGTGTTTGTAATGCAAGCAAAATATTATTTAGAATAATTTTGTTGTCCAAAAAGAAAACAAAAAGTACAAAAATTTTATCTTCTCAAATGAGTAAAAAATTTCTAAAAAAGTGTCGTTAACGAATAATATACTGCTACTAATATTTTTGTTTTTATTTTAATCTTATTAATTGCCACTTTACTATTAATAATTAGATTTGTTATGAGCTCATTTGTTTTAGATGTACCTAAATAATTTGAATACCATACAAAATATGCTTTGCAATTATTGTTACTACTAATAATTGAACATAGAAAAGAGATGAAAAGAGAATAAGTTGAAGTTCATTAAAAATACTATACGAATAATAATACTAAAAAATTAAAATAACTAGTCATACAAGATAGAAAAGAATAAGAAAAATGTAAAATAGAACAAAGTAAAGAGTAAAGAAAAAAGTACCAAAAATAATTGATATATAAATAATATTCCAAAAAATAGTTTTTTTTCACATACATCATATCCCAAAATTATTTAGATACTTCATGTACCATCACATCTCACTCCATGCAATACAATGGCCAACCGGACATGAAGAGTGCTTTTGTCCATTTTTTTTTTTTTGAAAAATTTGAACTTTCCATTAATGTTGTAATCATGCTTACACTGGCTGGATACATTCACAGATAACCAATTACCTGTCTACGAAATGATGGAAACCCTAATTTATCCATTCTAATATCCCCCCTGACCAACCGTGGTAGATCTGAAAACCTATTAAACACCTGACTTAGAATCAGCACCCAAATTTGCAAGATGGTCAGCTGGAGCATTCGCTTCCCTGTAACAATGTGAAATCATTTGAAAATGTTGTTTAAACATAAACAACTCATCCAGCTCCCTTTGCAACCGCCATGGGCAAGTAATAACCCCTTGCACGATCCGAATAAGGGTAAGAGAATCCGGCTCTAAGTGTAACTCCAAATATCCTTGAGCAATACAGTATCTAACGCCAAGTAGCAGCACTCGAAGCTCCGCATGCAGACTAGTCATCGTCCCAAAGTGCTCAGAGTAACCAAATACAAAATTACCTAGACAATCACGCACTAGACCACCTCTTCCACTCAATCCTGAGTTCCCCCGAGAACACCTATCCGAATTTAACTTGTACCCCCCTGCGGGGATACCCAGCTGACCAACTAAATGATCAACCTCTTTTGTCAGTTAACCAACTCTCGAAGCATCCCTTCTGAATCCTTGTGAACTGTACATGAAAGATGCCACTTAGTAGTTGGACTATCCGACTCATAGTCTCCTTGACGCTCATTCCGTGTCCTTCAAAAACCCCCCCTGTTCCTTGTCCTACATAATTCTTAGCAAATCACCGATGGGAGAACACTATTCAAAAACTTCAAATATATGTTATCCCCTCTCCTTAACCACCAAAACCATACCATATGTCGCACCGTATTCACCTCTCTCATTTCACTAGCATTAATCTTGAAATGATGCCAAACCAATCTTGCCCCTTCTCCTGAACAAAAAACATGATTTAGGCCCTCCTCCCGTGGATCCTGGCAACACCTACACCTAGAGGGGCCGCTTATCCCAAATCTCCTCAATTAGTCCGTAAGAGAGAGCCCGCCCTACAGCTGTCGCAGCATAAAGAAAGAGATTTTAATTGGAAGACTGCTGCCAGACAAAGGCTGAAAGCCATGAGCTATTAGTAACCCGTTCGACAAGTGAGTAGGCCGATGATGTGGAAAAGGTGACAAAATTTGTCAAGATCCAAACCATTCTATCATTGCCCCGAAAGGATGGGGGTGCAACCTCTAGAACACGCCCTACTAGAGTTTCATCCAAATACTGATTAAGCATGGTGATATTCTAGCCCCCCCCCCCCCGATCGACAAAATCAGCCACCAAATGGTCATGGAAGATCTCCACCTTTTTGCATAAGACTCCTGATCCCATCCAGTTGTCATGCCAAAAATCCATCGATCCTTGCTGTACGATCCAGCTAATGTGGTCCTCCCCTACTTGCTGTACCGCAACCATCCACCTCCATGTATGGGAACTCCAATGGCTATCCTCAGCTAGACAAGGATGCAACCCCGCACAATATTTTCTTAACATGAACTCTTCTCATAGCGATTGCTATTGTCTAAATTTCCACCAAAGTTTAATCGAGAATGAGTTGTAGACCTCCTTAATACTGCGCAGACCAATACCCCCTCTTCCTGCGGCCGACACAAATCCTCCCACCGTATCCAGTGGAATTTAGTACCAAAATCAGACGACCCCCACAAGAAATTTGCAAATAACTTCTCCAATGCCACGAGTATCCCCTTTGGAGGAGGAGAAGCTGCGAGCAAATGATTCGACATTGAGGATAACACACTCTTAATCAATACCACACTACCTCCAGCTGACAAAACCTGATTCTTCCATGACAGGATATGAGCAACCACCGCATTATATATATCTGCAAAGTAAACATTTTTTCGCCTTCCTACGTACAATAGACATCCTACGTATTGTATCGGGAAAGCTCGCTTTGGAAACCCAAGTGCCTGTCCAATCAATACTGCCCTCGGTGATGGAAACCGCGGATGAGTCAAGAAGCAGCTTTTTTGGGGATTGATCCACTGGCCCGATGCAACACTATATTCCTCCAGTACCCTTTTAATCAATTTTAGAGAAGATCTCAAATCACTGGAGAATATGATAACATCATCAGCATACGCCAAGTATGATACTATAGGGCAACGATGAGGTACTTTAAAAGGGGTGAATCGCCTCTGTGTGACTAAATTATTTAGGGTTCGAGATAGCACTTTTGCTCTAATAACGAATAAGGCGGGCGATATGTGATCCCCTTGTCGTAAACCCTGTGAAGACTTGAAAAAATCTTATGGAGAGCCATTAACCAATACCGAAAACCAGGCATTAGAGATTAGGCGTCATATCATGCCTATCCAGGTCTCACTGGACCCGAAGGGACGAAGCACTTGCAGAAGAAAATACCATGAGACTTTATCGTGCGCTTTCATCATGTCTAACTTAATCACTACATTACCACCTCGATTTGTCTTCTTGACATCTGTTAGTAACTCCTAAGCCAGCAAAAAATTATCTGCAATTTGTCGCTGTTACATAAAATCGCTCTGCTGTGGAGATATGATCTGGGGTAATATCTTAGCCAATCTCTCCGATAGAAGCTTGGAGATGATTTTGTTAGCAAAATTGCATAGGCTTATGGGCCGAAACTAAATGAAGTCTTGTGGGTTTTCCACCTTTGGCAGTAGAACAATTGACGTAGCCATGATACTTCGAGGGAGCTCAGCAACGCAGAAAAAGCTCACTACCTCCATGTACACATCCGTGGCTACCATCTCCTATGCAAAGGTGAAGAATTTCCCTGTGAATCCATCCGGGCCCACTGCGCTGTCCTCATCCAGTACAAAGACTGTGTCCTTGACTTCTTGATGAGAAGGAATCACCGTTAACCGTGAATTGTCCTGGGCAGTGGCCAGTTTCGGAATGAACTTCAAAATTTCAGTGGATGTTGAGCCTCTTTCTGCCGTGAAAAGTTCCTGGAAGAAGCTCACGGTCGCATCACCAATCTATGGTTCCTCCTCGATTCACTCTCCATCCGCCTTCCTAATCCGATCAATCACCGCCTGACGTCTCTTTTTCACTACCACTGAGTGAAAGAATTTGGAGTTCCTGTCCCCGTCCAAAAGCCACTTCACCCATACTTTCTGCCTTAAAAAACCCTCCTTGAGTGTCAGTGTGCACTACAGCCACGCTCGGGCATGATGCAGCTCACAGCACAGTTGATCCGTGAGATTCAGGTCGTATTTCAGCTCGGCATCCACTACCTCGCGCTTTGTGCATCGAGCTACCTCAAAAATATCACCAAATGAATTCTTAGACCATTGTTTGAGAAATTGTTTAACATTCTGAAGCTTTGTTGCCAGTATATGCAGGGGAGACCCACTGACCGATTGAGACTAGCAATCTTTAACCACCCCCAACATTCAAAAAGCGAAAATGGCCTGGGTTTATTGTCCAACCTCGTAACCCCTGAGAGTAGTAACGGGGAGTGATCCAATGGATCTCGCCCCCAAATGCTGGACCATGACTTCTTGCTTTATCTCCAAAGCTAGCTCACTTATTAGTAGTCTGTCAAGGCGCTTCCAAATCCGAGCTGTGCTTGATCGATTATTACACCAGGTATACCTCGACCCAGAGTACCTTGCATCAATCACTCTCGCCACTGACATGAAATTCAAGAAATACAATCCTTCCATCGGTTTGAATGGCAAACTGCCCCTTTTTTCCCCCTCATTCGTAATCACATTGAAATCCTTTTCTTGGTCCGTGCGCTTAGCATGTATACATGACAAACTAATGGAAGTTGGAAATAAGTGAGATTGTACTTGAATAGTTAAATGTTGGGGCGACTTTCCGATACTCTAACAGTTAAAGAAAGACCGGTAAAACACCCAAACAGAACCCCATTGATTGGTTATGCAATAGTCCATCCCTAACTTTAGTTTAATATCAGTAATATTCTCCAACCCTGTCTTTAGTTCAACAATTACCACCAATTGTAATGAGTACAGTTTAATAAGTTTCCTAAGTCTTTTTAAATTAGAAGCTCGAGCCACACCCCTTACATTCCAGAAAAGCAACTTAATCATCAGATAATACAGAGAAGGAATTTGTTGATGCATTAACCATAGATCTTAGAGTTCCATCAGAAGGGAAACCAGCACAAATACCTCGCGACTTTGCAAAGGACATCTCCTTGAATCCCATTTTCTCCTACGCATGGCTGCCAGAGATCACTACCGGATCTATATGCAATGTTTCCAGCGGCGACGCCTCCCCACAAATTGCATTCCTGTGACATCCGCCCCTAGGGGATAAATTTCCCACCCGTCGCTGAGTTTCCTGTAGTTCCTCAGCCATCCCTGCGTCAGCTAAATCCCTTGCTGTCCGCCCTTCTGCTTGCACCCCACTAGCCTCCTTTGCCATCCCCTTTCCACTAGGTTTGATGCTCCCCCCACCAGTCCCAGGCAGGGCAGTCACCTCCCCTTCGCTTGTCTCTTCCAGGGCGGCCATTGCCTGACTGTCAGCCACGACACTCTTCCCATAGCCAAATCTGGATACGTATCTATAGTAGGTGGTCGCATAACTACCCCATCAAGACTCTCATTGGAGTACCCTCCCACATTATCCTTCGTGCTGATAGGAACAAGGTCCGTAAGTATCGGTCCTGCCTGAGGCTCAGCCGCAGCCATCTGTAGCTGCAAGGTAGACGTCTTCCCAATTATTTTCGCTAGCACCTTGCTATGGTCATCTGTGGCAGCTGACTCCTTCTAACGAAACTCCACTTTTCTAGTTGTATCCTCTAACTTGGCGTGCTGGCCTGTGGAATTCCGTAACTCAAGTTTCAAAACATGGCATGTCTTCTCATCATGTCCTTGGCAGAAGCAATGAGAGCAATATTTAAGAGGATTTTAAACCACCAGCTCCTGCCAAAAACACGTATTGTTGCCATTCCCAATCCATACCCTCACCGGCATTGATTTCAATAGATCCACTTCCACACACCCCCATGCCACGCTTGGTCTCGACACAGCTAGGGTAGCCACATCAACCAGCAACAGTATTCCCACAATGGACATGATCTGGAACATCACCTCTTTATTGAAAAAATGAAATGGAAGTTTAGGTAATTGGAACCACATAGCGACAACCGATGATTCTCTATCGACTGAAAAACTGTTGTCCAATTGAAGACTCTCATAGGGACGGAAGACACATACCATATCCTCCTGAACCATATTTGATGAAAATCTGCCTCGTTGTGAAGCTGAATCAAAACATGCCTCGCGTCAAGAAGGCCCACCGTGGGTTTCTCTCATAGATCTAGTGACAAGAAAAACTTGCGCACCTTCTCCATCTTTGGTCTGCCTCTGGAGAATTTGCCAACCAATGCAAATTGATACGGAATAGCCAAAACTTCCACAGCTACCTGTGAAAAGATAACAGTTGGCTCCCCTTTGTGAATAGCCGCCTCTACTGCAATGGGTAATGAAGGTTGTGACGAGTTCTGCGTGAACAATTCAGAGAAGGATTTGCGATGGAAAGTAGGGGAGACTGGATGAACTGGATGATGCCCTCCAGCAGGTGGCCGGAAGGCTACCATGGCTGGCCGAATAACCCCTTAACTTGACTCGAATCCTAAACCCTAGCCGCAACACACAGACTTGTGAACCAAACACAGCTACCTGCTTTTGTTCGTTTAATTATTATTTGAGAATACAGTTGTCATTTCAATAATAAAGTAAATGGTGTGTAAAGATTCGTTACTTTTCAATGGAGGTTATGGGGGTTTTCTACATTTAACCTTAAAAAGAATTTTGGTTTATAAGTAGATATAGCATTTTTGTGTTGGCTATATCCTTTTATCTAATAGTTTAAGAGTAAATCTTATATACACACATAATGTTTACATCATTACAGTTGGATGCATGACATATATGCAAAATTTAGCCTTTCATTCACCAAATAATTAAGAAAATGATAAAAATTGCAAGTCGCATGTAATCAAACCATCAAACTATCTTCGTCGCCAACTTCGATTATCTCTTTTTTTTTTGTTGAAACAAGGTATATGCTGAAGTACCCTAGAATAAAAGCTACTTCCTACACAAAATAAATAGATAAATAAATAAATTAGTAAACTACTTTCTCTGTCCCTTATCTTTAGAGATACTCTTCCTGTTTTCTATTATTAGTATGATGTTTTCATTTTCTTTAAGATTCAAAATAAGAGTCACTGATGAACATGGGGTATGTATATGTCAATTAAATTTAATTCATAGTCAATTTTTATATTTATAAATTCTTAAATACTTTATACATGATTTTTCACAAGTATACAGGTTGTAAGTGAGTATAGAGTATTAAGGGCCGAACCCATAGGGAAGATGGACAATGACCAGCACTACTAAAGTTTTTTTATTATCTAGACTATCAACAAATTAAAATAAATAAATTAGGCTACAAATAGATAGACAAATGTAAATAAAAACTTCTTGGGTAATGGAATCCCAACCTATTCATGCTAATGCAACACCCTAGCCAAATGAGTACCAAAATCTCAACTAAATTATGGCATAATATTCTATTATACATGATATTCACTTCTGCCGGTTTACCAACTATATCCATAGTTAATTCTTTCTACTTTCGTAGTTATGAAATCAACTATAAGTTCGTTAATTTCTATGAAATTAAATGAAATAAAGCCACAAAAGCTACAAAGGCATACCTCTACTTTTGCGAGTATACTCCCTAGATTTAATACTTCTACGAACTAGTGTTAAATTCTAATTTTTATTGCAAATCTAAAACCTTGAGTTGATCATAATTAATGGCTAGTTAATAATGATTATAAAAGTAAACGTGCTAAATAATTCAAACAAGATAATAGCATCAATTAGCCAATAAATCAACACCAAACAATTATAGAAAGTTCAACCAAATACCCAAGACATATACTTTAAATCAGCATCACAAACACAATATTCAAATCTTACATTAACAAACTTAGAGTTCAGTACAAAAATAAAAATGTGGAAAGAAGAAAACCCTTGTCAATAGAGATTCTTGAATCTCTCCTTCTTCATCTCTCTTGGCCTCCTTATTGAGCCAATACAAGAATGAATAACCACAGCTAGATTATACTACACTAACTAATATTAAAACAAGAAAAATAAAGAGAGTTACATTTGTTAAGGGCTTGTGTCTTGCCCTTTGATTGTTCTTCTTGTCTTCCAAACTCTCTCTCTTCTCTCAAGCTAACTTGAACTAAAAACTACTCCCAAACTAGAAGAACTAGATAGTATATATTATTGGTCTTGCATGATTGGAGCTAAAATGTCAAAAAGAAAAGCTCCTAGAACTCCAAAAAAGTTGGTAAAAGTTGTCCCTTTTTATCATGTCAAAGATGGAGAAAGAAACAAAAATCATGCAAGTTGGCAACTTGTAGCTGCCATGAATCCCTTGAACCAATTCCTCAAGGGATTCTTCGAGGGATTGGGCAGAGCGCATGAGAAACAAAATTCTGTCCACAATCCCCAGTATAAAACCCAGATAATCCCTCGAGGGATTCTCTTTTTTTTTTTTTGTGCTTTTCATCCTTGACTTGCACCAACTCTTTTAAACATTGGTGTGACTTCTCAAGCTTCTAATCCTTGCTCATTTCGCTTCCAATTGAGGTTGATCATTTTACTTACAAAAACAAAGAGATTTTGCACTAAAATGACAAAATCACAACAAATTCATCTATCAACTCAAGGTGCAAATTAGTGATAAAAAATGGACAACTTGTATCATTTAACCTTACAAATTGACTCGAAAACACTATGAAATACATTAAAAAATATCACAAATTTAACCCTTATTAGTCACCATTTTTTAAATCAATACATAACATTAGTTTCCTTCAAAATTTGACAATTTAAAAAATCTAAATTCCAATGCATGCATAATAAGCAATTATTTTGATTGCAAGAGCTACATAGGTAAATTTAATTGATGCCACCTTATTCAAACATAATGGTAACATGTCTTCGCAAAAAAAAGTTGAAATCCAAAAAAAAAGCGCCTATATTCAATTTAGTAGGTGGTTACAAGACAAATGGTCACAGATACACATGAAAAGAATAATAAGTTGTCACTTAAAAGTGATAAACATATGAGCACTGATAGGGTGTAAAATTACTATTTAATTTATGATTATTTTTCCCTTGGTATTTGCCATTTATTGATTATTGGATTATATTTTACTTATATTTGGTATTTAGTGTTAAATTGTAAGAAGGTAGAGCAAAAAGTAATAAAAGGGGTGATTTTGCAAGAATTGCTATTGTGTATAGATAATTCGGGATATGCGTACGGAGGTTTTCTAATTCGAGAAAAACATTGAACAGCCTTTGGTGGAAGATTTGGAATAAGAGAGAAACAATTTGGGGGACTCTTTGCTTAGAATAAGGGAGAAACGACAACTTTGGTTCATTGTTGTTCGTAGCCGCAAACCATCTAGCAATGGTAAAACCTTTGGTGTTGGAGATTTTCCACACAATGTGCAACTAAATTTCTCTTTTCTAGTCGAGAAATAACCAGGGATTTGGTTCAACTACATTTATGAGCTCTAATTGTTTTCATGGATTTCTTTTATTTGTTAGTATTCCTATATTTTCTGGTTTAATTTGTCATGGTTGTTTTTATTGTTTGAATACCAGGGCCCGATATTTTATTCAACCTAATTAATTAATGCCAGTTAAGATAGTTAAATTCATAATTATTTAATTGTCTTAAACTAGTGGTAACTAGCGTGATTTGTTTTATGTTAGGGAAATATATGATCTAGTTTAAATAAACCCTAATAATGTGTTTATTGATTACAATAGGGCGTTCTAGTTTCTAATGCAATCAAGAAATTAAATTCTACAGGCGTACTGAGGGTTGTTTCTTGGTTAGAGAAGTAGTTAACTAGCGTACCTTAACTATCCATACGGTAAGGAAAAACTGGTGGTCATCACATGTTTGGCAATTATAATTGATGAGCGCGGGGGTATACATATAACAATTGCTCATTCACAATCAAGTCTTACATTTATAAATTTCTAAATACTCCACACGTGATTTTTCGCAAGTATACGAGTCGTTTATTGAGTATAGAGGTATTAGGTGTCGATCCCATAGGAAAGATTATCAATTATCAATAATTTTCGAACTCCTTTATTATTTAAATTATCACAAATGCAAAAGATTAAATCTATACTACAAACATGAGATAAAAGTAATAAAATAATAATAAAAACCTCCTAGAGGCATAGAATTTCTCACTACTCTTGCAAATGAAATTACCGGTTAAGTAAATGCTATTATTTTGACTAGTCATGATGTAATTTCCTAATGTATATGAAACCTACTCTCGTAGTGAATTAGCTATACTTATAACTAAACCATACCTACTCTCGTGGTTATGAAATTAATTACAAGTTTATTTCTTCTATGAAATTAAATGAAACAAGTCATTAAAACCACAAAGGCGCACCTCTATTCTCATGGGTGTATTCCCTAGGTTTATCACTTCCTTGAACTAGTGTTAAATTTCAATTTTCATTGCAAACTTAACACTTTAAGATTATCACAATTGATGGCTGGTCAATCATGATTAGAAAAGTAAAAGTGATAAATAATTTGCTCAAAATAATATCACCAAATAACCAAGTAAACATCACTAACAAGATGTAGAAAGTTGATCCATAACTCTAGACATAAACTTTAGCAAAACATGAAGAACAAGATGCAAACTTGTATTATAGTTAAACATGAACTTAAATACAAAAGAGAAAGTGATAGGAGAGAAATCACCTTTGTCACATGAGTTCTAATTCTCCATCTTTGCTCTTCAAATCTTCATCCAAATCTATCTACAAATACAAGAAAGATAACCTACACTAACTATACTAATGAACTAAGGAAATTCGTGAAGACTACATTTTGGTGGAGTTTTTCCAGCCTTCCAAAGTTGTGAAAATGGTCTCCAAAGGCTGCTATTTATAGAGAAATTCAAGCCATAAATGAGTTGTTTCTAGTTGTCGTTTTTGGCTCTTGAAACTCCTAAATGTTGTTTCTCCAACTTTCCACACTCTTCTTGGTCAGATATAGGCGAAATTACTTGCTGGAATTGAGCTAGAAAGTTGTGTGAATGCAAACAAGTTGCAGAGCAAGTTCTAACTAAAAATGATGAATGCACAACCTCGAAAATTTGACCTTGGCTCACGTACTGTATCCCACGTATTGCCTTTTGCAAGTTTGCTCAATTCTGAATAGATTTCTTCCTTGCTTTGTTTTTGGTCCAATTTAAGCTGATATTTTCTCAACTATAGAGGCTAAAACAACTCTTGAACAAAACATAAAAGTTGTAATCCTTTGATTTAACTTTCCAATGCATCAAGAATCAATCGCTTGTAGTCTTCACATCAAGTGCATATATATCTCTTAACTTCGAAATGATTTAAAAATCATCTCAATCAGATGTTTGTAACTCAAGATATAGCCGAAATACTAAAAAGTGTCAGAGTTGAAAAACTTGCATTTCATCATTTGAGTATTTTGCACTTCATGTTCTCTTTTTATCACTTCAAATCATCATCAATCATCTAATTATCTTGTCAATTCATGTCATTTGATGATTGAATCATTAAACCTATAAAAACATGAAGTTTTTACTTAGACCCGAAAACAACCCTCTTTTCTAGGCGACCACACAATGGAGCAATTGATGAGAAAGCACAAGTGCTTGTGAGTAGAAGAGATAAACAAAGTACAGATTTCAAACATAACAATAAGTAAATAAAAAGGAAAGAATAGCAAACTAATTAACTACCCAACTCCTCTTGAGCTTGTAGGTTAATTCAAACAAGTTACTTCAAGTTGATGAATTACAATCACTCTTGTGTACAAAGGAAGGTCCACCTCTTCCTTGCCCTGAACTCCACTCGGTCAAGTCAGGACGTTTTACTATCCCTCAGGACAGCCCTCACAAAGCTACACTCATGAAATATTCACTCACAAATGAAAAGCTTACAATGAACCTCACACTACTAAGACTACCAATCTTCTTTGAAGAGTATTTTCTCACTAAAATCACTCTAGATCTTTTGTATCTTCAGTGTACAAAAGTTCTTTTAAATATCTGACCAACCACTATTCATATAGGATCAAGAAAGTGTCTCATTAATGCTTTCAACGGATAGAAAGTAGCTGAAGAGTCAACTAGCCGTTGGAGTGTCGGACGTCCGATAGCCCTATTTTATGCGTTCGACAGCAGGCAGTGAGTTTAAAAGATTTTCTTCAATTCTTTCGGACGTCCGGTGCAAGCTTTTTGTGCGTCCGACAGCAAACAAAGAGATTTGAGAAATTATCTTGTTTCTATCGGACGTCCGATAGAGACATATTCAGCATTCGATAGTTTTGTCGACTTCGAAAGATCCTATCGGACGTCCGAAACATGCGTCCGAAGTTGTGCAATGATTATCGGGCGTCCGGTACTGTCTTCTTAAGCGTCCGACAGGTTCAACATACTCTGTCTTTTTCAAATGTATTTAATCTTTGAACCTGATTTGTTTCATTTCTGAAAAAGCCTTTGAGGAAATGTTAGCAACATCCATTTGTTTTGTAATCATCAAAAACTAGGGACCAAGGTCAATATTCTCCTCCTTTTTGATGATGACAAAACAATGGATGGAAGAAAGAAAAAAATTGAGCATATAAGCGTAAACTCCCCCTCACACAATGTATCTAAACTTATAATTTCAGAATAACTCCCCCTTACACATAGCATCCATTTCTCCCCCTTTTTATCATCATAAGATGAGAGTAAAAATCAACTATAAAAAACCAACAACAATAATAGAGAATCCAATAATTCAAATAAAAACAAAGAAATGACAGCAATCACAGCAAATCATCATGAGATCAGCATTATTCTTTTTTCTCTCTTTTTGACATCATACAAATTCAGTAAAAAAATCAATAAAAACTCAGTTCAAAACATCAGAAATATCAAAAGAGAATTACAAAAAAGCATTATGAACAAGAATCTCATCAATCTTACCAATATCTCCTACTTGTTAGAGTTAGTATCATGTCTAACTATCCACATGCATTTCATGCCTTTTTTCATATTTTTCTCACATAACAATCACTTTTCATGTGACCTTTTTGACAACAGAAATTACACATAATCAAAGAGTTATTTATATGAACAGGTTTAATAAATCTTACTTGTCTTCTCTTATAAATAGCAAATTCGTTGGAATTAGAATTCAACCTATTCTTTTGAAAACAGACTTGTTTCTTGTGTTTAAGCAACTCATTTAAACTATCCATTCTTCTTTTCAAATCACCTTGTTCCTTTTTGAACAATTCGCAAAGCTTTGTTTTTCTATCAAACTCAAAGTATAAAGCAGTCTCACTCTTTTTGAAGTAATCATTTTTAACTTTCAACTTTTTATTTTGTTGAAAAAGATTTGTATTATCTCGAAACAAAAAATTAATTTTCTGTTTTAACTCCTTGTTTCTAGCGTAGAATTCTTTCAAATTATCATGTAATTTTATAATGAAAGATTCAAGATTATCATCAGTTTCATCATCACTATCAAATTGAGAGTTACAAGATGTTACCTCATCATCTCCAATGGCCATAAAAGTCAATTGAGCAGATTCTTCATCCTCTTCAATTTCACCATCGGAGTTGCACTCATTCCATGTGAATTTAAATTTGTTGAATCTTGGTTTTCTTTCTTCTTTCTTCTTCATCACTGGACACTCACTTGCATAGTGTCCAGATTGACCGCATTCAAAGCACTTATCAGTTTGCTTTTTGTTGAACTCTAACTTCCCTTTGTTTCTCAAGTTGTTGGACTGATTCGAGAAGGAGTTGCTAGGTCCACCTTTTCTGAATCTCCTTTTGTTGAGTATTCTTTTGAAACCTCGTGTGATGAGTGCAATATCACTATCATCACCTTCCATGTCATCTTCACTCACGGAGGCTGTATCATCTTCATCTTGTGAAGCCTTCAGAGCAATATTCTTTCTCACTTTTGTATCTTCTTCTTCCTGCACCTTGGACTTGAGTTTTAGCTCATAAGAAATTAGTGAATTAATGAGTGATTCAATAGGCAAGGTATTTAGATCTTTGGCTTCCTCAATGGTAGTCATTTTACTCTCCCAATCCTTCGATAAAGCATTCAGAATTTTTCTATTTTTCTCACCTAGAGAGTATTCTTTTTCCAGCACCTCTAAATCCTTAATGAGGTCATTGAATCTACAATACATCTCATCAATGTTTTCATGAGGTCGCATCTTGAAGGATTCATACTTTGTAACTAGAATAGACTTCTTTTGTTCTCTAACATTCTCACTACCTTCATGAATTTCTCTCAGTTTATCCCAAATTTTCTTGGCTGACTTGCAGCTTTTGACTCTAATAGATTCATTTGAGTCTAAAGTACAATATAACACATTCATGGCTTTTGCATTTAATGTGATATGAGTTCTATCCGCAGCAGTCAGTTTACTTCTTGTTTTTTATCTAGATCCCTGAGTATTTTCATCTATAAGAGAGGCATCATATGGACATTCACTAATAATAAGCCACAATTCAATATCAATAGATTGCAAAAAAATAATCATTCTTTCTTTTCAACTCACATAATTTGACCCATTAAACATAGGTGGTCTAATGACAGAATGTCTTTCAAAAAACATAGCATTGTTGGTTGTCATCTTTACTCCAAAGTCGATTGAATTTAATCTCTAGAAGACCAAGCTCTGATACCAATTGTTAGGCCCGAAAATAACTCTCTTTTCTAGGCGATCACACAATGGAGCAGTTGATGAGAAAGCACAAGTGCTTGTGAATAGAAGAAATAAACAAAGTACAGATTTCAAATGTAACAATAAGTAAATAAAAAGGAAAGAATAGCAAACCAATTAACTACCCAACTCCTCTTGAGCTTGTAGGTTAATTCAAACAAACTATTTCAAGTTGATGAATTGCAATCACTCTTGTGTACGAAGGAAGGTTCACCTCCTCCTTGCCCCGAACTTCACACGGTCAAGCCAGGACGTTTTACTATCCCTCAGGACAACCCTCACAGAGCTACACTCATGAAGTATTCACTCACAAATGAAAAGGTTACAATGAACCTCACACTTCTAAGACTACCAATCTTCTTTGAAGAGTATTTTCTCACTAAAACCACTCTAGATCTTTTGTATCTTCATTGTGCAAAAGATCTTTCAAGTATCTGACCAACCACTATTCATATAGGATCAAGAAAGTGCCTCATTAATGCTTCCAACGGATAGAAAGTAACTGAATAGTCAACTAGCCGTTGGAGTGTCGGACGTCCGATAGCCCTGTTTTATGCGTCCGATAGCAGGCAGTGAGTTTAAGAGATTTTCTTCAATTCTTTCGGACGTCTGGTGCAAGTTTTTTGTGCGTCCGACAGCAAACAAAGAGATTTGAGAAATTATCTTGTTTCTATCGGACGTCCGGTAGGGACATATTCAACTTCCGATAGTTTTGTCGACTTCGAAGGATCCTATCGGACGTCCGAAGCATGCGTCCGAAGTTGTGCAATGATTATCAGGCGTCTGGTACTGTCTTCTTAAGCGTCCGATAGGTTCAACATACTCTATCTTTTTCAAATGTGCTTAATCTTTGAACCTGATTTGTTTCATTTCTGAAAAAACCTTTGAGAAGATGTTAGCAACATCCATTTGTTTTATAATCATCAAAAGTTAGGGACCAATGTCAACATTCACTATTAAAATTCATAGAAATGCAATTTTTATCACTTAAACCACAAAATGCATATTTTCACTAGAAATTTAGTTAATTAGCTATAAAAATAATTAAAACCACCAAAATTAAATAATAAAACACATTTAAAGCATTTAAAGTATGCACTTATCAATAACCTGTTTATTAATAAATAGATGAAATAATTTTTGAATTGATGATGAGTTGCATAAACTACTTCTGAAGATATATCCTTGGCTAGAGCTTGTCAATCCTTGATTTTAATTTAGTTCATTTTCAATTAATTACTTTTATTTTCATCAAGTAATTTATCTTAATTTTAATTTTTTGAAAACCTCCTGTTAGTTTTTAATTGGAAGAAACGAATTTTTTTCAATCCTTGTGGAGATGACCCTACTCACCACTATACTCAAATTTTTATTTTTTCTTGAGTAGGTTTTCATTATTGCACAAGCTCGACACATGTCAAGTGCCACATCATTATTATCAAACTAATACAATTATTAGTGGCATACCTCCAATTCCACTAAATTGGCAGCTAGTGTTTCATTGCAATGTACAATTCAAATTGTAACAAATAGTAGGAATTGTTCATTCAGCATCTAAAATGACTAACGAGTGCGAGGTATGCATATAACAATTAAACTCATTTTACAGTCAAGTTTTATATTTAAAAAATTCTAAATATTTCACACGCGATTTTCTACAAGTATATAGGTCGTGATTGAGTATAGGGTATTAAAAGTTAAACACATAGGGAAGAATGGATAACTACCGGCACTACTAAAATTCCTCTATTATTTAGACAATCAACAAATTAAAAGAAATAAAACTATGCTAAACTATGCAAGAAAATAGCAAATGGAAGTTCCTTATGAAATTTCCTTAGACTATGGTGTCCCTAAATACTCATGTAAGTGCAATTTTTGGATTATTGAGTACTACTATCTTAGCTAGTTATAGCATAATTTCCTTATGCATGTGAAATCTACTTTCGTAATGAATCAACTATAGTTATAACTAATCCATACATACTCTTGTGGTTATGAAATTAGCTACAAGTTTATTACCTGTATGAAATTATATGAAATAAATCACCAAAATCACAAAGGTGCACATCTACTCTCATGAGTTACTCCTTAAGTTTAACACTTATTCGAACTAGTATTAAATCTTAATTTTTATTACAAACTTAATACCTTAATATTATCACAATTAATAGCCAGTTAATCATAATTAGAGAAGCAAAAGTGCTAAATAACTTGTTCAAAATAATAGTATCAAATAGCTAATAAGTTAATACAATATAATCATAGAAAATTCAACCAAAATCCAAGGTATACACTTTAGAAAGACATAATAAACATAAAATCCAAACTTATGCATTAACTAAACTTGGAATCAATTACAAAGATAAAGAGTTGAAAAGATAGAGTAACCCTTATCACATGAGCTCTCTCCTTGCCTTTTTCATCCTCCAACTTCATCTTCATCTAACTGATATACAAAAAAGGATGAACTAGTTAAAATTAAACTATCCTACACTACTTAAACTAAAGAATTAAGAAACTACATTTTTGTGGTGTTCCTTGTCCCTATCTCCAAGCTCTTTAAAACGGAAGACATAAACTCCTATTTATAGAGAAATCTTTCCTCTTTGTGTCTTCCTTCAAGTGTGAACATTGACTTCAAATGTCAACAATTTTAACTCAAAGCTAAAGCTCATCATTATGGAAGAAATAAAGTCAAGATTTATTACTAGAATCTTCATTTTATAGCTAAAAATCCTCTACAAATTTTCCCTCAAAAGTTGTCAAAGAATAGAGGTGAACACAAGTTGCGCAAGTGAAAGTTGTCTTTGTTGATCGGAATGCCTCTCGACAATCCCTCCAGAATCGGGCCAGATTCCTTGGAGGGATTCCTCCCCTATTTTGGATTAAATTTTGATTCTTCAATTTAACTCCCTACCACAAATCCATCCAAACAATCTCTCCAAAAATCGGCCGGATTGCTCGGAGGGATTCAAGTTGACTTTCATTTTTGACAAATTTCTTCATTTTCTTCTTATAATGACTCGAACCATATTTGAAACTCGTTATCCTTGCAAACTTTAGGACTTCAATCATCATAATGTAAACTTATTTCTTGTCCAAAATAAAGTCCATTTCCAACTCCTGCAAAAATAATAAAAAATATGCCAGTATAAGGGACATATTCTCAATTAAGCACTAAACATCATTTAGAAATAATTCTAACCAAACTAGACTATTTTCTTCTTATAATATTGCAAAAGTGACTAAAAATAATATAAAATATCATCTAAATATAGCATAAAATAGTCACTTAACAACAACATTAGCAGTCACTTATCTCGCCTATTGCATTTTATGGGAAAATATTTCCCAAACCATGTCCTGCTCACCCTTAGGCAAATTGTAGCTTCCGTCATTCGCATCTCTGCATGAAACAAATCCAGAGATGATTATTTGGATCAAAGTGAGAATGTGTGCGAGTTAGTCTAATGTTTATAGCACGAGGGATCTAGGCTGTCCACCTAAAGGTTTCCTCTGTCTCATTTTATTTACCAATCTCTTTCGTATTTGCACTCCTTATGGCACATGAATTTTCACTTGCAACACTATATGTGTATATTTTTCAAACATAGCGACAAGAGGTGGCAAATCAAAAAGTGAAGTAGAAAATCCGCAATTGTGGTTGTATTATAAGGCCACACATTGAGCAACCATATTATTATGTATTAAGAAGCGAATGGAGCATACTTTCATAAGAATCATGATTGAGAATGTACATTCGCATGATACATATGCATATCTAATCCAATTCATTATTAGCGACAACCACTTTTTTGCTTGATACTCAAAATTCTCTCACAAGAGAGAGGTAGAGATAGAAAAATATATGAAAATACACTATTTTATGCATGGATAATGCTACAGTGCCGATCGTTACCATAACTTGTGAATATTTTACATTAAAATACTAATACAACCGGTTAATAGTGGTCTCCACATCCAAAATTGGCATTTTTAATGACAATTGCACTACTATTCATTTAGGTTTTTAATATTCGAAGTAACATCAAGTGGTAATATGGTAACTTTGGTAATAAAAGTGGCAAGTTATAAGTGTGATATAAAATTTACTCTTTAAATACTAAACGTTATTACTTCTCCAATGAAACTTATTACTTTATAATTAGTAAGTTTCTTTTGAATAATAGTAAGTTTTTGTTGAAAAATGGTAAGTTTTATGAATAAAATGGTAAATAGGTGAATTGTTCAAACTTACTATTTTATTTCACAAACTTACCATTTTACTTAAGAAAGTTACAACAATTATAATTAGTAAGTTTAATTGAAATAATGGTAAGTTTTGGTTAAAAATGGTAAATCTTACAAATAAAATGATAAATTTGTGAATTGTCAGTATACATAACGTATTCTTGGAAAACAAAAATCCCTGCGAGTCATAATAGTGCTCACAGTTTTGTCGTGGTAAAGCATTGAAGATTTCTCCAAAATCTGGGTTAGTGGCGTATAATTCTTTAATAAACTCAAAACGCAACAACTTAACATCAAGTGAAGTGATTAGAGTGTACCTCCTTTACAACGCATCAGCAACGATGTTCGCTTTACCAACCTGATACTTGATCACATATGGAAAGCTATCAATGAAAGCAACCCATCTGGCGTGTCGCTTACTTAGCTTATTTTGAGACCTTAAGTGCTTGAGCGACTCGTGATTGGTGTGTAAAACAAACTCCTTTGGGTGCAAGTACTTCTGCCATGTTTGACGATCTCGAACCAAGGCCAATAATTCTTTATCATAGGTTGAATAGTTTAATGAGGCTCCATTCAAATTTCTCACTAAAATACGCAACAGGTCAGCCCTCTTGAAGTAACACAGCTCCAACACCTAAACCAGAGGCATCACACTCAACTTCAAAAGTTTTGTCAAAATTAGGTAACTAAGTACAAATGCATGTGTGAGTTTGTGTTTAAGTAATTGGAAGGACTTAGTTTGTTCTTCTCCCCAGAAAAACTTCTCATTTTTCTTGATAATCGACGTCAAAGGGGCTGCAATGGTATTGAAGTTCTTGATAAAAACTTGCTAGGCCATAGAAGCTTCTTACGTCACTCACATTGGTAGGCATCGGCCAATCCTCAATTGCTTTGACTTTGTTTTGATCAACATTTATTCCCTGTGCACACACCACATATCTTAGGAGGACAACTTGGTTAGTATAAAAAGTACACTTCTTAAGATTAGTATAAAGGCTTTCCTTTCGAAATACTTCTAAAACAGCATGCAAGTGTTTAACATGTTCATTTAGACTCTTGCTATACACCAAAATATCATCAAAATAGACCATGACAAGCTTGCCTAAGAAGAGACACAAGACATGGCTCATTAACCTCATGAATGTACTAGGGGCATTGGTTAGGCCAAAAGGCATAACCAGCCATTCATACAGTCCATGTTTTGTTTTAAATGTAGTTTCCCACTCATTCCCTTCTTTCATTCTAATATGATGGTACCCACTTTTTAGATCAATTTTGGTGAATGTGACAACACCATGCAATTCATCAAGCATATCAGCAAGACGTGGAATAGGATAGCAATACTTTTCCGTTATAGTGTTTATGGCTCTACAGTCAGTGTACATCCTCTAAGTTCCATCTTTCTTTGGCACTAGCAAAACTGGTACTGCGGACGGACTTAAACTCTTTCGGACCCATCATTTTCTCAAAAGTTCGTCAACTTGACGCTGCAATTTTTTAGTTTCCTCTGGGTTGGTCCTATAAGGCGGCTTGTTTGGAAGTGACGCACCAGGGACAAGATCGATTTAGTGCTCAATGCGTCGCAAAGGTGGCAAGCCACTTGGCATTTTTTTAGGCAAGACATCTTGGAGTTCCTGCAAAAGGTTAATGACACTATTAGGCAAAGACATATCAAGTTCGTTATTGGTTACTAGAACATGTTTGCACCAAAGTAGGAGAAGAGGTTGATTAGTGAACAAAACTTGTCTTACATATTTAACCTTGGCAATCGTGCTTTGTTTTCTCACTTTCTTGCCCTCTATAGTTGAGTCTATCTTTCTTTTTTCCTTACTTGTGCTCTCGGCCTCCCCTTTTATCTTGTCACTCAAAATTTTCCTCTTTTCACACTCAAGCTCATATTCCTTTTGAAGTCTAGTTTGATCTTCGTGAACTTGGCAGCGAGTGTATAAGATGTTCTCGCATTGAAGCTCTTTTCTACTAGATTGAGTAGTAAGTGCATGTCGTGCTACCAATCCAACCATTTCGATCGATGGTTGCTCCTCAATCTCCTCCTCAACAAGAGATGGCATTCCCTCAAATTCGTCTTCTTCATCGGTCATGATTTCTCCATTAGATAACACTAACATGGTCCATTGACTAGGGCACTGAGACGCTACGTGTCCATATCCTTGACATTTGAAGCATTTAGTGTCTCGGTTCCTATTTTTGGTACCCTCCTTGACAGCCTTCAGATCACTCCTTTGGGTCGGAGTTGCCAAAACTCCATCGGCTTGGGTGGAGTTGGTGAAGCTGAGCCCTTCTCCTTTTTTTTTTCGGCCGCAGGGTTCTCCAATCACCAGATTGAAAAGTGGAATTTACACGAGCACTACCCCTCCTCTTGAGTTACCTTTCTACCTTGATGGCTTTGTCTAGTAACTTATTTAAATCAAGGTAATGATGTAGCTCCACAATATCAGCAATTTTTGGTCTCACACCCCTTAGAAATCGGGCCATGATTGCTTCTAGATCTTCACGAAGATCGGCTCTCATCATGGCCATTTCCATCTCCTCGAAATAGTCTTCAATAGATAGACTACCTTGAGTGAGAGTTTGCAATTTGTTGTGCAAATCTCTATGGTAGTAAGCTGGAAAAATGCATTTTCTCGTCAACCTTTTTGGTTCATCCCAATTTCACACAGGGCGCTCATCGTTCCTCCTCCGACTAGTGCAAAGTTGATCTCACCATATTGCAGCATAGTCAGTGAACTCAATGGCTGCAAGTTTCACTTTTTAGCTTTCAGTATAGTGGTTGCACTTGAAGGCCATCTCGATCTTCCTTTCCCACTCCAAGTAGTTTTCAGGATCTAATTTGCCTTGGAATGAGGCAATTTTAAGCTTAATCCACTTAATGGAATCATCATCTCATCTATGTCCCTTCCTTCCTCCCTTGTTTCACCCGTTATATTCATCAAGGTCAGATTCTTCTTCATGTTCATCTTCATTTGAGCTCTCTTCTGATCCCTCGATAGAGGTTTTCCCTCGGCCTTGCTTTGTGGAACTTTGCACATGTTCAAGTTTATCAACTCGTTCATGCAACGAGTTAATGGAGAGGTTGATTTTCTTGTAGAACTCATTCAACATGGCATTTAATTTAAGTGTAGGGTCAATCATTTGAATGTGTTCATTGTCATCCATACTCATGTGTACCTGGGAGAAAAGGTTAGCAGGAAAAAATAGCCTCACTCACTCCCTTGCAATGTTCACTCACCCTTGTATATCACTCAAGTTTTTTACGCTCTAATGATCTCACCAAACAACTCTCTAATTCATCGATCTCCTCACTTGAAGAAATCAGAATTTCTCAAGTGATTCAAGGACTTGTTACCAACAATTCACTAAGGAAAGTGACGTTTTATGATGCGATTCACTTGAGTTGAGATGATTTCAAAGTTGACAGACTTTTTTGTGACTCAAATATACGAAAGCTTGCTGGAAAATTTCTAGGTGTTGATCGAACAAGAAAGACTCAAAATTGGAAGGCAACTAACTTGAACAAGTATGAGTCAATTTAGGAAGCTTAGTGACTGAAATTAGGAAACTAGGAAATCAAGCCAAGACTGACTTGGACTACCTTTACAACCCTTTAGATGCTATTATGACCTAGAATGACACCTTAAGATACAATTTAGGTGCCTAGACAGATCACAGAAATGACCAAAACAAGAATAAGGAAATGGCAGAAATTTTGGAGTCTAGAATAACTCTACCCGAATCACACCTTGTCTGGAATTTGGAAGTTCAAACAAAGGTTTCTTGGGTTTGATTTTGGAAGGTTAGGCTACTGGTTTGTGATGTTTTTCATGTGTGCAAGAATTTGGGCAAGTCCGAATTTGGTAGTTTGAGTATGATTAGGATTCCCAAGTCAACTTCGACTCCCCAAATTATTTACCTTCCTTGATCCGAATTTATTTTCTTTCCTTTTTTTTCTTCATTTTTTCCTTTTTTTTCCACACACAATAGATTTGTTCTTTTTCTTTCTTTCAATTCAGATTACCACTCAAGATCAAGAAACAGTTGGAAGTTATGCACAAGGACAACCGCTATTTATATTTGGTTCAAGAACAAGAACTAGGGTAATGTTCAAGATTTGTTCAACTTTGTTTCAAGAATTCAAGAAAACCCTAGATATGACCCCAACACTCCAAGATATATCAAGAACTTCCAAGAAACAAGGTAAACAGTCTCGGTTTAGTGCAACACACAAAACCCTAACGCCCTTTGTCAAGAAAACCCTAGTTTGACCTACGGACTTTCAAGACAACTATGATCAGATTCTTTTTGACTCTACACTAACATACATACATGAATTCAAGAACACAAAAGCAAGATCAAACACGAAACAAGAAGCGAACAGCAAGGAAACAAGATACGAATAGCCAAGACGGAATAAAAACCCTGCGACTAGAAAAAGTAGTAAGGACAGATTTTAGATGACGTGCGCGGGGTATACATATTAATTTAGCTCATCTACAATCAAATTTTACATTTATGAACTCCTAAATATCCCACACGCTATTTATCGCAAGTATACGAATTGTGAGTGAGTATAGGGTATTAAGGGTCAATCCCACAGAGAAGATTGCAATTATCAGTATTTTTTTAACTCTTTTATTATCTGGACTACCATAAACATAGAAGTGATAAAAATAACACTAGAAATCTCCTAGAGATATAGAATTCCTTGCTACTCTTGCAAATGAGATTACTGGTTACTTGTATGCTATAATCTTGGCTAGTTATGGCGTAATTTCTTTATGCATGTGAAACCTACTCTTGTAGTGAATCAACTATACTTGTAGCTAAGCTATACCTACTCTCGTGATTATGAATTAACTACAAGGTCATTTCTTCTATGAAATTACATAAACAAGTCACTAAAGTGACATAGGTGCGTCTGTACTCTCGTGAGTGTACTCCCTAGGTTTATCACTTCCTTGAACTAGTGTTAAATTTCAATTTTCATTGCAAACTTAACACCTTTAAATAATCACAACTAATAGCCAGTTAATCATGATTAAAAAAGAAAAAGTGATAAATAACTTGCTCAAAATAATATCATCAAATAACCAAATAAACATCACTTAACAAGATATAGCAAGTTCATCCATAACTCTAGGTATAAACTTTGACTAAACATGTTAAAAACAGAAATCCAAACTTGTATTATAGCTAAACATGAAATCTAATACAAGAGAGAAAGTAGTAGAAGAGATATCACCCTTGTCACATGAGATCAACCTCTCCATCTTTGCTCCTCAATCTTCATCCAAATCTAGCTACAAATACAAAAAGGATAAACTACTCTATCTATACTATACTGATTAATGAACTAAAAAAAACTAGTAAATACTATATTTTTTGTGAGTTTCTCTAGCCTTCCAAAGTTGTGAAAATGTTCTCCAAAGGCCTCTATTTATAGAGGAATTCAAGAGTCAAATGAGTTGTTAAAGTTGTCATTTTTTACTCTTGAATCTTCCATGAGTTGTCTTTCCAACTTTCCAATCTTTTTTTAATCAGATACAACCCAGATTGATAGCTGGAATTGAGTTGGAAAAGTTGTGTGAAAGCAAACAAGTTGATGAGCAAGTTGCAAAAAACAGATGAGAAAACACGACTTGAGAAAACGCGACTGCAACCCACGTTTTGCATTGAGTCGCGTTTTCACTTCTGCACTACTTCAACTGCTATTTTGGTGATGATTGAAGCCGAATTAGCTCTTGTGTAAAACGTAAAAGTTGTATCTCTTTGAGGTATCTTTCTAATGCCTCAAGAATCATCTAATTTGGAGCTCTGTAGACTGAGATATGATCACTATACCAAAGACTGGTCAAAACTCTTTTCTAGCTTACGACCACAGAATTTGCACTTCTGTATTTAGACTTTTTGATAATGAACACAGCTCAACTAAACTTTGATTTCTTCATACCAAATGTAGATCTATCTCTTAGATTCAAATTGGTTCAAGAATCATCTCAATCCAATTCTTTTAGCTCAATATATAGCTGAAATACGAAAATGTGTCAAAGCTGTGAAACTTGCTTCCTTTGTTCTTTGATTGCATTTCCTCTTTTGCACTTCATGTTTTCTTTTTATCACTTTAAACCATCATCAATCATCCAATTATCTTCTCAATACACTCTATTTGATTATTGAATCCTTAAACCTACAAAACAGGAAGTTTTTACTATTAAAATCCATAAAAATACAATTTTTACCACTTAAATCATAAAATGCATATTTTCACTATATTCCTAGTTAATTAATTATAAAAGTAGTTAAAACGCACCAAAACTAACTAATAAAACACACATAAAAACACGTAAAAAATATATTTGTCATTAGACACGAGAAAAAAAAGAACTTATGACAAAAGACACAAATGAAAAGATATACTTGATACCGTCAACTATCTCTGATGTCATATTGAGAGAAGTTGAAAGAAAGATAAACAAATTAGTCGAACTCATGTATCACTCAATTAGTTGAGACACTCTAATAATCTCACTAAACAACTCTCTAAGTCGTCAATCTCTTCACTTGAAGAAATCAGAAATTTCTCAAGTGGTTCAAGAGCTTATAACCAACAATTCACTAAGGAAAGTGGCGTTTTATGGTGCGGTTCGCTTGAGTTGAGATGATCTCGAATTTGACAGATTTTGGTGACTCAAATATGCGGAAGCTTGCTGGAAAATTTCCAGGTTTTGATCGAACAGGAAAGACACAAAATTAGGAAGGCAACTAACTTGAACAACTAGGACTCAATTTTTGGAGACTAAGGATTGTTGTAGTCCAATACTGATTTGGACTAATTTGAGTTCTCAAGAGACTATTATACGCTGGAAGTAGGACTCTAAAACAAGTGTTTTGTGGCTGGACAAAAATATGAAATTAAGGCTGACTCAAGACACAAAGGCAGAAGTTTGGAAACCTAGAAACTTCCTACCCGACCAAGTGTGGCTGGAATTTGGAAACTTGTTTGGAATTAATTCTTGGGCTCACTTTTGGAAAGCAAGATCTGGTGTAAGAACTTTCCTAAGTGTATGTTTATGCGGCTCAACACAAACCAGATTGCTCAAGGATTGATTGACCAATTTTGGTAACAATCCAAGTTAAGGCAGGTTTCCAATTGCGAGTTATTCTTGATCCGTTTCCTTTTTATTCTTTTTTGTCCTTTTTTTTCGTTTCTTCCTTTTTTTTACTCTTCTTCACAGATTAGATTCTCTTTGTTTTTCGTTTATTCAAGCTTGCTCAATCAAAACACAACAACAGCTGCAAGTTTCTCAACTTCAAGAAGTTGAACTAGGGTTCAAGATTTTGGAGAGTTTACGTTTCAGATTTTCAAGAACCCAAATACAACCCAAAATCTTCAAGATTTTTCTGGAAATTAGTCACGAAAACTCAAGAATTCAAGATTGTTTTTCCACAATTCAAGAGCTGCAGTGTTTTTCCCAAGACACAAGTAACGCAGCCACGAATTCTACAAGAAAAGATGAGTAATAGCCATGGTTTTTTTTTTGACTCTACACCAACATACACGAATTCGAGGACACAAAAACAAGATCAAACCCGACTCAAACAAGACACAAGAAACGGACAACAAGAAAACAAGACACGAATAGCCAAGATGCATCAAAACCCTAGCGACACAACTAGAACATATATGGACAGATTTGAGACACAAGAATAGATTTGAGAAATGAAAAAAACTTATAAGAAAAGAAACAAAAGAAAAGATATACTTGATACCGTCAACCAGCTCTAATGCCAAGCTGATATGAACCCAGTACGAATGGCATGAATTCGTATCTCATGTAGCCCCGGATCTAGACGAAGGACCAAGTTGGAGTTGTGGACACACTTGACCCATTTAATTTGCATAGTTGCGAACCTATTGAGCTTAATCTCAACCCACAACTAAACAAGGAAGCAAATCAAGGTTGCTGGTAAATGGCACCACAACCAATGGTGATTTATTGGTTGATAAGTCGAAGAACAATCAAGAATAAATCCGAAGTATTCAAGTGAAGATCACTTGGAAAAGAGAGTTGCAAAAACACAAGTTTTTGACTCAAATTTTTGTTCATAAAATTCTACAAAATAACATGAATGAAGGCTATATAGCCTCTTACAAGACACAAGAAACCTACTCGAATTTGGAAATGGATTACTACTGTCCTAAACCCTAATTCGCTATATTCTTGGTCAACATGACCTGGACTTTATTTCCTAATTTCAATGACTAATTTAACTCTTAAATTAACTCTTAATTAACAACTAATAATGCTAAAAATTAACTGAAGCAAAATGAGACAAAAGCTAAATACAATCGGATCACTTCTTCTTCTTGAGTTGTTCATTTGCTCACGTGACACAACCTGCTTTGGGAATCTTTATGGACTAAAATAGGGAACCAAGCCATATTCGCATCACCTGGTATAATATCCTATAATTTTTTTCCTTCAATAAAGTAATTCTTGGAATTAAGGGAAAAATATGTTTAATTGAAATAAAAGTCCATCAACTATAAAATACGAGAGTCAACTGATTTCTTTTGAAATTCGTAGGAAGGGAATCCGAGCCTTATTAGTTACAGTATTTTGTGACTATTTGGAAATTAATTTATGAACAGGATAATTTGGAATAGGTAGGAAGGGAGTATTTCATATAAATAATTTTGTGAAAAAAAAAGATAAGAGAAGGGAAGAAACCTAGTTCAAAGTGGATTGTGATTAGGGTTTGCCTATATAAGTATACCTAGGGTAATGAGGAGCCATCCTTCTTGCATTTTTTCAGCAACCAAAAGAGAGAAAAGGGAGTGAGAGAGACGGTTGGAGTTCAAGAAAACTTGAGAACAAAAGAGGTGCACATACGAGGAGGTTACACATACGCTGAAGAGGTAAAACACTTGTCTCATGAACTTAGTAAATAGTTACGTGATTGAGTACTTTGTCGAAGAAAGAAAATGTGTGGACTATGAGGCTCATTCCAGCTATCATGACTTGTGATTTAATACGTGGTTGTAAGGAGTTAAATTGAAAAGGTTTCAGTATTTAAACTAAACAGGAATAGCTGTCAAGTTTTGACAGATTGTAGTGGCAAAAATATGGAATTTGTTCATGGCCCTAGAGGCTGTGGTTTTTGATGAAATTTTGATCTTATGGGCCTATATGTGTAGGGTTTGTGTATGAAATTTTAGACCAAAATTCGAAGTTTAGAAAGATCTTTTGATTTCTGAATTAGAACTGGTCATGCATTGGTAGTTTGCAGGAGGCTGGGTTGTATGTCAAGAAAATGTTTTCTTAAGCATAATTTTTGTAAGAATCTTGAACCAGAATCCTTACAACATGTAAAAGATCAGACTATAAAAGTTTGGGTAATTTTTGGAAAACGTTTCTTGAGTTTTCTCTAAGTTGGAAGAAGAAAAAAAATTGGTTTCCTAATCATCAGGTTTCTAAGCAGATTTGGAAACTTGATTATTATGGGTATAAGCAACGAATTTAAGGCAACTTTCACCCAAGATTTGACTATAGATTTGGAGTATTACTTGTAAAAGAACATTTTGGATGTTGTGGATATAAAAACCCAACTCTTAAAGATCATTTTTGCAAGGGTTTAGTGGCCGAGTTCAAATCTATCATAACAATCGGATTGTTAAATCTAATGGGTTATTGCTTTGGAACCTGGAAAGAGCACTAAAACTTTAACCTTTGGAAAGACTTATATCCGGTAAAGGCTAGTTTAAATATCACAAGTAAAAGGGTAGAGATTTTAATTGTTTAACTTAAAAATTAGGAATTTTTCTAGGGATAGATTATGAACAGAAAATCTATCAGGTGGAGTAATCGGAGGTGATGAGTGAATTTTGCCAAGGCAAATGAGAGAATTTAGGGGATTAGTGATGTGAAACCCCGATCTAGACAACCAAAACACCATGGCTTAGGCAGCGGGAATTTGACCCAACTAATCCCTAGAAGTCACGAACAATTTTGATATTATCTCAACCCGTAACTACTCGAATTAACGAACCAAATTGGAGGTAGTAGAACGCCACAATCAAGGAGATACTCGATTGATAAGTTCGGGTGAATAACTTGAGAAGATTCTCAAGTATTCAAAGGCAACTCTCTTGCCAAAGAGAAAGTGAAAACTCACTAATTGTATTTAATAGCCAAAAACTGATCCCAAACAAAGAGGAAGTGGGGCTATTTATAGCCCTTACAAGCATTAACCCTAATCCAAAAGTTGACCAAACTACCCTACATACTTAAGAAAGATTTTGAGCCTTACTTACTAACAAATGGGCCGCAATTAAACTATCTTAATTACCTAGACTTTTTAAAACGAGAAATAACCAAAATCAACGAGGAAAATCAAATAATCCTACTAAACTCAAGCATTCGTGCAATCAACTAGTTTTCACTTGAATCTTCCAATTCCCCATGTGCTTGAATGGGCCTTGGTCTTTATATTCTCATCATTCCCCTCCTCTTAAAAGCAATTTGCCCACAAATTGAAGCACGAATGGTGACAAGACGAGTTACATGCCTTCGACTCAATCTTGTTATGATGGTTACAGATGGCATCCAATGCAAAGCCCATGTGCTAAGTTGGAAAATAACCCTCGTCGAACCTTGACTCTCACAAACCATCTTCAATGTATGCTCAACTTTATTGTTTGTGGTCATGAGATAAGGGTCCTCAAAGTGGTATGAAGTGTATCCCGTGAAATCGAACTCCGGCTCGAACACACTTGCAAGGCACCAAGGCGGATTTAGTGATGTCGGAGCTGCATGTGGACTAAGAGCAAGACGAAAATCATAATGGTCATTGAGGTACTTGTTCTTTAAACGAACCCTTGGTACACAACCATCCCTAAAATATGGAGTGTACCCTTCAAGATGAGCTCGAATCAACTCCCCTTTGGTGTGGACTGATTTGAGTTGACATTGTTCCATGAATGGATACCAAGGGGGTTTAACTCTTGGAGTACCAACTCCATGGAGGCTTGCAACGTCTACAATTGATTTTGGAATGGAACACACCAAGATCAGCTCAACTTGCCTTTGCTTGATCTGTATAACAGAAGAAACACTAAACAAAGCAAAGGTAAGTTTGTGAAGAAAATAATAGGCCTTCACCGGGTTGCTCAAGATCTGCCCACTTTCTCTTCTTTCTTCCTTTTTACCACCCATGTCATTAGATTTTTCCATCTCTTTTTCTAGTTCAACAGCTGACCCTTTTATCTCATTACTTTCAACTTCCTCGGGTTTTACCTCTGCAGGCACAATTCCCTCATCTAGCTTTTTCTCCATTCTATAACGCTCAAGCTCACTTTTCATGCATGCTAGATCAATACAAAGTTGGTCATAAGTAAGTGATACAAGTGCAAGACGACGACTATTAAATACGAAGGAATACTTATTAGTATGTCCATCAATTTTAACTTCTCGCCTCGACATCCATGCTTTGCCCAACAACACATGTGTCACTTGAATTAGGACTACATCACACAACACCTCATCCATATATTTGCCGATTTGAATAGGTACAAGTGTGTGCTTAGTAACCCAAACATCCCCATGAGTGGTCGTCAACTTGTACGGTTGAAGATGATCAATGGTTGGAAGATTTAATTTCTCAACCATGATAGCACTTGCAAGATTGACTTCACAACTACCATCAATGGCCAAGCTACAAATTTTATCTTTGACACCGCAACGAGTATAAAACCAACCAAGCAACTGAGATTTGACGAGGTCCAATTGCTCATCTACACCACGCAATGCCACTTCTTTGACTCCCTTAGGATCAGGAAGACAATGTTGTGGGCTAGCTTTTATGCGTCTTATACTCGCCATGACGTATGAGGGAACCTGCAAAAAGTTAGCAACGAAACCGAAGATATTGCCTTTCACGCTCCCTTACGTGTATCCATTCACCCTCGTGTATGTCACTCAAAGCGCTCCAATGGACTTACCAAACACCTTTACCTGTTGGGTTAGGTAGTTTGAGAAATGCTGCTCAAGCCCAAATAATTGTCACCAACTTCTTCCTCAAGAGTAATCACGGAGATGTAGGAGAAAGTGTAGGGAAGTGTTCCTAAAAATTAGGAGAAAATATAGGAGAAAATGTAGGAGAGTGTTCCTAAAATCTAGAAAGAGAATATAGGAGAGTTTCCTAAAGTGAATGAGAGAATATAGGAAAGGTCCTAAAAATGTATGAGAGAATTTAGGAAAGTTTCCTAAAAATAGATGGGAGACTTTAGGAAAGATTCCAAAAGAAATGGATGAGAGAGTTTAGAAAAGTTTCCTAAAAAATGGATGAGAGAATTTAGGAAAATTTCCTAAAAAAAATGGATGAGAGAATTTAGAAAAGTTTCCAAAAAAAAATGGATGAGAGAGTTTGGGAAAGTTTCCTAAAAAAGGTAGGAGAGAGAATGTTCAAGTGAGTACAAAGAGTTATCCAAGTGCTTTACTTAGTTTCCTAATTGATTTTGGAAACAAGTTAGTTTTTGGAAACTCTTTGAAAATCATTTTCCTCTTGAACAACTTTTGGTAACCTTCTTGAAACAACTTTTGGTAATCTTCTTGAAACAACTTTTGGTAACTTCCAAATTCTACTCCAAGAAAGATTGCACAAATCAGATTTGGTTCCCTATTCAAAACAATTCGGTTGCCACTTTCTTTGCTTTCCTTTTTTTTTTTTTTGCCAACCAATTCCTCTTTTCTTTCTTTTTCTTTTCATTTTTGTTTTCTGTGTTTTTTTTTTTTTAACTACAACTATCAACCACGACACAAAACAAGGAAGTCCACAAATAATAACTACCAAGAACTCCAAGATCTTTCAAGAACTTTCAAGGAAGTTGTCAGGAACTTCAGAAATTTCAAGATTGTGATCAAGAATGCAAGAAACTCAAGATTAGAAAGACTAAGTAGAAGCTACAAGTATTGCGGAATAAGACCAATCCAGTCCACACAAATTAAGAGTGTTTATTTATGGATAGTTGGATGATATTTTTGTATATTATTAGGGTCACACATAAGAGCTAGTTCAAGGAGTGGAAGAGTAAAAGGAGTTAGTTTGAATTTGAGGTGAGTACTTCACACTATCCTTGTAGTTGTGACGGCAAATATTTTATGAATTGGAATGCTATTTTACTATATGAAAATTCGGATCATATATGCCATTTTGAATGGAACTTTTATTGTGATATGCTCATTATGACATGTGTTATGAAATAAAATGATACTAATATAATGGATCCACTTAATTATGATCATGGCTACACTCGGCAGAACTAGGCCCAACTATTATGATTATGAATTCAAATTCGAACTATGACTTTTCCCTAGTGGGGGTTAAACACTAGGCTGTGTACATGGAGACCGATGAAGGCATGATCCTGTAATTAAGCTAAAGTTTTTATTTGGTGATTGTTGTGAATTTGAATTTGATGCATAACTGTATTTGTAAATTTGAATTCAACCCTATGGTTCTTTTATAAAAGTTGGAACTATGAATATGAAGCATAAATTGTGCTGTATGTGTGCTAAATTATATGTATATGTAACGTATATGATCCGGCAGAGATAATAGGTAGTACTTGCTGAGCATGCAAAAGCTCACCCCCTCTTACCCCATTTTGTAGACAATGATGGAAAATATGAGTTAGTGTTCGTGGAAGAAGAGGAAGAATAGATGGTTAATGGTTGGATATTGATATAGTGGTCAAGTTTATAAATTTAGAAGTGGAGATTTTTTTTAATTTTCTAGTCATGCTTGAGGGATTTTAATATGTGGTATTAGGCCACAAGTGGATAAGTTAGACTTTTGTTTTCATGATACATTCACTACTTATGCTAGTTGATGTTGAGCATGGTTCTATTGGATTTTTTAAAGGATCTATCCCAGGTGTTGTTTGCAAGGTTGAATAGTAAAGTAAGATGCCTTGTGAGACTTGAGGGGGGGGTTTACTCCTTGAGCTTTACGGCGTGATGCATTGCAAATCAAGTGGTCGATTTAGGGTGTGACACCTAGTACTTGTAATAGTTGCTTCTCGTGGGTGACCCGATATATGTCCTAAACTACTATTTGACATATATATTTGAATTCAAATAGGTATATTTTGGATTAAACTTGCACTTATATTGAGAACCCATTAAGTTTTTAGTGTCGTTGTCAGGGAGTGGCAATATTATGGCCTAGCAAGATTTATTAATTTAGACATTTTCTTTATTAGTTAGTTGAATTTCGTCAATAGATAGGTTAAAATATTTATTTGTTTTTATGATATAAATATTACATTTTTTTTCGTCTTGCTTGTAGTGTATGCACCGGGCGTTACATGTAGTTTCAACTTTTGATTCGAAAATTGAAAGAACACTAAGACAACAAAAAAGGCGTATACCACAAGCGGAGGAAGAGGTACAACATAATATAGAGGAAATATCTATAGAGTTGTCTTTTGAAAAAAAAAAATGGTAGAAAACAACACAAATAGGCCACAAAATAGCATAGCATAGCAAATAGGCCACAAACGAAGCAAATAAGCAAATAGAGATTTTGCTCTACTGCAAACTCAAGGATCACAAACAAGTATAGCATCGCCAATGGTAAACCCTGTGACAACTCGAAAATTCGCTCACATGTTCTTAAAATTCCCTCTTATTTTGATTAAATTACTTTATAATATCTTTATTACTCATTTACTCCCTCAACAGTTGCAATAAATCATAGAATCAATAGTTGTACCTTTAGATTTATAGTTAGCGTAAATCAGGGTTTTCGCGTATTTTGGCTGTGTGATCACTTGGTGAGGTGTGTGTGTACTAAATTCGGTGGTTAAGAATGAGTTTTAGATAAGAAAAAGTGTATGATTAGAAGTGATAATAATAAACTAGTGAACCATAAGTAAAAACACAAGTACGTGCGAGTTGTATTTGCTATTCCTCCGAGTATCCTAATGCAGCGAATATATCTAACATTCGCTCCAATCAACTCTTCGCTATATCAGGGTTAGGTCCACCAAAAAATTTTAGCGGCAGAAACTTCTGCAACCGTTTTAAGGCACGATCCTCTCCCTCATGATTTTTGGGATGCTGTATCTGGCCTTGACCCTGTTGGTTGACCATTCATTCTAACAAATCAGCCATTCGCTGTATGGCTGTAGCTACTTGGATGTTGGCTTGCGTATTCGCATTTTCATTGGTTACCCCTTCGGTTCCTTATCCTCGTTCTCGTCCTCTAGCGCCAATACGAGTCTCCATTTGATTGTTTTATAACTTCTATAATTGGGACAAAATATGGTACGAGATCAAAGCGTTGAAAAGTTATAAAATGCACGAAATAATCAAAAGATCAAAATATGTACATATATATACAAGTCACGCCAAAAATATACACATATCAGTTCACATAGCTGCTAATATCCAGCCAGTACAAAACATGTTAGTTCATGAGTAAACCGGCTCCAAAAATTCAACAAAACAACTCAGAGTAACGGGCCTAGCAGAAATCCCCTACAGAGCCTATAGAGTCTATTGCATCCATCAGTTCCACTCCGCCAGTCCTAGGTGGCGCCTCCGCAGCCATATCTAAGAGAACCTCACAGTCTAACATAATACACCGGACTCTCTCTTTCATCTGCCCCTTCAAAGCGAAGAGGTGGTGGTTGGTCTTCTCAAGCTGACGACCAAGGGTATGCGCCCGCTCCTCCTCAACTCGTAACCCCATCTCAAGGTCACGCAGGCACATGGCCTGTGCATGACTCACCCCTCTGGCCTCATCCAACTGTCCCCTTAAAGTGTCGACCGTCCTACCTAGGTGACGACGCTTGTCATCTACAGCCATAACAATCTCGTCAGGGTATCCATACGTATGTCGACATTCACATGATCGACTCATCTGGTCGAAGGGAGAATATAGCCTGTAGGGTTCCCCGACCCTCCTCTGATATCTAAGGACTCGTCAACGCACCACCCGATTCACCAGCTTGCCTACACTCGTAGCACGTATTCCGGCACCACTAGGTCCACTGGTATTGCTAAACCCACCCGTCTCCATGCCTACACAACAAAATATCACCTAATCAGTTCTCTGGCATTTCATCTTAATAGATATGATTCAATTTAAACACAATCGCATACTTATATGTTCTATAACACATTTCCCAACTGCCCAAGTCCTCTAACCTAGGTGCTCTGATACCACCTGTGACGCCCCCACTTCTCTTAAGGGCGAATCCGAGGGTATCGGCGGGACGCCTGTCTAACTCGCGCCAGGTCTCAATACTTAAAATGAGAACATAGTTTTCATGCTAAAAGAAAGTTCTATTTAAACTATTACATTTTCAAAAGTTGTATAAACTAGTACATCAAGTCATACATGCCACGAGTACCAGAAAGTAAATCCTAGAAAAGTTGATAACTATAACCACCATGACAAATATATACATCTTACTAATCAACTTATAACAAGCACAAGTCTCACAGTCTATATTGACAGATTATATACACACATAAGTGAGACGGCCATACAATAGTAGTTTATAATTTAAACGATAACAAACGGTCAAAAATAATAAAGAACGGTCAAAAACGACACTAAGGCCAAAAGAATGTCGAAATCGGCTGAAATGGCTGGAATGGTAACTAAATAACAAAAATAGTCCTAAACGGTCCTAAATGGCAAAAACGGTTGAGAAATGCACGTGCGTGTGTGCGAAAATGAAAACGGTCGCGCGTCCGCACCCAAAGGCGCAAACGGACATTTCACAGTTTTGACACCATTTACGGTTTTACTTATAACAGAAGCTATGGTCATCGGTTTAAGGTGTACGAGATACCGTTTCGAAGGTAAGACAAAGAACTACAAGGCTTATGAAGACCATTTAAACCAATCAGATCAGAAGGTAATTGGGACAAAATGCAAATTACAGTAGCGAATCAGTCATGGTCAGTCCCATGTCAGATCTGATTTCAAATAGCAATAACTGGAGCTATGATTATCGGACCAAGATGCACAAGGTAGCGTTTCGAAGCTAAAACAAAACTCTACAACTTTTATGAAGACCGTTCAACTCAGTTTACACTTTGGCTCGGTAAAAAATGCAAATGACAGTCTCAGAATTTGCCTTGTCAGAACTGAGGACAAAATGTCCAATAGTCTGATTTTCAATGGCCATAACTCGGTGCACACAAATCCGTTTGGGGTGATTTTTGCTGTTTTACAAAGCTCTCACATAGAGCTATAACTTTCATGTTTTGACCCAAAACAGATTAGATACGATTCATATCAGAAAATGAAACCAAACGCAGGGCTTCACACTGCCCAGATTTTCTGGTTTGGCACCAAAATGCCCTAACCAAACTTCAGTCATACTTGTGACTTCAAACACATTTATAAACAACCAAAACACATGCAATACCATCAATGTAGCTATCATACACTACCTAAAGCTAGGTTACATCAACCTACACTTAGATTTTGCACCAAAACTACACATGCACCACAATTCCAACCACCATTGCACCATGATGCACCAACCAACCTAAGTTAGCATAAACAACCTATGAAACCAAGAAGTGCGGCTAGCCGGAACCACCATGCAACCTCCACAAGCTGTCTGCATCTTCACCATCATAATCTATACAAATTTGAGTCATGCAACCACATCAAATGAACCATACACCATCCCCTTAATCCATAACACATCATCAACACTAAGTTGCATTGGCCAAACCCTAGCTTTTCAACCCCTTTGCTGACCAGTTTTCTACTCACCACAAACCAACAAGTTTGAGCTCAAACCAACCAATATAAACACATACAATCCATCATAACAGAAATTTAAAGTATCAAAACTGGAAATTTGTATCACTTGCTGGAATTTTCTCAAACCACCATAGAAATCACTAAATCTTCCATACAAACCCACAAAAGTGATATATAAACCATTATTAACCCTTATTAGCATCTTACAACATCAAAATCAACATTTCTACTCAATTGCTACAAGTTTTTACAAGAGTTCAATGCTGCTTTACCTTCCAAAGGTTGGTTCTCAAGGTTGCACTTCAAGAATCAAGTTCCTTAGCCTTCTTTTACTCTAACTTCCAAGCTTGTTGGATGAGTTGCACACAACCAGAATTTTTATTGTTCTTCCTCTTATTTTCTCTCGGTTTTTTCTTCCTTCTTTTCTCCCAAAAGCTGCCCGAAATTTCCCTTGTTTGTTTGGCTTTTGTCTTGCTAAGTTAGATTAATACTAAGTCACTTGGTCAAAGTCCGACTATTTTTTGATTAGCCAATCAAAATTGAGCTTAGGATACTCATGGAACCTTTAGGAAGTCTAGCAACTTGTGATTAACCAAAAGTCACACTATGGCCCAATTAAATTCACAATCCTACCAATTTACTCCACAATTTACATACTTGATATATTCCACAAACCTAATTACATCTTAATTACTCCACTAATCACCCAATCACTATAATGACCTATAAAAACATACTTCATCACACATGAACAAAACTACACAATAAACTTTAAGATACACACCCAATTAGGGTTTTGTTTTAAATCCAATCCAAAGAAATAACCTTAGTACCTTCTTTAAAAACAAACCTCTAACATTCAGGGTATCACAATCTCCCCTCCTTAAAAGAATTTCATCCTCCAAATTGCAACCTTTAAGTCAAATCTTCCTAATCTTTTCACGAGCTAGGAGTTGGAATACTTTAATATCTCATTAATGAGTTCATCATGGCTAATAAAATTTACCTCAAAAGTTTGTCCCTCTATGTATGTCAATCCACCTAATTACACCTTAATTACTCCACTAATCACCCAATCACTATAATGACCTATAAAAACATACTTCATCACACATGAACAAAACTACACAATAAACTTTAAGATACATTAAATCCAATCCAAAGAAATAACCTTAGTACCTTCTTTAAAAACAAACCTCTAACATTCAGGGTATCACAATCTCCCCTCCTTAAAAGAATTTCATCCTCCAAATTGCAACCTTTAAGTCAAATCTTCCTAATCCTTTCACGAGCTAGGAGTTGGAATACTTTAATATCTCATTAATGAGTTCATCATGGCTAATAAAATTTACCTCAAAAGTTTGTCCCTCTATGTATGTCAATCCAAGAACCAATGGTGTAATCCTTATCTCAAAGTTTCAATGGTCTTTAAATGTCTTGTAAAACAAGTAGAAGGAAACCTCAATAAGATGGAAAATAGGGAGGATACCTTCGATGATTGCTAATGGATTTGCCACCTTTTGATGTCCCATTGCATAGGTCCTTGCCGGCACTTTCAGTCGATTACCCGTGGCATTGGTCGATTTAAACGTGTTCCCTTCTGCCCTTGGCAAATTTTCTTCTTTTGGCAGGTGAGGGCACTGTGCAATCAGATGCTCAGTACTACCACATCGGTAGCATTTCCGAACTTGTCCTTTCTTCTAACAATTATTTTCCATGTGGTTAGCAGCCCCACAAAATCCACATGCCATTCTAGATCCTGATGTCGGATCTCCTCGTGAGGTACCCCTTTGGGTCTCTCTCCTTACCTGACTTTTCTCAACATTTCCTTGATTTGGGATCCCTATAGATCGTGGACCACTTATTCCTCGACTTATCTTAGATGGTGGTTCGCTCCTCGAGTTTTGTCCATCAATATAACTACTTGTATTCGGTTGTCTTCTTTGCTTGTCATGAAAGGCCTTTACTTGATTTTTAGTACTTTCAATTCTTTGTTCCTTTTCAATAGCTTGACTATATGTCTCCAATTGAGCAGCCGTCAGTGCCTCTTGAATCTCCACATTCAAACCATGGACAAACCGACGAATTCTCCTTTGGTCTGTCAGCACTAACTCTTGAGCAAAATGAGAGAGTTTAGTAAACCGTGTCTCGTACTCTGTCACACTCATAGTCCCTTGACGCAGTCGAATGAACTCATCCTCTCACCTTTCTTAAATAAGTGGCGGTAAATACTTCTCATTAAACTCACGAGTGAAATTAACCCATGTCCATGGGGTCTGCTCTCTATCCCACTTGGCTCAAATTACATTTCATCAGAAACGAGCCGCTCCCTCAAATTGAAAAACGGCGAAAGCTATCTGCCGTTTCTCCAAGTATCCTAATGCAGCGAATATATCTAACATTCGCTCCAATCAACTCTCCACTATATCCGGGTTAGGTCCACCAAAAAATTTTGGCGGCAGAAACTTCTAGAACCGTTCTAAGGCACGGTCCTCTCCCTCATGATTTTCGAGATACTGTACCTGGCCTTGACCCTGTTGGTTGACCATTCGTTCTAACAAATCAGCCATTCGCTGTATGGCTGTAGCTACTTAGGTGTTGGCTTGCGTATTTACATTTTCATTGGTTACCCTTTCGGTTCCTTGTCCTCGTCCTTGTCCTCTACCTCCACTACGAGTCTCTATTTGATTGTTTTATAACTTCTATAATTGGGACAAAATATGGTACGAGATCAAAGCGTTGAAAAGCTATAAAATGTACGAAATAATCAAAAGATCAAAATATGTACATATATATACAAGTCATGCAAAAAATATACACATATTAGTTCACATAGCAGCTAATATCTAGCCAGTACAAAACATGTTAGTTCATAAGCATACCGGCTCCAAAAAGTCAACAAAATAACTCAGAGTAACGGCCCTAGTGGAAATCCCCTACAGGGCCTATAGATTCTATCGCATCCATCGGTCCTACTCCGCCAGTCCTAGGTGGCGCCTTCGCAGCCATATCTAAGAGAATCTCACAGTCTAACATAATACCCCGGAATCTCTCTCTCATCTACCTCTTCAAAGCAAAAAGGTGGCGGTGGGTCTCCTCAAGTTGACGACCAAGGGTATGCGTCCGCTCCTCCTCAACTCGTAACCCCATCTCAAGGTCACGCAGGTACATGGCCTGTGCATGACTCACCTCTCTGGACTCATCCAACTGTGCCCTTAAAGTGTCGACCGTCCTACCTAGGTAACGACTCTCGTCATCTACAGCCATAACAACCTCGTCAGGGTATCCATACGTATGTCGACATTCACACGATCGACTCATCTGGCCGAAGGGAGAATATAGCCCGTAGAGTTCCCCGACCCTCCTCTGATATCTAAGGACTCGTCAGCGCACCACCCGGTTCACCAGCTCGCCTACGCTCGTAGCACGTATTCCAGCACCACTAGGTCCACTGGTATTGCTAAACCCATCCGTCTCCATGCCTACACAACAAAATATCACTTAATCAGTTCTCTGGCATTTCATCTTAATAGATACGATTCAATTTAAACACAATCGCATACTTAGATATATTCTATAACACATTTCCCAACTGCCCAAGTCCTCTAACCTAGGTGCTCTGATACCACCTATGACGCCCCCACTTCTCTCAAGGGTGAATCCGAGGGTATTGGCGGGACGCCTGCCTAACTCGCGTCAGGTCTCAATACTTGAAATGAGAACATAGCTTTCACGCTAAAAGAAAGTTCTATTTAAACTATTACATTTTCAAAAGTTGCATAAACTAGTACACCAAGTCATACATGCCACGAGTACAAGAAAGTAAATTCTAGAAAAGCTAATAACTATAATCACCATGACAAATATATACATCTTACTAGTCAACTTATAACAAGCACAAATTTAACTATTCTATAGCCAAAAGTCTAAACACCTTCCCGAACGATCCCCGTGTCGACCCCCTGCTAAGGAAAACAAATGGAATGGGGTAAGTTATATGCTTAGTGAATAATCAGGGGTAAAAATATAAACTTACCTCCAAATAAACAAGTAAATCAGGATATTTCATATTAATAACAGAAAGGTAACATCACAATGGTAGGATACGGGTGGCTCTAAAACCAGTTCAATTCTCCGAGTTTGAACGCCTATTGACACTCCGTCGACCAAAATACTCATGATCCGTAGACTCCACTTACTTTTCCCGTTCACCTTATCAACCCCTGCTGTCCAGTCAACAGCACACAGCAACTCGAGCGAAACAAAATCACTTAACTTTAATCAAATTTTTAACAAAGAACGAAATCTCAAGTTAGCATGGAACTAATTTCGACCAAACCCCAACTGGCTCGAATAGTCCGTCTACCATTGGAACCGGGTTGGAACAAAACCCTGAGATATTCAATCTCTCAATAGATGATATCTCTAAATAAATCACACAACAAAGTACTTACCCAAACAGCACACAGCAAAAAGGGGTTCAACTCAAATCATGTAATCACCCCCATCAGCACACAGCAAAAAGGTGATACTCAGCATAAGGCATGTATTCTCACATATGAAATCAAAATAAAGGATGGGTTTAGGTCGAGTGAGATAAAATACACTCTCGCTTAAGTACCCATTTAACATATACAAAACACTTTGACAATTACACATCAATAAACAATCTAATTACTCACTTGATAAAGCTTGGCACGAAAAACGATACAATTTACTGAGCTTGCCCATCACCGTCAAAAGCCTCACAGTCTATATTGACAGATTATATACACACATAAGTGAAACGACCATACAATAGCAGTTTATAATTTAAACGGTCAAAAATAATAAAAAATGGTCAAAAACGACACTAAGGCCAAAAGAATGTCGAAATCGGCTGAAACGGCCGGAATGGTAACTAAATAACAAAATTAGTTCTAAATGGTCCTAAAGGGCAAAAACGGTTGAGAAATGCAAATGCGCGTACGTGAAAATGAAAACGGTCGCGCGTCCGCACCCAAAGGCGCAAACGGACATTTCAAAGTTTTGACACTATTTACGGTTTTATTTATAACAGAAGCTGTGGTCGTCGGTTTAAGGTGTACGAGATACCGTTTCGAAGGTAAAACAAAGAACTACAAGGCTTATGAAGACCATTTAAACCAGATTAGAAGGTATTTGGGACAAAATGCAAATTATAGTAGCGAATCAGTCATGGTCAGTCCCATGTCAGATCTGATTTCAAATAGCAATAACTGGAGCTATGATTATTGGACCAAGATGCGCAAGGTAGCGTTTCAAAGCTAAAACAAAACTCTAAAACTTTTATGAAGACCATTCAACTCAGTTTACACTTTGGCTTGGTCAAAAATGCAAATGACAGTATCAGAATTTGCCTTGTCAGAACTGAGGACAAAATGTCCGATAGTTTGACTTTCAATGGCCATAACTCGGTGCACACAAATCCGTTTGCGTGATTTTTGCCGTTTTAGAAAGCTCTCACATAAGGCTATAACTTTGATGTTTTGACCCAAAATAGATTAGATACTACTCATATCAGAAAATGAAACCAAAAAGCAGGGCTTCACACTGCCCGGATTTTCTGGTTTGGCACCAAAATGCCCTAACCAAACTTAAGTCACATTTATGACTTCAAACACATTTATAAATAACCAAAACACATGCAATACCATAATGTAGCTATCATACACTACCTAAAGCTAGGTTACATCAACCCACACTTAGGTTTTGCACCAAAACTACACATGCACCACAATTCCAACCACCATTGCACCATGATGCACCAACCAACCTAACTTAGCATAAACAACCTACGAAACCAAGAAGTGCGGCTGGCCGGAACCACCATGCAACCTCCACAAGTTGTCCGCATCTTCACCATCATAATCTATACAAATTTGAGTCGTGCAGCTATATCAAATGAACCATACACCATCCCCTTAATTCATAACACATCATCAACACTAAGTTGCATTGGCCAAACCCTAGCTTTTCAACCCTTTTGCTGACCGGTTTTCTACTCACCACAAACCAACAAGTTTGAGCTCAAACCAACCAATATAAACACATACAATCCATCATAATAGAAATTTAAAGCATCAAAACTGGAAATTTATATCACTTGCTGAAATTTTCTCAAACCACCATAGAAATCACCAAATCTTCCATACAAACCCATAAAAGTGAATATAAACCATTATTAACCCTTACTAGCATCCTACAATATCAAAATCAACATTTCTACTCAATTGCTACTAGTTTTTACAAGAGTTCAAGGCTACTTTACCTTCCAAAGGTTGGTTCACAAGGTTGCACTTCAAGAACCAAGTTCCTTAGCTTTCTTTTGCTCTAACTCCCAAGCTTGTTGGATGAGTTGCACACCACCAGAATTTTTCTTGTTCTTCCTCTTATTTTCTCTCGATTTTTTCTTCCTTCTTTTCTCCCAAAAGCTGCCCGAAATTTCCCTTGTTTGTTTGGCTCTTGTCTTGCTAAGTTAGATTAATACTAAGTCACATGGTCAAAGTCCAACTACCTTTTTGATTAGCCAATCAAAATTGAGTTTAGGAAACTCATGGAACCTTTAGGAAGTCTAGCAACTTGTGATTAACCAAAAGTCACACTATGGTCCAATTAAATTCACAATCCTACCAATTTACTCCACAATTTACATACTTGATATATTCCAAAAACCTAATTACACCTCAATTACTCCACTAATCACCCAATCATTATAATGACCTATAAAAACATACTTCATCACACATGAACAAAACTACACAATAAACTTTGAGATACACACCCAATTAGGATTTTTTTTTAAATCCAATCCAAAGAAATAACCTTAGTACCTTCTTTTAAAACAAACCCCTAACATTCGGGGTATAAAGTTGCATTACTAGAATTGCCTTGTATTTGAATGACATTGAGCCTAGTTGAAGGGATATTGTATTAAGATTGTTTATATGTGAGTTTGGGCTGAGTTGAGGTAATAATGAAGCCATAAATGGCTGAAAATAGATAAATACAAAGGGCATGCCGCCCAAATTTTCACTCGAAGGTTAGGCGTGTGTTCTCGCGACTTGAGCGAAGATTTGAGGTTGAATTGAACTTGGATTATCTATGGTATTTGAGTCTTCTTTCGTAGAGGTACATAAGCTAAAATTTGATCGAAATTCGTACCCTTGGAAAAATGAAAGTAGTGACCAATCGGAATATGTTTTCCTCATCTTTTAGACTGAACTGCGAATTCCAAAGTTTTAGTTGATTCTTTAGCAATACTAAAAGAGCAAGTATGAATTTTCTAGAGTTTGATACGTAACATGAGTTTCATTTACTTGATCTTGTTTAAACGAAACTCCTATATTTCGAACCCTAATTGATTTCAAACTTTTAAATGATATTGTATCGCAGATTTGGACTCCAACCAAGGAGTTACATCTGAGCATGAATTTTGACAAGCACTAAATCTTTGGTGAGTGCTTCCAAGTACATGATTGAACATGATACTTGATTTAAATACTTGATATTTTATTAGTTTGGTCGGGCAAGGGTATACTTTATCGCACTTGCCCTAATGTGATATATACTTGTTTATTGTTGCGCAATTGACTTGATATACTTGTGTATGATGTGCGCACTTTCTGAAATTTCAGAAACCCTGTAACTAGTTACTCGAGTCGAGTCGACAAGGGTTTGGTCGATTGGGTAACGAACTTTGGGTCTCTTGATTTGTCGAGTGAAGTGATACCTCTTCGACTAATCGGTATGCTCGAGTATTACCACCAATGTTTATTGAGAATTTTGGGCCCAGTAGGGGGTTTGGATGGTGGACCGAGATTGTAGCTAAGTGGTGTTCTACTGGACGGGTTACTTTACTTGAAAGTTGACGGAATGTCAACTACTACTTGATCAAGTTCTGGTGAAGCAACGGGAACTTGGCTCTTGAGAGTCATCCGTATCCTTATACTTTGACATAATTATTACTTATCGGGTTATTATTTCTTTTGAAAAATGTTACACTCGCTCATTTTGAGATTTGCTACTTGAAGTGTTATTGCTCACTTTTATGAACTTGTTATGCTCATTATTTTGTTACGTTGATACTGGTACTTTTAAATAATGGTTAATTTGCTATTTGAAATCTCACTGGGATTTTAACTCATTTCACACAATTTATTTTCCTTATAGGGGATACGAGCGAGGCGTGAAACTGGTAATGGCTAGCATAGTCTAGTTTTTGAAAATTTTGCAATTGTACTCGCTCTAGTCGCTCAATTAAGGTTGAATGTATTGAGAACTTAAATCTTTTGATATATTTGGGATTGTATGGATGTTTGAGATAGAAATAAGTGTATTTGTATGTTCCAAACTTGGGAACTGTTCTTTCCTTTATTCTTGAGATTGCACTCTATTTTCTTGACGTGAGTGAGCGAGTCCTGATGAGAGTTGGACAGGCGGTCCACTAAACCCTAGGGTACGCGTTAGGGAGAGGTGGGGTCGTTACAAATGGTATCAGAGCCCTTATCGAGCTCATGCCGGGAGAGAATTCTCGAACTGTGGGAATTGGCTTGTTAAGTGTGGAACAAATGTCTATTGTTAGGGACCTTAGATATGTGTATTGGGTAGAAATTTCAAAAGTGGTTGATTTCCTCTTGAGTCTAGCTAACTCGAGTGGTGAATTATCATATTTTCGGATTTCTGTACCCGCGTACCAAAGAGTGATACCTTTATAATAAGTCGATATCCCGAGTAATATTAGGATAAGTTTGGATGGCGAATGCCAAGGCATAAGGATGCGAATAGTCTAGACTTGGGATATATTGAAGATATTAGTGAGATTTGGGACCCTTATTATTCACGTGTACGTACTTGGTTGTACTTTTTTAAATGTTGATTAAGTGTAGTGCTTGAGCAATGCCTAGGGTTAATGTCCCATAGGATATGTGAATTGTTATGATATGTATATAAAATAGCATGTTATTTTCAATGTGTTCTATTATTTTTCGTTTTATGATTTGAAAATACTTTATCAAGCTTTATAGCTACTTTATTTTGTTTATACTTCCATAGGCTATTATTCAAAAGAGGTATGGAGGCTAGGTGAAATCCAGGACGTGGAACTACTCGAGAACGCTGTTCTAGCCATGGCCGTGGGGCTAGACAAGCACAAGAACCAGTAGGGAAATCGAGAGAGGAAAGAGGTGAAACGATTGAGCCATAACCTGGATCCCGAGCTGAAGGGGAGGACCAGGTAGCAATGGCAATTCAGCAAATGACCAATATACTTGTTCGACTAGTAGAGCAGTAGGGTCAAATCCCTGTTAATCAACCCAGGGATCCTGAAATGGGGCAGGATAGGGCTCTAGAGAGATTCCAAAAATTTTCTCCTCCTAAATTTCTTGGAGGACCGGACCCTGAATTAGTTGAGAGGTGGTTAGAGATGATGATCAATATTTTCGCTGTCTTAAACTATAAGGAGGATAGGCAAGTGAATTTCGCTGTATTTCAATTTGAGGGACCAACTAGAACCTGGTGGAACATAATTCGGGCTAAATGGGAGAGAGAGGGGACTGCATGGACTTGGTTGAACTTCATAAGGGAGTTTAATGAAAAGTATCTTCCACCGATAGTTCAGGAGAAGAGGGAGGATGATTTTATTAAACTCCGTCAAGGAACCCTAAGTGTATCTGAATATGAGATTTAGTTCACTAAACTATCCATGTTTGCTCCCAAATTAATAGTTACAGAGCAAAGGATGGTAAGGAAGTTTGTATAGGGACTAAATGCGAAAACTTAGAATTGACATAACTAATTTTAGTCAACAAGAAGGTGAATCATTGTATGAAACTTTAAAAATGTTTAAAGAATTGCTATGAAAATGTCCACATCATGAACTTTCTGATTGGCTTATAGTCTAAACCTTCTATAATAATTTATCTTTCGTGACTAAAACTTCAATTGATGTAGCCGTAGGTGGAGTCTTAATGGGTAAATCACCCCAAGAAACTCAAATCTTAATAGAGAAAATAGCAGTAAACAACTACCAATGGGCGAATGAACAAGGAAATTCTAGACGGCAAACATGTATGATTGAAATGGACACTCTAAATATGTTAAGTGCTCCAATGAATAATGTAGTGAAATTGCTAAGTGGACAAGTTGTAGTTGGTCCACGCTCTTTGTCTAATGCTCATGTTGCATGTTGTTCTACATGTGGGGATAATCATGATACTAATGAGTGTGTTGATTTTGAGTAGGTTCAATTTGTCAATAATTACAATAGTAATACTCAAAATAACCCCTATTCAAATACATACAATTCAGAGTGGAGAAATCATCCAAATTTTAGATGGAAGGATCAAAATAATCCTCAATGGCCGACTATCTTGCTAAGATTCCAACCAAGGCAACCATAGATGGACACTAAACTGGATTTGGAGATTGTGGTGGAAAAATTGGCCAATGACACTTCAAAAAGATTTGAGCGATTAGAGGGGAGATTGGATCAATCAACTGGTACATATAGAAATGTGAAGGTTCAAATAGATCAAATTGCCAATTCTATCAACAATAGAAAACAAGAAGGGTTATCCAATTAAATTGAGGTGAATCCGAGAGAGTCTGTTAAAGCCATTACCTTTCATAGTGGTAGACAATTAAAAGATCCTTCGGTGGTTGAAAGTAAGAGGAAAAATGAGGGTGAGAAGGATGAAGACAAGAGGGAGAACCAAGAGGCAAGTGTGGGGGAGAATAGGAGTGCAAAGCAAGATATTGCTCAACCTTCATCCCAATTCCTCCGGCGGTTCCATTCCCTCAAATGTTCAAGCCAAATAAACTTGATAAAGATTTTGAGAATTTTGTTAAAATTTTTAAATAATTGCATATTAATATCATTTTTGTTGATCCTTAATTGGATGAACAATCTCAGATATCAAAGGTATAAGTCATTCTATATGTGTGCACTGTATTCTATTAGAAGACAATTACAAACTAGTTGTGGAAATGCAAAGAAGGCTCAATCAAAATATGAAAGAGGTGGTAAGAAATGAAATTTTCAAATGGCTCAATGCATGTATAATCTTTCCTATCTCTGATAGTATTTGGATTAGCCAAATTCATGTTGTCCCTAAAAAAGGTGAAATCACTATAGTTATGGGTAAAAACGATGAAATGATTCCATTTCAACTCATGGTCAGGTGGAGAGCGTGTATTGATTATCGAAAATTAAATGTAGTTACTAGAAAAGACCACTTTCCCTTTAATAATGGCTAAATTTGTGACCTTTTTAAATGTATTTCATATTGATTTTGAGTCCATTTGTAAGATTAATTGGTATTAATTGTTCATTTTATATCACTAATTTGCACCTTAAGTGATTAATGGATTAGTTGTGATTTTATCATTTTACTTGCAAAATTTCTTTGATTTTGTAGGTAAAATGATTAAACTTAATTGGATGTGAAATGAGTGAGGATGAAAAGCTTGAGGAGTCGCAACAATGGCTAAAAGAAATACTGCAAGGAAAGCATGAAACTTGGAAGAAAGAAAAAAAGAAGAAGAAAAAACTGGAGAGAAAGCATGAGAGAATCTATCCGCGGTTTCTCTAGTGGTTTGTGGCCAGTGAATCATTTTGCAACAAATCATTTGCTCTAAACAATCTTTGGGAGAATCTCTCGAGAGATTCGACTAGGGATTCATAGTGGCTGCAACTTACCAACTTACATGGTTTCTTTTTCTTTCTTTTTCTTGAACAAGACATAAAAAGACACTGTGTACTAACTTTTAGAGGATCTAGAAACTTCTTTTGTTGACTCTTATCAAGGAAGAAATACATTGTCGAAGAGGGAGATTAGTTCTTGAGAAAAAAAGAGATACTTTTCTTCTCTTTTCTCTAACTTAGCTTACTAATAGTTTTAAATCTAGTTTTCATTTTTTTTCTCTTCAAGAAATTTTTTTAACCTTTATTATCATGAAGAGTCCATGAAAAACAGATACAAGGGGAGGGAGATGACCCCCTATAAAGATACTAACTACTGAGGGTGGCGAAACCGTACATAAGGAACTTGGAGCCTGTCCAACTGGAGGGCAGAGCGGGCCTAGGCGGCAGGGAGGCCTCAGATGAGAATACCGCATTTGACGAGAGTTTCGACGACGCCAGCGCATCCGCCACCGAGTTGGCTTCCCAGAAAACGTGGGCTATAGAAGCAGCCAAGGTCGCTATTGCTGCTCTGATCTAACGAATTGCGTTACAAAGAGGCCAATGGGAGGGAGCATCCGACGAGACCAAGCTAACCAGCACCCTGGAGTCCACCTCTACCTCACAAGTCCGGTGGTTGTTTTGTTGATAGAGCAACAATCCTTCCAACAGCGCGAGGGCCTCCGCCATGAGAATATCCTGATCCCCAAACTCTTTGTAGAACGCAAATATGAGATCCCCTTCCGCCGATCGGAGAATGCCTCTGCCAGTGGCCCCCGACGGCGAAACACTCGCGTCCGTATTCAGCTTGTATCTATCCTGTGGAGGCTTGACCCAAGTGACCACCTGCGGTTGGGGAAGCCTCTTCCTGCTCCCCAGAACAGTCTTTGCCTATACACAATCCACATCGCCTTTGAAAAATTGTGGTTGCAAGAGTCGACCCACACATATCTGTTCCATGAAGCTGCAGACCTGACCAATGACGTGGTTCGCCGAAAGAGGCGCACCCTCAAAACGTGCCTGATTCCTAGCCCTCCACAGGAACCACAGAACCAAAAGAGGGATAATAACCCCTACATGGTTTCGCATCACCAAACGATGGGAGAAGAACTAGGAAGCCAACTTAGCCGACACTCCAGTTACCTGGACCCGAATGCCAAACAAGTTATCAAAAAACTGCCACACCGCTGACGCAAGCGGCCCAAGAACAAAAAGATGGGTGCTTGTTTCCACCGCATTCGCACAGTAACAGCACCTAGAGGCAAGCACAACCCCCTTCCGCTGGAGGGTTTGATCCAGAGGCACCCATCTGTGTAACAGACGCCAAGTAAAGAACGAGACCTTGAGTGGTACCACCGAGCTCCAGACCAGGGAGTGGACCATGGATAGGCTCCTTTTGCACCGAACTTGCTCCCATGTAGACGTCACCATGAACGTACCTGAGGACGACGCCTCCCATACCATCGTATCAGCAATGCCAGGGAAGATCCGAAGTTTCAAGATCCGCGACCCAATATGGCTAGGAACGAGTTGCCGAAGGCGATGCTCATCCTAACAGTGTGGGCTATATAGCTTCCCCACCAGCATATGAGGACGGGATGGGCCAGGCACCAGAGTAGCCAGAGGGACATCCGTGCACCACCTATCATGCCAGAAGTCGACGAGGCCCTCCCCCAAGGACCATCGAATACACTCCTCAGCCCGATCCCTAACTTGAACCAAGCGGCGCCACATGGCAGATGGACGGTCAACTTCCACCAAATGAGGATGGCTACCTCTGACATACTTACTATGCATAAATGTTGCCCCGATCGACTTGTTCTCACTCAGATACCACCATAGCTTGCACGAAAGAGCATCCACTACAGCATCAAACGAGCGGAAACCCAGTCCCGCTTCCCCCACTAGAAAGCATACCTTCTCCCAAACTGCCCAATGGATTCTTTTGGACTCAACAGAATTATCCCAGAGGAAGCTATTACAGATTTTGTTCAGTACTGCAATAACCGTTCTCGGAGGGAAGAGGATCTGAAGCCAAAAGATGGGAAGGGAGCATAGAACGTGTCGTATCAGGACCATTTTGCCGCCCATTTAAAGCAACATCGAACTCCAATGACAAAGCCGGTGCCACAAACAGGAGGCCGTCAAACATAGCACAAGTAACCCTGCCCCTGATCATAGGCATTCGCAGGTATGTGAAGAGTAATTTCTGTTCCCTGAACCCAAGAATTGAACTAACCAGGCTATAGTGGGCCTCTATCATCCTTAATGATGGAGAAAAAAAGCTCTTGGCTACATTAACCCTTTGGCCAGAGCAGGCTTGGTAGCATTGCAAAAGGTCTTTGATCGAGGTCAAAGCGTCAGCTGAGCATTTGGTGAAGATAATTGCATCATCTACAAATGCGAGATACGGGACCCGAGAGCCAGCCGACACATAATATCGACTGTTGGAAGCATCGCAGAGCTACTGTAGCCCCCTCCCAAGAAACTCGGCAACAAACAGAAACAAAGCCAGGGAAAGGGGGTCACTTTGCCGCACCCCTTGAGTGGACTTAAAGTACCCCGCGGGTTCTCCATTGATTAGGACCAAGAACCAAGAATTGGAGAATGTAGAGAACAACAAGTCCACCACCTGCTCCTCAAAACCAAACCAGCGAAGCATGAATAACAGGAAGGGCCACTAAACTCTATCATACGCTTTCTCTAAGTCCAATTTTAGAACCAAGTTCAGGTCAACCAGCCTCCTGTCTAGATCATGGATGAGTTCTTGTGCTAGTAAGATGTTATCCGAAATCCCTCACCCCGGAGTGAAACCAGTCTGCCAAGGCAAAATCAGGTCCGAGAGGAGCCTATTTAGCCTGTTGGCAAGAATCTTAGATATGATTTTCGAGCTAACATTGCACAACCGAATCGGCCGAAAGTCTCATCAGTGCGAGGCCCCCTCTACTTTGGTTATGAGCACTAGTAGAGAGCTAGTCCAGCCTCGCGGTTGCTGCATACCTCTAAAGAAATCCTGGGTCGCTTCCATCAGATCATCTTTTATAGTGCTCCAGCAGCTCTGACAAAAACTTGTCCCAAAGCCATCCGGACCTGGGGCACTGTCACAATCCAAGGAAAGCACTACCGAGTGAAGCTCTTCCAGTGTCGGGAGGGCCTTTATCATCGCGTTGTCGGCCGCCCCCACGGAAGAGACAGGGAAGGGCAACTCCTCAATGGGTCCCCGATGTCCAATAGATGAGAAAAGTCTTAAAAAAAACGTAGTCGCGAAGGCTTTGATATCCTGGAGAGACTCACATCATCCCTCCTCACCCGTCCTGATCCGTGAAATGAAGTTCACATTGCGACGTTGTCGGACCAGGGAGTGAAAATACGCCGTATTAGCATCCCCCTCTTAGAGCCCCTGACCCCCGCTTTCTGACGCCAAAAGGCACACTCTTGTGCTAGCGCCTTGTTGAAAAGTGCTCTGGCTTCATGCAGAAGAGTTCTAGACTCCTCATCCTGCCGTCAATCGTAATCCCTCTCCCGTTACCGCAACACCTGTTCTGTCTGCTGTACATTAGATGTGACATTACCAAAAGCCTCCCAGTTCCACCACCTCAGAGCCTTCCTTACCGCGCTCAGCCTCTTGAAGAACTTGCCCATAACCATCCCCTGGACTTGTGTTTCCCATGCCGAAGCCACAATCTCATGAAACTGGGGATGCCGGTGCCAGATGTTCAAGAATCGAAAGCGAGAGGAAGTGGGTCGATGGCTTGAACACTTTATAAGTAGCAGGGCATGATCCAACCGCCCCTTGTTAAGTGAGACACTCTAGAAATGGGGTAGGCATCCAACCATTGCTCATTTACAAGTGCCCTATTGAGCCACTGTCAAACCGTGCCATTAGTCCATGTGAACCTGGAACCGTGAAAAGCTAAAGCGGACAGATCGCAAGTGAACATAGATGTATTGAATTCCTCCATGTTGCGGGCATTGGCCGGGGCTCCCCCTTCCCGTTCGTCGCTCGAGGCAATGACATTGAAATCCCCCATCGCCATCCATGGGTGACTCATCCCCGAGGCCAGGCCCTCCATCGCCTCCCATAGCGGTCGTCTCCCGACTCGGGTTCACTTCGCGTACACCTCAGACAGGCAAAAGGATGCCCCAGAGAGAAAAGAGACCCAAGCGTGGACCAACTGTTCAGCACACTCAATGCTAGTTACTCGAAGCACACTCGACCAAAAGAACCAAATCTTTCGGTCAAGAAAGCTAGAGGACTTGTCAAACCGAAGCCGACGGCGCACTACCTCCCATTGAGCATCAGAAGACATGGGTTCTAATAGAATAAGCAAGCGGATGCCATTGTCATGGCACAGTTTTCCAAAGTAACGTAAAGAATCTGCGCGAGAAGTGCCCCTAATGCTCCACACAAGCAAATTAATCGGATCTAACATGAGATCGCAAAGGATAAGAGTTCAGAGTGAGAGACGGCTGACCAGTACCCTCCCCCTTCCGAGGTCTACCGTGCCTTCGTTTGACATCAAACTGCGTTTTCCCTTCGTCCAATGAGGTCTCCAACAACAGTGCGGCATCGGCAAGGCCACCCCCTTGTGGTGCATCTACCTCTGTTGAAGAAGCTTGTCGTAACCCCACCAGCTCCACATGGAAGTCCTTCAACTCAACTGCCAACACTGCCAGTTGCCCGAGGTTGTCCGCCAACAGCCTTCGCGGGAGAAGGCTCAGCCGCACGCCCGGGGGAGAATAGGGAGAGGAGCCACTAGCTGTAATCGAGGCAGCGTCCTCCTCACCCTCCAAGGCTACCAAAGGCCCGAAGGCATTCTCGGTCTCTAGCTCGGCGTCCCCATCCTCTTGCAAACGCACGGGTTCCACCGTTAGTGCCTGCGTTTCAGCCACCATAGTCCCAAGGTCCTCCTCTGGCGTCACCACCATGGGAGCCACAATGCAAGGGACCCTTCCTAGGTACCTGCACTGGCAGCATCTGTGCCTACTGCCTTAAGATCAGGGCACTGCCCCATGTCTGCCCGAGCCTCCTGGTCCTACGTCTGGGTTGCCATGGCCACCAGATCCGTTCCAGCTATCGTGGCTGTCGCTGCCGTCCCAAGCCCAGGTGCAGCAGTTGTCTCCCCCAGCTTTGCCTTGCCCTTCTCTTCCGCTGCTATGAGAGCAAACACCTGTCGACTCTTCTGGGATGCCTGTCCTACCTTTACGGGACGAAGGAAAGGGTCTCTCCGGTAGCACTTCTCCTGTTGATGGCCGAATTTGGCGCAAAAAGAACAATATGGGGGGATATATTCAAAGTCCACTTGCTGCCAGAACCCATAATCTTCGTCCCCTATCCATACTCGCTTAACCAGGGGCAGCGAGACATCCACCTCCATTAGCATTCGCGCGACAGAGAGGCGACGAAGGTCGCTAGTAGCCGCATCCATCTTGAGAGAGCGCCCTAAGATCGAGGCTAGCTACATCAACTGCCTCCTCTGGAAGAACGGTATGGGCAGGCCTGGGAAGCTTACCCAAACGGGAGCAATGGCCACCTCGTGATCTGCCCTGAGCTCCATGCTCCACTTCGATATCGATATTGGCGAGTTATGTATAAACCATACCCTGCGAGCGAAGAGATGAGTGTAATCATCTTCCACCATGGGCTGAATCAAAACATGTTTCTCGTCCGAGAGACCCATCGAGCAGCTTCCTTTGAGACCCAATGTCATAATGAACTTACATATGACCTCCATGGGAGGCCTGCCAGCACTGAACCGACCCACCAGTGTATTGTGGAAAGGTGCAGCTAAACAGTCGATCTCATGGCGAGGAAGGCGAAGGGCAGGTTTACCACAGAAGGATGAGACAACACCCAGCAGCGCTATCCCTTTCTCTTCGGCTGGGTGGCCGACTACGGCAGTGAAGGAAGGTGCAGGATGCACCAGGCAGCCACCATCAGGCGGCTTCCCAGATGACCCTGTGGCTGCCATTGAGGACAGGCAGCGGAGGCCCCGGTCGTAAATGCTTACCCTACAAAAACCCTAGCATAGCGAAGGAGAAACCCTAGAAGGTTGTTTAATCTTCGAGAATTTGAAGAACTCTTGATGTACAATGTATTTTTGCTGGTAATGAAGATGATGAAGTTTGAAGATTTTGTTTCTTCACTTGAATAAGCATTTCTTTCTCTTTACTCTCTTTGTTGTGTTATTAATGCTTAGTTATATTGAAAACATGAAATTTGTTGTTACATCTACTATGTCTAGCTAAATCTTCGTGTTCTAGGGATAGATAAAACTATTTGTGCCTTGATTATGGTTGAATTAAGTTGATTATTGTTATATCTTGTACTTGCTAGTTCACTTATTTTTGCTTCAACCCTTGTGAATATTTGATCACCATTTACAAGTCATGATACTTGTTGTTAATCTATGAGAATATTTGACAATGATGGAATGGAATAGATGAAATCTAAGAAGTAGGAACACAAAAGTATTGGTACTCTTAGGTGGATATTTTTGGCATCTCTAGATCTAGATTAAGTCTTCACTTTAGATTTCATTACGAGAGTAAGGAAACTATAGTGTTGGTTAAGTTCGGTTGATTGGCGAAAGCGAGTTCTGTTGACTTGCGTAAAATGCAACCATAGCAAGACAAGAGCAAGAGTGATAGTTGGCTATTTCATCCATAGTTAGGTACATTTAGTGGATTCTATACCCTAGAACATTTGTCTTTAGTTGATTTTCTTGAATTTGTTAATCCACCTTGCATTATTTTAGCTTTTTGGTGGTTTCACTTAACTAAAGTTTTTGAGTAGTTTAGATAATAGAGTAAGCAAAAAACCTTAGTAGTTGAGAGTGATTCTCATGGGATTCGACTCTATTTCCTTTGCACTATAATAAACGACCCACACACTTGCGGTTAACGAGGGAATTAGATTTAAAATTAGAGCGCAGGTAAAAATCTCATCAAGTTTTTGGCATCATTGTCGGGGATCATGACAATATTAAGGTTAAGTAAGCTTTATTAGTCTTATACATTGTGAATATATTTAGATTTAATAGCTAGAGTAGTTTGAAGTAATTTAATGTTTGATTTAGTTTCAGTAAATCTTTTGATCGTAGTTTATTGTAGTGTATTCGGAGAGTTCTAAGAGTCACTGTTCCATTGGATCCCGAAATTGAAAGGACTCTAAGAAGGCAATGAAGGCAAGCACTACAAGAAGCTGTGGAGAATCATGGTGAAGGAGAGATAACAATTGAACTTCCACAAATTGAACCTACAATGGAAAAGGTGAATAGAAGAGCATTATTGGACTTTGCTTTACTAAGAGGTGATGGTTTGCAAACAAGTATAGTGAGACCTACGGTAAATACTAATAATTTTGAGATTAAACTATCTCTTAAACAAGTGGTGCAACAATCTCAATATGGAGATAATGCTCCCAAAAACCTGAATTCTCATTTGTCTACATTTCTAGAAATATGTGATACAATTAAACTTAATGGTGTTAGTGATGCTGCAATTTGGCTTAGATTGTTTCCATTCTTATTAAGAGACAAGGCTAAGGTTTGATTACAATCACATTCCCCTAATACATTCACCACTTGGGTTGATTTATCAAAAGTTTTTCTAAATAAATTCTTTTCACATGGCAAGACTGCTAAATTTTGCATGGATATAACTAATTTTTGTCAATAGGAATGAGAGACATTGTACAAAACTTAGGAGCACTATCAAGATTTACAATGAAGATGCCCTCGCCAGGCTCATAGTCCAAACAATCTACAATGGATTCACCTATCCATCAAAGATGCATGTAGATGTAGTAACTGGTGGAGTTTTGATGGGTAAGTTGTGACAGCCTCACCTCCCCCTAAGGCGAATCAAAGGGTTCGGCGGACCGCCTGCCCAACTCTCGCCAGGACTCACTCACTCACTACAGAGTTCAAATAACTTACAAGGTACATCTCAAATAATACATCAAATCCTCCATGAATTACATATCACAAGTGAAACGAATACTAGTTCCCAAGCGTGGAACATACACATACATTCGTTCAATTCCAAACATTCATACAATCCTAACTATTACACAAGAGAAATCTAAAACTCAAACTATACAGGAGATATTCATCCAGTCATACTAATAACTCATTAAACGCGCTTCCTTTGCCTCAAGCCCTGTGGAGGGGAAAAAATATTTTGGGGTGAGCTACAAGCTCAGCAAGTGACCAATAAAATCAAGAATCAAGTACATTTCATAGTAATGCATTTAGATGATGGCATGACTCAGTGATCAAATGAAAGTTTATTACTCTTGTGAGCCAGTGAAATCCTCATATTTAGAACTCCAACACTCAAATAGATCAATGAACAGTCAAATAGTAATAGGGAGCCATCAATGCTCCTAATAAACAGTGGTGGAGATGTTGGTTGTGACAGCCCCACCTTCCCCTAAGGCGTACCAAAGGGGTTAGCGGACTGCCTGCCCAACTCTCGCCAGGACTATCAAGCAGTTAAATGAAATCGAAAACGTTCAGGAAGGTAATAGCGCGCTCAAACGATTCAAAGTCGCCAAATGGCAAAATGAAAATCGAAACCACAATGAATAGTGGTTGACACGTCACCATCCAACTAGGAGCCAAACAAATACAGATATGGCAATATAACTCGAGAAAACATTCCCAATCCAAATAGGATACATGAACAGGGTAAATACTTTTATACACATACGTTTGTAATTTACGAAACAAAAAGAAGATAATTAGATCAAAATACATTTAGGGTTTTCCAACTATAGAGGAGCTTTACAAAAGTATATTAAAACTAGCTCGACTCGTGCTTCAAAACATCTTAACCTCAAACGTGGTTCCCTGTAAGGAAAACAAAGATAACGGGAAGGGGGTGAGCTTACGCTCAATGAGGTACCAAAATAATAGCAAGTAAGGAAAGTGGAACTTCATATTCAATTAGTCACATATGCGAATCAAATAAAGAAGTGAACAAACACCATAGACAGAAAGGATACGGGTGGCTCTCAGGAGCCAAATTTCCATTTGCTTCACCGACTTGATCGAAATAATAGTTGACACTCCGTCAACGTTAAAGAAGTAACCAATACCGTAGACTCCACTTTCTCCGATTCCTTCCACCTCACATACTACCGGGCCCGAACTCCAATCAGTTCAGAAATGGTAATACTCGAGTATACCGGAATCAAGGGTCTCAATACCCAAAGATCCCAAAACAGACTACCGTGGTTCGTTATCTAATCGACCAGGCCCTTGCCGGCCCGACTCGAGTAACTAGCCACAGGTGTTGAGCTCAGAAGTCACAGAAAGGTCGTTGGATACTAGTTTCCAAACGACATCAGAACAAATACAGATACAGATACATATATAGATACAGATAACAGATTCAGATTCGTACCAAAATTGGCATATGAACAGACAAGAGAACGAGTGTGATAAAGTACACCCTCGTCTCCAACAAAATAAACAGATAGTTCAAACGTTCATATCACAGATTGCATGTACAGAAACCGAGTTAAATAACAAGTGAGGGGAGTGGTACACTCACCGGTCCAAGTACAGATACTTCCAAAAGGTTTCACTTCAAACTGGCTTTAATCGCCAAGAAACCCTAAACGAACCAAAGTAAAACAATTGAAGGTTTCACATCCAAAATCGAGTAAACAGAATGCACAAGTGAGGCTCGACTACTAGTCGTATGCCTCGCCAAATAATTACTAATGCAAGGGTGCAAAACATGATGTTTTTGGAAACAAAAGTAACGAGAGGACCTAGGGTTTGAATGACCCAAAAGCCCTTCATTTCTTTCAAAAGACAACTCAACCTAAAGAGGCTTAACGGCCTAGACATTTGGACAGCATTTCCCCTAAATTTGCTTACTTTTCCAGCCATCATGGCTTCATTATTTTCCTCAATCAACCCCAAAGGCATACGCAATATAAATTTATCACAATAGCCGTTCAATAGGCTCATAGTCATTCAAGTACAAGATTTAGCTAGGAAAATGACCGGAAATGAAAGTTAAGTTCTAAACCCAAAAAACAGTTTTTGACATCATTTAGCGGTTTTGGTACCATTGGCACTATGATTATCGGATGGAGGTGTAAGATACACCTTTTCAAAGCTAAGAGATAGGGCTACAAAGATGTAGAAGCTACTCTGTCCAGTTTCGAGTGTAACCAGGTCAAATATGCAATATACTACACCAGAAATACAAAAACAGGTTCACAAACCGCATTCTGGTTCAAACATCATAAGTCGGGCTATCTAAGTCCAAATCAGGTGATTCCAAAGCCATCCGAAAGCTAAGATACAAGGATACATTTCATCAGAAGACCTCAACAACCAAATCATTCATATTCCCAATCAAATTAGCCAATTACAGAAGCAATTCTCAAGTTCGGGTAGAAACAGGGCAGCAAGGGTATTTCGGTCTTTTCATAATCTACGCTACTCCGATTGGCCTGAAATTTTGTAGACATCTCTAAAATGTCATTCCCTACAACTTTCATGTTTTGATCCAAGGCTAATTCAGCCTCTAACCATGATGAATAGTGCCGGGCAGAATGAAGGGTAATGAAACCCTAACTTTCCAATTTTCCTTTCAAAACAGAAATTTTCTGCAATTAATCACCCATTACACCTTCTAGCTCCCTTCCATATCATTTCCAATCATCATACATGGCCACATAATAATAATCATATGAAAACAGAAAAATCGCCAATAATTATAAAACTTCACCAATTCAACCAAAAATTAAGAAATAACACCAAAAATCATCACTTCAACTACCACAAGTCACAAATTTAACTTCATTAGGTGGAGGAGAGGGGTTCCTTCACTACTCACCTTAGTAACCCAAGAAAAGAGACCACTTGGCACCTTAAACTTCCAAACAACTTCACCAATCACCTCACAATCACTACGTGGAGGGGTTTTATGGAGTAATTGCAAGATTAAATGGTTGGATTGTTGAACTTGAGCAAGATGGAAGCAAGAATCTTGGAGAGTTTTCTTTCTTTCTTTCTTGAGGGAGGGTCGGCCAAGCTTGCAGAAATTTGAGTGCTTTTTGGGTCAAAATTGAGTATTAGTAAAGGTAAGAAATAATGGTCAAAGTCCAAACTCGAATGAAAAATCGACACGTGGCACCTTTTAAGTTTAACACTTATCCTTTTGTCTCTCCAATACTAATCCATATTGGTAATCTCTAATTATTTCCTAACACCTAGTAATTAAATCCCAGTATCCCAAACTTAACCTAATTGGCCCAATTTTACCGATCTTTCCGCATTAGCGGGTCCCACATCCAATATACGTTCTTAATTTCTCAAAAACTAACCGATACTAGAAAAATCCTTTAAAACTATATTTACTAATAAAAATTATGTTGTAAAATTTTTCGAATAAAGAAAATGTGAAAAACGTGCAATTCAAAGAAAATAAAACCTAGAAATTAGGAAAAATTACGGGTCCTCACATTGGTTCTAAGCACACGAATTCCAAGAACTCAATGGAGCCAAATCATGTCATGGCATACACACAAACACAAATGCTATGCAATCGAGTAACCAATGCAAGAATTAGTTCGAAAAGTAACTTTGAAAATAGTTGTAGAATCACTCACTAACCACAGCTCATGAACCTCATCCATCATAAATCAGTGCCTTGTTCAAGTCCAAGCCCTAGATCACAAATATCATGTCAAACAAAAGGAAATCTAAAAGCATCAAGTTCCTATCACCTTTTGGCATTTTAAGCACAATTGAAACTACACTTATCCGATTGAAATGAATCTTATGGCATTACGAAGCTAAGACATATACCAACATTTCTTATGAAGACCTCCAAAGCCAAATTATACATATTCATGGTCAAAAATCGAGATTTTAGAGAAAAATGGAAACTGTTCGCGAAACAGGGCTTAAGGGCAGTCAAGGGCATTTCGGGCATTTCACATGCTACAGTACTCCAATCGATCTGAAATTTTGTAGATAGATAGCTAACTCAAATCTCTACAACTTTCATGTTTTGTCCAATAGCTGGTTCGATTTAAAACATGGATAAATTTGCAGTCCAAGTTAAGTCCAGAAACAAGGTAAAACTGAAATTACACTTCTAAACTAACCTTTCTATAGAACTACAATTACACATACGAATCATAAGATATACCACATATCTAAGTAGCCCACAATGCCCTTTCAATATGAGCCAATAGAGAACTCCAAAACCAATCACAATTAAGCCCTAATTCAAAACCCTAAAACTGAAATTTTCCGCATAAATCTGAAATTTTCCGCAAACAACCACAACTAACACACAAAGGCTCCATTTGACACCATATCAAGCTATCATTCCATGACCAACCAACAATTATCATATAAAATCAAAAAATTCACTAATAAATCAGAAATTTGTCAAACTCTACTTAAAATCTTGAAATCTTCCACAACATAGCATATTTAACATCTCTAATCCACCAATTAACAATCAATTGAAGTAGATAGGAAGTTCTTAGCAAGATACCTTCAAATCTCAAGAAAATTGGTAGCTTAGTGCTCCCTCCTCCAAAACAACTCCACCAATAGCTTTAAACCTCCTTAGTGAGCACTTGTATGGAATTGATTGCAAAACTAACTGTGAAATCTCAAGTTTTGGACAAGGAATTGAAGAACTTTCTCTTTTATTTTGCTCCTCAAAGTGCCGGCCAAAAAGGTGAAAAAATGAGAGAAATATCAGCTAAGAAACAAGATAAGAATGAAGAAAAACAGTTGGTCAAACTTGGCTACCGAAGGTGCCACATCACAATCCGGCCAAGATAGTACTACCACACAAAGAATGAAAAAGTGCTGTGGAGAGGATGGATCAACTTACAAACATGCATAGGAATGTGAAAGTCCAAATTGGGTAAATAACTAATGCTAAAAATAATAGGGGACGAGGAGAACTACCTAGTAAAACCAAGGTTAATCCAAAAGAGCATGTTAAGGCTACTATTTTACATAGTGGTAGGCAATTGAGTGAACCTCAAGTTGTTAGTGAAAAAAAGAAAAGAAGGTGAGAGAAAAGAAGAGGAGATGAGTGAGGAGGTAATAAGGACTGAAGGGGATAGAAATAAAGGAAAAGAGTTGATGAGTGAGCCTTCATATTTCAAAACTATTCCTATCCCACCATCGGTACCATTCCCTGAAAAATTGAAGCAATTAAGGGTTGATAAGAAATTTGAAAATTTGATGAAGATTTTTAAACATTTGCATATTAACATTCCCTTTGTTGATGTAATTTTATAGATTCCTTCCTATGCAAAATTTTTAAAAGAAATTATGACCAAGAAAATGAAGTTGGAGGATTATGAGACAATTGCATTGGCTGAGGAGTGCAGTGCTATCATCCAGAATAAATTGCAACCTAAATTGAAAGATCCGAGAAGCTTCTTCATCCCTTGCACCATTGATAATGTCAAATTTTCTAAGGTTTTATGTGATTTGGGTACTAGTGTCTCTTTAATCCCATTGACCATGGCTAGACAATTAGGGGTAAGTGAGTTGAAACACACTAACATTTCATTGCAGTTAGCAGATTATTCTATTAGATATCCAATGGATACTCTAAAGAATGTACTTATCAAAATAAAAAATTTTATCATCTCAGTTGATTTTTTTATAATAGACCATGCCTATTATTTTAGGTAACCATTTTTGGCAACTGTAAATACAATCATTGATGTTAAGTGAGGTAAGCTAAAATTCCAAGTTGATGGAAAGAAGATAGAATTTCACTTGAGTCAAATGAAAAAAATTTCCTTCTTGTGCTGACCATGTTTATTCCATTGGAATTATTGAAAAGCTAACCAGAGAGATGAGTCGAGTGAATCTTGACTATGATTCTCTTGAGTTTTGATTAAATGGTGTAGGTATGCAAGAGAAAGAGGAGGAAGAGATAGCCAAGTACTTAGACGTTCAAGTACCTTACAAGAGAGGCAATTCATATGAGAGCCTAGAAGTAAGTAAGGAACTTTCACCACCATCGGAGGAACAAGCGCCAAGGTTGGAATTCAAGCCACTTCCAAAACACCTTAAATATGTCTTCTTTAGAGAGAATGAGACATTGCCTTTAATTGTGAATACTGAGTTGAATGTGGAGCAACTTGAGAAGTTGCTTGGAGTTTTGAAGAAATATTTAAGGGCTATAGGATGGACTATCTCCGATATTAAAGGTATTAGCCCCACGATATGCATGCATAGGATCTTGAAACCGATGATTAAGAGTCAAAGGTGGTTAAATTCAAATATTAAAGCGGTGGTATGATTAGAAATTCTCAAATGGTTGGATGCAAGTATAATTTTTCCTATTTTAGATAGCATTTGGGTAAGTCCTATACATGCAGTACCAAAAAAAGGGGTGGAATCACTCTAATTTGTGGTAGAAATGATGAATTGATTCCTTTTAGACTTGTGGTAGGATGGAGAGTGACGGGTATTTTACATACGTGCAAGCTAAAAAATACCGAATTACACCCGTTCACTGCAAGTATACAGATCAACTAGTAGTTTAGGGTATATATCGGGTCGATCCCACAAGGAAGAGTGAACAATTACCGGTATTACTAAAGCTTCTCTATTATTTAGACTATCAATAAATTATAACAAATTTAACCTACTGAAATTATACAAAATAACAAATAAAAGCTCCTTAGGTTGTGGTATCCCTAGCTACTCATGCAAGTGCTATTTTTGGATCATTGAGTACTACATCTAAGCTAGTTATGGTGTAATTTCCTTATGCATTTGAATCCTACTTTCGTAGTGAATCAATTATACTAATAACCAATCCATACCTATTCTCATGGTTATGAAATTAGCTACAAGTTCATTTCTTCAATGAAATTACATGAAATTAATCACCAAAACCCCATAGGTGCACCTCTACTCTCGTGAGTGTACTCCCCATGTTTAGCACTTATTGAACTAATGTTAAATCTCAATTTTCTTTGTAGAAATAACACCTTAGATAATCACAATTAATGGTACCAGATTAATCATGATTTAAAGAGTTAAAGTGCTAAATAACTTGCTCAAATCATAGCAGTTAAATAGCCAAATAATAAACACTAACAATCATAGAAAGTTCAACCAAACCCAAGGTATAAACTTTAAAGACACATATCAAATATAAAATCCAAAACTTGCATATTAACTAAATTTGGAATCAAGTACAAAAGATAAAGAGTTGGAAAGGAATGTAACCCATGTCACTTGAGCTCATCACCTTGCCTTCTTCATCTCCATCTTAATCCTAGTCTAGCAATATACAAGAATGGATGAACTACACTAGCTAAACTATACTACACTAATCTGATACTAAGAGAATGGAAAAACTACATTTCTGCACTTCCCCCCTGTTTCCCGTATGTCTCAATGTCCTGCATATAAGCTGATGAAAAGTCCTTTCCTTACCAGTCAAAAATTTCTGCTATGATTCTCCAATCTCATTTTGTTAAGATAGTCAAAAACCATTGTTTTTGACTTGAAAATAAGCCACCTTGTCTGCCCTTTTGTCTTCTGAAGCATGTGCACCGAATTCTCTTGCAGATTGTAGCTGGAAAATAGTTTGAACATAAGAGAATTGACTGAGCAAATTGCAGAATTGCGGCCAGAAAACGCGCCTACACAAAACGCGGTTACAAGTCACGTTTTGTGTACTCGCGTATTCACTTTTTCCTTACTTCAACTGCGATTTTCTCTATTATAAAGGCTGAACTGGCTTTTGTGCAAAACACCAAAGTTGTAGCCCTTTGAGTTAGCTTTCCAATTCTTCAAGAATCATCCAAATTGGAGCTTTGTAACCTGAGATATGACCGAAATACTATAGACTGGTCGGAGCTCTGTTTTCCACTTTGGACAGCTGAGTTGAATTTCGGTATTTCAACTTTTGGACTATGAAAACGGCTGAATTGGACTTTGATGTCTTCATACCAAATGTAGATATATCTCTTAGCTTCAAAATGGTACCAAGATCACCTTGATCCGATCTGTGTAGCTCCAGATATAGTCGAAATACTGAAGAGTGTCAAAACTGTCTTGACTTGCATTTCCTTTCTTAAACGTTTTTCACTTCATTTTTCTTTTTACCACTTTGAATTCATCACCAAATCTCTATTTTTCACTTCACTTGACATCCTTTGGTGGTTGAATCATCATTCCTGCATAAAAATGAAGTTTTTACTATTAAAATCAATAGAAATGCAATATTAGCCATTTTAACATAAAATGTAGTTTTTTACCAAAACCTTAGTTATTTTAGTTATAAAACTAAATAATCAAACCAAAATTAACTAATAAAACACACTAAAAATATGTAAAATAAATCCTTATCAGAGAGTGTATGTAAATTATAGACAGCTTAACTCTGCTACCAGAAAAGATCATTTTCCCTTACCTTTTCTTGATTAAATTTTGGAAAGATTAGTGAGTTATGAATTCTATTGTTTTCTTGATGGTTTCTTAGGATATAACCATATAGTCATTGCTCCTGAAGATAAAAAACACTACATTCATTTGTCCTTATGGCACATTTATTTTTAGGAGGATGCATTTTGGGTTATGCACTGCCCCCATTACATTTCAACATTGCATGATGTCTATTTTCTCAAACTCAGATTATATCGAGGAAATTATAAAAATTTTTATGGATTATTTCTCTGGTTTTGGATCTACTTTTGATAATTGTTTTAATAATTTGGATCTAATTTTGTACAGATGTGAAGAAACAAATCTTGTTCTTGATTGGGAGAAGTGTCATTTCATGGTTAGAGAAGGGATTGTTTTAGGGTACAAAATTTCTCCCAAGAGTATTGAGATTGACAAAGCTAAGGTTAAGATTGATAAGTGTACATTTTGAGTGTTTTAAATGTGTTTTTTATTTATTTTTGAAGTTTTTTAATTATTTTTATAACTAATTAATTAGGTTTCTAGTGAAAATATGCATTTTATAGTTTGAGTATCAAAAGTTGCATTTCTATGGATTTTAATGATGAAAACTTCATGTTTTCGTAGGTTTAATGATTCAATCATCAAATGGAGTAAGTTGAGAAGATAATTGGATGATTGTTGATAATTTGAAGTGGTTTTAAAGATAATATAAAGTGCAAGAGATGAAATGCAATCAATAGTAAAGAAATAGAGTTTTTCAGGTTTGACATCTATTGGTATTTCGACTATATCTTGAGTTACAAGTATTGGATCGAGGTGATTCTTGTACCATTTTGAAACTAACACATAGCTCTATATTTGTTATAAAGACCTCGAAATCCATCTACTGAGGTCCAAATTGGATGATTTTTGATGCATTGGAAAGCTAACTGAAAGAACTACAACTTTCATGTTTTGTACAAGAGTTAGTTCAGCCTCTATCAACAAGAAATATCAGAGAAAGCTAGTACAAAAGTAGAGCAAGGATGAAGACTGACCAAAATTGTGCAAACCTGGAAAAAAGGCAAAACATGGGGTACAATATGCGACCTTAGGTCGCATTTTTGAGGTCACATATTCTTCAATTTTGCTTGCAACTTGTTATGTAACTTGTGCTTTGAAGTTTTTTGACTATTTTTCTGCAAGAATTTCAAAGAAAACAGACCAGAACAGCTACCAAAAAAGTTTTACAACTCAAATCTAGCTTGTTTATGGGCTCAAGGAGAATCTTGATATGATTTAACATTTTGTCTTTTGCTTGAATTCCTCTATAAATAGAGGTCTTTGGAGAGCATTTTTGATAACTTTGGAAGACTAGAGAAACTCCTAAAAAATGTAGCTTTCACTAGAATTTTCTTAGTTCTTTAGTTAGGGTAGATTAATATAGTTAGTGTAGTTTTTTCATCTTGTATGTATAGCTAGATTTGGATGAAATTTTGAGGAGCAAAAATGGAGAGTTAGAGTTCATGTGACAAGGGTGATATTTCTCCTGTCGCTTTCTCTTTTGTATTTAAATTCATGTTTAGCTATAATACAATTTTGGATCTTGTTCTTCATGTTTAGTTAAAGTTTATGCCTAAAGTTATGGATGAAATTTTAATATCTTGTTTGTGATATTTACTTGATTAATTGATGATATTATTTTGAGCAAGTTATTTATCACTTTTGCTTTTCTAATCATGATTAACTGGCAATTAATTGTGATAATTTTAAGGCGTTAAGTTTGCAATGAGAATTGGAATTTAACACTAGTTCAAGAAAGTGATAAATTTAGGGAGTTCACTCACGAGAGTAGAGGGGCACCTTTGTGACTTTAGTAACTTGTTTTATGTAATCTCATAGAAAAAATGAACTTGTAGTTAATTTTATAACCATGAGAGTAGGTATGGCTTAATTACAACTATAGTTGATTTACTATGAAAGTAGGTTTCAAATACATTAGGAAATTGTGCCATAACTAACCAAGATAATAGCATTAACTTAACCGGTAATTTTATTTCCGAAAGTAGTTAGGAATTCCCTACCTCTAGGAGCTTTATATTGTTATTTTTATTACTTTTATTTCATGTTTGTTGTGTAGGTTTAATCTTTTACATTTGTGGTAATCTAAATAATAAAGGAGTTCAAAAATCACCGGTAATTGATAATCTTCCTTGTGGGTTCGACCCTTAATACCCTATACTCAATCATGACTCATATACTTGCGAAAAATCACGTGTAAGGTATTTACGAATTTATAAATGTAAAACTTTATTGTAGATGAGCTAATTGATATATGTATATCCCGTATTTGTCAAGTTTTTGGCACTCTTTTCGGAAAATATTTGCTTAATATCGGTGCTAAGAACTACTTTATTAGTTTAGATATTTTATTTTTCTTGACTAAACTTGCTTTTGAGTAACTTTGGAAGCATGTTTAGAGATTCGAAGAGAGTAGAACACATGGGCAAACAATACTTGAGAAGTGGAAGATCAGAATGAGTTGTTACCAAGTATAAAGCTCCTTGAATATAGGTAACCAAGATATTCCGAAGGCATGTCTTTTGAAGACGGTTTAAGGAATTTAAAGGTTAAACTTGATTTTATAATGTTAAAAGTTCAATTGGATACCATTACAAATATGCTTGAACAAAATAGGAATGTTCATACTTTCAATTCTTATCATGTGATTTGTGACTTGTCTGGAGGTTATTGTACTACTCATACATGTAGACAAGTACAAAATATGGATTATTTTGGTGAATTTGGGTATTGCAATTTTTGTTTTGATCAATATGAAACTAATTGGGGTAATTCGCATGCTTATGGTTGGGATAATCAATATACTTATAGTGATTCTCAATGTTTTCATGATTACCCACCTGAGTATGCCTAATATGAATCTAAGTCATCTTGTGAATTAGTTATAGAAAAAACTTGCAAATACAACTTTTGACCGTTTTAATAGGATTGAGAAAAGATTAGATGAATTAGCTTTTCACTTTGATAGAATACAAGGTCATTTACATGTTTTGTGTGAAGTTATTTCTTCTAATCATATGCAAAATGACCCTAGCATGGATAGTGAATATGTTGCATGTGAAAATAGATTGTATTTTGATAAAAATGATGATGTAATCTATGTTTCAATGAGAAAATGTCCATTTCACATGATAATGCCTTTGAAATGAAGTTTGGACCTCAAGAAGTAAGCATGAATGATATATATATATATATATATATATATATATATATATATATAACCCTCTTGAGAAGTGTGGTACAAATGAAGGTTCCAAGGTCATAATGCCCAAAAAGGTTATATGGACATTCCTTTGGTGAGTACTCAAGTGACACACATTTAAGGTAAAACCTATGAATCACTTAAGATAAGTAAGTCACTTCTACCTCTCACATCATTAGAATATAAGACTTTTGAAATTAAATCACCATTTTTTGATCCATCTCGCCTTTTAAAGGTGGATTATTCATTGACAAAGCCTCTTTAAAAAATGAGGCTATATAGTCGAGCCAACGACTTTAAACAAAAATGCTAATTGGGAAGCAATCCAATGTTTTGATAATTTATATTAATTTGATGTGATTTTATGTTTAAAGTATGTTTTTAAGTTATTTTGTTGTTTTTGTTTTGTAGGATTAGGAAATAGAAGTTAAGGTGACCAAATGAGGTGAAAAAAGTGAAATTTGATCAAGAAACTCAACCCCTCAATTTGAGCAAATGTTGTTTTTGATTCATTAAAGAGGGTAGAAATACATGTTTTGATTATTTTGATATAAAAAATTGATCTAGAATGCATTTTTGAGCAACTGGGTCACATGTATAATTTTAGAAAGTTAGAAATTTCTGTAGAAAAACTGCAGAATAAATAAAATGCTGGCTCAAAACACGACCTTAGGTCGCGTTTTATCTTCTGCAATTTTTCAACAGAAAATGCAATCTTAAAAGGTCCCATTTTCTTGAAGTCATGTTTTGTCTTCTGTGAACTTAAAGCAGAAAACGTGAGCTCAAAAACATGAACTCCAGATCACATTTTCAATGTCGTATTTTCACTTCTTGTATTAAAGGCACAAAACATGAGTTCCATTTCTTCTTCCACCTTCTCTTCACCTCACGTTTTGCACACAGTCTCACACACACTTCACAAATCTTTTCTTATACACCATATCTTTGCAAAAAAATCATCAATCAAACATCATTTGACCTTCATAGAACCTTTTCAACCGATTAAAATCTAAGAAAAACAACTCAAAATTCGGTTTTAAAGAGGACTAATGTTAGGGTTAATAGTTTCTATTGCAAGCAATTGGAGGTCAATTTAAGGGTATTTCATAGGGTTTTTTACATCATTTGCATCACCAAAGATCAGTCTACCATTTTGAAGTAAATTTCTTAAATTTAATTTACCATTCGCATATCTTTTGAGTTTAATGACGTACTTTGAATGGTGAATTTGTGATGTTATTTGTTGATGTATAAGATCTATTATACTTATTTAACATTTCTAAGCATGTTTAGATGATCAAATGTGGGAATGTGATGATCTATGCAATGTTTATCAGTCTACCATTTTGAAGTAAATTTCTTAAATTTAATTCACCATTCGCATATCTTTTGAGTTTAATGACATACTTTGAATGGTGAATTTGTGATGTTATTTGTTGATGTATAAGATCTATTATACTTATTTAACATTTTTAAGCATGTTTAGATGATCAAATGTGGGAATGTGATGATCTATGCAATGTTTCAATTTATTCATATTCCTATTATATGATCAAATGTAATAATTAGTTTGGCATGTTGTTAAGTATAATTGGATGGTTCAAATTGCTGCAATGTGACATGTTCATGATGCTTGCATGTATACATTCATTATATGGTGACATTGTAGCAAATTTGAGTTTGTAATTAGAAAATGACTAGTTTATCTAATTAAAGGAAAATGATGCATTTAAATTGAAATTTATTGCTTAATCTTCATATAAGGCATGATTGGATGAAAACTTTTGAACACGTGAAGTGAAATATTTTATTATACCTTGAGTAGATTCTTGTGTATTTTCTATGGGTACATCACTAAAACAAAGGCATAGAGTTACGAATTGCCATTTTATATTTATTAATGCGTTTGTTATCACCTTTGTTTCTCATTTTCAATTCTTAGGTGTAATTACTAATGGTTATCCAATGAAATTCATGAAGTTTTGGAGATAAGCGGACAACAGTTTGTGACACTTCATGATACGTCAATCGCAGCATTAGAGGAGTATTATTTTCATTATCTTGATTTTTTTTAGACATTGAGGACAATGTGCATGTTAAATGTGGAGGAAGAATTGTGATTATATGAAATGCATGTGATTGATTTGTTGATTACAAATATTGGACTTGTACTTGGAAATGTTATTCTGCTTAGAAAATTTTTAAACTTGGTTTTGTTGACAAGGAGATTTATCCATTTTTAAGGGGAGACTCTGCCAAATATTTTTCAAAATCTTGTCCAAAATTATAAAATTGCCCTAAAAGGCCTAGGTTTCAAATTTTTTCAATTTTATCCAAGAGTAACAAGTTCCATACCATTAGTAACTCAAATTTCTTCTACTTTTGAGATAAATATATGTAGTTTGAAAACTTATTTTCTCATTTAATTTGAAAATGACTATTATGTGATTATAATTTGTGCATTTATAGGAAAATATATCTTGAAAAGTGGAGACAATTATGTCTAAACTTTGCATGTTTGATAAAATATCTTCTCTTCACTTGATTTTATAAGTTAAGTGATTAATATGGTAAATAAGTACAATACTTTCCTCATAATTATTCATTTGAGGGAATGATTATTATCTTTACTTTGAAATATATATATAAAAAAAAGCAAAAAAAGAAAAAAAAAAGAATAAAGTTGTTCTATTCCAATGGTTTTTATACTTAGTAACTGGGAGTTTTCATCTATAAATATTGACTTTCACGTAAAACAGTATTAGAATTAAGAGTATGCAAAATAACTTGAGAATATGAAGTGTTGAATAACCGGTGATTTTCATCTAAAAATGTCGCTATTCACGTCAAAAGGCACTTTCACAACTTGAATATTTAACTATGTCATATGAATAAATCCCTCTTTAAATTTGAATAAGAAGATGATCATGGGTTTAAATATCATTTTTATTGCCAATAGGAGTTACTTGCTTGTGAAATTGGAAAAGGATGAGAAATTGACTTTAACTAGTTACAATTATGATATAACTGGCTCTCCTTTACTTGATATTATAAGTACTTGAGTTTAATTGAATGATTGTATAATGGTTATTTACCTTGTTTAGAGAAAATGAAGTTGAATTGTGCACATTGTTTATTTTCAAAATTTTGGATCATTGTTGGTTTTTATTTTTTATTGCTTGAGGGCTAGTAATGATTCAAGTGTGGAGGAATTAAATAAGTGTATATTTTGAGTGTTTTAAATGTGTTTTATTATTTAGTTTTGGAGTTTTTTTTAATTATTTTTATAACAAATTAACTAGATTTTTAGTGAAAATATGCATTTTATGGTTAAAACATCAAAAGTTGCATTTCTATGAATTTTAACGGTGAAAATTTCATATTTTTGTAGGTTTAATGATTCAATCATCAAATGGAGTGAGTTTAGAAGATATTTGGATGAATGTTTATGATTCAAAGTGGTTTTAAAAATAATAAGAAGTGCAAGAGATGAAATGCAATTAATAGTAAAGAAATGAAGTTTTTTACTTTTGACACCTGTTGGTATTTCGACTACATCTTGAGGCACAAGTATTGGATTGAGGTGATTGTTAGACCATTTTGAAACTAACACATAGTTCTAACACATAGTGGATTGAGATGATTCTTGTACCATTTTGAAACTAAACACATAGTTCTACATTTGTTATAAAGACCTCAAAGTCCATCTACAAGGCTCCAAATTGGATGATTCTTAATGCATTGAAAAGCTAACTCAAAAGATTACAACTTTTATGTTTTGTACAAGAGGTAGTTCAGCCTCCATCATTGAAAAAATATCAAGGGAAGTTGGTACAAAAACAAACAAGAATGAAGTCTAACCAAAATTGAGCAAACTTCCAAAAAGGCAAAACGTGCAGTACAATACGCGACCTTAGGTCACGTTTTCGAGGTCACATATTCTTCAATTTTGGTTGCAACTTGTGCTTTGTTCATACAAGTTTTATGACCCATTTTTCTGCAAGAATTTTGGTGGAAACGGACGAGGACAGTAGCCAAAGAAGTTGTACATCTCAAATCTAGCTTATTTATAGGCTCAAGGAGAATCTTAACATGATTTAACACTTTGTCTTTTGCTTGAATTCCTCTATAAATAGAGGCTTTTGGAGAGCATTTTTGATAACTTTGGAAGAATAGAGAAACTCCACAAAAATGTAGCTTTCACTAGAATTTTCTTAGTTCATTAGTTAGAATAAATTAGTATAACTAGTGTAGTTTTGCCATCTTGAATGTATAGATAGATTTGGATGAAGATTTGAGGAGCAACGATGGAAAGTTAGACCTTATGTGACAAGGGTGACTTCTCTCCTATCACTTTCTTTTTTGTATTTAAATTCATGTTTAGCTATAATATAAGTTTAGATTTTGTTCTTCATGTTTAATTAAAATTTATGCCTAGAGTTATGGATAAACTTTCTATATCTTGTTTGTGATATTTACTTTGTTATTTGATGATATTATTTTAAACAAGTTATTTATCACTTTTGGTTTTTTATCATGATTAACCGACCATTAATTGTGATAATCTTAAAGTGTTAAGTTTGCAGTGAAAATTGGGATTTAACACTAGTTCAAGAAAGTGATAAACCTAGGGATTTAACTCACTATAGTAGAAGAGCACCTTTGTGGTTTTAGTGATTTATTTCATGTAATTTCATAGAAGAAATGACCTTGTAATTAATTTCATAACTACGAGAGTAGTTATGACTTAATTATAAGTATAGTTGATTCACTACGAATGTAGGTTTCACATACATTAGGAAATTACGCCATAACTAGCCAATAGTGTGAGGACCCGAAAATTTTCTTATTTTTATAGAATATTACTGGAATATTTAAATGATTATTCAGTCATTTTCTCCGAATTATTTATTTCGACCATTTTAAATCCATTTATATGGAGCGACGCCTCTTTATATTTTTAAAGCGTTTTGTTGAAAAATTTGCTTTTCGAAAGTTTCTTTAGTCCGGAACGACGGGTGCACGTTTTTCTAGGCTATACTTGAATTGGGAGTGTATTAATATTGGAGAATTAAGAACGATCAATAATAGATTAAGAAAGGTTAATTGAAGAATTAATACTCAATTCACGTGAGGACTCGTAAAATTATTATTTTTAAACCCTTAATTTTGGCTCAATTAATTATCTATTTGGATTTTTTCCCCGAATATTATTTTCTATCCTTATTAGACTTAAATATATGGAATTATAGCTTCATTATATTTTTAAAGTGATTTGTTTCAAAAATAAATTTTTTGGAAGTTCGTCTAGTGAAAATAGCGAAAATGTGTTTGGAAATTTTAACCGATTGAGAGTACATTAAGCTCGGAAAATTGGAGACATGTACAATGGTTTTAAAATAGATAAATTTAGGTTTAAGTACTCAAGTGATAGTTAGTGGTACGATCGTTATAAGAATTTCTCGAAGGTTTCACTTTATTGCGCCTAAGTTGGAAATACGCATTTTCACGCGCGATTAATTGAGGGACTTTAGACCATTATTTTGGAACAATTAAGAGTGAATAACATTTATATGAATATAAGTGTACTAGAGGTTTAGTGCACTAGTGAAACAAATGCAAGGGAAGTCGAGCACAAAACGCGCGCGTACGCACACTATTGGAGAGTTGACTTTTGTACACTTAAAACCAAAATTTGCTAAGCTTCTCACGGAAGCTTTATCATCAGCAAACACTCCTTTTTCCTTCTCATTTGGCCGAACCAGCAGCTGCAACAAAACAACTCCAAGTTTTGCAAATTCCATCTCCAAATTCTTGCACCAAATCTTCATAGATTCACACCAAACTTCACATACACTTAGCTCTACACTTGGACACCACTTTGAGCTTCAAAAGGGAGGAGCTTTCACGGTTTCTTGGAGCTTCAAGGAGGGCCGAAATTCTGGTCTTAAGCACACCAAGGAGGTATATAGTGATCTAACACTCTAAACTTGGTTTATAAGAGTTGATTTACACTTGTAGGCTTGGATATTCATGTGGATGACTTGGTTATGGTGTAAAATGAAATGGGTGGGCTCTATGAACTCCCACCTTTGTCTTGGAAGCTGATCTCATGCTTGATGATGTTTATAATGTTGGATTAGTGTTTAAACTGGTGGATTATTGGTGGAAAATTGATGGAAATTCATGATGGGTGCAAAGGCCAAATCTGACCATTTTGCCCCTGCTTTGTTCGGCCACTTTAATGCAAAAATTTGAGAATTTAATGGCTTGATTATGTTTTTTACATGTTGTAGTAGTTCTATAAAAATTTTCATTGAAAAATACCGAGTTTTGGCTGGTCAAATGAATTTATTTCCCAAAGCTAGTAATCTGGAAACTGATTCCGTAATGCTCAGACCAGTGTTCGTATTTCATCCATAACTCCGTCCTCCGATGTCAAAATCAAGTGTTGTCAGTGGAATTTGAAACTAGATATTCCCACCTTTCCAACGGTATAAAATGTGCATTCTGGTTCCATGTGTGTGAGCCGCACCACTCTTCTGAATTCAGCTGTTCTGTTTCTCTGTTCTGCTGGAATGAAATACAGAAGCTGTGATTTGAAGCTCAATTTCGAGCTAGTTGTATGCCGAAATTCAAAATAATTTCTTCTGCGAAATTATAACTCTATGAATGTATTTTCCAACGCCATAAACTATGTCCAATTCCAAGTTAAGTTGAGTGATTTATGATCAAAATACGAAACCTGCCCTGCTCTTGATAACCCTCACTTTTGGACAGATTTGATGCAAGGCTTGATGTAGACTTGCTAACTGAATATTTTGGTGCTAAACGCTTATGAAATGTGTCAAGAATGTTCCTTAGGCTTTGTCTACACTAATGAGCCATGTTTGAGGAATTTTTCCTTGACCGAATGTTTGGAATGGAAAACAAAAGGCTCAAGGCAGTTTTGTCTTAGGATATTTGAAACTTTGGTTGTTTCATTGACGACCTTCTCGAAGGTATTTTTTCATGAAATTTGATAGAGAGATACTCCTTATATAGGAGTATTAAAATACTGAATTTTGTACCAATCCAAGTCCATTTCAATACCTAACTAAAGTCCCAAATTTGGAAGCTCAAATCTGGAAATTTGTTCACCAGTTTTGAATTTTTCCCAAATTTTGAGCTACCGTATCTTGGTGCTCGAAACTCCGATTCTTGATCCGCTTTTTCTGTTATAAACCTTACTTGCAAGTCTATTTGAGTTACAAATTTCAGAGGCTAGCTGGCAACGTATGAATTTTTCCGAATTTCCAAAGTTAACGAAAAACCAACCCCGGCTCAATTCTGAGTGTTCTGAAACAGCAAATTTAAACTCATTTTTGAATACCTTCCACTTAGATTCATGGAAAAGTGTATTCTAAGAACTTTTAGTACTTTCAAAGAGGTTTCTAACGGTACAATGTTTTCCAATTTTTGACATGTAGAATGTGAGATACGATTTTTTAAAATATCGTATCAAAACTGAAATTTTCCGAATTCCAAAGGAAGGGAGTTTTCAAACACTCCTTATTCCTTCGATATTACTTGGCCGTTTTGTACTTGATTTTCCAAAATGAAAACTCGATCGCTCTTGTACTTTAGGAAACTCTAGTTGAACCTCGATTTACGAGTAATTGAGATTCGATTTCATGAAATTTTCTTAGATTGTACTAATGTACAATCTTCCTTGATAGTTGGGATATATGAGTGATGCTTCACTATTATTTACTCAGGTGCACTCGAGAACCTTCAAGAGGATCTTACAGTGAACACTTAAACTTCCAGAAAATATTTCTTCTTGATTTGCTTGGTGAGTGTCAAGTGTATGATTATTTGAACTCTATGGACTTGATTCATGCTTGGTTTACCTGATTACATGTTTAGCCTACCTGATTTTGAAAAATGGAGTCGAGTGTGTACTTTATCGCACTCGTTCTCATTTGAAACAAATGACTCATGTTTAACATGGTTTGCCTGGCTTACATGACCTGAAATACATGTTTAAACCTATCAAATGCTTGAATACATGACATGGTATGCTATGACTGCATACGTTGTTGGAGTGAATCTCCTCGACACTTACATGATACATGGGGGACGCCCAAACTCATAGGCCGACCTTGGAACTCGAGCCGGCATGGGCTTGGTCGGGAACCTTGGTGAGCCATGAGAATCACATGATAAGCTTGATCTATTTGAGAGATCTTGCTTGGCATTCTCGTGGAGTATAGCATTATAAATGTCGTGCGGGCTTGAAGCGGTGTAGGGTGGACGGATGAGAAGTAAGTGGTGATCTACGATTTGAAAATATCAATCCGGTTGATGGAGAGTCATCGCGGGAAGATATGCGAATGAACTGGCTAAGGAAGTGGAACTTAGCTCCTGAGAGCTACTATATCCTTGAATTGTTTCTGCTTACTTTCACTGGCTTTATTAATTACTTGTAATTATCTCTTGGACTGTTATTTGGGACTGTTATTTGGACTACGTGCTTGCATGTGTGTTCTTGGCCTCACGAGTATTTTTGCTCACCCTGTAGATTTGTTTTCCTTAACAGGTTTGAACTCGGAGATGTACGGGAGAAACCCTCCTGATGTGCTTCTGTTTAGGATTTCTATTATATTTTGGCTACACCCTTGGTTTTGGATTGTACTTTTGGGATTGAAATGTAACTTTTGGGGCGTGATGTATATTTGGGAATTATGATGTACTTTGAACACCTGACGTGCGGGTTGGATAATGGATAACTATTGTTAAGCTTAAACGCTTCCGCATTTACTGTATTTAAGTTATATACGTGTGTTGTGTAGATCAATAATAAGCTCGAATGGAATTGCTTGAATCCTGGCGAGAGCTAGGCAGGCGTCCTGCGGATATCCTTTGGTTCGCCTTAGGGAGCAGTGGGGGCGTCACAGTTGGTATCAGAGCATAGGCTCTAGATCTTGTAGTGTATCCTAGGCTTAAAGTTTAGGATGCCTGACTGTGGGATTAATTTGAATATTATGTGAATTAAAGGATCTATTGTATCCTACGAGTTAAAGAAATTGGTTACTTGAAAGTTTCTTACTTGGGACTTGTAGAAACAAAAATTGAGGAATTAGGTGATGTTATATTGAAGGAAAATACGGGATGAGAGATTAGTAATGAAAGATTGGACGAATTTGAATTATTATTATACTTGTAAGTGTGGAAAGAAGTGAGACAATTATTAGTGCTGGCTAAAGAGGATAAGAGACAGAGATTTGATGGTCAAACTCCATGTATCGTGATTGTGAACCCAGATAAAAGAGTTTCAAAGGAATAAAATGCATTTTCTTGCTCATTTACCTCCTAGAGAATTTATGCTTTGAAATTCTAAAGGAAAAATGAGGATGTACTAGTTTTATTTTCAAACGATGATTGAAAATAATATATATATGCTTTAAGTATGTGTAATTCTTCGATTTTGGTAAATATGTGAATTTTACTTGAATTTCAATTTAAAAATTTGTGAATAACTGATGAGTTTGTTGAAATTTTGTATGTGATGGGCTGATACAAGGTTAAAATTTTCTAAACTAGATTTTCCCCCTTGATTGTATACTGGTGTATTCTCACACTTGAATTCGTCTATGCTTTAAAATAATAATAATAATAATAATAATAAAAATATCTTGAGTTTTCGGAAGAATGGCGAACTTATGTTTTTATAATGAAAATCTTGAATTTGATAAGATTTTTGTTACTTTAAATACTCTTCTTATGTTTTAAAATTATTGGTTTTCAAGAAGGGTGGGCCTATCTTTAAGTGTATGGATTGAGGGAACTTTGAGATATAGAGTAACCGCATTCAAGAACACGCAGTTAGTGTGAATTGACTTGGTTTCCATTTGACACGTAAGTTAGCAAGTTGAACTTATTTCTTGGGTTTGAACTTGGAGCTTGAGGCTTTAACTATAAAACCCTAAGACTGGTTATTCTTGGAGATGATGGTGCTCTGGTTGGTGGCTTGCTTATTAAAGATTTTGAATTTCGAATGGATAACCTTTGGTTTCCACTTGTGTTATGGTTTGATTGGATCTAATTTCGTAAAGGCATGTGATCTAATTGGAATTAGTGATATTCGGACCCTTTGGTTTAATTAAGGACTTAGGAAGGGTGGTGCATGCCGTGAGACCTTTTGTATCCCGCTTGTATATACTTCTACATTTTGTGACCCTTAATTGCCTATATACAGTATTTGACATATTGGGCTTGTTTTGTGACTCCTTAACTCGTACTATAACCTTCGATACATGTAAAGAATCATGTCTTGATTCTAAATATTTTTACAATTTGTATATGCATTAAGTTCTTTTATGATTAATTATTCCTTTTCTTGCGCTTATAGACTCCTATTAAGTATGGTAGCAGGAATAGGAAAAAGGGGTCGTGGTCAAGGGTTTAGACAACCCTGTACTCGTGAAAAAAATTGATGGATAGTCTTATATAATTTAATAAGATCCTAGTACTGAATATGAATCGAGAATAAACCAAAAAATTAGATCTACCAGTGTATAATGGATTAACCTAGTTGGGAACTTAGTGAGATTTTCCTGTGTGAAATTTTAATAGCTGCTTTATAAGTATATTATGATTGGTCCTGTGGCCATATTTCAACTTTTGTAAAAGTTTGAACTCCAAAAGTATTTCGTGGGTTTGGTGAGATGACTTGAACTCATTACCAATTTGTTCTACTTGAACAAAAGCGCTTTCAATTTTACTTGACTACTACTATACCCAGATTCACTTGTTTTACTTTTTACAAAATTTATATATATATATATATATGTATACACATTTTGAACTCGTTTGAGACTCGAAATCAGATAGAGTTCAAGTTTGAATCTTTCTTAGGAACATGAATGCCTATTTGTTATGAATCAGAGATTAGAAATGATCGGGTTTTATGTACCAGTAGAGTTAACTCTTGGTTGGATAAAAGGGCGGTAAAGGTATTGGATCACCAGTTATGCGAATATGAACCTACATGTTTACCTATCTTTCTTAAAGGCATTTTCTAAAATATACGCCTTACTCAAATATAGATTTAACTCGAAACTTTGAGGAAAAGTGTTGGAACACCCTCCATGTATATGTTATGATTATTATGTATATGTTTTAAAAAATCATGCATTAAGTTGCATGATTAATATTTTTAAATCTATTTGAGAGATTTTAAATATGTATTGATGATTGTGGTTAAACATTATTTGAAATCTCTTACTAAGAAAATTTAGTTTTGGGTCGTGAAGAAAATTTGTATCTTTAACTCTAATTTTGAAAATTTTGAATCACATTTTACCACAGATACATTCAAAATACATCAAAAGTCTTGACCTTATCTTGTAAGTCATGATTGGTTTGATTTAGACAAAATTTTGAGGAAAGGGATTTTGGTCCTGCTAGTACGTAACAGTTTTTTTTGTTAGGGTTTGGAACTTGTTTCATATGGCGTGTAATTTATGGTTTCACTACACACGTGAGTAAGACCTTAGAATGGAAATACATATCATTATATCAAGAGGTATTACTTTAGTCGTGTGTGTGGATTTTCTTAAGTATCATTCGAGGAGAGTGAAGAGTAAATATACCTGGATGACTTAGATGCGTGAGAATTTACAGGTTGTGGATAGTTGAGTTTCAAATTCTGATTTGTTACTTATTTAGATGCTTGAGCTGTTGATAGGCTAACAGTCAGGATTAAGAAAATGGATGAATGAAAAGTTTGGAAGAGATACGTATAGAAATAGAAGTTCTTCACAAGGAGTTGGAATTCCAAACTAAATTGGCTGAATTCTGGGAAGAAAAAAAAAAGTCGAGAACTTAATTAGGGTTGAAGATGGGATCCAATGTTTGATCGCCAATTTGAGATATTAAAAGTTGTGAAATTTGGGTGAGTGAAAGGAAATATTTGATGGCTTGAATGAGTCTAACAATTAAGGACCGGATGTTATATTTGGAATGGACGCTTGAGGCTATATATACATAGATTATTGAGATTTGAACGATGAGACTACTAAGAACAAATACTCCATAGCCTCACATAAACGAGAATTATAATTAAGGGTCAAGAGTAGCGAATAAGGGATTTAAAGTAGAGTTACTACCAACCGGGAATCTTAGAAACTGGTGTGCTTAAAACCACTTCCAATTCAAGATGGGGATGCTTGAATTTTCGGGGATGCTTGAATTTTCGGTTATGCCAATTGGGTTGACTAGTGTATTAGCAGCAATTATTGCATTAATGCATCAAGCTTTTAAATCGTAATAGGATTAATCTGTGATGGCATTTATTGATGATGTATTGATATACCCTAAAGTTTGAGAAGATCATGAAAAAATACCTGATGGTAGTTTTACAAACCCCGAGAGAACGCTAACTTTTGTTAAGTTTAATAAATGTGAGTTCGATGGGAAGAAATAGCCTTTCTAAGTTATATAATATCTAAGGAAGAAATTGTTGTTAACTCAGCTTAAGTGGAAGCTGTTTAAGAGAAAATAACTAGAAAATCTTACCGAAATTTGGAGTTCTTAGAGGTAGTCGAATATTACCTTGGTTTGATCAGGGACTTCTAAGGATACGAGACTTGGCAAGTTATTTGAGAATCTAAATGTGAGGAAGAATTTGAAGGTGAAAATCGTTTAACCAGTGCACTTGAGTTGGCTTTACCGAGCGGATAAGGTGATTTTGTGATTTATACAGATGGTTCAAAGGATGGTTTAGAATGTATATTAATAATATATGATGAGGTGATTGTATATGCCTTCTGAAAGTTAAAATCTCCCTGAAGAAAGTAATCAACTCATGATTTGGAGTGAGTTGGAAAACGTAAGTCAATGATTGATCTGATAGGCTTAACCATGTAGGGAATGATATTGTTCTAAGCATGAATTTCGAGGACGAAATTCCTTTCAAGGAGGGGAGGATGTGAGGACCCGAAAATTTTCTTATTTTTATAGAATATTACTGAAATATTTAAATGATTATTCACTCATTTTCTCCGAATTATTTATTTCGACCATTTTAAATCCATTTATATGGAACGACGCCTCTTTATATTTTTAAAGCGTTTTGTTGAAAAATTCGCTTTTCGAAAGTTTGTTTAGTCCGGAACGACGGGTGCACGTTTTTCTAGGCTATACTTGAATCGGGAGTGTATTAATATTGGAAAATTAAGAACAATCAATAATAGATTAAGAAAGGTTAATTGAAGAATTAATACTCAATTCACGTGAGCACTCGTAAAATTATTATTTTTAAACCCCTAATTTTGGTTCAATTAATTATCTATTTGAATTTTTGCCTTGAATATTATTTTCTATCCTTATTAGACCTAAATATATGGAATTATAGCTTCATTATATTTTTAAAGTGACTTATTTCAAAAATTAATTTTTTGGAAGTTCATCTAGTGAAAATAGCGAAAACGTGTTTGGAAATTTTAACCGATTGAGAGTATATTAAGCTCGGAAAATTGGAGACATGTACAATGGTCTTAAAATAGATAAATTTAGGTTTAAGCATTCAAGTGATAGTTAGTGGTACGATCGTCATAAGAATTTCTCGAAAGTTTCACTTTATCGAGCCTAAGTTGGAAATACGCATTTTCACGCGCGCGATTAATTGAGGGACTTTAGACCATTATTTTGGGACAATTAAGAGTGAATAATATTTATATGAATATAAGTGTACTAGAGGTTTAGTACACTAGTGAAACAAATGCAAGGGAAATCGAGCACAAAACGCGCGCGTACGCGCACTATTGGAGAGTTGACTTTTGTACACTTAAAACCAAAATTTGCTAAGCTTCTCACGGAAGCTTTATCATCAGCAAACACTCCTTTTTCCTTCTCATTTGGCCGAACCAGCAGCTGCAACAAAACAACTCCAAGTTTTGCAAATTCCATCTCCAAATTCTTGCACCAAATCTTCATAGATTCACACCAAACTTCACATACACTTAGCTCTACACTTGGACACCACTTTGAGCTTCAAAAGGGAGGAGCTTTCACGGTTTCTTGGAGCTTCAAGGAGGGCCGAAATTCTGGTCTTAAGCACACCAAGGAGGTATATAGTGATCTAACACTCTAAACTTGGTTTATAAGAGTTGATTTACACTTGTAGGCTTGGATATTCATGTGGATGACTTGGTTATGGTGTAAAATGAAATGGGTGGGCTCTATGAACTCCCACCTTTATCTTGGAAGCTGATCTCATGCTTGATGATGTTTATAATACTGGATTAGTGTTTAAACTAGTGGATTATTGGTGGAAAATTGATGGAAACTCATGATGGGTGCAAAGGCCAAATCTGACCATTTTGCCCCTGCTTTGTTCGGCCACTTTAATGCAAAAATTTGAGGATTTAGTGGCTTGATTGTGTTGTTTACATGTTGTAGTAGTTGTATAAAAATTTTCATTGAAAAATACTGAGTTTTGGCTGGTCAAATGAATTTATTTCCCAAAACTAGTAATCTGGAAACTGATTCCGTAATGCTCAGACCAGTGTTCGTATTTTATCCATAACTCCTTGCTCCGATGTCAAAATCAAGTGCCGTCAGTGGAATTTGAAACTAGACATTCCTACTTTTCCAACGGTATAAAATTCACATTCTGGTTCCATGTGTGTGAGCCGCACCAGTCTTCTGAATTCAGCTGTTCTGTTTCTCTGTTCTGCTGGAATGAAATACAGAAGCTGTGATTTGAAGCTCAATTTCGAGCTAGTTGTATGCTGAAATTCAAAATGATTTCTTCTGCGAAATTATAACTCTATGAATGTATTTTCCAACGCCGTAAACCATGTCCAATTCCGAGTTAATTTGAGTGATTTATGATCAAAATACGGAACCTGCCCTGCTCTTGATAACCCTCACTTTTGGACAGATTTGATGCAAGGCTTGATGTAGACTTGCTAACTGAATATTTTGGTGCTAAACACTTATGAAATGTGCCAAGAATGTTCTTAGGCTTTGCCTACACTAATGAGCCATGTTTGAGGAATTTTTCCTTGACCGAATGTTTGGAATGGAAAACAAAAGGCTCAAGGCAGTTTTGTCTTAGGATTTTTGAAACTTCGGTTGTTTGATTGACGACTTAAAATACTGAATTTTGTACCAATCCAAGTCCATTTCGATACCTAACTAAAGTCCCAAATTTGGAAGCTCAAATCTGGAAATTTGTTCACCAGTTTTGAATTTTTCCCAAATTTTGAGCTACCGTATCTTGGTGCTCGAAACTCCGATTCTTGATCCGCTTTTTCTGTTATAAACCTTACATGCAAGTCTAATTGAGTTACAAATTTCAGAGGCTAGCTCACAACGTATGAATTTTTCCGAATTTCCAAAGTTAGCGAAAAACCAACCCCGGCTCAATTCTGAGTGTTATGGAACAGCAACTTTAAGCTCATTTTTGGATACCTTCCACTTAGATTCATGGAAAAGTGTCTTCTAAGAACTTTTAGTACTTTCAAAGAGGTTTCCAACGGTACCAAGTTTTCCAATTTTTGACATGTAGAATGTGATATACGATTTTTTAAAATATCGTATCAAAACTGAAATTTTCCGAATTCCAAAGAAAGGGAGTTTTCAAACACTCCTCATTCCTTCGATATTACTTGGACGTTTTGTACTTGATTTTCCAAAATGAAAACTCGATCGCTCTTGTACTTTAAGAAACTCTAGTTGAACCTCGATTTACGAGTAATTGAGGTTCGATTTCATGAAATTTTCTTAGATTGTACTAGTGTACAATCTTCCTCGATAGTTGGGATATATGAGTGATGCTTCAATATTATTTACTCAGGTGCACTCGAGAACCTTCAAGAGGATCCTACAGTGAACACTTAAACTTCCAGAAAATATTTCTTCTTGATTTGCTCGGTGAGTGTCAAGTGTATGGTTATTTGAACTCTATGGACTTAATTCATGCTTGGTTTACCTGATTACATGTTTAGCCTACCTGATTTTGAAAAATGGAGTCGAGTGTGTACTTTATCGCACTCGTTCTCATTTGAAACAAATGACTCATGTTTAACATGGTTTGCCTGGCTTACATGACCTGAACTACATGTTTAAACCTATCAAATGCTTGAATACATGACATGGTATGCTATGACTGCATACGTCGTTGGAGTGAATCTCCTTGACACTTACATGATACATGGGGGACGCCCAAACTCGTAGGCCGACTTTGGAACTCGAGCCAGCATGGGTTTGGTCGGGAATCTTGGTGAGCCATGAGAATCACATGATAAGCTTGATCTATTTGAGAGATTTTGCTTGGCATACTCGTGAAGTATAGCCTTATAAATGTCGTGCGGGCCCGAAGCGGTGTAGGGTGGACGGATGAGAAGTAAGTGGTGATCTACGGTTTGGAAATATCAACCCGGTTGACGGAGAGTCATCGTGGGAAGATATGCGAATGAACTGGCAAAACAAGTGGAACTTAGCTCCTGAGAGCTACTATATCCTTGAATTGTTTCTGCTTATTTTCACTGGCTTTATTAATTACTTGTAATTATCTCTTGGACTGTTATTTGGACTACGTGCTTGCATGTGTGTTCTTGGCCTCACAAGCTTTTTGCCTCACCATGTAGATTTGTTTTCCTTAACAGATTTGAACTCGGAGGTATACGGGAGAAATCCTCTTGATGTGCTTCTGTTTAGGATTTTTATTATATTTTGGCTACGCGCCTTGGTTTTGCATTGTACTTTTGGGATTGAAATGTAACTTTTGGGGCGTGATGTATATTTGGGAATTATGATGTACTTTGAACACCCGACGTGCGGGTTGGATAATGGATAACTATTGTTAAGCTTAAACACTTCCGCATTTACTGTATTTAAGTTATATACGTGTGTTGTGTAGATCGATAATAAGCTTGAATGGAATTGCTTGAGTCCTGGCTAGAGTTAGGCAGGCGTCCCGCGGATACCCTTTGGTTCGCCTTAGGGAGAAGTCGAGGCGTCCCAAATATAATATCATTTATTTAACCAATAATTTCATTTGCGAGAGTAGTTAGGAATTCCATACCTCTAAGAGTTTTATATTGTTATTTTTATTTTTTTTATTTCATGTTTGTAGTGTATATTTAATTTTTTGCATTTGTAATAGTCTAAATATAAAGGAGTTTGAAAATCACTGGTAACTAATAATCTTTCTTATACTCAATCACCACTCGTATACTTGTGAAAAATCACGTGTGGGATATTAGGAATTTATAAATATAAAACTTGACTATGAATGAGTTAATTAATATATGTATAGCTCATCAGAGGTGATTGAGAAGATGCCCCCACCTAGCAACATTAAGGGAATCCATAGCATTCTTGAACATACTAGGGTCTATAGGCGATTCATTAAGAATTTCTCCAAAATATCTATGCCTTTGTGTGATTTATTCAACAAGAATGTCCCTTTCAATTTTAATAATAAATGTTTGTTAGCATTTAATAGGTTGAAGAATGAACTGATATCTGCACCAATTTATGGCATCACCTGATTGGAGCATACCATTTGAGTTAATGTGTGATGCTAGTGACTTTGCTATACGAGTATGTGTTGGTTAAAAGTGAGAAGGAAGGTTGCATGTGATCTATTATATAAGTCAACTGTTCAATGAAGTGCAACTTAACTATGCAACTATAGAAAAGGAGCTCTTGGCAGTTATTTTTGCATTAGATAAATTTAAATCTTACTTAGTTGGATCTAAAGTTATCATTTTTGCGGATCATGCAATTTTGAATTATTTATTGAGCAAGAAGGATCCAAAACCATGACTAATTCATTTGATTTTACTATTGCGGGAATTTGACTTGGAAATCAATGATACAAAAGGATCGGAGAATCTAGTAGCAGACCATTTTTCTCGTCTTGAACATGTCTCATAGAAAAATCAAATTCCCATCAAGGACGAATACCCGAATAAAAAAGTCACCATGGTATGCCGATTTACTATGTAGTTAGCGGAGTAATTCCAAGGGAAATGAACTATAACCAAAGAAAGAAATTCGTTCATGATGGCATTACTTCTGGGAGGAGCCATTCTTTTACAACCACTATGCCGATCGGATGATAAGAAGGTGTATACCTAAACAAGAGGTACATGGTGTTTTATTGCATTGTCACAGCTTTGAAACTGAAGGACATTTTAGTGCATCAAAAAATAGTGGCAAAGATATGGCAATCAAGATTTTATTGGCCAACTATGTACCAAGATACTAGAAATTTTGTCAAAAGTTGTGATGACTGTCATAGAACTGACAATATTTTTAGAAAGAATGAAATGCCTTTGACTATTTCTATGGAAGTAAAAGTTTTTGACATGTGGGGTATAGACTTTATGGGGCCATTTTCGAGTTCTTATAATAATAAGTATATACTTGTAGTGGTTGATTATGTGCCTAAACAGGAAGAAACTATTGTATCACCCACTAATGATGCTAAAGTTGTTTTTAGAAAAGAACATATTTTGCAGGTTTGGAATTTCAAAAGCCATTATAAGCGATGAAGGTAAGCATTTTTGTAATAAACAATTTGACACTTTGTTGCTTAAATTAGAAAAAGTGGTGAATAAGTCGAGGAAGAATTGGACAAAAAAATTAGATGATACTTTATGGATTTATAAGATGTCTTTTAAGACTCCAATGGGGATGTCGCCATATCGGTTAAATTTTTAAAAAATTGTCACTTACCTGTGGAGATTGAGTATAAGGCATATTGGCTATTAATAAGGATTTTTGTCTTGCAGATAAGAAGAGATTGGAAGAACTTCGGGAATTGGAAGAACTTCATTTGATTTCATATGAGAATACCAAGATATACAAAGAAAAGGTGAAGTTTTGGCATGACAAGCAAATTCTTTATAAACAATTTGAGGTCAAACAAAAGGCGCTACTTTATAATTCACACTTTAGATTGTTTCCGGGCAAACTGAAATCTAGATAGTCTGGTCCATTTGAGGTCACAAGAATGTTTTCTTATGGAGCAGTAGAGATTTCAAATGGTAAAAGTAAGCCATTTAAGATGAATGGGTAGCGATTGAAGGCTTACTTAACAGGTGAGATAGTTCCAAAAGGGGTAGTTTATGCCTTAGGGGGCTTATCTATTCATTTAAAATGAATGGTAAAAAGTCAAACTTACCGACTTTAAACAAAATGCTGGTTGGAAGGCAAACCAATGATTTAATTTTTTTTCTTGTATTTTATGTGTTTTTCATATTTACATAGTGTAATGTGTGTTTTTATCTATTTTGTAGGTTACAAGGTCCAGTAGAGTCGCGAACATGGCCAATATTGCATTTTTGCTTTTGGATGAAGCATTGAGAGAGTTTTCATGTTTATACTTATATTTTAGGCATTGCATGCATTTTGAACATTTGATGTTAATTCTAGCTTATAATGCATGTAAATGTGTCTCATGAGTTAAAAATATGGTGAGTGAATTGTGTTTGTACTGTTAAGGGTTAAGGTGATCTTGTTTGAACAAGGGAAAGTTGATTTGGAAGATATTTTTCTTAGTGTTGGACAAAGAAACTGTTTATGAGCCACTGCCCACAATCCCTCAGAGAAACCCTCGAGGGATTCAATCTGCGGTTTCACCAGGGCAGCAAAAAAAATATTTCTTCTTCGAATGCGCTGGACAGTAACCATGGAAGTAACTACAGAAGTAACTACGTGTGGTTTTGGCAGGGCAATAGAAAAAAAATTCGTCTTCAAGCTACTAGTTAGAAACCGCTGCAGATTCTATGGAATCCACTCGCGGTTTCGTGATGGACAGTAGCTTTAATTAGTTCAATGACAGAATTTTCTTCATTTTTCTCCTCCTTTCTCACGAGCATTTCACAAATTCATCAACCCACTTCTATTCTTCAATTTCCATCCATTAAAACCCTTCAAATCATCACCAAATTACACAAAAACATCTGATGAGTAACATTCTAGCAACAATCATCATAAAAAATAGCAAAGTTTGAAGATTTGAGGCAAAAATCTTAGGGTTTTAGAATCTCATTTCTTTCAATTGGAAGTTGATTGGAGTGAATTTTTTTGAGGCTTCTTGTATCATTTGCTTTGTATTTCATCACTTAACAAGTTCCAAGTAAGTCTCTTGCCTTTATTTTATTTAGTTCATTTACATTTCTCCATTGTTGAATTTTTTTTCCAATTTTTGGACAGAATTCTTGATAAATTTTGGTTAAGTTTGTTGTTGTTTAGATGTTTGGTTGAGCTCATTTAACTTCCATAAGCATGTTACTTTGCTCATTTTGGTTGGAACTGGTGCAATTTTGGTAATTAAGCAAACTGCCATTTCTTAAGTTCTTTAATAAATAGGCAATTTTTATGAGCAATTTGTTTAAGCTTCATTATGTTTATTGTTGGCATTATATAGCATTTTTATGATGTATAAGTTCTTAGTTTTTGATATATGAAGATAATGGAGAAGTTTGAACTTGTGGTACAATGGTAAATGAAATTTCTAACGTGCAACTTCTCGAATACTTGAAGAGCTTATGGGTTGTCTTGATTATGTGTATTGAGAACATAATGCATAGTGTTAGGATTATTCATGATATTTGGGATGATTTCCTTTGGTGTTTTTCTTAATTTTTGAAATTTTCTTGGACAATGTTCTAACTTTTATAGGTCAATGGTTCGTCCTAAAATTGCTGCTGGCAAGTCAAATCCTCCTAAGCAAACAAATGTCGCTTCCACTTCTACCACACGGGTTGTTCGGACTAAAAAGAAAGCAAGGTGACAACTACCTATAGATGAACCAACTTCCTCTGAGGGAGAAGAGGAATAACAACAAGAGGAGGAGGAGCAAGAGACGAGGCCACCATATGACAAGATTAGATTCACTTCTGCTGAGAATGAAGTATGGTACAATTACCGGCTCAAGGCTAAAGTACTTGTCGAGAAAGATATTGCATCTAATGTTAAGAATCACTATCATGTCAGGGTTCAGTTCGCAAGGCTTGGATGGGGTGGTTTCTTCAATTTACCCAATTACTACTACAGAGATGTTGTTCAAGAATTTTATGCAAATGTAGTAGATAAAACCAAGTATCATATTCATGCACCTGATATGATTAAAAGTTAGGTTAGAGGCAAGACTATAATTCTTATATGAATTGATGCTTTCAATTGGCTTAATGTGCGTAATGAGGGACCTGATTTTCAATTTAAGAAGGCATTTCAACCATTGCAAGGTGATGTGTGTAATGAGGGACCTGGTTTTCAATTTAAGAAGGCATTTCAATCATTGCAAGGTGATGAATGGAAGATTTCTGAAGCACTTGCTCAATTGGATAGTGAGTATTCTACTACTCGACCGTCTCAATGATCTTCAATTCTCACTTCATCATTTAAGGACGACTATCACCCTTTTCTCTACCTCTGTGGTTCTAGTATCCTTCTAAAGTCAAGTGGGTTTAATGAAGATAGAGTGAGTGATATTATTTTTTAGATAAGATAGTCCACGGATTGGAAACTGTCCCGGGTTTGTCATTGGAGAGTATTATTATCAATCATATGTAGATAGTTGCCTGAAATAATGATCCTCAGCATGCCTTGCCATGTCCATTATCTCACTTTAGCATTTTGAAAAAAAGATAGTAACTCTCACCAATCTTCTTCATTCATTGATGGATTCCACTAGTTTTTTTGGGACGACTACATGCCGAAAGTTAAAGATTAACATTGACTTTAGTAGAGTTTTTGTTTAGGGTGAGGGGACAAGTGGCGCACAACATCGGCTCAAGAGGAAGTTGCTCGACAGCCCCTTGGTAATACCGCTCTACATGGTAGCAGCTTTGGGATAAACTCCTATGTATCAAAGCTAAGTTGATCAAAGTATTTGGGAGAATCAACAAAATGCTGAACACCTCCAAAACATTGAACAACACCTGGCCATACAGCCTCACCAATGAGATGAAGGGAGTAGAGAGACATGAGCATTAGGGCCAGGATGGCTTCTTCTTCTTTTGACTTTGTGAAACTTGATCTAGGGAGGATATCATCACTTAATCTTGATCGATAGTTACTTGAAACAAGAGGAGTATTGTTTTCTCTTTTATCTTTTTCCTATCCTTCACATTGAGGATAATATGAAATTTAAGTGTGGGGGAGAGGAATAGGTTTAGGGGATTAGTTTTAAACTTTTTGTGGCTTTGTGGTGATGATTGTTGACTGGATTTATGTTGAAAGTGTTGAAATTTATTTTGAAAATATTGCCTTGTGAAAATTTTTTGAAATTTAGGTTTGCTGGCAGGGAGTTTTGCCAAAAATTCTATCAAAATTTTTCTAAAATCTTTTTCAAAATTTCAAGATGGCCCAAACTGTTTGAGTAATGTCAACAAAATTTGACTTTCAAGAAGTTAACTCCTCTACTTGTTGGATTTTGGAATATGCTTTTCAATGATTCATTTCCCATTTAACTTAAAATTAGCTATTATGTGGTTAGAATTTTTGCATTTTAGAAAATATATTTGGTACAGTAGAAAAATTATGCTTATATTTGTTTGTTTAATGAGATTTCTCCCTCATTTATTTAAATCTATAACTAAGTGATTGATACAGTCAATTAAGTGATATTCTTCATTCTATATATCTATATATATATATATATTACTTTAAAAGGGATTGTGTTTCTTCACTTGAATAAAATAAGAAAAGAAAAGTGTGTAAAATAAGAGTGTTACTCCAATGATTTTTGTGCTAAATAATCGAGAGTTTTCATCTACAAATATTGACTTTCACATAAAAAGGTACTTGAATTAGGAGTAGTTAAGTGACTTAAGTATGCAAGTGTTGAGTAACTAGAGATCTTCACCTAAAAGTGTCGATCTTCACATAAAAAGATACTCTCATAACTTAAGTAGTTGGAAAAAGTTTGTGTGAATATTTCCCTCTTTAAATTTAAGATTTGAGGAAAAATGATTGTAGGAGAGTATTCATAATCATTTGAATGTATGAGTCGCTTATTTGTGGAGATAGATTAGGGTGAGAGATTGAATTGAACATGATTAAATTCGAGTATAATTTTCTCTCCATTACTAGATATTATGAGTATTTTGTGTAATTTGAATGATGGCATAATGACAGATTACTGAGTTATGGGATTTGAATTTGAAAAAGCATGTTATTGGCTAAGCACTTGGATCATTGGTTGTGTAGTGATTAGTCATTGATATTACTTGAGGACAAGTAATAATTCAAGTGTGGGGGAGTTGATAATGGCTAAATTTGTAATCTTTTTGAATGTGTTTCATATCGGTTTTGTGTCGTTTGTAAGATTAATTGGTATAAATTGTCCATGTTTTGTCACTAATTTGCACCTTAAGTGATTAATGGATTAGTTGTGATTTTATCATTTTACTTGCAATTTTGTTTTGATTTTGTAGGTAAAATGATTAAGCTTAATTAGATGTGAAATGAGCGAGAATGAGAAGTTTGAGGAGTCATAACAATAGCTAAAAGAAATGCTACAAGAAAAGGATGAAACTTGGAAGAAAGAAACAATGAAGAAGAAAAACTAGAGACAAAATGTGGGATAATCCGTTCGCAGTTTCTCCCACGGTTTGTGCCCAGTGAATCATTTGCTCTTGACAATCTCTAGGAGAATCCCTCGAGGGATTCGATTCAGGGATTCATGGTGGTTGCAACTTGCCAACTTGCATGGTTTCTTTTTCTTTCTTTCTTGTATAAGACACAAAAGGACATTTTGTATCAACTTTTGGAGGATTTAGGAGCTTCTTTTGTTGACCCTTAACAAGGAAGAAACACATTATTGAAGAGAGAGATTAGTTGTTGAGAAAAAAAGAGAGCTTTTCTTATCTTTTCTCTGGTAGTTTTTAGATCTAGTTTTCATATTTTTTCTCTTTAAGAACTTGAAAAAACTCTTGATGTGCAATGTATTTTGGGTGCCAATGAAGACGATGAAGTTTGAAGATCTTGTTTCTTCACTTGAATTAGCATTTCTTTCTCTTTACTTTCTTTGTTGTGGCATTAATGCTTAGTAAAATTAAAAACATGAACTTTATTGTTAAATCTACTATATCTAGATAAATCTGTTTATTCTAGGGATAGATGAACCTATTTGTCACTTGATTATGTTTGAATTAAATTGATTATTGCTATATCTTGTACTTACTAGTTCACTTATTTTTGCTTTAATCCTTGTAAATGCTTGATCACCATTTACAAGTCATGATAGTTGTTGTTAATCTATGAGAATAGTTGATAATGATGGAATGGAATAGGTGAAACCTAAGGAGTTGGTACACAAAAGTAGTGGTCCACTTAGGTGGATATTTTGGATATTTCTAGATCTAAATTAAGTTTTCACTTTGGATTTCACCTCAAGAGTACAAAAACTATAGTGTTGACTAAGTTCGGTTCATTGGCGAGAGTAAATTCCAATGGTTTGAGTGAAATGCAACATTAGCAAAACAAGAGCATGAGTGATAGTTGGCTATTTAATCCATAGTTAGGTACATTTAGTGGATTCTATACCCTAAAACATTTGTCTTTAGTTGAGTTTTTTCATGTTGTTAATTCGCCTTGCATTATTTTAGCTTTTTGGTGGTTTCACTTAGTTAAAATTCTTGAGTAGTTTAGTTAATAGAGTGAGCAAACAATTTTAATAGTTGAGAGTGATCCTCGTGGGATTAGACCCTATTTCTTTTACACTACAATAAATTACCCGTACACTTGCGATTAACAAGGGAATTAGATTTAAAATTAGAGCATAGGTAAATACCTTGTCACCCTTACCCTTTCTTCACCAACTATTGGAGCAGATAGCAGGTTATGAATTTTACTATTTTCTTGATGGTTGTTTAGCTTATAACTAAATAGCTATAGCTCCAAAGGATCAAGAGAATGTCATATTTATTTGCCCTTATGGCACCTTTGCCTTTCGGAGGATGTTATTTGGCATATGCAATGCTCCAATGTTGCATGATGACCATATTTTCTGATTACATTGAGAAAATTATACAGATATTTATGGACGCTTTTTTGGTATTTTGTTCATCTTTTGATCATTATTTTCATAATTTAGATTTTATTTTGCAGAGGTGCGAGGAGACAAATCTTGTATTAAATTGGAAGAAATGCCATTTTATGGTTCAAAATGGAATTGTCTTAGGGTACAAAATTTTCTCTAAAGGAATTGAGGTGGACAAGATGAAAATAGAAGTTATTGAGGGAATGCCACATCCAAACAATGTCAAAGGAATAAGGAGCTTTTTTTAGCACACTGACTTTTATAAACTATTTATTAAAGATTTTTTTAAGATAACTAAGTCATTGTGTGATTTATTATGTAAAGATACTCCTTTTTATTTTAATGATAAATGTTTGATTGCTTTTGATAGATTGAAGAAGGAGTTAACTTCTGTATGCATTATAACTTCACCGGATTGGTCACTAGTATTTAAATTATGTGTGATGTAAGTGACTATGCATAGAGAAATAGTTATTGATAGTAATATTTGCTTTAAATAAGTTTAGATCCTATTTAGTAGGATCTAAAGTGATCATTTATACGGATTATTCGTCTCTTAAATATTTGCTCCGTAAGAAAGATGCAAAATCTCATCTAATCTGATGGATTCTCTTATTACATGAATCTAATGTGAAAATAAAAGATAAAAAGGGATTGGAGAACCTTGTGGCGGATCACCTATCTCGACTAGAGTACACCCCTACCAATAATCAAGTTCCAATTAAAGAGAAATTTTTAGATGAATTTGTTCTAGAAATTGTTAATTCTCCATGGTATAAAGATTTTGTCAATTATTTGGTAAGTGGAGTAATGCCAAAGGGTTTTAATTATCACAACAACAAAAAAAAGAAATTCTTGCATGATGTAAAATATTACTTTTTGTGACGCCCCCACTTCTCCCTAAGGCGAACCAAAGGGTATCCGCGGGAAGCCTGCCTAACTCTCGTCAGGACTCAAGCAATTTCTATTCAAGCTTATCGCGGAACTAGACATTAACAACTAGATAAAATAAATACAAGTAGTGCGGAAGCGTTCAAATTTAACAATGTATAACAATTATCCAATCCTTACATCGGGTTTCCATAATACAACCCAACATATACCATAGCCAGAAGTCTAGAGAAAAGAGTTGGAACCCTATTATAAGAGTGCACAAAAGAGAAATTCCTCCGAATCTCATTCCAAGCCCACATTCTGTTAAGGAAAATAAATCTACAGGGTGAGCAAAACGCTCGTGAGGCTAAAAACACACATGCAAGCACATTGTTCAAGTAACAATCTCAATTTAACAAGTAAAGAAACAATATTGCAATAAATAACAATTTGAACGGAAAAAAAAAAGTAAACAGAAACAATTCAACGATATCGGAGCTCTCAGGAGCTAGTTTCCACTTGCTTTGCCAATGTCAATCGTATACCTCCCCGCGATGACACTCCGTCAACTGGGTCGGTATTTCCATTCGGTAGATCATCACTTACTTTCCTCCGTCCACCGTTCACCTCCCGGGCCCGCAAGACATTTATTAAGCGATACTCCTCGAGTATGCCAAGCAAGGCCTCTCATTAGGTCGAGCTTCATTATCTCATGGCTCGCCAAGATTCCCAACCAAGCCCATGCTGGCTCAAGTCCAAGGTCGGCCTATGAGTTTGGGCGTCCCCCATTTACATTTGAGAGTTAAGGAGATTCACTCCAACGACGTATGCAGCCATAGCATACCATTTCATTTCATTCAATCATCTCATTTCATTCAGTTAAGTCATTCATAATTCATTCATTTCATTTAAATCATGAGTCATTCATTTCAAATAAGAACGAGTGCAGTAAAGTACACACTCGTCTCCATTTTTAAAATCTCCAAACGATTATAACAATTAAGCATGTATCAAGTATTCATGCACTTGACACTCACCAATATAAGTAATGAGGAAGAAATGTTCTTCTGAGCTTTAGGCGTTCACTGTAGGATCCTCTTGAAGGTCCTCTTGTGTGCCTAAGTAATTAATAATGACTATTACTGATAATTCTCAAACAATGAGGAAGGTCATACACTAGTGCGAACTTAGAAAATATCTTAAAGATCGGTCTAGTTTTCTTTTGAAAATCGAGCTCCAAAGGGTTACGAGACTCGAGCAAACGAATCATCATCCATGAAATCATTGGACGGAAACAAGTGCAAGCAAATAAATTGATAAGTGACTAATTTACGTAATAATTGTATGACATTATATATTATTTTTAGTCACTTTGGTTATATTATTGGAAGAATATGAATCATTTTGGCTATAATTGGTGAAAAATGCTTTTAAGTGATTAAATGAGGTTTTTATCACTTTTTACTTGGATTTTGTGTATTTTGACAGTTTTGACACATTTTCGTATTTCGGCTATAACTTGAGTTACAATGATCGGATTGGGATGATTCTTGAACCCATTTGAAGATAAGAGATAGATCTACAACTTTGGTGAAGACATCCGAATCCAGTTTGAAGGTTTTCAAAATCAAAAGGCCGAATTACATTAGCTAATTTCTGTTGGTCGAAGCTGAAACAGGGCAATGAGCAGACAAGGGTATTTCAGTCATATCTCAGCCTACACAGATCCAAATGAGGTGATTCTTGATGCATTGGAAAGATAACTCAAAAGGATACAACTTTCGTGTTTTACACATGAGCTGGTTCAGCCTCTAACATCAAGAAAAGATCTGTTGAAGTTGGGCCAAAAACAGAGCAAGTGATCCACACTCGGATCCACTATTCATCCGAACCCTCGGCTGTTTCTGGGTTAGTGGATCCGAGCTTGGATCCATACGGATCCGAGGCACTGTAGCAGCTCGGATCACTGGTCAGAAAAGGCTGCTTTATACGCGTAAAACTCAATTTCACCTCCACCAACTCACATGTGATGCTAGACATGTGAGAGACATTACCAGCTGTAAGGAGAAAGTGTAAAGCTTCATTTCTTGACCACCTTTCATCATTAAATAGCCAAATTCATTGCAAAATGAGAGAAGGGGATGATAGAGTAAGAGATAGAGAGACATACGGGAGAAGCTGTAGTCTGCAGAAATGTAGTTCTTCCACTTCCTTTGTGTAAGATAGTTTAGCTAGTGTAGTTCATCCATTCTTGTATATTGCTAGACTAGGATTAAGATGGAGATGAAGAAGGCAAGGTGATGAGCTCAAGTGACATGGGTTACATTCCTTTCCAACTCTTTATCTTTTGTACTTGATTCCAAATTTAGTTAATATGCAAGTTCTGGATTTTGTGTTATTTATGTGTCTCTAAAGTTTATGCCTTGGGTTTGGTTGAACTTCCTATGATTGTGAGTGTTTATTATTTGGCTATTTGATTGCTATGATTTGAGCAAGTTATTTAGCACTTTGGCTTCTTAAATCATGATTAATCTGGTACCATTAATTGTGATTATCTAAGGTGTTGTTTCTGCAATGAAAATTGAGATTTAACACTAGTTCAAGAAGTGCTAAACATAGGGAGTACACTCACGAAAGTAGAGGTGCACTTATGTGGTTTTTAGTGATTCATATCATGTAATTTCATTGAAGAAATGAACTTGTAGCTAATTTCATAACCATGAAAATAGGTATGGATTAGTTATGAGTATAGTTGATTCACTACGAAAGTAGGTTTCACATGTTTAAGGAAATTACACCATAACTAGCCTAAATGTAGTATTCAATGATCCAAATATAGCACTTGCATGAGTAGTTAGGGATACCACAACCTAAGGAGCTTTTATTTGTTATTTTGTATAATTTGAGTAGGTAAAATTTGTTATAATTCATTGATAGTCTAAATAATAGAGAAGTTTTAGTAGTACCGGTAATTGCAATCTTCCTTGTGGGATCGACCCTTAATACCCTATACTCGCTCACGATTCGTATACTTGCGATAAATCGCGTGTGGGGTGTTTAGGAGTTTATAAATGTAAAACTTGATTAGAATGAGGTTAAATTGATATGTATACCCTGCGCACGTCATAAATCTCAAAACGAACGACCGAAGTCGGAAGAGGGCGGATGACGTCACAATCCGGCCGGATTGGAGGCAGAGAGCAACCTCCATTTTTTTTCCAATCCCTTCACCAATCTAGCCACCTATCAGGCTAAGAACTGGCCGGATTCAAGGCCGGATTCTGGTGAACAGTTCCCTGGCGAATTTCTTTCAAATGATCACAAATTTTCAATTTTTGGTGCAATTCTTTGAAAAATCATAACTCACTCCCTGATTGTCCAAAATTGGAAAACTTGGTACCGTTGGAAACATCTTTCAAACTACTAAAAGTTTCTAGAAAACACCTTTTCATGAATCCAAGTGAAAGGCATTCAAATTTTGGCTTGAAGTTGACAACTTGTGTTATCAAGACAGATTTAAGTTGGTTTTCGGCCAACTTTGAAAATTCGGTAAAATTCGTTCAATTTGAACTAGCCTTTGAAATTTGAAACTCTATTAGAGTTGTAATCCAAGTTTAAAACAAAGCAGTGGGATGAGAATTGAGGTTTTGAGCACCAACAATTGGTAGCTCAAAGTTACTCAAATTTCCTTGTTAAACAAGGGTTTTCTAAAGTCAAGTCATGCATTTTGGAAATTTAGTTAGGCAATGAAATGGCATCGGATTAGCACCAAAATTAGTAGTATGATACTAGCATATAAGGACTATATCTCTGCCAAATTTCATGGATAAATAAGCACAGAAAGTTGGTTAATTAAATCACCCAAATTTCCAAAATTTTAAGGCAAAACTGCCTTGTATACAAAATGTCCTTTTCTAGGCTTGGCCACATGAAATCCTTGAAAACATGGTACATTTTAATTGACAATGTTTATTAAACATACAAGATATGTTCAATGGTGATTAACACCAAAAATCTCAACCTAACAAGTCTCACTCGAGTTTAGCAACAATCCTGCCCAAAAGGGAGAGTTTTCCTTCAAGAAATCAGTTTCGAAATACGGCCACAAATCACTCAATTCAACTTGGAATTGAACATGGTTGGTGGCCTTGAAAAACACTTTCATTAATCTACAATTTATCAGAAGAAACCATTTTCAAAATCCATCCACAACTAGCTCACATTTGAGCCTCAAGATACAGTTCATGTTCTGCCTTGTAGTAACAAACAAACCAGGACAGCAAATTTCAAACGAGTGGTTTGGCTCGCACAATGGAACCACGACGTGCATTTTATACCAATAGAAAGCTGAGAATGTCTAGTTTCCAGTGCTGCAAACGGCACTCAATTCCGACATCGGAGTAAAAAGATATTGCCGAAACAAAAACACTGCCTGGGTGAATACGGGATTAGTTTCCAGGTTTCTAAGCTTTCGTAAATCCAACATTTGGGTGACCAAATTAAGTTATCTTTTAATGAAACTTTTTACACACTCAATATAACATGTAAATAACACAACCAAGCCATTAGAACCTCAAAATTTTACATCAAAGTGCATGAACATAGCAGAGGTAGAATGGTCACTTTTTCCCATCGCACCTCATTTGAGTTTTTCTACTCATAGCATCACTCATTTCTAGTATAGTAAGCACTAAACCCACATTATTTTCATCATCAATCACCAAATCAGTCCATATATCCAAGGTGGGAGTTCATAGAGCCCACACAACCATTTTTCAACATATCCAAGCTACCCATATGCATGCATGCTCTTAAATGTGCATTACTACTCTCATAAAACAAGAATTTAAGAGTTGATCTCTACTTACTCTCCTAGTTGTGCAAGGCAGAAATTTCAGCTCTCTTTGACTCAAGAAAACCCACGGATTGCAGCTCTTTTCCTTAGCTAGATGAAGTCTCCAAGTATTGACCTAAGTGTGGTTGAAATCTGAAGTGAAATGGGTGAGGATTTGGTGGAGAATTGGAGAAGAAAGTTGAAGAACTTGGTGTTGTTTTCTTGCTCTTGATGGCCGGCCAATGAGAGAGAGAAGAGAGAGAGTGTTTCTCCAAAAGTAGCTTCCAAGAGAAGCTTTAATGTGCGGCCCATGTGTCTGTCCAAAAGTCAACGCGCGCTTTTTGTGCTTGATTCCTCTCCAGTTTATTTCTCTAGTGCACTAAACTTCTAATGTACTTATATTCATATAAATATTATTCAGTTTTAATTATCCCAAAATAAGGGTCTAGAGTCCCTCAATTAAATCGCGCGTGTGAAAACGTGTATTTCCAATTTAAGTGCGATAAAGTGCAATCTCCAAAAAAAATTCTTATAACGATAGTACTAATAACTATCACTTGAGTATTTAAACCTAAAATTACCTATTGTAGGACCACTGCGTAATTCTCTAATTTTCCAAGCTTATTGTATTCTCGAATCGATTAATGATTCTAATCGCGTATTCGCTATTTTCACTTAAAGAGCTTCCAAAAATTAATTTTTGAAACAAGTCAGTTTAAAAATATAATGAATCTATAATTCCATATATTTAGGTCTAATGAAGTTAGAAAATAATATTCGGAATAAATGGGCAATTAAATATTTAAATAATGCTCAAAATAGAATTTAAAACATTAAATTTTTGTGAGTTCTCACACTTTTGGGAGGAACCATTACTTTATAAGTATTGTGCCGATGGTATGATACGTAGAAGTATTCTCGAGTATGTGATATTTTATATTATTTTCTTAATTTAGAAACATGTGGTCATTTTAATACTTCAAAGACCATAACAAAGGAATAGCAATCGAGATTTTAGTGGCCAACAATGTACCGAGACGCTAGAAGATATGTTAAAAGTTGTAATGCTTGTCAAAGAATTGGAAACATATCAAGGAAAAAAATGAAATGTCCATAACTACTTTTTTAGAAGTTAAGTTATTTGATATTTAGGGGATGAATTTTATGGGACCGTTTTCTAGTTCTTTTAATAATAAGTACATCTTAATAGCTATATATTATGTCTTCAAATGGATGGAGGCAATCGCTTTGTTTACTAATGACACTAAGATAGTATTTCAATTTCATAAAAAAAAATATTTTTAGTAGATTTGGTATAGGTAGAGACATAGTAAGTGATGAAAGAAAGCATTTCTATAATAAACAACTTGATTCCTTATTGTTTAAATATGGTTATAGGTACAAGATATCACTTCCATACCATCCCCAAGTAAATGGACAAACGGAGTTAGCAAATCGGAAAATCAAGTTTGTCTTGGAGAAAACAATAAATAAATCACGAAAAGATTGGGTGAGAAAATTCGATGATGCACTTTGAGCTTATTGAACGGCATTCAAGACACCCTTGGGGAAGTCACCATATCGTTTAGTTTACGAAAAATTTGTCATTTACCTGTGGAGATTGAACATAAAGCATATTGGGCTATTAAAGCATTTAACATTGATTTTAATCTTGCAAGTGAAAGAAGATTGCTTGAGTTAAGTGAATTAGAGGAACACTGTGAGAACCTGAAAATTTTCACATTTTACAGGCATTATTGTATTTTTTTGCCGATATTTTTATTACTTTCCTTTAAAATATTACATTTTCTATATATGTTATAAGTAAGTACAGTTTTTAAATCATTTTTCTGATATAAGTTAGTGTACGTTCAATTCGAAGTGCATTAGAGGCGTGGGACCCGCTAGTGCGCTTAGTACGATAAAATTTTTGGCGATTAATTGAATTTTGTATTAAGAGATATTATTTTACAAGGTGCTAGGAAATAATTAGAGGTTACCTAAATGGATTAACCATGGGGAGACAAGAAGATAATTTTAAGCAAAAACAAAGTGCTAAGTGTCACCTTCCTATTCAAGTTGACTTGCCTAGATTTCTTACCTTTACTAATAGATCAATTTTGACCCAAATCATCTTCATTTTGTACCCTTCTTGGCTGAACCTCTCCTTGAGAGAAAAGAAAAGAAAGCTTCAACTACTTTTTCCATTTCTTGCTAAATCTTGAAATCCAACCGATTAAATCTTGAATTTGTCCACAAAAGTGACTTGCTAAGGAAGATTGAAGGTCTTGGTGGAGTTGTTTTGGAGGAGAAACCCCTAAACTACTACCTTTCTTGAGGAGTTAAGGTATTTTGCTTGGAAACTCACTCTTTGTTCCTAATCATGGTAAATTGGTGACTTATGGTAGCTAACTAGGTTATTTTATGGAAGATTTCATGGATTAAAATGAAGTTAGCTAAATTTCTAATTTTTTTGGGGATTTTTTCTGTTTTCATATGATGATTATGGTTGGCCTTGGATTGATGGCTCTAAATTGTGTTAAATAGATCCCTTGTGCGTTAATTGCAGTTATTTGCGGAAAATTTCAGCTTGTGCGAAAAATTTCAGTTTTAGAGTTCCAATCTGCCCTGTTCTGACCGGCTTTATTAGTGCATGTTATAGGCCGAATCAGGCTTAGGTTAAAACATAAAAATTGTAGTAAATGAGGTTAGCTAGCGGCCTACAAAATTTCAGCTAAATCGGAGCACTGTAGCCCATAAAATAACCGAAATACCCTTGACTGCCCATGAGCCCTGTTTCGCGGACAGATTTTTGTTTTCGTGGGGATTTCCATTTTTTACCATGAAAATGCATGATTTGGCTTTGGAGGTCTTCATAAGAAATATAGGTATATGTTTTGGCTTCGAAATGCCATAAGATTCGTTTCAATCTGATAAGTGTAGCTTCAGTTGTGCTTATTGTGTCGAAAGGTGTATTTTATAGTCTATGATGTGTATGTGGTTGATTTGAGATAAATTGGTGTTGCTTGTAGGATGAAAAAGTAAGGAAATGTAGGGGATATGCTGTCCCAATTTTGGGAGTGTTGGATTTCTTCGAGTTTGGTTTGGTTTGGGATATATATAAGAAGGCCTTTTGGGGTTGTTCGAGCCCTAAGTCATCATGTTACATTTTCGTCCCAAAATCATGTTTTGCACACTTGCATGACTAATTATTTGGCGAGATCTATGACTCATAGTCGAGCCTCATTTATGCATTTTATTTACTGGATTTGTGGCTGTGGGAACCATAATTGTTTACCTTGATTATTCTAGGGTTTCTTGGTCATTAGAACCCTACTTTGGTTGAAACTTTTGAAATATCCTTGCTTTAACTGGTGAATATACCACTCCCCTGAATTATTGCTAAACTGGTTATCTGTACTTGCAAATTGCTATTTGAATGTCCTTACCGACTGTTTATTTTGTACAAGACGAGTGTGTACTTTATCGCACTTGTTCTCTGGCCTGTGTGACTTGTTTCCTGTATATACTTGAATCTGTTACCTGCGCCTGCTATAATGTCGTTTGGAAGTGCATCCAACGATCTTCCTGTCAAATCTGAGCTCAACCTCATGGGGAGTCAATTGGATCGAGCCAGCAAGGGCTTGGTCGAGAAAATTTGACAATCCATGGGTGTCTGTTCCTGGGAAATCTTTGGGTATTGGAGACTCTAGATTTTCGGTATACTCAAGTATTACCATTCCTGTTCTTGTTTGGCGTTCGGGCCCGGTAAGGGGTATGTTTGGTGAACGGGACTTTGGCGTAAGAGGGGTCTACGGACATGTGTGTTTCATTAAACGTTGACTGAGGGTGAACAAGACTGGATTAAGTATTGCAACGGGGATTTGGCTCCTGAGAGCCACCTGTATCCTGAAATTATGGTGCTCGTTCATTTCTCCTATTTGATGTGTATATGTGCCTTAAAAGTGTTTTCTCATGATTTCCACTATTTATACTTTTGGGTACCTCATTGAGCTTCTAACTCACCCCGTTCTGTTATCCTTGTTTTCCTTACAGGGAACCATCTTTTGGACCAATGATCATTTTGAAGAATGAAATGAGCTAGTATAAATACTCTTTTGTATGGCTCCTCAGGAGTTGGAAAACCCTAAATATGCCTTGATCCAAATATTTTCCTTTTGATTTGTAAATTATAAATGTATGTATATAAAACTGTTTAATCATGTTCATGCATTTTATTTGGTCTGGAAATGTTTATTCTCTAGAGTTATATAACGTTATCTGTATTCGATTGGGTTTCGGCCGGATTGTGACGTGGCAGCGGCACTTCCAATTCATTTTGAATTTTTTTTCTTGGAAACGTTGTACCAAAGATGGATTATATCTTTTAGTTCGACTCAATTGGGTTCTGAATGTTTGTCTTCTCGAAGTTCCTTTGAGCGTTTGATAGGGTTTTCGTTTGTTCCAGATCCACAGTCCCGGCGAGAGTTGGGCAGGTGGTTCACCGAACCCTTTGTTTCGCCTTAGGGTGAGGTGGGGCTATCACAAACACCAACTACATGCTTATGAAAATACCAAAATTTATAAATATAAGGTCAAATATTGACATGATAAGCATAATATCTCTAAACAATTTGAGGTGGGGCAAAGAGTGCTTTTACATAACTCACGCCTTAGATTGTTTCCGAAAAAATTCAAGTCAAGATGGTCGAAACCATTTGAAATGACTCCAGTATTTTCTTATGGAACGATTGAAGTAGTTAATGCAAGACATTAGAGGTTCAAGGTCAATGGACAAAAATTAAAATCCTATTTAGTGGGTGAAATCATCTTTAAGGGACTTCTTGTGACGGGCCCACCTCCTCCTAAGGCGAACCAAAGGGTCGGCGGACTGCCTGCCCAACTCTTGCCAGGACTACAGATCAAATCATCAGGAAAACGAATCATCGAAAAGCGCTAAGGACCGCGGCTGCGTCAAAATCATTTGTGACAGCCCCACCTCCTCCTAAAGCGAACCAAAGGGTCGGCGGACCACCTGCCCAACTTTTGCCAGGACTACGGATCAAATTATCAGGAAAACGAATCATCGGAAAGCGCTAAGGACCGCGGCTGCGTCAAAATCCGACCAAATTTTTTTTCTTCCTCGTTCAAGCTTCACACTCTCTTGTTTTTCCCAATGGATACAAGAAAGTTCACATAGCTATAGAAACGTACAATCTCAAATGAATACGTGTGAAACACTTGATCAAACACTTGTTTACATATGTACATCGGAGTTTTCAACCAGTTAACTTGAAGTACAAACCATAGTAGTCATACTTATATAAACTACATTTAGAGTTTGCCAGTACAGAAGAGCCTAATCAAAGGAAACGTCTAGAACTGGCTCAACTCTTATCTTCAAAATCATAACTCTCAAAATATTGAACCCTGTAAGGAAGACAAAGATAATGGGAACGGGGTGAGCTTACGCTCAATGAGGTACTACAAGTACAAGTAGTAAAGAATCATGGCATTTCACTTTTAAGGCACATATACACAACATATAAGGAAATAAACAAATACCTCAGATAGAAAAGATACAGGTAGCTCTCAGGAGCCAAATTCCCGTGCAGTACTTGATCTACCCTCGTTGACTCTCCGTCAACGTTTAGAGAGCATACATGACCGTAGACCCCACTTGTCAACAAATTCCGTCCACTGAACATACCCCTTACCGGGCCCGAACACCACATACAGAACAGAGGTGGTAATACTCGAGTATACCGAAAATCCAGAGTCTCCAATACCCAAGGATTTCTCAGAAATAGATTACCGTGGTTCGTTATCTAATCGACCAGGGCCTTGTTGGCTCGACTCGAATAATTAGCCACAGGTTTTGAGCTTAGAGGTCACAAAAGAGTCTTTAGGTACAAACCTCCAAACGACATCAAATAGATACAGATACAGATATAGATAACAGATTAAAACATATACAGGAACCAGAACAAACAGATGAGAGAAACGAGTGTGATAAAATACACCCTCGTTTCATACAGAGTATACAAAAGTCACAGATAATCAGATTGCAAGTTGCAAGTACAAATAAACCAGATAGATAAACCAGATAAGTAACAAATTAGGGGAGTGATACACTCACCAGTTCAAGCAAAGCTACCTTCAAAAGTTTTCTCCCAAAGGATGGCTTTGATTACCGTCACGTCCTATCAACAACCAAGATAGAACAATTATGGTTTCTCCCATCCACTAACCCAGGAAACAAAATGCACAAATGAAGCTCGACTATAAGTCGTGTGCCCAGACAAGTGAACTACTAGTGCGAAGAAATAACAATGTGATGTTGGAGTGAAAAGGTAGCAGTTGGTCTTAAAACCTGAACAACCCTAAAAACCTTTCGCTCGAGTCATAAGTACATCCAACTAGCCTGCGAGTGAAGATTTGGGCAACATACCCCTTGTGTTTACCTATTTTCCAACCATTTATGGCTTCATTATTTTTCTCAAATCAGCCCCAATGTCACACACAAAATAATTTCATTTCATTAGCCATTCAATAGGCTCAATGTCGTACGAGTACAAAATCAAGCTAGGAAAATGTCTAGAAATGAAGTTTAAGGCAAAAAGTAAAAAGACAGGTTTGACGTCTTTTAGCGTATTGGTCACACTTGAAGCTACGCTTATCGAATTGGTGTGAAATTTATACCGTTTCGAAGCTAATATAAAGGGATACAACTTTGATGAAGATCACTAGTCCAGTTCATAGTGTATCTAGGTCAAAATTTCAAATTACAGAACCAGAATCTCACAATCAAGCTAGTTAACCGCACTATGCGTAAACGACAATAACTCAGGCTACCGAAATTCGATTGAGGCTTTTTACGGCCGTTGGAAAGGTAAGACATATCACTACAACTTATGTGTTTTGGCCAAATGCTAATTTAGTGCGGATCAGGGTGAACAGACGCGGTCAGATTGGTGAAATGTCAAACTGGCCACAGATTTCTATATATGGCAGTCAGGGGTATTTTTGTCTTTTCACATGATGCAGTCTCGGATTGAGCTGAAATTTTACAGGTAGCTATAAAATATCATTCCATACAACTTTCATGTTTTGTGCTAAGCCTAATTCAGCCCCCATCATGGTCAAACAGAACCGGGCAGAACAGAGCAATGAAGAATCTCAATTCTGGAATTTAAGGTATTCAAGGTGTAACTTCACATTTATAGCTTAAAACCACTACTACTACCTCCTATACAAGCCTACATACACCATATACCATCCAAACAATAAGAATTACAAGTGAACCATTCAAAACCCTAACTCAAAATTCATCACTACAATCATCAAAATCACTTAAATTAGATATCACCAAGCATGAATTCAAGTTACTACATAACTCAAACAAGAGTAAGGGAAAAGGAAAGGATGGTCAGCCATAATACCTCAATAAAAGGGCTTGCAAGAGTTATCCTTCACCTTTCCTTGTGAAATTTAGCTCCCTAAGCTTCCCAAGCCCTCAATTTGCAAGTTAATCGGTTTAGTTTTCTTGTTTTCTCACTCAATCAAGCAAAACCCAAGATGGATTGAAGCTCTCTTTCTCTCTTTTTTCCTCTCAATATTCGGCCACCATAGCTGCAAAATGAAGAGAAAATGAAGTCCAAGTGAGATAAGAAGCTTGGACTTGCATTTGGTCAAAGATGGTTAGATGTTTGCCAAGTGTCACTCCAAGTTCTTCCTCAATTTTTTTTTTCTTTTCCTTGGCTTTCTTAGTCAAGAATTTCGGCCATCACAGCTGATTATGGGCTGATATTTTGGCTCTAATAACAATGAGATTAAGTTAATGAAGTGGTGGTCAAGTGGCGTGTTCAATTGGTAGTGAACGGTACCCGTCGGTTCGAGCTGATTTTCCTTAAATCGCGTATATTAGGGTTTTATCTTATAATTCACTAACTTCTTATTATCACTTCTAATCACACACTTAATATCATCTAAAACTCACTCTTAATCACCAAATTTGATACACACTCCGTACCGAATAGTCACACTATGAAAAGGCGTAAAAACCCTAATTTGCGATAACTTGAAAACAAAAGGGAAAACCCTTAATTCTATATTCATTTGCACTTATTGTGGGGTGATTGGGTAGTAAGGCTATTTTAAAGTAATAATTTCCAAATAAAAGGGAAGTTTTTTAAGAAAAATATAAGGGATTTTACAAGTCCTCACACTTCTATGTCCTTTAGGTAATTCTTCTTCGACCTAAGAAGCCAATGCTTTTGAGTTGAGCAAACGACTATGAACAAAAACACTAATTGGGAGGTAACTCAATGTTTTTGTGATATATATTAATTTGGTGTGATTCTATGATTAAATCATGAATTTAAGTTATTTTGTTATTTTTCATTTGTAAGAATTGGAAATGGAAGCAAAGATGACCATTTGAGATGAAAAAACCGAACTTTGATCAAAGAACTCAACCCCTTGATTGGAGAAAATGTTGTTTTTGATTCCTTAAAGAGGGGTAAAATGTATGCTTTGATCATTTTACATGTGCGCGTATTGATTATTTTAACAAAAGAATAATTTAGAATGCATTTTGAGCAATTGGGGCAACAAGTGTAATTTTTGGAAAGTTGGAAAATTCTGTAGAAAAACTGCAGAACAAAGAAAACACAGACTCACTGCGCGACTTAAGGCCATGTTTTCTATGACTGTGTATTGCATTCTATAACTTTTACACTGAAAACGTGGCCTATAAAACACGACCTCCGGTTCATTTTCTATCACCCGCATATTGTCTTCTATGACTTTTAGCCAAAATACGTGACCGAAAAATGCAAGTTTAAAATCGCATTTTCAAGTTGCATTTTCTAGTCATTTTTTAAAAGAAGAAAATGCAGGCTGCTTCACTTTTATTCTTCTTCTCTTCTCCTCACGTATTGCACACACTCACACACAAGTTTCACAATCTTGCATTTTTACCCCATTTCTTTGTTAAAAATAATCAATCCAACACCTTTATCCCTCATAGAGTCACTTTAACCAATTGAAATCCAAGAAAAACATCCAAAAATTCAGTTTTAGGAAGATTAGAGGTTAGGATTCTTAGCTCTTAAATTCATCAATCGGAGGTCAATTGGGGTGTTTTTCATAGAAATTTTTGCACAATTTTCTTCTCCAAACATCATTCTACGTGATTGAGATAAGATTGTTCATCAACTCTTTCAATTTTAGAAGTTGATATTTTTCAAATTCCTGAGTTTTGTGACATCTTCTAATTTCAAATTTTTGATAATGTTTGTTGATAATATCAAGGCTTCCAATATGCTTATTAAGGTTAAAAGGCATGTTTTAGCATTTAAATGTAGCAATTTGATGCTTTATTAGTTGTTTAAATTTTAAAATTTCTATATTTGGAAAAAATTGAAAACATTGCCTAAATTATTGTTTGAGCCTTTTGAATGGATGTTTATGGCTAGACGTGGTTGGTTGATAATGTTTTAGCATGCACATTGTTGATAAAGAGTAATTTTAATTGATATTGTGATTTTTGGGGATAATTTTCGTCTTATCATGTTTATGGCTAAATGTTATTTATTGTGACTAATTGGTGCTTGCTATGAACATGATTATTGTGGACTCTTAGGTGTGTGGTACTTGGATGACTTATGATCTCATTGCAAGCATTTTTGGTTGTAACAACACTAGTCTAGTTGTAGATTTAAAGAAGGGATTTGTTGCTCCCAATAAGAGATAAGATTCATTATATGTTATGGCGCGTTTTGGTCTCGAGTATCAACCTTTCTACTCTTTAAGGAAAGAGACGATGGTTGCTAGCATTTTTGCCACTCACCATCGCCTCATTATTTATATGGTGGCGTACAACATGATCCCAAAGAAAAGTGGTCATGGGAAGGTCCGAAAAAGTAACATCTACTTTTTGGACTATATGTTTCACAATCGGGAATCTCCCTACGCTCACATTCTGCTACCGAACATCATCATCAGTTATATAAGGTCGATGGTGAGATGGCACCCTAGTTTTTTCAAGCTTGCATTTTCTTGTCTTCTGTCTTTAGTGTTCAAGCAGGTGGGAATTAATTTAAATGGAGTAACTCAGGTAGTTGTTCGCCCCAGCATAAAGTTCTCAGTTTCTTCAATTCGTAGAATGGGAACTGCTACAGAGTATATTCCTCTACGTACTCAGGAACGATGATAGAAGGCACATCATAGCCAAGAAGAAGCCGAACCCTCCACTTCTACTCCACCTCCTCCACCACCTCAATCCAATTGGTAGAGACTTTTTAGTTGATTGGATACGATTGAATATCAGTTGGGTTCAATGGACATTCGCATGCGGCAGATTGAAGAGCATTTGGGCATGTCTCCATATCACTGTGATGATGAAGTTGCAAATGATTGAAGATGCCCGTCCTTGTGATATCAAATAACTTTTGCTTTGTTTCCATGTTTCTTAGTAGTTTTCTTTTTATTTTTACTTTGTAGACTATTTACCTTGCACTTATCATTTTCCACTTGGACTTGTGACAATCTTAGTAGATCTTAATTGTTGATTGGTTGATGGTTTGTGACTCAAGGTTGAACTGGATCTCAACCATTGATTTGGGGAGTAACTTGTTTTTTATTTTCTTTATTTTCTTTCCCTATAAATTGAGGACAATGTGTATGTTTAGTGTGGTGGAAGGAATGTCCTAAGTAGAAGTTACTTTTGCATTTAGATGTTTGGACATATTATTGGAAACTTGTTTTTTGCTTAAAATTGTTAACTCTTGGGTTCGTTGGCAAGGAGTTTTGTCCAGTTTTAAGAGAAAACTCTGTCAGAATTTTTTCAAAATCTTGTCCACGTTTCAAATTTTGCCCCAAGTTTTTCATATCTGCTTCACTTGAATCCACAAATGCATGACGATTAAGTCCCTTTTTGTTTCAAATTTTGCTATACAAGTGAGATGAAGTAAGTAATTTGAAAAGCCAATATTCACTCAACTTGAAAGCAATTATTATGTGATTACTGCTATTGCATGCGAAAAAGTATATCTTGTAAAAAAAGGAAAATTATGCCTACAATTTTATATGATAAATGAAATCTCTCATTTTACTTGTTTTTACATATAATTGATTTATATAGTTGCTAAAGTGTTTCTTCCTTATATCTGCATTATTGAGGGAATTGTTTATCAAAAAAAAAAAAAAGAGCTCCAATAAATTCTTGTATTGAGTAATCGGGAGTCTTCATCTACAAATGTCAACTTTTGCGTAAAAAGGTATTTGAATTAAGGAGAAATAAGTAAAGTGTTGAGTAATTGAGAATCTTCATCTAAAAATATCGATTTTCACGTAAAAAGACACTTTCACCCTTTTAAGAATGAATAAAAGAGAAATAAAATGAATAGTTCCCTCTTAAGGTTTGTAAAGTTAAGATTTCATATCAAAGGAAGAAACTCTAACATGACTATATAGGTTAGTTATTTGTGAGACTAGGTGAGATAGAGAGATTGGCTTTGTTAGGTTGAATTTTTGGTATAATTATCTTTCTTTTGCATGATATGATGAGTATTGAGGATGATATGAATGGTTGCATAATGAAAGTTTGCCGAGTTGGGAGAGATTGATGCTCAATTTCACTTGATTCATTTCACTTCTTAAATCAGTGTTGGATCATTTTTCTTATTGCTTCAGAATAAGCAATGATTTAAGTGTGGGAAAATTTGATAAGTGTTTATTATGAGTGTTTTTAAGTAGCATTTTGTGCGTATTTTTAGCACAAATTAGGATGTTTTAAGATATAACTTGCTCCCTAAATTTCTAAATTTTGTGAGTTTCATTTGAGCAACTTAATGTGCAAAGTGGTTATATTTGTAGGAATTGAGGTGAACTGTCAACGTTGGATCGAGATGGATTCAATTCGAACTCATTAATGCTTGATTCAATGGCAATTCGAAAAGTAGAAGAGTATCAAATGCAAGTATTATTGGTGAAATGCATGAGAAAACACTTGAACAGGATGTTAGTGATCAATTGAATGCAACAGATCTTCTGTCTCATAACCTGTGCCACTCTCTGTCCCACTTTTTATTATATTGCTATTTCTCCTATATAAACATCATATTTTAGCTCTTTTTTGTTTCCTTAAAATTCAATAACTATTAATTGGATAAAAAATAAATACAATAGTTCAAAAAAGCAATATATAGTAGAAAATAAAAAAATAGAACAAAAAATTCATAAAAATCTCATTTTTTATGCATGTTGATTTTTGAGTTTGTTAAATTTTGTGTATTACTCAATTAATAGTTATTGGATTTTAAAGAAATAAAAAAGGACAAAAACATGATGTTTATGTAAGAGAAATAAAAATATAATAAAAAGTGGGATAGAAAGTGGTATAAGGTATGAGACAGAAGATCCGTTGCGTCAATTGAAGCAGAAAAGAAGCAAGAAAAAGAACCAGAAGAGAAAACGTGGCCTCGAATCCTAGGGTTAAGATCACGTTTTCTAAGTTCGCATATTGTGCCCTGTTTTTTTGCAATTTGTTTTGCAACTTACTCTATTTTCACACTGCTTTCCTGCTCAATTTTAGCTCAAAATTTTGGCTGCACATGCTCAAGATTCCTTAGGAAAGAAAAAGGAGCTTTATGTCATATAATTTTTTCACTTTTTGACTCTCCTAACATTACATATGCAAGAATCATTGAAGAGAAAGAGAGAGTAGTCATTAGAGGGAGTTATTCTTAGTTGCTAGCTCAAGAGCTTAGTTTTAGTCTTTTTTTATTCTCTCTAATTAGGAACTTATACGAAAAACTTGGATAATTCATTGTACCACTCATTTTGTTAAAGAAATAAAAGATTTGGAAGCTTGGTCATCGCCTTGACTAAGCTTTCTCTATCTTTCTCTTTACTTGTGATTCATATGTGCGTGCAATGAAATTATGCTCTTTATTGTTTTATTTCACATGAATAGCTAAATTTCTAGATCTAGGGAGTAGATAAAGTTTATGGCTACTTGATATGAGTTGAATATGATTTATGCTTACTACCTCTCATATTAACTTGTTAATTTATGCATGCTTATTACTTGTTGTTGCTTGATCATCAATAGTAAGTTTTTAGTTGTTATTGTTCAATGAAAATTGATAATAGTGATGGAGTTTAAAGAGAAGACTCATGAGAATAGAAATACACTTAAGTGGATTAACTTTGCATTTTTTGAAGAACAAAAGAGAGTCAGTTTTGGTAAATGTGGAAATGAATCTCTAGTTAAATAAGGTAGTAACAAGAGGTAAATCTATTCACTGATATTTGTTATGCCATAAGTGGACTCTATTTCCCTAAACTCAATTATTTAGCGAAATTTCTCCATTATTTTTTTGCATGTTATTTAGTTAAAATAGTTAGTTAGAAGTATTATTATTTCTATTGCCTTTATTCGATAGATAGTCAATAGAGCAAATAAAGGATCTAATACTTGTAATAGTTGCTCCTCATGTGACTAACCCAATATATGTTCTAAACTACTATTTGACTTGTATGCTTGCAATCAAGCGGGTATATTTTAGATTAAACTTATACTTATATTGAGAACCCGTCACTTATCATTTTACTTAAGAAAGTTACAACAATTATGATTAGTAAATTTAATTCAAATAGTGATAATTTTTTGTTAAAAATAGCAAGTTTTACAAATAAAATGGTAAATTGCTGAATTTTACAAATTTACTACTTCATTGAACAAGCTTACCAATATATTTGTGAAACTTACTTAAAGCTAGGTTAGTAAATTCTTTACAGTTACAGTAAGTTTTGGAAGAGAATAGAAAGTTTGTGCATTAAAAAGGTAACTTATATGGATTACTAAAACTTACTACTCTAATATCCAAACTTACCATTTTACTTGAAAAACTTGCATACAGCTAGATTAGTAAGTTTAATGAGGTTAGTAGTAAGTTTTGTCAGATAAATGGTAAATTTGGCTAATAAAAAGGTAATTTTTGAAATTTACTTTTTTATTGCACAAACTTACTGTTTTACTTGAAAAACTTGCATACAACTAAATTAGTAAGTTTAATCAAAATAATAGTAAATTTTGTTAGATCAATAGTAATTTTTACTAATAAAAATGTAACTTTTGAAATTTGCTACTTTGTTGGACAAACTTACTAATTTACCTTAGAAACTTACCTATTGCTAAAGCGAGTAAGTTTGACAAAAAATATAGTAAAATTCATTACATAAATGGTAAGATTCAATATTAAAAAAGTAAATTTGTTAAACACTTAAAACTTGCTATTTACAAGATAATCTTACCGATTTAGTTGGAAAAGTTATATGTATCTTTGGATGCATTAGTTAATTCACAAAAAAGGGGACACAAAAAGCCGTAAACTATCACAAAAGGAAAGCAAATTGGATGTTCAGGTCAACTGCTATTATTTTATATTAAGTCACTTAACAATATCGGTACCACAACACTATCCTTTATGCATATGTGCACCATTTAAGACTAGAAATATGTAAGATATCTGAATAAAGACTAACATACAACTCACCATTGGATGCTAGAAGGAGGAAACAGAAGATCGGCAGGGCAAAGAAGGTTGCGTAGCTAAAGTGAGATTTAGCCATCTACAATATCTTTATTTTTCAAAACAAATATCTTTAATTTTGTTGCAATACTTGTGAGATAACAGGTAAAGGATGATAGGTACTTATGGTAAGAGATGGTGCATTTTTTCAGAACCTGGTAGATGGTTGTGTTAAACCTTCATGACAATGTCAAGGAGCTTGGTCAACATTATATAACAAAAACACGTATTGAAAAGCGTTAACACCATTAGAGGATTTGCAATATAGAATCGAAGGACAATATTGGCTGAACCAATTTTGCAGCCTTGAGTCTATATGGAGAATAATCCCAATTTGTCACTCAAAGACACTTGACCAGCTATGTGACCTTTAACTGATGAATATACTTAAAGTTCTACTAATAACCAACAACAACCATCTCTTCAATATGCCAAGGCACATGTTTACAAAATTTCTACTTGAGTAATTTCATAAAATGAAAGATTTATTTGAGGGTGTCTCTTTCGTTTGCTAGTGACTTGGTCATTGTCATTGGCCCCTTGTCAGAGACGGGGAGGGACGGTCATCAAAAGGACCGTCCCCCTAAACAGTTTACGGTTATGATATGGTTCAAAAAAATTGTACGGTCCAAATTATTTCGTGTATTTTATTTTTAACAATGTGTGTGGAACCCACAAAAATTTGTTCTAAAGTTACACGTTGTGTAAAATACACAAAATTGTTAAAAATGATTGCAGCCTGCCCGTGGTCCCCCCTTGTCCATCCCGACTTGGCCCATTCAACGCAGATCAGCTTTACAGAGGAAGGTATGGTTTGTAGGGGGATTTAATTTCTTTTCTTGTTCAGTCAAAAGACTCATTGGGATTTTGTTAATAATGTTGACTTGGGGCCGCTAAAGCAACAAGTACTCAAGAAGATCCGTACAGCATATCAATAAGTCAGCAATTGTTGTTTCCTCAATAGACAAACACTAGATTGAATTCTTTACAGAATTAATTTAGATTTCACGTCATTAATTTTAGTGGAGATTAATTAATTTCACAAGTGTTCTTTTCATTAATTCATAAGTCAGCTATTGTCATTTTCAGGAATTTTTTTTTTCGTTCATTGGATAGGATATGATACCAACTTAGGTTAAATTAGAAATTCAGCCTGGCCATAGAAATTTGAATAATTTCATAAATTTACATATCTACACGGAATATATATATGTGGGGAATATTGAGGAGTAACACCTATTGTTTTCTATATATATAAATGTTATTAATAAGTTAGTTGGAAATCATATTGAACCAATTTGTTTGACAAAGTTAGGAGGGAATTCCAAAGAGATTCAGTTAGATTGGCAGATTTCGCCCAGTTTGTTAAAGTATGTGCAACCTTACTTGGTTCTCTAGAAATCCATTGAACATCAACATGAGTCTGTTCTAACAAAACCAATCGCACATCTTCAATGTTACCTATTGTTGTGAGCTGATATTCATTTGGGATAAGCATATTTTTAGTGAGTAATTTAGAATCGAAACTTTATGGAGTCAATTAAGATGTTTCATCTTTTATTCCCAATGTAAAAAATTTTTCCGATCGCATTTTTTTGTTTTGGTATTCATTCTTCTTTTAGCCTATTCTTGTTTGTTGTAAATTTTGCAAAAGTTGATCATAGAATGCAATTATAGAGAAAAAAATCAGAATCAATTAAAGTTAACTCCTAGGTATATTCTAGATTTTTCCCTTTTTGGTTTAAAAAAAATCTAAAATCTAGATGTAAAAGAAAATGAGAACAGCCCCTGTAACAAAGATAATATAATCTGTTAATTATAGAACAATTATACCAATTTATGGCTTTGATTAATTTTAATTTTGTATTCCTTTAGCATGTAATCATATTTATTATTCCTTTACATTTTCACAATTTCCAGTTTTAAAAAAAAAATTACACTTGGGAACCTTTAATAGTGGTGGATATAAAGTGGGGGCCCGTGCCCCACCAAAAAATCCGCCAAACACACACTTTGAAAAAATTATGAATTTTTATAATGTGTCCCACTAGTTGTAAAGTTACTTGTTCCCGTACTGATATCAAACAATGCAAAACAAATAAAGTGCAGAGTCAATTGAAGCTTTTTTTAAAAATAAAAAATAAAAATGAAAATAAAATAGTAAAATAATTGAGCAACTATTACTTTTATCCTCCCTCCATCCTTTTTTAGTATCATATTTTTAGAGTCATCTTTTTAAAATCAACACAACTTCATAAGCTGTTCCATTTTACCATTTGAAAACAATTACGTTTTTTGCGTGCCACTACACTCATAGAATTTAAATGTGAGGGCCATGTTTAAGGTTAATTGAAAATCACCACATTCAAGCTTAATAATTACACTTTTTTTCTTAAAAAGTTAGATTTCGAAAACAAAAATATCAAATTATGGCACATAGGGAGTGCAAGATTTATGGCCAATTTTTTTATTTCAATTACTGTTTAATTTTTGTTTTTCATGGACAATATTGGTTGTGGGATCGTGCTGCAGTGACAAGTCACCTCACGAAATACTAAAATAATGCAAGTTACCAGTAGTTGTCTAAATTACCAAACTTTAGCGACAATTTTGGTCCTTTAGCGTCTTTTCTAAGTCCATTAAAATAATGATTATAAATTCTGTGTAAGTTTTTTTAACTAAAATGCTAAGTTTGTTCACTAAACTAGTAGCTTTAATCATTCATCAAATTTACCAATTATTTGTAAAACTTACCATTCTTTAACAAAATCTTACCACTATTTCAATTAAACTTACTAATTATAATTGTTGTAACTTTCTTAAGTAAAATGGTAAGGTTATGAAATAAAGTAGCAAGTTTGAACAATTCACCAATTTACCATTTTATTTGTAAAACTTACCATTTTTCAACAAAAACTTACCATTATTGGAATTAAACTTATTAACCATTTTTCAACAAGAACTAATCATTATTTGAATTAAACTTACTAAATATAATTGTTGTAACTTTCTTAAGTAAAATGGTAAGTTTGTAAAATAAAGTAGTAAGTCTAGACAATTCACTAATTTACCATTTTATTTATAAAACTTACCATTATTTGAATTAAACTTACTAATTATAATTGTTATAACTTTCTTAAGTAAAATGACAAGTTTGTGAAATAAAGTAGTAAGTCTGAACAATTCACCAATTTAACATTTTATTTGTAAAACTTACCATTTTTCAATAAGAACTTACCATTATTTGAATTAAACTTACTAATATTGTTGTAACTTTCTTAAGTAAAATTGTAAATTTGTGAAATAAAGTAGTAAGTTTGAACAATTCACCAATTTACCATTTTATTTGTAAAAGTTATCATTACTTGAATTAAAATTACTAATTATAATTGTTGTAACTTTCTTAAGTAAAATGGTAAATTTGTGAAATAAAGTAGGTTGTTTGGACAATTCACCAATTTACCATTTTATTTGTAAAACATATCATTTTTCAACAAAAACTTATCATTATTTGAATTAAACTTACTAATTATAATTGTTATAACTGTCTTAAGTAAAATGGTAAGTTTGTGAAATAAAGTAGTAAGTTTGGACAATTCACCAATAGACCATTTTATTGGTAAAACTTACCATTATTTCAATTAAACTTACTAATTATAATTGTTGTAACTTTCTTAAGTAAAATGCTAAGTTTGTGAAATAATGTAGTAAGTTTGAACAATTTACCATTTTATTTGTAAAACTTACCATTGTTTAAATTAAACTTAATTACTAATTATAAAGTACTACGTTTTGTTGGTGAAGTAGTAATGTTCGGTATTTAAGAGTAAATTTCATATCACACTTATAACTTACTAATTTTATTACCAAAGTTACCATATTATCACCTGATGTTACTTTGAATCTTGGAAACCTAAATGAACAGTAATGCAATTGTTACTAAAGATACCAATCTTGGATGTGAGGACCATTATTAAAAGGCTGTACCAGTATTTTAATGTAAAATATTCACAAGTTATGGTAACGATTGACACTGTAGCATTATCCTTGGCAGGGCTTATGACTTTCTCTTTTTTTCGTTAGACTTGTTTTTTAGTATCACATCCAACTCTTTAGCAGATATTTTTTTTACGTTTATCAGAGTCCAATTTGCTACAAAACATATTTCGCCACAAAAGACCATAGAACTAGATGGCCAACAGCAAATACGTGCTGAAAAGTTCATTTGCTACTTATTTTCGATGACCAAACACTTAATTTGGTGGTGATTTGGGAACAAAAATTCTCTAATTAATTACCATTGTAATAGATGCTTTAAGTTCTTCCCCGCTTCAATAAAAGCTAAAGTTCATTAACGCAACATGGAGAGAAGAAGCAAGATTAATTAACTTACTGACACCATATGAATACAATTAATGTAGAAGAGATAAAAATAGAAGTGATTTAAGTGGTAGCATTTTTCAGGTTGGCTATGGCCTTTATCTAATGCTGTTCTAATCTTAGATGAATAAATGCATTTCGCATGTAATGAAAGTATCAAACACTTTTGATTCATGCAGATCAGCAACTTCACTTTTTCTCTTTTTGTGTTGAAACGAAGTATTTATAAATTGAGTACTGTAGAATAAAAGGAACCTTTTAGAGGTACCCTCCCCGCTTTATTGTTATCTAATATTTTCACTATTTTGCTATTCCGAAATAGAAGTAACTATTTTGCTATCCCAAAATAAAATAGAAGTCACTATTTTGAGATTCACACATAACATCAGTTTTGTTTCAATTTTGCAATTTCAAAAACTTAGATAAATTTATCTAATGCCACCCCATCAGAACTTAATGGACCAAGACAGGTATAGTTAAAATTTTCGTGCGGTTGTACGGATATTATACTTCTTAAATAATTTAATATACAATCATGTAATTTTGTTCAACGCGAAAAGTTTGTTCGTGTATATCAACTTGAAGCATAAGTGCAATCTAACAGTATAACCCCCCCCCCCCCCGGTATAAAATCACACCTATTCCAATTCCAAACATAATAATCACATGTATTCATAACAAGTTGAATTCCCAGAAAAATGACTTTCATACTTGGATAGAGGTAGTCCATTTATATTTAAATGAATACAAGACAGATGGTAACAAACACACATAGAAAGACTGATTAAGTTATCACTGAGCAGTGATGTTTCAATGATAACACATACAGGCATACATAATTTGCAACTGACATAGGAACAGCTACCATTGGCGGCACATATGCAATTCTAGTGAATTGCTGGCCTTTATTTCACATTACAAAGTACGGTGCAAATTGTAGCAAATAGTAGGCTTTCAACATTTGTAGCGACAGTAGCAAACAGTCCGCATACATGATCCGGAGTCAGCATGGTCTCGAGACTTGCAAACATTGTGGCACCCTTTATCGGCACATTTCCCTGACCAGAATTTGCTAGGCTTCTGGCAAGATTTAGCTTCAGCTATTGGCATCTCTGCATGAAACAAAGCAAGAGAAAGAGCAAATTATGTAGAGTTAGTCCAGAGTTTATGATATGTATGAGGGATCTAGCCTGTCCACCTAGCGGATAAGTGTTTGTTAGTATTATAGGTTATGGCTCCTCTATGTCATTGTTTTGTGTCAATCTTTGTTCCATTTTCTATTTTTGCACCACATGTATTGTTACTTGCAACACTATACATGTATATTTGAAGTAGATTTACATGTGACGAGAAATTAGAAAGTGGAAGAGAAATTCAAGAGCAGAAAACATTTATTGAAAAGCATACGTAATACAAATTAGTTCGTAAAATTTTGATTGTGAGTGTACATGCACATGATACGCATGTATAACTATTGTAATTCATTGCTAGTGACAACCATATCTGTTTATTATACTCGAAATTCTCTAACTAAGAGAGAGGTAGAGACAAATAATTAAAACTTTGGGAATGTGCAAATATATGCCATTCTGTGCATGTGTTCACCATTTAAGACTAGCTACAACTTACCATTTGGTACGAGGAGGAGGAAGCAGATGAGCAGGGCAAAGAAGGTTGCGCAGCTGAATTGAGATTTAGCCATCTCCGATATCTTATGTCAGCTTTATTTGAGAGAAAACAAGTAAATGATGATACCTATTTATAGCAAGAGACAGTGAAATTTTCCAAAACCTAATCGGTAGTTGTTTTGAAACTTCTTGTCGCTGAGTTGTTAGAGAAAGGGACAAATATCAAAGAATAAAGACAAAGTCTAAGTCATAATTAGCTTGCAAAAGGAGTTTGAACAAAGTATCAACACCGTTAAGATTTGAAATTTTTAAGTAGGAAAGATAATGACCATTAGCATAATGTCACAAAGTAAAGTATCAAATCATCTGGTTGCTGGATTGTCGGTTACATCATTTTCATATACAATCGATGGACGCAAAAACTCACCACGCATGCTACCTTCAAAATCTGTGCCTTGAGAAGAATAATGCTTAAATGAAAGCACATTTTGTACAAGAAAAAGTTTGGTATGATATCTGTTTCTTCCTCTTTTTCTTCTTTTTTTTTTTAATTTTTGGTACATCAATTTAGAATTTAGAAGCCACAAGGCAGAAAGGACGGCAGCAATGGATACTTGAACCCCATATCCCTCATGTTTTCGATGCACATTCTTGTGCTTTATTTTCTCACAACCAAGACTAGCTAGTAAAGGAAGATTGAATATAAGATATTACAATTTTTTTTTACCAATGATCCATTTAAGTTTTCTAGAGATTTAACCATGTCCATTATTTGAATTTTACAAAGCGCGTGGAATAAAAAAAATCAAGGATGATAAGAATTTAAAGCAGGACATATATAGTGAGCTTTTCAAGTATCTGATATACGTTGAAATTTGAATCATTCATATCCGTGGAAGATCAAACAAAAGGAAATGTACGAATAGAATAAGATGCTAGATAAGAAGTTCAGCAAACATCACTTATCCAAGGACATAATTAATAGCATTAAGACCGGTACAAAATTTGAATAGATCAAAAGACAGCTTAATTTCCTACCGTCTTAATAAGATATATTGATTTATTTGAGGATTACTATATACGTGAATACTGGAAATCTTCTAGCAAATGGGCTATACACTTTGCATAGATTACTGATCAAGTTGTATTGAGGTTGTTGATAGATCATTTTCTTCATCAATCCATACATGAACAAACCACGTCAGCTCACCTAAGATATTTAGTAACTTGAAAAAGGTGAATTGAGTATTAGAACAAAAGTTGGGTGTATGTGCTAAATAATCAATTGGTTTGTTTAATGACATAAATATTAATGCTGCAGCATGGGACAGAGTTGTCGAACATACAACTAAACTTGAAAATACAGTGGCGGATTCTTAGCATCAATTGGTCGAACTAAAGGACCACATGGGCTGAACCAATTTGGACCCTCGAGTCCTAAATAGAGACATTCAATCTCAATTGGTCACTTAAAGACGCCTAACAAAATAGTTATGATCTTTTTTTTTAGGCAAATACCCAGGACCTGTAACTGATGAAAGCACCTAAAAATTCTACTAATATGCCAAGACACATGCTTACAAGATTTCCACTTGAGTAAGTTTACTTCTATTTATGAATATCTTGAATGATTGATTTTGTTGTTAGCCTCAGATTGATCTTTTGGGAACAAGGATTTTTTTTTTTTTTTTGTAAAAAAGTTAATTTCATTAACAAAATTGTTCAGCATAATTTAATTTACATCACAGAAATTTGCACAAACAGTAGGCAAAAAAATGCAAGAAATATCAGATCTAAAATGAAAAATTATGATAGATCTGAAAAATACAATAAATTTGAAAATATTTTCTAATAAGATAAATCACTACAATAGCCGTCAAATCTACTAATCAACTACTCTAAGTTTGAATAATGATGATGAGATCTGTCGATATAGACTCAAGATCCAAAAGAATTCTAGATCTGATAACCAAATTTAAAATAAATTTAGATCTAATAACAAATAAGAAAAAGAACTACACAAAAATATCCCTAGGAATTTTTGGAGAAATAGAGAATCCCAATAAGATATCAATTGTGAGACTTTATTATAAAAATATGGTAAAAATAGAATACGGAAAAGACTGCCTTTTGAGAAGAGAATAAGAAGTAGAGAGAAGTTGGAGAAGAGAAGAGGTAGAGAGAAGAATTTTGGGAACAAGTTGATCCCTCTCTTTGTTTAAGATACTATAATATTTGATGATTTGAGTTGGAGGATAATTCATCTTTGCTATCAGATGGACTATGAAAAGGGGTAGGGGCAAAATATGTGCCAAGTTAATACTTGTGGGGAACTAAATTTGGACATCCTTCGCAGTTCGCAGCATAGTATCCTAAATCACTGTCAGCGACCTGTTAAGGATTAACTCAAATTTCTGTCTAATTTCGGCTCGGAATGGTAAACGTTTTTTCCATGTAATTACGTTAGCTCAATAGCTTTTCCTTCTTAAAACGCCTTGTGTTTGCAAAATATGCCATTACTTGTTACTAAATATTAAATTGTGGATTTACAAAAAGGTGAATAACTGTTTCTCGACAAAGATCGTGTGAGATCTGGTTGCTTATTTCATCAATTGCTTGAAGGCTCATCACTGACGAATCTTGTTTTGACTGATTGTTTGTGAGATTAGTCTACTCATTGCACTCAAAATCTTGCTTTATCATGTTAGTTTTTGCTGTTTCACACCGTCTTGCTGAAGACATTGGGCCAAGCAAAGGTTTATTTTTTTTTCATTTATTATGTGCTAGAACCCATAATTTACTTAGGTTGCACTAATCCCGATTTTTGCTCATCACCTACTGTGATTATATTTTAAAGTAGTCGTGTCTTCTAGTGATATGGGAAATTTCTTGCTGACTTCCTTGGCAATTAATAAAGGGGAGTTTCTAGAGAAGATAATTCTTTTTGTGCATTTTTTTTTAACCTGCAAAGAAAAGACCATAAGTAACTCATGGCTTTTGCTGTAAAGAAATTAAAAATTAAGTATTTATTATTTTCTTAATCCCAAAGAAAAAGGAAAAATGAACATAGTAATTTTAGATCATCTATTTAATCTATTAATTGTCTATATTATATGTTAAAAGGTACCTCAAGTACTAATCTTTTGTAACTTTAACCACTGGAATTGGCCTAATAGTTAGGAAAGGATTTTTGGAATCTTTCCTATTATGAGGTTCAAGATTCAAATATCATACCTGACAATTGGGGGTGAAAAAAGTTTGGAGAGGGATGGGAAAAAAAAATCTTATGTAACGTTGACATGTATTAGAGTTTTTGGGACTTTGAATTTTTTTAATTAGTTGATTCCGACTCTAAGAGTTTGGTTAGGTGATTATGGATTTTTGCTCTCCAATGTAAAAGAAAAGGAGAAAGGAATATATAATATAGGTCATATAACTGGTAATATTGAAAACCTAGTTTGGTAAATAATTGGAAATAGTCCTTAACCATGATATAATAACTTTTATTTGATCCCGTTTAGATTATCTTGAGGAGACAAAGTCGCAGTCGATATAATATTAGAGGTAGCCTGCCAACTACACCTAACCTGTAGGCTAATTGGTAATAAGTTTGGATAGTTGACTATTGGTAATAAAAAATATAATGTTTTTGATTTCCATCCATGCATGCATTGTACTAGCTCTGCATGGTAAAACTTTGCATCCATAGTAATGTTCACACCACACCAATGCGCAACACACATCAGGCTGATATAATAAGCGAGAGTCAAATTATCGAGTTGCATGGAACATTTATAACAAGAAAAAGACACTTTCTCCACTGGAGTTTCCCAGTGAGAGTTTCTCCTCCGCTAAGAATTTTTAGTGAGATTTTTGGTTTTACATTTCTCTGTCCAATATTTTGTGTCCAATTTTCTGTCCAATGTGAAACTACGTAGTTCCACTTATTATATCTGCTGATGTGGCAACTAAAAATAAGTGACTGTTTGGCTGCCTTATACTCTCTCCGTCCCACTTTGATAGTCCTGTTTTTTTTTTTTCACACAGTTTAAGAAAAAGAAGTTAACTTTGTTGGAAAAATAAATTTAGTTTGCTATTTTCCTAAAATACCCTCACATTAAATATGGTTCAACTTTATGGGAACTTGAATTGATGGTAACAAAAGAATCAACTCTCATTAAATGGGGTAGGTTTATAGTAACAACTACTTACATTGAATAAGGGTATTTTAGAAAAATTAAAATACAACTACATTATTCAATTGGAAAGTGAACTATAATTTGGGACAGATGAAAAAGGAATACAAGACTATTAAAGTAGGACGGAGGGAGTACTTCTTTTTATTTTTTCTTGTTTGGATTTCCTTTATTTACACAACTTTGTTACAATTCCCATCTTTTTTAAATATTCTTTTGTATTTGAAATCCTTGATACTTTGCTTTAAAAAATATGAGAATTGTAACAAAATTGTGTAAATAAAGGAAACCCAAAAAAAAAAGAAAGAAAAAGAAGTATAAGGCAGTCAAACAGCCACCTATTTTTAGTTGCCGTATCAGCAGATATAATAAGTGAAACTACGTAGTTTCACATTGGACAGGAAATTGGACATAAAATATTGGACAGAGGATCTGCTCTCCTCTTATTGATCTAAATTTTTTCAGATTTGGTTATCACATTAAAATTCCTTAAGTTAATCTCATCAGATCTCACATTCACATTTGGGTTTGAATCAATTTATTAACAGATTTAGGAGAAAGTAAACAATGCAATTGGAAGCATACATAGATGAACATAGGACTACAAGCATTTCATCTTTTAAATATTTTTTGAATTTCACAGTATAATATTCGCTTGACTCTTCAGATTTGTAGTATCTAGATTTGTTCTTCAATTCTATTGTATCTGTGTATAGTTGGTGTAATTTCTACTGTTAGTACAGATTTAATGAATGATGATATTTTATAAAATAAAAAAAAAGACACTTTCTCTAGTTTTGCTCTAAAAGCATGCCTCAAGCAATGACGGAGCCAAGGGGGGGCAGAGGGGGGCCATGGCCCCCCCTAAGTTTTGAAAATTTTAATTCATAATATGTAAATTTGTGTGTAAAATAAAATTGGCCCCCCTAAATTTTTACAATTTTAGTTTATATTATGAGAGTTTATATCATGACCCAATTCATAATTGTTAATGGGCTAAAACAAAAATAATTATTTTATTGGCCCATATACAACTATATATAACTTAGCCCAATGGATAAAAGATTTAAAAAAAAATTATTTTATCTTTAGTATTCTAAGAAAAGCTTACAAAGGAAGCTATTTGCCCACTTTTCTGATATGCGGATCAAAAAGGAAGTGTGGGTCAGAGGGTGACTTTTCATTTCTTTCTTTCTTTCACGGTGGCACTTGATTGTGGGTAGACAAAAGTAAAGTGAAAAGAGCAAGAAGATAGGAGAACTGGAGTCTGGAGAAGAATACAACAAAGATTCAAAGAAGATTCATCAAAATTCAAGGGTGATTCACACCATGATTGGTTTGGACCGTTTGGTCATTGGTGGCTTCCGTGGCTTGGTCACTTGGTGCTAGAAAGTAGAATCCAATAACTTGAAGTGAAGTGGCTGGCTCCATTCTCTGGTGCCTGTACTAAACCTTTTCCTTTTATAATTAATTTATTATGAAATTTAATCTTTTCCTCTTTCCAATTATCTTATGCTCCTGTAAAATACATTTCTAGTATCAAAATTGTGATATTATACTATATTGGTAGTATATTTTTCTCAAGAAAATTAATTTGACATGTATAAAGTATTTTATTGTTTAATAAGTGTGTATCATTTAAAATTGTGGTTCCATACTCTATTTGTGGTTCAAAGAAATACTAATATAATGCATATATAATATTAATTTGGCATACGTATAATTTATTATGATAATTTGCTAGAGTTGTATATAACTTATGAAGTGTGAATTAAATTCAGGTTTGAAATTTATTCTCCATGGTTAAGTCAACAACGATTGATGCATTTTTTAAAAGAAAAATTATTGGAGATCAAAAGCACAAGGAGAGTGATGCTACTCCATCATCTATTCTTAGTGAGAGTTTGGTTGTTGAACCTCCCAAAAAAATTCAAAGAGTTGAACTTGAAAAGATTGATATTGCTTCTTTGGAGCGTGATCCCGGAAAACGTCCACCTATATGGAGCTATCCTCTTAATCAACAAGATGAAATTCGTCGAGCTTATATCAATTGGGGGCCATATCAAGTTAAGCTTGAAAATTACCCTTCAAGTGGTTCAAAGAAACATGCTCGTCATTTTTGTAGCTCTTGGTTTGAATTGTTTCCATCTTGGCTTGAATATTCTCCATCAATTGATGCTACTTTTTGTCTTTCATACTATCTATTTAGTAAGCCGAATGGACGAGTTGAATTAAGTGCATTTGTTCTTGGTGGCTTTAAGAATTGGAAGAAGGTCAATAATGGAGATAATTGTGCTTTCTTACGACATGTGGGGAAAAATCCTAACTCATTTCACAGAATTGCTGTAAAAGCCTGCAATGATTTGATGAATGCTTCTAAACACATTGGAACTTTCATTGAGAAACAAAGTTTTGAGCAAGTTGAGATTAATCGATTAAGGCTTCAAGTTTCAATTGATGTAGTTCGATGGCTTGCATTTCAAGGTTGTGCCTTTCGAGGACGAGATGAGAGTGAAAAATCTCTTAATCGTGGAAACTTTCATCAACTTATTAAGTTGTTGGCTTCTTATAATGATAAGGTAAGAGTGATTTTCTTCCAGCTTTGCATTCTTTCTTGAATTTATATAATATGCATGCTTGAAAGAAATCTTTTTAATTCATAATATGCTTCCATTTAGTTATTATCTTTATAAAATTATAATTATGCTCTATTAATGGATAGGTTGCAAGTGTTGTTCAAGAAAATGCTCCATCCAATGCCTCCTATACATCTCCTGAAATTCAAAAGGAGATTCTTTATATATTTTCCAATAAGGTTAGAAAAGAAATTTGCCAAGAGATTGGAAATTCAAAATTTTGCATTATAGTTGATGAAGCTCGTGATGAGTCCAAAAGAGAGCAAATGGCTCTTGTTTTGAGATATGTAGATAAGGAAGGATGCATTCGTGAACGATTTTTTGGTGTTATTCATGTCCGTGATACTATGGCTTTAACTTTGAAGGAAGCTATTTTTTCTACTCTCTCTCAACATAATTTGGCCATTCATAACATCCGTGGACAAGGGTATGATGGAGCTAGTAATATGAGAGGTGAATGGAATGGCTTGCAAGCTTTAATTTGCCATGAATGTCCATATGCCTATTACATTCATTGTTTGGCCCATAGGCTTCAACTTGCTTTAGTTGCAGCTTCTAGAGAAGTAGCTTCTGTTCACCAATTCTTCTCCAATTTAGTTTTTATTATCAACATTGTTACTGCATCTAGCAAACGTAATGATGAATTAAAGGAGGCTCAAGCAATTGAAATTGCTACTAAAATTGCTAATGGTGAACTTGAAACTGGAAGGGGGCTTAATCAAATTGGCACTTTAAAACGAGCTGGAGATACTCGTTGGGGTTCTCATTTGGATTCTATTTCTAGTTTACTGAAAATGTTCAATGCTACTTGTGTGGTTTTAAGTAACATTGCAGCAGATGGAGGTTCATACTCTCAACGTGGAGATGCTAATTTTGCTTTGAATCAGTTGTTATCCTTTGGATTTGTTTTCACATTGCATCTTATGAAAGACATTATGGAAATCACTCATCATCTTTGTATGGCATTGCAACGTAAATCTCAAGATATTTTGAATGGAATGCATCTTGTCTCAAGCACAACAAAGCTACTGAAGAATTTTCGAGATTCGGGATGGAATGATTTCTTGGTGAAAGTTAAATTATTTTGTGAGCAACATCAAATTGATATCCCGGATATGAATGCTCAATATATTGCAAGACGTGGTAGATCTCGTGGTCATCATGATGAGATTAGTGTGGAGCATTATTATCGAGTGGATATATTTATTGCAACAATTGATTATCAATTGCAAGAGTTACATAGCAGGTTTAATGATCATACCGTGGAATTGCTTGTTTTGAGCACTGCTTTAGATCCTAGAAATGGATTTATGATGTTCAAGATTGATGATATTTGTAAACTTGCTGAGAAGTTCTATCCGAATGATTTTATGGAGCAAGAACTAGTACGTCTAAGAATAGAACTTCAACATTTTGAGCTTGACATTCCAAATCATCCTGAATTGCAAGAATTATCTGGTATTCATGAGTTATGTCAAGGCTTGGTGAAGAAAAGAAAATCAGTGATGTATCCTCTTATTGACAGATTGATTAGACTTGTTCTTACTCTTCCTGTATCAACTGCAACTACAGAGCAGGCATTTTCAATTATGAAAATAATCAAGACAAAGCTCCGAAACAAGATGGAAGATAATTTCTTGAATGATTGTTTAACTGTGTATATAGAAAAGGAAGTTGCTGAAAAATTTAGCAGTGATTCAATCATAGATGAATTTAGTTCTATGAAAGAACGTAGAGCTCAATTTACTTCTAAGAAAAGATGTTGAAATTTCAAAGTATGTTAATATAATTTTTATCTTTTTCAATTGAAAATAGTTACATTTATATTACATGGTTATATATATATCTATTGCATAGGTGACATATTGGAGAGCATTTTTTCATGATGTGCAATTTGGATGGTTTGTAATGTTATAAGATATTTAATCAAAGGTTTTTTTTTGTTAATTTTTGTTATGATTGTACCACATATTTATGAATAGATATATCTTTATAATTAAATTTAATATTTGATATTATTAGATGTCATATATTTAAATAGAAGAAAATTATTTTGAACATAATATATTAAAATAATTTTATTAGGAAAAAATTTTGGCCCCCCCCAACAAAAAAATCCTGGCTCCGTCACTGGCCTCAAGATACTATTAGAGTAAAACTGAAATATTGTAGCTGCATGTAAATATTAGGTCACGCCTCCTTGTGTAAATGCCATTCTTGGAAACAATTTCTCATCTTTTTAATTCAAAAGCACACGGGGTAATTAGGTGTTAATCTTCAGCTTCCATATTCAAATTTTAATTGCCTCTCTGCAAGACATAATATGCCACTGAAAAGTCATTCAGATAAAATTATTCTTCCCCAACGTTTCTTTGTCAAGTAATCTTCCTTGTAGCTTCAGCATGATTATAATAATATATCTTTGATAGTGCCATTTATTTACAAATCGTTCCTTATTGCTCGCATGATTGTTGAAAAATTCGGAGAAAATAACACAATAGTATGGCATGAGGAAATTTACAAGGAATGGCACAATTGTACGTATGCATATGTGAAAAACAAAAATATGAGAGGCCTTGGAGAAGGGATAGATTAGATGATACGGGAAAAGAGAATGTAAATAAGATATTTTGGATTCAAAAAAAAGTAAAAAATGTATACATAAAAAAACAAAAGGTTGAGAAATTTTGGTGCATTTCCTTTCTTTATTTCCTCCTTTGTAACTCGTAAGTGAAACCAAGTATGCTGTTCATTTTGAGATGGACTTCACTTCAGCCGTACCCTTTGTTATAATGTGCCAAAGGGCAAAAGCAACATTGAAACATTGGCATGCCAATTATTCTTACTTTCACATGTTTTCTAATCTGCATCAAAATATTGGATATTCATGTTCAAAATCAACCGCATATCCATACAAGTCGAAATTAACTTTTCTGTCGGTCGAATGAAATCATTGACTTTTAAACATCCTATTAAGTATATCAAAACTATATCTGGTACGAAGCATCTTTTGAAAGTTTCCTACAAAAATCTTGTTTATAATTGAACGGTAAAGACTTGTGATTATATTAGACTGATTGACGGATCTGAAATACATTGTTGATACTGTATGGAAAGCAGTTATGCATTGGCACAAGTGCCATCCTATCAATGGCGGAGTCACGACGGAAAGTTAGGAGGGACAACTGCCTATTGTTAGGCAACATAAGGGCTAGATCGAGAACCAACTATATTGGTGGTAGTTGGAATTGGTCAAGGCTCAAAACAACTATCTTGATGGTATGGACAACAACAAAATGCGAAAACGCCTAATTTCTTATATAATAGGTAATATATTGTATTATTAATTGATAGTTAGCATAATGCGACTAATCTTAAGAAATGTTTTCTTGAAAAGAAAAATTACAATTAGCATGTTCTCTTGTTTTATTAGTTAGTTGAATAACTAATATTTGTGTTTTACAAAATTATATGCATAATCAATGAGTATTAAATTGCAGTATAATTAATGCCCAAATAAGTCATACAATTACAAATCATCCAAGAGTGAGTTAATGAATCAACCAAATAAACAAGTAATAGTACAACTTAATTCAAATTTAGCAAAGAAAGAAATATTCTAAGAAATCTTTTGTAATGTATGAATCATTGCTTGTCCTCAAGCAATTCACACATAATCAACTACAACGATTCAAGAGGTGAAACAATATTTGCACTTTTTCAAATTTAATTCCTCATGACTTGGCAAACACTTATTATACAATTATTCAAATTACTCTAAATACTTATAATATCAAGTAAACGAAAGATAATTATACCCTAATTTTAACAAGTTAAACTTAATCTTTCATCCTAACCTAATTTTACAAATAAGCAAATCACATTATAGCTTTCCTCCTCCTATAATCATCTTTTTCTCAAAATTTTACAACTAAGAGGGACTTATTCATACTTGATTTTTACTCAAATAGTGAAAATGTCTTTTGATACGAAAATCGACATTTTGAGGTGAAGATCCCTTGTTACTCAACATTTCACTTACTCAAATTGTTATGCATACTCTTAATTCAAACACCTTTTTACATAAATGTCGACATTTGTAGATGCCAACCCCCGGTTACTCGGTACAAAAATCATTGGAGTAGACCAAAAACTCTTATTCTCCCTTTCTTTCTTTCTTTTTCTTTTTTTTCAAAAGTAAAAGACAATAAATAGATATTCCCTCTTAACAATTACACAAGAATAATCAAAGGAAGAGTATAGCATTTATTGACTATATCAATCACTTAATTGCAAAATTAAGAAAAGAGGAGAAATCTCATTAAACATGCAAAATTATAGGCATAAGTTTCCTCACTTTACCGGATATACTTTCTAAAATGCAAAAATTCTCATTGCATAATAACCATTTCCAAGTCAAATGAGGACTAAATCTTTAAAAATACATATAAAGTTCCAACAAGTGGAAGAATTAGAGTACTTAAAGTTGGAACTTTTTAAGTAAAAGTGCAAAATTTTGAAGAATTTTTGGGCCATAATGAAATATTGGAAAAATTTTAGAAAAATTTTGACAGAGTTTTCCCTTATAATTGGACGAAACTCCCTGCCAACAAACCCAATTTCAAGAAAATTATCCACATGGCAAGTAATTCAAACACAATTTCAACATTTCTAAACCATTTATGTGAGGCCCCAGTCCGTTCGTAAGTCGATATTAGGGTTTTATGG